>NC_040098.1:39555857-40180857 GCF_003369695.1 Bos indicus x Bos taurus | reverse complement strand
ACAAAATACGTGTTTACTTGAAACCCATTCTGTCTTCTGGGGCTGATATGGTTTATTATAAATCAACCTAATTTTTTTTGCATATTATATATGTCAGTTTTGGTTACAAGTGCATTAAGTTACCCAAAGGTTTCGACTCATAACTCTTAAAGCAGTACTCAGTATGATGCCCTGTCAGTTTGTAAAACACAGATCGATAATCAAATTATTTATGTATTTTCGAACACAGTTCAGAGCAGGCCTCTTCCCAGCAAAGTTTTGCTCTTTCAGCATCTGTTCAGGTGATCTTGAGTACCTTTTGTATGTACAGGGCAGTGATGTAACAACAGAAAATACCTGAGAAACAAAATGTCCATGCTTTCTGCATCTTTAACACTTTGTGTTTGTATCACCTCATGGTGGCTTATTTTTCCTGTTGTACCATCCAGTCAGATTTTGAATAAACGAGTTTTGAAAAGACAGTACCTTTTACTATAATTGCCATTAGCAAAGTAGCCTGGTACTTCATGAGAACGGTATTAAATATTAGTGGACGGCTCTTTCTGAAGCTCGGAGTACCACATCAGGACCTAGGATATTTTCTGAGGTCACTGGACAACTAGACTATTGTATTGCTGCTATCCCTGACCTGTTATTACAGAATGATGCTTTGCCTATGTAATGGATTATATTCTAAGTGGGGATGTGTATATTAAGGAACTTTAATTCACAAGTACATATTGATATCCAATGTATGTAAAATACATCTGTTGGTTGTGTACATTTTTATTTACAGTTTGTATAGAACATAGATGAGAACTCTGGGAAAAATTTTGAATGGCAGCCCACCCCAAACTATTTTTTATCATTCATTAGAGATTTCTCAATAGTGTCTTTATTTTCCTTTGAAACTATAAATACGTCAGAAAAAAAAATCAGTATCTTCTTCTATCACTGTTTTGTACTAGTATAAATATAAATGGACACAGATTTGAATACTTTTCTTTGTCTTACACTGCCTCATTATAGAACAGGGCATTTACAGCTGCTCAGGGGATCACAGGGACTCAACTGAAATTGAAATTTTGTATCAAGAATGTCCGTCATGGCAATGTACTCCCCCACATTAATATACTCTCCAAGCTTGGATCCAGAAGAATCTTTAAACAGGGGCTGATTTCACGTAACCTAAAGTGCTACGTTATCAGAAGCAGAGCTCTGGAATTTGAAGAAAAGGAGGAAGAAAGCATTAATGCTCTTTCCTTGGCAAATTGAAAGAATATGTCTTCTCACAGAAATACTATGAAAGAATTAGCTTACTTTTTTGTGGGGAGTGGGGAGTGTTTGTCCAATAGATTTGAAATAACTGGATTTAAGTTTTTAAATGTTGAAAAGTGCCTGAAAATTGGTTGATTTCTTAAATCGCTCAACAGTTTGGGTTGTGTGAGACTGTTGGAATCAACAGGAACGGGTTGGTTGGTTAACCCAAATATATCTCTGGTGCATCAGAGGGCAAGCTGCAAGCCAGTCTAGAGATTGTGTTTATAATGGGGAAAGCTGACAACTTTGATAACAGACTGATGCTTTCGTTTTGTATAACTGGCCAGAGAAAGGGTTGAACCTTGTCTCCTTCCTGTTTGTCAGCTCTGTTCTTTGCTAGTGATCTCTGTCTGTCCTAGGAAGAACTATGGGTCTATTTAATGATATTTGGATGTCGTGGCAAAAATCTGTGTTTGGGGTATTGTAGTCCACTTGAAACAGAAATTCAAAAAATCCTTCACCGCATTGTCATCTGGAAGGAATAACTCAGCATCCAGGTGAGGTGGGGAGGTGAAGAAGAAAACCATATGGAAGCAAATTTTGGAAACTTAGGCATCCTGTGTTCATGCCATGAATGTTTACTCCTGACTTGAAACCTCTAGTTTGAAAGAGGCCTTTGAAAAAACAAACAACTCACAGTATAAATTTTCTTGTAGCTGGCATCACAAAAATCCTTACCTATTCAGGTTTGAAAATCTGTGTTGGTTTGAATGTTAATCACTGTTTCTTAGAACCCCAAAATGTCTCTTAAAAACTATGTAGAATCTAAATGTGTATTACTTTAGCCTTCCCTACACAGTGCTTCTAAAAAACTGTCTGTTCATGAATGGATACCTTCATGTATATAGAATATGTGTATATGTGTGGTTTGAAAGAGTTTCAGAATGCCTTAGATGAATGACATTTTATAAAACTGTTACAGTGGCTATCTATAGGCTATTACATCTCTGTTGATTCATGATCCAGAAAGTTTTGTTCTGTATTTAAGAAATTGCTGTTGTGTTATATTTTTCCAAGTATTTGAAAGGAAAACACCTGGCCTCTCTGGCCCCAATAAATGTGGAGCAGGAAATCAAGTGTGTTATTTTTTGTTATGGTGTGTAGTTCTAGACACATTCAGTTTTATCATGAAGGCGCCAACCGGGTCACTATTAAATCTCAAGTTTGGAATTCAAAAAAAGTAACTTCTGTAATATCGTATGTGGAAGTAACTCTTGTTACCTTGTTTCTTAAAAGAAGTAAGAGCAAGTGTGATGCCTTCACTCATTGAAGACTTTTTTTTATTTTATTGGAGGAAAATTGCTTTACAATATTGTGTTGGCCTCTGCCATAGTGAAAGTGAAAGTCACTCAGTCATGTCCGACTCTTTGTGACCCCATGGACTGTGTCCATGGAATTCTCCAGGCCAGAATACTGGAGTGGGTAGCCTTTCCCTTCTCTAGGGGATCTTCCCAACCCAGGGATTGAACCTAGGTCTCCCACATTGCGGGTGGATTCTTTACCAGCTGAGCCACAAGGGAAGCCCGAGAATAATGGAGTGGGTAGCCTATCCCTTCTTCAGGGGATCTTCCCGACCCAGGAATCAACCCGGGGTCTCCTGCATTGGAGGCAGATTCTTTACTGACTGAGCTATGAGGGAGGCCTCTGCCGTACATCAGCATAAATCAGTATACCTATGTCCCCTCCCTCCTTCCTGAACCCCCCTCCCATCTCCTACCCCATCCCACTCCTCTAGGTTGTCACACAGCTCTGGATGGAGCTTCCTGTGTCACACAGCAAATTCCCACTAGCTAGCTGTTTTAAATATAGTAATGTATATGTTTCCATACTTCTCTCAGTTCATTCCACTCTCTCCTTCCCTCACTGTGTTCACGAGTCTGTTTTCTATGTCTGCGATTCCTGCTGCAGACTTTCTTGTTGTGTATGTGATATTCCACACTGCCAATACACAGGCACTGATTACTATCCAGAAAAAAACACAAAATAATTTAGATCTTTGATGATCCTGATAAAAAATGCTGCCAGGCAGCAGAGCTATTAGTTCTGTTAAATTTGTGCTGGGCTCTGTGCACTTTTTCTAACCTTCTAAAAGTCTGTTAGAATGTGTTTCCTTGTTATAATTTTTTAAAGAAAGGGTTTACACGTGGAGGGTTAACTTCAGGTCATTTCCATTTGATTAGTATTCAAGGCAGGACTAGCCTGAAGTTGAGTGCCAGAAGTTGGTTAACAACTAGAACTTGTGTCTCTGCAAAACTGGAAGCTCACATTCCTATACTGGTGTTGATGCCTTTTTTTAATTTAATTTTATTTTATTTTTAAAATTTACAATACTTTTTATTGAATGTTATTTGCTTCTTATACAATATCTAAGTTGGTAAAGGATCCATCTGCCAATGCAGGAGATGGCAAGAGACATGGGTTCAATTCCTGTCTTGGGAAGATCCCCTGAGTCGGAAAGAGGAGTCTGGTGGGCTATAGTCCATAGGGTCACAAAGAATCGGACATGACTGAGTGACTGAGCACATACACACACACACACACATACACAATACCTGAGTACAGAGGTTTATAATTGATTTATAATTCAAATTTCATTTTCTAAACATTCAGCTTGGAGGAAATCAATAAGATCACTTAAAAACACTTTTGGGTTATGATTTCTTAATTTGCTTAATCGTCTCCTAAAATGTGAACATTATTTCATTTTCAAAGTGTGCTTATTATTTGCTGAACTTGAATTTGCATTCCCAAAGAATTATTGGATGAACCCTTTTTTTTACAGCAGTGATTTTAATTAATCCCCTAACCAGCAAATTCATTGCAATGTAAATTATGAATCGAGTGAATTAGGAGGAGAATTATAATTAGGTTTTCCTGTAATTCAATTATTTTCATTTGTTAGATAATCTAGTTTTTTAGACCCTAAAGATAGCATCCAGTTCTACATTATGAGAAAAAAATTAATTTCTTTGAATAATTTAATAGCAATTAAGTACAGTTTACTTATATATTTTTTCATATGCTTTCTAAAAGAATTTTTGAGAACAGTGTTATGAAATAAATGGAGCAGATATTGGATCTACTTCTTAGAGAAAGCAATGGTTTTGTGTACATGTCCTGCCAGGGGTCATACTATTGATAAGTGGCAGTTAGAAAAAGAATGCCATGGAGCTCCCTGGTGGTCTAGTGGTTAGGATCCTGGGCTTTCAATGCTGTAGTCTGGGTTCGATCCCTGGTTGGGGAACTGAGATCCTGTAAGTAGTATGACCAAAAAAAAAAAGAATGGCAGACTCCTTGGAAGTATGTTAATGTTCCTTCATCAGTTGGTAATTCTGAGCTTGCATTTACTCTGAAGTCTGTGAGTCCCAAGAGAATGTCCTCCTCTTCCAATTATCTGTATCAGTGGAATTTACTATTAAAGAGAATTTATTAGAGTTTGTGTTTTGGTGTGTCTGACAGCATACCTAGGGCAAAGGGCCACCCCTGAGATCAACCTGTCACTGCTTGGGGTTCAGTGAGAGGAGAAGAGCAGGAGACAGGAGGCGAATGGTGATTCCTTAGAGAAAGAGTGCAATGGCATGTATCTGACTTGCTAATACGGGAACCAGAACTATATAGCTGGGTCCATGTGCGTATTCCAAAAGCCGAAGTGTTTACCTCTTCCCCACAAATACGAGGTACATTGTCATCAGTTCCTTTTAATGTTTACAATCAAGACTCAAAAGTGATTAAGGCAGATCCAGATCTTTCCCTCTTAACATTATTAACTTGTACTCTAAAGTGTATTTGTAGCCTAGCATTAAATAAATCAATCGATGGGCAGTTTCAAAAGCAAGAAAAGGAGAGCTAAAGAAATTAATGAATTTCAGAGCTATATAAAGAAGTGCTTTGAATTTCACTTTCTGCATAAAGTTTGTCTTTCAGTTTTGTCAATTTTCCTTTTTTATGTGTATTAAAACTAGGATTCAGGCTTTTGATGAGAAGCATATTAAGTCTGTGGAGAAGGCAATGGCAACCCACTCCAGCACTCTTGCCTGGAGAATCGTAGGGATGGCAGAGCCTGGTGGGCTGCCGTCTATGCGGTCGCACAGAGTCAGACACGACTGAAGCAACTTAGCAGCAGCAGCAGCAGATTAAGTCTGATGTTAGCCATTTTATCTTGTGGTTCCCTAGTGACCTGGCATGATGTAAGGGGATATATTTTCTTTTGAGGGGAGTGGATGGGTGGTTGACATTTACGCTATTGAACGTATTTAAATAAAATGAACATGAAGATTTTCTCGAGGTGAGTTTTAAGACTTTTGATTATTCATCGGCCCTGGCTGAATTTTTTTGAAGTCAAGCCAGTTTGTTTAAATAAAAGCAAACAGGTCCAGAAATCCACACACTGCCCCACGTGGTGTGTTCCAAATTCCAGCCTGGTCCTAGGACTTATGCACCACAAGGGCACTTGAACAAGGTTGGGAGAGTGTTGATCGATCTGTGTCACCCCGGGCATAGAACCCGGAGGCAACATCATCTGACCTCCCTGCCCTCTGCCAGTCCTGGCAGTGTGGGGCTGGGAGGGGGAGCGGGCAGACACCTGCCTTGTCATAAGTGGCTTCAGTTCCAGTCTGGCTTTGCTCTTCACCGGTGGTGTGATGTGGGGCCAACCGCTTATCACATGGTGTCATTTCATCCGTCTTAGCTCAGGCTTCATTTCATCCGTCTTAGCTCAGGCTTCGGAGGATAGGTTGAGATCACGAATGTCAAAGAGCATCTAAGAGTTCTTTGATAGGAAGGGAAGGGGAGGGAGCCGGTGTACAGGGTGTTCTGTGGCTCTGAGTTTGAGTGACGAGTTTGCAGCCAGACACTTTCCAAATAAGAAAAGAACTGGGATGCTGCTGCTAAGTCGCTTCAGTCACATCGACTCTGCGGCCCCATAGACCGTAGCCTGCCAGGCTCCTCTGTCCATGGGATTCTCCAAGCAAGCATACCGAAGTGGGTTGCCTTGCCCTCCTCCAGGGGACCGTCCCAACCCAGAGATCGAAACTGCATCTCTTATGTCTCCTGCATTGGCAGGCAAGGTTCTTTACTACTAGTACCACCATGTTCCAAAGGAGAAAAGAAAACTGGGAGGGGGTTCCCCAAAATACATTTCAAGCTCGTGAATGTGTGTTAGGGAGGAATGACTTCCTCAGGAAATAAGTTATCTTTTTAGATTCAAAATAATTCCTCCACATTGCTTATTCACGAATAGTTCACAAGCATTTGGCTGATTTTGTGCTCAATTAGAATGGGGGATTTAGAGAGAAAAATGCAGAGTGCACATCTGTACAATGAATCTTTTTCTCGGGTGTAGTTTATGGTAAAAAACTTGCATTTACAACATGCCTCATGGTGGGCAAAGTACTTTCAAACACATTTCCCTTGACTCTTCATGCTATTCTAGGAAGTAAATATTACTATGCCCCTCCTCCGATTTAGAGATGGGAGCAGAGACTCAGGGGCTAGGCAACATGGCATAAGCTCATGAAGTGTGTTGGCAGCAAAACTAGAATTTGAATCCACACCTTGCATGAGCCAGCCCAGGGCCTCTTAGCATTATTTTAATTTTTAAAGTCGTGACTTAAAGCCACACATCCATTAATCTCAGTTTCTGTACATCAGAAATCTGGCATGATGTAGTTGGATCTCTGCTCCGGCTCTCGCTGGGCTTCAAGAACAAGGTGTTGGCCCGGGAGTGTTTTCATCTGGGGCTCAGGGTTCTCTTCCAAGCTCACTGGTTGTTGGCAGAATCCAGTTCCTTCTCACAGCTTCCATGTTGTGCCCTCTGTCTTCAAGCCGTGTCGAGTCCTTCCCATAATTCAGATCTCTTTGACATCTTCTTCAGCTGCATCTTTCTGACTTCCATACTTTTAATTAAGTGGTCAATAGGAACGCAAATTTGTCAGTTTCAGTAGGAAATTTAACTTTTTGCTGTTGTTTCCCTGTCCCGTGAAACTAAGCAGTTTGCAGATATGATAGCATCAGCTGGAAGAAACCACAAACTCAGGGAAAAGTTAAGAGCAATATCTATCTTCCTGAAGGGGAACTGTTGCTCTGAAGTTTCAGTTAAGCCTGGCTATGGTCAAGGCGTTAATTGTAACCTCGCTTCTGGCTGGTGTCCTGGGAACGTCTGCTTGGTTTTTACAGGAAGCAGATTTTTTCACATGGGCTTAGAAGAAAACCTGATCTCATCTTTCTAAACAAATCTTCAGAAGGTTCATTACTGGACTGGATCTTGTGTTGGATTCAGGAAGGACAACTCCTTTCAATAGTTGGCTTGAAGTACAGGAGGGTGATTCCACCCAAGTCAGACGTATAAAGACTGGATTTCAGTTAACCAGTTGCTGAAGTCAGGGTCACCACCTCTTCCCTTTTCCCACACCAATACAGGGATACAGATACTGACCAGATGCTTTAGATGTTTTAAAGTAGAAAAAAAATTTCAGATGTGATTTTCTGATATGCTATTCAAATGCCATCTGCAGATAAATGGAAGAGATTAAAGAGTTTTAAGTTATAAATGAGGGGTCACAAGAGTATGATGTAGGATCAAGTTTTGGGTCAGTACAATAGAGTCACTCAAAAAATGTCTCCTCTGGGAATCAACCTACCTGACTTTAGGCTCTACTACAAAGCCACAGTCATCAAGACAGTATGGTACTGGCACAAAGACAGAAATATAGATCAATGGAACAAAATAGAAAGCCCAGAGATAAATCCACACACATATGGACACCTTATCTTTGGCAAAGGAGGCAAGAATATACAATGGATTAAAGACAATCTCTTTAACAAGTGGTGCTGGGAAATCTGGTCAACCACTTGTAAAAGAATGAAACTAGAACACTTTCTAACACCACACACAAAAATAAACTCAAAATGGATTAAAGATCTAAACGTAAGACCAGAAACTATAAAACTCCTAGAGGAGAACATAGGTAAAACACTCTCCAACATACATCACAGAAGGATCCTCTATGACCCACCTCCCAGAATATTGGAAATAAAAGCAAAAATAAACAAATGGGACCTAATTAAACTTAAAAGCTTCTGCACAACAAAGGAAACTATTAGCAAGGTGAAAAGACAGCCTTCAGAATGGGAGAAAATAATAGCAAATGAAACAACTGACAAACAACTAATCTCAAAAATATACAAGCAACTCCTACAGCTCAACTCCAGAAAAATAAATGACCCAATCAAAAAATGGGCCAAAGAACTAAATAGACATTTCTCCAAAGAAGACATACAGATGGCTAACAAATACATGAAAAGATGCTCAACATCACTCATTATCAGAGAAATGCAAATCAAAACCTCTATGAGGTACCATTTCACACCAGTCAGAATGGCTGTGATCCAAAAGTCTACAAGCAATAAATGCTGGAGAGGGTGTGGAGAAAAGGGAACCCTCTTACATTTGCATTTGGTGGGAATGCAAACTAGTACAGCCACTATGGAGAACAGTGTGGAGATTCCTTTAAAAACTGGAACTAGAACTGCCTTATGATCCAGCAATCCCACTGCTGGGCATACACACTGAGGAAACCAGAAAGGAAAGAGACACGTGTATCCCAATGTTCATCGCAGCACTGTTTATAATAGCCAGGACATGGAAGCAACCTAGATGTCCATCAGCAGATGAATGGATAAGAAAGCCATGGTACATATACACAATGGAGTATTACTCAGCCATTAAAAAGAATACATTTGAATCAGTTCTAATGAGGTGGATGAAACTGGAGCCTATTATACAGAGTGAAGTAAGCCAGAAAGAAAAACACCAATACAGTATACTAACACATATATATGGAATTTAGAAAGATGGTAACAATAACCCTGTGTACGAGACAGCAAAAGAGACACTGATGTATAGAACAGTCTTATGGACTCTGTGGGAGAGGGAGAGGGTGGGAAGATTTAGGAGAATGGCATTGAAACATGTATAATATCATGTATGAAACGAGTCACCAGTCCAGGTTCGATGCACGATACTGGATGCTCGGGGCTGGTGCACTGGGACGACCCAGAGGGATGGTATGGGGAGGGAGGAGGGAGGAGGGTTCAGGATGGGGAACACATGTATACCTGTGGCGGATTCATTTCGATATTTGGCAAAACCAATACAATATTGTAAAGTTTCAAAAATAAAATTAAAAAAAAAATGTCTCCTCTGTAAAGAAAAAAATTCTCTGGGAATAAAACAAGAATGGTCATTTTTCCAACTGGAAATGGAAGACTAGAGGGAGGTATGAGAACTCTACCAGCCCTTCCAGCTTCAGACAATTTACAATTTTTCTTGGCCTCAGTTTCCTCATCTAGAAAACTGGAAGCCATTGCTTTCTAGGTCCAATTCAAATCTAATCTTCTGTGTTAAGATGGAAAAGGTCACCAGCACTCACTGTGAGTCTCACACACATGAACTGTTGTTGTTCAGTCACTAAGTCGTGCCCGACTCTCTGTGACCCCATGGACTTTAGCACCTCAGGCTTCCTTGTCCTTCACTGTCTTCCGGAGTTTGCTCAAACTCATGTCCATTGAATCGGTGATGCCCTCCAACCATCTCATCCTCTGTCACCCTCTTCTCCTTCAGTCTTTCCCAGCATCAGAGTCTTTTCCAATGAGTCAACTCCTCGCATCAGGTGGCCGAAGTATTGGAGCTTCAGCTTTAGCATAAGTCCTTCCAATGAATATTCAGGACTGATTTCCCTTAGGATTGACTGGTTTGATCATGCTGTCACAGGGACTCTCAAGAGTCTTCTCCAGCACCACAATTTGAAAGCATCAATTCTTCAGTGCTCAGGTTTCTTTAGGTCCAAAAGGGAAATTCTCCTTATTAGACAAGGAACTGGTAATTGCTGGAAGAACTTTCCAGGCACAAAATTATAGATGATTCCAGAAGCATGTGAAATACATTACAAGTTTATTTAAAATAAGCAGATTCAAAGAACAATGGTTGAGCTTCATAGGTTTGTTTACAGTTCTTGATGGCAACAAAAGTTGTTTGCAGAATTTTCAGGCATGTGTTTCCTCTAGTACTTATATTAAAACCATCAGAACCTTAATATTCTGATTTTAAGCCCACAATAGGCTATTTATTCTGAGTGTGTCAGTCAGTCTGAGAATTCTTTGCACCATGCAGTTGCTTGGTATTGATTAATTTTTCTCTATGTTTCCTGTACACATGGCACATTCTGTAAACTGAATTAAATTTAAGGTACATATGTATACATGTTAATAGATGGTATAGAGAATAGTAGACTGTCTATCTACCTATCTATGTATCCGTTGTGTGTGTGTGTGTGTGTGTGTGTGTGTGAGTGAATGAGTAGTAGATAGACAAGTGGATGAATGGGCACACCCACTTAGGAAAAAAGAAATTTTTATTCAGACTTAAATAATAAATTTTGTTTTCAAAAGTAGAACACAAAACCACTTCTGGTTTTCAAAAATAGTAAATTAAAAAGCAAAAGTTAGGGAGTTTCCTGGCCGTCCAGTGGTTAGGATTTAGTGCTTTCACAGTTGTGCTTCCGGGTTCAGTCCCTGGCTGGGGAATTAAGATCCTGCAAGCTGCACGGTGTGGTCAAAAAATAATAATAATATATTAAAAAAAATAAACAGCAAAAGTTAAATCAGTGTTCAAAAAGTGCTTTAAAATTTTAGTTTTTAAATAAAATGTGTTTATTTTTCCAAGTTTTACTTGAAACCACAGTAAGGTGTTCTTATAGACGATTACTCCCATTTGTCACAAAATGTTTCCATTTAGGGCTTTTAATATTTGAGATTTAATTTTGAGAATGGTCACACTATAACTCATTTCTAATACTTAAATCTGATGTCAAAATATATTATAACCAAGCAACTAAAATAAAGATTTGAAAAAATCTTCAGGCTTAGTTTCTATTATCCATTTTAATGAAAACAAAAATGTGTGTTGATTGCATCTTAAAAATGATAGGGGAAAAAAAAGAAATGATTGTATTGTTTCCTTATTACTCGTTCATAATCTACAGGGTATTTCTCAAATATTTCCACATAAACGTCCTCAACTGATATAAGAACATGAACTCACCCCTGGAAGGAAAAGAATGACCAGGAATCATTGTCCAAAGTGAACCACTGAGGACTAGAAACTTTTTGACATCTCCTGTGTCACTTTTTATTTTTATCATTCATATCAAAATCTACTCCATATTATTTGATTTCATTTTGAAGATGACATCATAAATTATCTAAGTGAAAGTCTCTTCTTAAAAAAAAAACCTTTATCTTGTTTCCTCCAGGACCTCTCAGGATACCCCTGGGGTACACCTAAGCCAGTTTGAGAAGGATGGCACATTGAAGAAAGCAAGTCTATTAGGTTACCATTCTCCTTACAAAACATGTGTCCTGTGTACAAACCAATGTGACCATCAGTTTCTTAAAGTGACTTAGATTAGGAGAAAGAACATGTATCAAAAGATAAACTATCATATCGGCTCATGCCTGATAGATGCCAGCTCAGAGGCGGAGATATGTGTGAGGAGTGTGTAGGGGAGGACAGGCATTGTTGAAACTTTTTGGTTAGGGCTTTATAACCACAGTCCTGGATCCAGGCTGTGAAAGGTTGTCAGGACTGTGATTGCAAAGGAGGAGACAAGAGCATTCACAGAGAGGGGACATGATGAGAGCAAGGCGGCTTGGGGAGTGATAACAAGCCTGATTAAGTGGAAATAATGCACTTGTAGAGAGCCAGAATATGACGAGGAGAAAAGGACTTTGGGTGCCCAGCTCAGGAGTTGGTGGGTTCTTATTAGAGCAGGGAGCTGAATAACAGTTCTGAGCCTGAGGGACTGATATGTGCAAAGGTACACTTTAGCAGGTTCATCTGACAGCACTGTGTGGTATTATAAGGGAGAAAGCTAGAAATAGCATCACCAGTTAGGAGGATGGGCTTGCATGGTGGCTCTGCTGGTAAAGAATTTGCCTGCAATGCTCAGTCCCTGGGTTGGGAAGATGCCCTGGAGAAGGGAATGGCAATCCACTCCAGTATTCTTACCTGGAGAATTCCATGGACAGGAATGGAATTCTCTCCAGAGGAGCCTGGTGGACTACAGTCCATGGGGTCGAAAAGAGTCGAACATGACTGATTTACTAAAGACCTGGTCCAGAGTAGTGTCTGCAGAGAAGGGAATTAAAAAAAAAAAAAAGAAAAAGCAAATGAAGAAGATGTTATATATATAATTCAATGGCATTTTGTTATATATGAAAGAAAGTGAAAGTGAAGTCGCTCAGTCACGTCTGATTCTTTGCAACCCCGTGGACTGTAGCCCATCAGGCTCCTCTGTCGATGGGATTCTCCAGGCAAGAATACTGGAGTGGGTTGCCATTTCCTTCTCCTGGAGATCTTCCCGACCCAGGGACTGAACCTGGGTTACCCTCATTGTAGCCAGATGCTTTACCGTCTGAGCCACCAGGGAAGTAATATATATATATGTATGTGTTATATATGCATATATAATTCAGTAGCGTTTTGGTGGTTCTATCACTTACAGAATAAATGCTTTTAAAAAGTATTAAACTATTATTTTCTTACTTGAACAAGATTACTGTATTGAATCTTAAAGCCTCCGTACAAAATGGTATCAGTTTTACCTAGAGTCAGTTTAGAAAAGCTTATGTTAACGTGAGGCTTAATCATAGGACTTACCCTTAAGTCCTTTTTGGAACAAAGCAGAGAATAAATAAAATTACTCACAGCGCATGATCAAAGAACCAGGCTGAGTGCAGAACAATTGTGTGGGAGATATATTTCTACTTCGTTTTGTAACTTTAGATAATTCATAAGAAAGTAGAGGGCACAGGAGCATTTCTTACATTAATGAATTCGTTAGTGTTTAAGAAACGCTTTCAACCCGGTTGCCTTTTCCATTTTTTAGGGAAAGCTCCAAGTGCTGAAGTACACAACCAGCTTGACAAAGACCGGAAATGGGACTGAGTTCTGAAAGTCCTTTGAGGAAGTTAATTGACCATGCTGTTTTCATTTACTTGGAAAGGAATTCCCTGTGAAAGTGCGGTGAGGTGTGTCTTTCCCCTTTCTTAGCTGCCACTCAGTCTGCTAATAAGATAAACTGATGTAATCTTGTGTTATACACTTTAGTATTTATTGTATGCAAAGAACTAAAGCTTGTAGCAATACCACTTACCTCGGTGACTCTATTTTACGAAGGATGACTAACCCATTCTTTTCAGAATAGTTTTTTGCCCTTTGCCCAGGGAAATAATTTGCTGTCTGTACATTGGACAGGGTAGCTGTTGAAGCCCTGATAATTACAGCTGAACACAGACACTAGGAAGAAGAGAGGAGGAACACAGCATTCTGGCCAGCATGGCTTTTGTTAATCAATACCCAGTATTATGGAGAAGGTAATGGCACCCTACTCCAGTACTCTTGCCTGGAAAATCCCATGGATGGAAGAGCCTGGTAGGCTGCAGTTCATGGGGTCGCTAAGAGTCAGACACAACTGAGAGACTTCACTTTCACTTTTCACTTTCAAGTATTGGAGAAGGAAATGGCAACCCACTCCAGTGTTCTTGCCTGGAGAATCCCAGGGACAGAGGAGCCTGTTGGGCTGCCATCTATGGGGTTGCATAGAGTCGGACACGACTGAAGCAACTTAGCAGCAACTTAGCAGTAGCACCCAGTATTATAGAGGAAATAAAAAGGGATAGCTGCATATAATGATCAGAGACTAACTAAGTCTTCCCTATAACAAATAGCTTGGTAAAGAATCTGCCTGCAATGCAGGAGACCTGGCTTCAATCCCTGGGTTGGGAAGATCCCCTTGAGGAGGAAATGGCCACCCATGCCAGTATTCTTGCCTGGGAAATTCCATGGACAGAGGAGCCTGGCCAGCTAAATAAAGTCCATGGTTCACAAAGAGTCAGAGATGACTGAACATGCAATCTTAGCTTGGGGAGCTAGAGGTCCTTGTAGGAATAGGCAATTTGCTATGATTGTCGTAAATTAGAAGTAATGACAGACTTATAGTGGTAAACTATCATTTAGTAATGGTTTTATTTTTCTGTTTAATAGATTTAATAGGTTAATATTTAATCTAGAAAGTATATAGCTCAAGAGGGTCCTGCGAAGTCCTCACGAAGTCTGTCAGTACTGAAATTGTAGGTAAAATTGTGTCGTGTATATATTTTTTTCTGGAAAGAGGTTTACATAATTTTTAGCAGGCTGTGACACTAAAAAGATTAACAGTGTTAAATGGGAACATTTAATAATATCGTTTACATTCTGGTGGATAGGTATTTCTGCATAATGCTGGAATTCTTTAGTTGCTAAGTTGTGACTGACTCTTTGCGATCCCATGGACAGAAGCCTGACAGGTTTCTCTGTCCATGGAATTTTCCAGGCAAGAATACTGAAGTGGGTTGCCATTTCCTTCTCGAGGGGATCTTTCTGACCCAGGAGTCAAACCTGCATCTCCTGCATTGACAGGCAGATTCTTTACCACTGAGTCACCAGGGAAGCCTGATGCTGGAATTCTTTTGCTGATTTTTAGTAAAAGGAGAAATTTTGTTTTCTCCTACAAATGATATGATGGGTTTAAGAGTATTTTTAGGTGTAGTTGACATTTCTGAGCTTGACACTGAGGCATACTTCTTACTGAAAAGCCTAAGTCACTCATTATATGGAAGCCCAGAAGAGAATATTAATTAATTTCCAGCATACATGGTGGCGGACTGAACATAATAAGCTGGTCTCTCCTTCTGACCACCCAAGTGGCTGGCTCTTCTGAATGCTTTTTCTTGTACCTCCGTGTTTTGGGTCCAAATAAGCTAAACCAGGGTCTTCTGGAGGTTTTTCTCTAAATAAGTTAATGTGCATTTACCTGTCCCGAAACAAAACCCACAGACCTGCCTATCTAATTTTGGCAATCAAAGCCCCATGGCCAGTAACAAGTTTGTCTCTACTTTGATCTGTGATGTTGACACTGTGTTTTGGCTGCTCGAAAGCAGACTGCCAATTAGGTCCCAGTGTGTGAGACAGCCTTGGAGTGGGTGCTCGTGGCCAAGTTTCCATTAGTGGTTACTACTGATTGATGCCTCAGCATTCCTTTCATTTAGAAATAGAAACCTACTCTCATTTTTAATTTGGGGGTTGGGAGAGGAGGTAATAGTGGGGTTGTTGGGGTGAGGGGAATTCCCAGAACACAATTAAAGCTTCTATCACTTGGCTTTTAACCTTGGTTTTGCTTTTAGCACAGGAAAGACTCACTGTAATAGGAGACTGTGATCCTGTTGTTTAGATTAGGGTATGCTTTTTATTTTCTCAGGTATAGACAATTGAAAGGAAGAGGAAAGAAAGCCACCTTCATTGGAAAACAGCTCTGTGCCTACAACCGTTTATTTTCATGTGTGACCACACAAGTATTCTCTAACAACTCTAGAAACTAGGAGTTAGTCTCTGCATACTCCTGAGGCCATCACTGTTCAGAGAAGAAGAATTCATTTTTCTATACTGCGTACATTGTAAATGTCAAAACAAGTTCACACAAGTATCTGTTGGAGTCAGTAGTCTGTGCCATTTCTATTCCAGTGTATGACAATGTGAGCTGATTAAGGGGTTAATCCCTCTAGCATCTGAAAAGAACTTAGGAAAAGCCTCTAATGCATAATGAAAATGGAGATATTTAGGCTAGAAGCTTGCCTATGGGTCATCATAGACCAATATAGAAAGAATGAAACTAGGAACCTAGTTTCTAGATTTCAGCTTTGGTATTCATTCTTAAGGAGTTTCCCAGGTGGCCGTAGTGGTAAAGAACCTGCCTATCGATGCAGGAGACATAAGAGATGTGGGTTCAATCCCTGGGTTGTGAAGATCCCTGGGAGGAGGGCATGGCAACCCACTCCAGTATTCTTGCCTGGAGAATCCCGTGGACTGAGGAGCCTGGCGGGCTATGGTCCATGGAGTTGCAAAAGAGTTGGACATGACTGAGCCACTTAGCATGCAGGCATTCATACTTAGAAATGGACTGGGAGTTACTTTTCTTTTCTAGTCCTGGGCTTTAGTTTCTTGAAATCGGATTATTGTTCTGAGAAGTAAACTACATCCAGGTGAAAGGATGGAGGAGGAAAAGTCATATTGTCTGCGCTTGGTTTTTCATTGACACCAGCTGGGATGGGTTTTGGCCCATCTCTCAAGGAGGCTCCGAATGATGATTCACAGGGTCTGTATCTCATTTGCGGTACCAGTTAATTCTGGAAACTCCAAATGCATTCAACTGAATGTATGTTTAAAAACTTTTATTTTCCTTTTTCCTCCATTTTTTGGGGGAGAAGTGTAATTTCATATTCAGGACTGTGTTATGCAGAAGTTGGTGGAGAATACTTCACTATGGCTCTTCAGAAAAGAGAGGTTTATTGTAACCAGAACTTTTAGCTGTGGTGAATAGCCTTAAGCAGAGATTGGCACACTTTTTCTGTCAAGTGCCAGATAGTAAATATTTAGGCTTTGCAGGCCATATGGTCTCCATGGCAACTTTTCAAGTCTGCTGTTGTATTGTGAAAGTAACCATAGACATTATGTAAATACACGGGTACAGCTGTGTTCCAATAAAACTTTATTTACACAAACAGCAGGAAGGGCCGGATTTGACCTGTGAATTGTAGTTTGCCAAACCCTAGCCTAAAGGACATCCCAGGTTTTTCTATGTATATAATACCTACTTCCAAGCAAACAGTAAGTACTCAATAACATTTTTTTTGATGACTAAATGTATATATGAAGGAACAGAAGAACTCTTTCACTGTGGTCTGAATTCATGTGTTGAAATTCATATATTGGAAACAGTGCCCACTGTGATGGTATTTGGAAGGTGATTAGGTCACGAGGGTGGCGTCCTCATGAATGGGATTGTTGTTGTCCAGTTGCTCAGTTGTCTCTGACTCTTTGTGGCCCCATGGATTGCAGCACTCCAGGCTGCCCTGTCCTTCATTATCTCCTGGAATTTGTGCAAACTCATGTCCATTGAGTCGATGATACCATCTAACCATCTCATCCTCTGTCGCCCCCTTCTCCTTTTGCCTTCAATCTTTCTCAGCAACAGGGTCTTTTCTAATGAGTCAGCTCTTTGCATCAGATGGCCAAAGTACTGGAGCTTCAGCTTCAGCATCAGTCTTTCCAGTGAATATTCAGGATTGATTTCCTTTACGATTGACTGGTTTGATCTCCTTGCTGCCCAAAGGACTCACAAGAATTTTCTCCAACACCACAGTTCAAAAGCATCAATTCTTCAACACAGCCTTCTTTATGGTCCAACTCTCACACCCATACATGACTATTGGAAAAAGCATAGCTTTGACTATATAGACCTGTGTCAGCAAAGTGATGTTTCTGCTTTTTAATATGCTGTCTAGGTTTGTCATAGCTTATCTTACAAGGAGCAAGTGTCTTTTAATTTCATGGCTGCAGTCACCATCAGCAGTGATTTTGGAGCTCAAGAAAATATTAATGCTCTTATAAAAGGGACCTCAGAGAGTTAGCTTGACCTTCCACCATGTGAGGACACAGCTAGAAGCCTGCAGTCTGCAACCTAGAAGACAGCTTTCATAAGAATTGTATTATGTTGGCACCCTGATATAGGACCTCCAGCCTCAGGAAAGATGAGAAATAAATTTCTGTTGTTTATAAGTCACCCAATATATGGTATTTTATTATAGCAGCCAGAACAGACTAAAACATCTTCTGAGGCTTTATTACTATCAATTGTGCTTTTAATTAAGGAAGGAGTTGGTAGGAATGGACTCAATTTATAGATAGAAGAATAAGGCAAGGAAAATTAGGGGGTCCTAGGCACACACCACCCCCCCCTCCTCCCCCACACACACATTTTAAGCTATTGGGATTAAAGTTTATTTTGGCAGAGAGTGTTAAACCAGGGATAGAACCCAGGCCCATGACAGTGGAAGCACTGAGTCTTAACCACTAGGCCGTCAGGGAATTCCATGCAATTTTTAAATTTAGAATTCAAGCTTCTTGACTCTATTCAATGCTGCATTTACTGAACTCCCTTGGTTTCGTATTATTTTATCATTTATTCTAAGGAAAGCTGCTTATTTCAAAGAGAATACTATTCATTTCTACTGTATCAGATGAGATTCTCTGCATTGTAAGAGATGGAAGACCCAATTCAAACAGCCTTAAACAATACTGATTTGTTTTATTTATGGGGAGTTTATAGGCTGATGAACTTCCAAAGTCCTGATATGAAGCAGGCTCCAAACAGGCTTGACTCAGTCACTCAAGCTACCAAGGACCCAGTTCCTCTTTGCCTCTGTTCTACCCGCCACCTGATTATGTTCACTCTTAGATTCTACCCTGTGGGGTATCCCTTAAGGTTTTCTTGTTTGGGGACAGTGGAGTGGGCAAAACGGACTTTTCACACTTCTGCTAATCTTGACCAGTTAAGGAAACAACAGAGATAAGAATGAACTGACATGTGTTCTAGTCTGGTCATGGGGAGCAGAATAGAATTAGAAGAGTTAATGGAATATTAGGTGATCTTGAGAACTGGGAACAAACCAGAGAGTAGATGCATTCCAGAGAAAAGAGCATCTCTGGAGATCTACAAGAGCCTGTCAGGAATGCTGAGCCCAAAGCCATCTAGAATCACTAGAGTCTAGGGAGGTGTTGGTATATAAGGTTGGATGAACAGGTAGGGAAGAATGAAATCCTGAAGCCACCTGAGTCAGCTTTTATCTCCATAATGGATGGGTATTGCTGAAGAATTTTGAGCAAGGGAGTGATGGAATTGGACTTAAACATTAGAAAAATTATTCTGACACCTTTGTGGAAGGAGGTTCACGGAGAGGCAGGAAGGAAAGCAACGAACCTAATACTATCAGCTGCATATTTGTACATAAGCTCAGTCGCTCAGTCGTGTCCAACTCTTTTCGACCCTATGGACTGTAGTCTGCCAGGCTCCTCTCTCCAAGGGATTTTCCAGGCAAGAACACTGGAATGGATTGCCATATAGCTTACCAACAACAGGATGGAGAAGAGAGGAAGAGGAAAAGAGCCATTTAGATAGAGAAAATACTAAATATAAGGAAAAGTGAAGCAATCAGAATGACTTCTGGGCTTCTATTTCAATAGTTGGGCTCATGGTGGGGCCAAAAACTTTGACAGATGTGAATAAACATATCCCTGTGCCTTTGTTTTTGAGGACAAATATGTGGGGGTCTGGACTGTTTTGTGTATTTTTTCAGATATATTGGTTGAGAAGAGCCCTAACAGAGGTGACAACCCCCAGACAGTTGCGCAAGTCTGGGTGGGCTCTCTGTGAAGACCTGTAACTAGTTTAAAGCCTCGGTTTCTACCTCCTTCTAGAAGTGCAGAGTGCTGGCTAAACTGAATTCAGCTGAGCCACTTTTGCTGGGCTACTCAGCCTCTACAAATATGCATGGTGGAATCTTTGTGGAGGGAAACTGGCCTGTCTGTCTAATCTCCTCGGGCTGCTCTTGCTAATGGAACAAATTCTAACCGTCAAAGCCACCTGGCTCTGAAAAGGGGGGAAAAAAGCCTTTCTTTGGCTTTTGTAAAGAGCCGGGCAAGAGGATTCACTATATGCAAATGCCTTAGGCATCCTGGTGGGGAGGGCTGGGAGGGGGGTGGTCCTAAGCCCTGTGTCCATCTGTGACTCAGCCTGGCCCCACAAAGCACTCTCCAAACCTGCAAGGGAAAAAAGCGAGCTGAAAGGAGCCTTGTCATTGTTCTGGCCGTGGGAACATATGTCAGAAACAACGTTCCAGCCCCTGCAAAAAGGTTCCCAGCGTTGCTTTCCCGGCAACATCTTGCGTTATGTTGGTGACAGTAGCAGCTGTAGGGCCAGCCTGTGAGTGACCAGAGGCAGGGTTGGAAGCATGGAGAAATTTGTGCAGGCAGTCACCATTCTGTAGGATACCCTCCCTTTCCTCAGGGTCTCTTAGCTCAGCCTGCCTTCAAGGACCTGAATGTTAGGAATGTGGGTGGGAGGCAAATTGAATACGTAATTTAATCAAGACTGGGGCTTAGGTTAGACAATGCTTAGAGATTATGGTAAAAAAGGATTCTAAATTGAAATGCAGTGTCATTCTCATTAGTGATCCAGGAGGCCTTTGAAAACTCCAGTAGGAGTGAGCTGCTTTTCAGGTAAAACCAGTTTCTCAATCACAGTTGAAGAGGCAGTGTGAGCGGAGCTGGGGCAGACAGAGAGCCAGGAACACAGCTATGAATGCTATGGAAGGAAGCCTCTTTGCTTGCTCTCTGGCTTCCTTTCCTCTCTGGCCCTTCTGTTTCTTTCCTGTTTCAAATACTCTCTCCTGATATTATTGAGAAGAAGGAAGTCCCAGGGACTTGGTTTTAGGCCACAGTGAACAACTGAAATGGTAACAGAACTGTCGTCAAGCCAGTTCAACAGCCTGCGTTTGTTAGGGGAAGCACACTGACCGAAACCGCCCACCCTGGCCAGGCACCACAGTAAACATTTGCATGAGTTGTTTTATGACAGGAGGTCCTGGTAAGGAACACGGAACTAATAAGCCACGCAACTGGAAGAAGTTTGGGCAAGGTCAAAAAGAGACACCACAAGTCTGACCACCTCCCAGAATCCTCCTCACTGGCATCCATCTTGGCTGAACAGGGCATGCAGCACCAGGAAGGACTCTGAGTCAGAATGATTGGCTAAAGACAACCCGAAAACTAAGCCCATCACCATAAAACCAGAGACTGCCAAGAGCAGTTCTCCTGGGTTGCCTTACCCTACTGCTCTTTGGCCGGGAGACCTTTCCTGAGCCCTTTCCCAATAAAATCTCTTCCTTTGTTAGCACATGTCTCCTTGGACTACTCATTTCCGAGTGTTAGACAAGAGCCCAGTTTCGGGCTCTGGAAGGGGTCCCCCTTCCTGCAACGCACTGAAAGTACGTGATGAGTCCAGGCTTGAGTGATGTGAGTGGAGCTCACAAGAGGGGCGATAACACGCGACGCACAGTCCACGAGGGAGCGCAGGCACCTTCTCAGGCAGTTGTAACACACACCCCAGTGTAGAAAGGGATCTGCGGAAGGCATAAACCAGAGAGCAGGCAGCTCACAGACAAGTCTAGAAGTATTCTGACAAGAGACCTTGGGAGATTTCAGGAAAGAACTGACATGGGGAGAGAAGGGCAAGGGAAAGTCAGTGACTGGGCGCTTGCGTGCTTAGTTGCTCGGTCGTGTCTGACTCTCCGTGACCCTGTGCGCTGTTGACAACAAGGCTCCTCTGTCCATGGAATTTTTTTAGGCAAGACTACTACCGGAGTGGGTTGCCATTTCCTCCTCCAGGGGATCTTCCTGACCCTGGGATCAACCCCGTGTCTCCTGTATTAGAAGGCGGGTTCTTCACCCACTGAGCCATCAGGGAAGCCTATGACTGTGAGAAGAGACAGTGTTGTTTGCTGAGGAGGAACTGGAAGTTTCTGAAAGGACATATAGCTGGAAAATAGGAAAACTCTTCTCAGGATGGGTGACACCATAGGAGGCTGCCTGTGAAGAACTTGCTTCCCTCAGGGTGTTGGACTTTGGGACAGTTAATCTCTCACAGAGAAAGTGAACACCTGACTGAGAGTCTGGAACAGGTTAAACATCGGTGGATTCTCACTGGGAGAGTTTCCAAAAGAATGGATGAGAACAAAGGCCTCTGACCTTTCAGAGTTAAATGCCTAAGCCAGAAAAGGAGATGAGTAGTTTTTCCTGCGGGGAAGGCAATGGCACCCCACTCCAGTACTCTTGCCTTGCCTGGAAAATCCCATGGATGGCGGAGCCTGGTAGGCTGCAGTCCATGGGGTCGCTAAGAGTCAGACACGACTGAGCGACTTCACTTTCACTTTTCACTTTCATGCATTGGAGAAGGAAATGACAACCCATTTCAGTATTCTTGCCTGGAGAAATCCAGGGACGGGGGAGCCTGGTGGGCTGCCGTCTATGGGGTTGCACAGAGTCGGACATGACTGAAGCGACTTAGCAGCAGCAGTAGCAGCAGTTTTTCCTGAGTTAATATTTATTGACAGTCCTTCCTAGGCGTTGTGGAAACCACCTGATTAGGAGGAATGTGAAATCAAATGGAGGAGATACGGAAGTTGTTTTTATTGCTTAGAATACGAAACTCATATTTTTCAGAGCCCCTGAAGGCACTGAAGCTATTCATCTAACAAAGCATTTCTCTTACGCCTCTACTCCATGCAAGCCAAGACAAATAGCAGTCCTCCTGGAGGTCTTGTTTCATATATTCTTTGAGACACATGTTTCCAAACACTTGAGTGAATTGGACGTTCTTATACATTCGCCTGTCTTTGAGTCAGTGACTGCTTCTGAAGATGACTTGGTTGGAGTGTTAGGTGGGATTTTTCAGGGTCGACAGAGGCCCTCCTAGAAAAGTGGGAAAATGCAGAGGTGATCCCTAATGCCCTACAGGAGAGGTGGCGTGGGGTGGGAGGTGTGGACAGGGCAGGTAGGAAGTCACATGTATTGAATATCTTTGTAGGTACTTGGGGAGGTAACTTGCAGGCAATATATTCATTACTTTTCGAGTCTCTTGAGTGAAATAGCAGGTGTCCCTATAGAATGGTGAGTAACTTCCCTGGTGGCTCAGATGGCAAAGAATATGTCTACAATGCAGGAGTTCTGGGTTCCATCCATGGGTTGGAAAGTTCCCCTGGAGAAGGGAATGGCAATCCACCCCAGTATTCTTGCCTGGAGAATTCCACGGACACAGGAGCCTGGCAGGCTCCCTGGCACAGTCCATGGGATCACAGAGTCAGACATGACTGAGTGACTAACAATCACTATCAATCACTATTGAGTGATGAAGAAAGACTCTGAGAAGTTAAGTAACTGCCTAAGCCCTATGTATTGGGCAGTGAAGCAGCCATGATTCATGGGCCAGAATCTAGGACTTACACCAACCTGCCTAGACTGCTCCCAGGGCAAGTACTGCTCAATCAGAAAACAAACAGTACTATTCTTTTATTAAACTAATACCAGGAAAAAACAGTGTGCAAACTACTACTCCACCAGCAAACTTCCTACAGCTAGGACCAAACTTTCAAACTATTTTTTGTCTAACACTACACTAAGAAATATGCTTGACAAGAAGACCCAGTACAGCTTCATATACATAAAATGTCAGAAGTTTTATGAAGCAGTTCTTACTTTCTGACTGTGAGATGCTCTGTTTTCTATTGAAGTAATCTTTTCTATTCGTTTAATTTTTTTAAATGCTAAACTTTGGACTTAGGAATTTTGACAACCTCTTTCCTGTTTTACATATCCCCCTCTAGCTAAAAATATGATGTTATCATTTTATGATTTACTCTTGCCCTGAAGGTTGTCTGGTTCTATTGTTGGTAACAGAAATAGGTAAAACTATTTACCTGTCTCCAAAAGCCTTCTACTCCTGTAGGGTTACGCCCCAGGCTTCTGCTTCTCCAGCCTTCCTAGGAATGGAGGGCTCTCAATCTCAGCCTTCAATCAAGGGGGAGTTTTGCATATGAGGAAGCTGATCATGTTTGCTTTTAAAAATAATTTTCCATGTCCAGGTCACACATAGAGATTCTCTTTTATGTCTCCTACCTCTGAGTATATAGAACTTTTAAAGCATCACACTTTTACTTTCTTTCTTTATTTTATAAACATTTATTTATTTGGCTGTGTTGGGTTTTAGTTGTGGCACGTGGGATCTTTGAGATTGCAGCATGCAGGATCTTTTTAAAAGTTGTGGCATGCAAACTCGTAGCTGTGGCATGTGGAATCTATTCCCTGGCCAGGGATCGAACCTGGGCCTCCTGCACTGGGAGCACAGTCTTAGCCACTGGACCACCAGGGAAGTCCCAACACACTTTTAATCTCGGAAATTTTGCCTGAGAGGATTGGAGAGAGAGAGATGATACTTAGTGAGGTGGATTTTATGATTCCATTCACCCTGACAGGAGAGGCTCTGATCTCAGAATCATGTTTGCCAGTTTTAGGGGAAGAAACCTGTACAAATAAATCTTTCTGAAGGCACTTTGCATGCTATGAAGTGCCAGACAAATATGAGCAATTGTTGCTATTAGGTGTGATGCTGAGTAAGGGCAAAGCACTTTATCCTGTCGGTAAAAGATGACAGGCCTTTTCTTGACACAGGCCAAGCCTGTAACAAATTATTGCTCTTCATCTGGCTGCAAAAACTGTTGCTCTTACACAGATGTAAAGACAGACTTTTGGACTGTGTCAGAGAATAGCATTGAAACATGTATATTACCATATGAAAAACAGATAACCAGTACATGAAACAGGGCACCCAAAGCCAGTGCTCTGGGACAACCCAGAGGGATAGGGGTGTGGAGGGAGGTGAGAGGAGGGTTCAGGATGGGGGGACACATATGCACCCGTGACTGATTCATGTTGATGTATGGCAAAAACCATCACAATATTGTAATTATCCTCCAATTAAAATAAATAAATTAAAAAATATTGCTCTTTATTTGACCAATAAATCCAATACGTACTGATTCTTTATTATATATTAAGTATTGTGCAGGGCTTTGTGGGGGCTGAAAGCAAATGAGATGTAGTCTCTGCACTTTAGGTGCTTATAACTGATCTTCAGGGAGAAAAGAAATCTAAGATACAAAACAAAAAATGTTTAAAATCATCAGGGTGTATAACACAGTGCTGAACAGCATGCTGTAGAAAAGCCAAATGGTCAGATTCAGTTAGAGAACCCAGACCTGCCTCCTGGTCTGTGAAGGAACCTCTGTGTTGGAGATTAAACATAGGAATGTGGAGACAACAGAGGTCTGTTTATCTGGAAAGCTCTGCTCAGTAACCTGCAACCCTTGGGATTCATTTGACCTGGTTTGTGGTGTCAATTCAATGTGGGCTTCAAGAATCCCATAAGCTATGTCATACACTAAAAAGCCCAGGCATTGGTATTTTAAAAATATCCTCAGTTGATTCCTAATATTCAGGTAGGTTTGAGAGTAATAGATTAGATGGTTCTTTTTAGATAGGTAGTATTGAAATATTTGCTCATTTCTACTCTGATTTTAATTATACAGATAAAAAGTGATCTTCAGGGGTTATTATCAGCAACAATAATTCTTAAAATGGGTTTATAAAAGCATTGAACACTTAAAAAAATGGAACATTTGTATCCCAAACTGCACCATATTTAATTGCACAGTTACTAAGCGATAGCTGTTTGGTGCAGGGTGACATGGATGTCATTCAACCTGGATTCTAGTTATGACTCAAAGCAGCACACAGTACTTGAAATTTAATCTCCTTATCTGTGAAATAGGGCTCCTAATAACATCTGCCCAATCTATCTCAGTAGAGAAGGCAATGGCAACCCACTCCAGTATTCTTGCCTGGAAAATTCCATGGACAGAGGAGCCTGGCAGACTACAGTCCATGGGGTCGAAAAGAGTTGGACACAACTGAGCGACTAAACCACCACCAATATACCTCAGGGGCTTCCCTGGTGGCTCAGTGGGTAAAGACGAAATGCATGAGGTACAAGAGACACTGGTTCTGAGCCCTGGGTTGGGAAGATCCCCTGGAGGAGGGCATGGCAACCCACTCCAGTATTCTTGCCTGGAGAATCCCATGGACAGAGGGCCCTGGTGGGCTATAGTCCATGGGGTCGCAAAGAGACCGACATGACTAAACACACAGGCAGGCAGTCTACCCCACAAATTAGGAATGAAGCAAGACAGTAATAGATGCAAAAGTTTTTGATAAAGGTAGAAGGTTTTACAGAAGTATAGGGCATTGTTATTTTCTTTTCCTTTGTAGTCATGTTTAGTAACACACTTGAAGGATTGCGTGTCAATTTCCAATCAGTGGCAGGTGGAACCCGCGGAGAGGGAAACTGAGGAGGTGGAAACTGGTGAGGCAGGAACCTGTTTGTAAGGGACTTGTGCATTCACGGAGTTTGGTATCTGTGTGTCCTGGCACCAAGCTCCAGGAGGATTGCAAGGGCGGACTCTATGTGAGTCTCTGTGCATGGATACTCAGAAGTATACATAAATACATGTATACCTGTACACACAGGTATGTAAATATGTGTATACGCGTATACACAGGGATGTATGCAAATGTACATATACATATACATTTCAAAGGCATCTATCTGGGCCTTTGGAAGCAAAGCTATGCCAGGGCAGCAGTATGACTCATGGAAAAAGATCACTAAAGCACAGTTGTCCCTGGGCAGCAGTGACCACAGCCTCTACTTTGCACTGACAGGGCTCTGGTCTGTTCTTAAAAAAAAAAAAATTTATTTATTTGGCTGTGCTGGGTCTTAGCTGCCACATAAGGAAACTTTAGTGGCAGCGTGTGGTGATCAAGCTTAGATCTCCTGCATTGGGAGTGTGGCCTTTTAGCCACTGGACCACCAGGGAAGTCCCTGGATGTGTTCTTAACTGAATAAGCTTCAGGTCTTGGGTTTTTTTTTTCTTTTTTGCATTTGGATAACTTGTTTGGAAGTTATCTTTAGGTGTGTGATATAGTAGGGGAGGGGAATTTGGGGAGTGAGTTGCCCTAGAGACGAGAGGAAGGGAGAGGGCATTTCCCAGCTCTCAGATGAAGGCATTTTCCGTGGATATGGTAGAGAGTTTTAAGAGGGGTCACTGACAGGACTGCACCCTCAGAAATGGCTGGCCCTTCTTAATAACTCTCTCCAATCCCTACTCCCGTTTAAAACCTCCTTCTCCGCGTGGAAACACTCAGGACTGGAAGGTGTTCAGGCGCTTCATTCCCGTTTTAGGGCAGAGGATCCCTCCCCAGGCCTTGGACTCTCCCCAGGGGGGACGGAGTGCCAGCTCTTACAAAGGCTTCGCTGTGTGGTGTCCCGACGGGCTGGCCCAGGACCTGGCATGGCAGCGCTGTTGTGGGCCAAAGAGGAAGCCCAAGTAGGAATGGCCTAATGGGAGGAAAGGGTGTTGGTGGGCGTATGGTTAAATCATAGTAGGGGGTGTCAGTGAAAACCCAAAGAGTATGTGGCAGTGGAAGGAGGATGTCTTTTACGACAGCGTGGGGTGCCCTTACGTGAGCCGCCCTCAGCGAGGGCTAAGAACTCTGGAACCAAGAACTTGGTTTTACTGCCCCAATCTGTTGCTTTCTAGAAGTCTTCTTTCTTCCTCCATCTCATGGTCTTTCAAGGTATCTAAGGTCCAAGGTTGAGTCTGGGTATGGAAATGGTACTCTGGGTCCTGTTGGGCTCAGGGTGGGATTTGTCCTGAAGTGTGTTAAGGGGACTGGGAGCAGAGATAGTACTTCTGTCTTTGGTCTCCTTCCCCCACCCCCCAGTGATACTGAGGCCACCAGCACTGGCTGTAGATACGATTTGCCTTTGGTTCCCACAGGAAGAATGAGGGCCTGGAGGTGTAGGTGTGGGGCCTTGGGGCATTTCCATGGCAGTGTCATTCTGGTCTTCAGATTTTTCTTCCATAGTTTGCAGAACAATTCTTGGGTAGCTGGGAGCCAGGGGTCGGCATTTGCTTCTGAATCCTGCTGCCAGTTAGTCCTGTTGTTAGGGGAAGCACACTGACTGGAATCGCCCACCCTGGCCAGGCACCATAGTACTCATTTGCATGAGCTGTTTTATGACAAGAGATTCTGGTAAGGAAAGTGAAAGTGAAAGTGAAGTCCCTCAGTCATGTCTGACTCTTTTCGACCCCGTGGAGTGTAGCCCACCAGACTCCTCCATCCATGGGATTCTTCAGGCAAGAATACTGGAGTGGGTTGCCATTTCAGGAAGAGGGAACTAATAAACCTCCACCAACCAGAAGAGTTCAGGAAAGGTCAAAAGGAGACACCACAGGTCCGACCACCTCCCAGAATCCTTCTCTCTGGCATCCATCTTGGCTGAACAAGGTGAGCACCACCAGGAAGGACTCTGAGTCAGAACGATTGGCTAAAGACAACCCGGAAACTAATCCCATCACTGTAAAACCCCGAGACTGCAAGCCATGTGACAGAGCTGTTCCCCTGGGTTCCCTTCCCCTACTGCTCTCCACCTGGGTGCCCTTTCCCAATAAAATCTCTTGCTTTGTCAGCAGATGTGTCTCCTTAGACAATTCATTTCCGAGTGTTAGACAAGAGCCCAGTTTCGGGCCCTGGAAGGGGTCCCCTTTCCTGCAATACTGTGACCTCAGGTAATTCACTGTATCTCATTTTTCTCCCTTTATCTGTCAGATGGGAACACTTTTTAATTGTAAATTAGTATAAAGAGTTGTAGTTCTAGTACTTACATGGTGATTAGCTTGATTTCTGTTGAGCATGTATATTTAGGGAGGGAGGAAGATGTCAACATTGAGTTTAGTGTCAGAAAGAAAGCTGCTCTAAAGTTAAAAGTGTGATTGCTAGGGGGTATAAAGGAAAGGAAAGCAGAGAGTGTAATCGGTTGCATAGACCAGAGAGAAAAAGTTAGAGGGTGGAGGGCAGAAGGAGAAAAAGCTGGCTGGGTCTTCTGTTAAAAGCTGTGAGATATGACTTTTCTGATATGAAGAGATGGTAATAAATTCTCTCCACAATGCCTCACATTCAACTGGTTAGAGATTTATTCCTTTGGATGAAACGCTGTCTTTATAAAATATAGATGTGTCTGGAATGAGTAACATGTTAAGCTATTTATTCCTTTTTTTCTGTTCATTTTCCAACCTGACAGGGACAACCTGTGTAAAAGTGATGGTATAGGATTATCTGTGAAGGAGAAGTTAAATCAGGGTGTGGAGGAGGAGGAAGACTTTAGAGACTTCACATGCTTCACCGTTTTGTTTTAGGACTGAGGTTCACTTGCAGTTTGCTGAGACGATAGGGAATGAGCGTGCGGAGGCTTCTGCCTGGGACTGCAATTGAGTTCAGGGGTGATGCTTTTACCAGAGAGTGAGGAGAACAAATCTCTGGTGTCTAGAAACTGAATAACACTTCTGTTCCCTCACTGTGTGCTGTGAGTGTGCTGGCCAAGCTCAATGGAAACACTGCATTCCCGGGCAGAGCTCCTCATGCCTTCTGCCGAGAAACTGCTTCTCCCGCCACAGCCTACGTTGCCTCAGGACCAGCTCTGATCTTAGGGGGAAATGCGTGCAAGTTGCAATTAACAGATAACCCGGCACAGTCCACAGAAGCCTGTCGAATCCATTACGGCGGCTGGTTCTCACACATTCCTCTCCGGGAGCTAGATGAGATTCTGGACCTAATTAGTATTTGAAGAAGTGAGAACTCGGGAGTTGCTGGGGAAATCGTGAAGTTGCCTTGAAGTCACATGGCTGACCCCTCGCAGCTAAATCAGTGTGTTGAGGTGCTTCGTTGGTTAGAATATCAGTGAATTTTTGTTTCTTTAGCTGCTCTCTGAGGAAAATGATAACTAAGAGGGCAGATTTGAGGCACTGTGTGTGAAACGCCCAGATGCTTTGATGAGAAAGGAGACTTCATAAGCCAAGGATGCTTGTACGGTTTTCTGGTGCCATCTAGTGTCTCCCTGGAGGAATGGCAGGGGCGTGACTCGGTCATGAAAGGACCCTGGTGGCAGCAAAGTGAGTCTTTGAGGTGCCAGAGTTGAGTTTCTCCTAAACTGGGCTCTGTGGGTCATTGTGTTTATTTCTAGAGGTTTGAGAGAATTGTTTTATTTAAAACCCGCCTTCTTCCAGAGGTGCTTCTTTGGGATTGGGAGGAAAGATCCGATGAACAAATTCATGGCATGTTACAGTATTCATTTTACCCAGGGATCGTTGCATATCAAAAGGGCTACAGAGAAAGAACAATAATTTATCCCAAGAAAGGGACACTTTTAATAGACGCTGTATCCCTTGAGGGTAAGGACCAAGTTGGTTATGTCTATACCACCAGCCTAGCAAACACTGGCCACATAATAGGTACTAGTGAGTATATGATTTCCCCACAGTAGCGTCTGGATGAGCAAGATGTGCACCCTGCTTGCTAGAGGTATTCTCAGATAATTAGTGAATTATGGGATTCTTTGCTTATTTGTACAGAGGCAAGTAGCCTGAGTGGGCTTGCCTGGTGGATCAGACCATAAAGAATCTGCCTGCAATACAGGAGACTTGACTTCGATCCCTCAGTTGGGAAGATTCCCCTGGAGAAGGAAATGGCTACCCTCTACAGTATTCTTGCCTGGAGAATCCCATGCACAGAGGAGCCTGGCGGGCTACACAGTCCATGGGGTCGCAAAGAGTCAGACACGACTGAACAACTAACACACACTCGCCGGTATCCTAAGTGTGGGGGGCCTATAACTTTGAGGCAAATATCAACTTGGTTCTTTTCTAGAAACAGTGTTGAATTTTTATTTTAAAGGATAGTTAAGGTATATGAAAAGAAAAGAGCGTTTAAGGCATAAAACAGAGAGAATGTAAAAAATTCATTTTTAAGCCCTATCCCTAAAACTGGAATTAGCGTTAGAGTCAGGGGCCCTAGTTGAGGGATAGAGCAGGCTTGGGCCTTAATTTTAGAATGGTTTCCACTGAGGCAGAGCTTTCTGAGACACAACTCTTGCCTCTTAAGAGTGAGCTTCAGAAAAGATACTTGGAAAAAATACGTCTGACCCTTGAACACTGGTTTGAACCATGCAGGTCCACTTTTATGTGGAGTTTTTTAATTGCAAATACTACAGTACTACCAGAGAAGGCAATGGCACCCCACTCCAGTACTCTTGCCTTGAAAATCCCATGGACGGAGGAGCCTGGTAGGCTGCAGTCCATGGGGTCGCTAAGAGTCGGACACGACTAAGCAACTTCACTTTCACTTTTCACTTTCATGCATTGGAGAAGGAAATGGCAACCCACTCCAGTGTTCTTGCCTGGAGAATCCCAAGGATGCGGGAGCCTGGTGGGCTGCCATCTATGGGGTCGCACAGAGTCGGACACGACTGAAGCGACTTAGCAGCAGCAGCGGCAGCAACAGTACTACAGGATCCCAGGTTGGTTGCATCTGCAGATGCAGAACCATGGTTCCAGAGGAACTGAATGTGCAGAGGGTTGGTTATACTAAGTTACACTCGAGTTTTCTGCTGTGCACAGGGTTGGTGCCTCTGACTTTCTTGCATGTTCTGAGTCAACTGTAGTTTGCTCTTTAGACTTTTTTATTTTTTCTCTTTAGACATTTTGATTCTTGCTCTTGGTGACCCTATGTGTAAGGCATCACTAAACATCTGCAGCCCTAGAGTTCACTTGGCTACTTACGGTAGGGTGGTGGGGTGTGCAGCTGTGTCTGCTTATGTTCAATCTAACATCCACATGGGAAGGTACCAGCTTTGAGCCTTTCTGTCAGGACGTGGGAGTCAATCAAAGGAGGCAGAGTGGTCTAAAGTGAGAGTGATGATACTTACCTTTCATTTCTACTTCCTTTTTATGTTTGCTTGATGTGCATGAAAATGTATGTGAGTCAGAATGTGCTTTTACATGTGACTGTTTAAAGGAAATTGGTTAGTTCTTTTGAAAAACAAAGAATCATTTTACAAAGAAAATAATCACACAGTTCAACTTGATAATTTATGAGTTGGCCAAAATACGTTCCTTAAGGGTCTCTCTTGTTAAATACATGTTCCGTGTTTAAAGTATTACGGAGATTCATTTAGTCCTTGAACAAAAAAATGGATTAGCTTGTAGATATTTGAGTCAAAAATGCATGTCCCTTTATTAAAAAAGTGTAAATCATGAATAAGCTTTCAGATCAACCATCCAAAAGCTATTAAAGCCATGCTGCTGCTGCTAAGTCACTTCAGTCGTGTCCGACTCTGTGCGACCCCATAGATGGCAGCCCACCAGGCTCCCCCGTCCCTGGGATTCTCTAGGCAAGAACACTAGAGTGGGTTGCCAGTTCCTTCTCCAATGCATGAAAGTGAAAAGTGAAAGTGAAGTTGCTCAGTCGTGTCCTACTCTTAGCGACCCCATAGACTGCAGCCTACCAGGCTCCTCTGTCCATGGGATTTTCAAGGCAAGAGTACCGGAGTGGGGTGCCATTGCCTTCTCCGATTAAAGCCATGAGGTAGGTTAAATAATAAAATTTGTAACTGAAGCAAGTAAAGTGAATACAGCTAGAATAGTCAACGTTATAAAGGAGATGATAGATTCATTAGAAATATATTTTTAGTTATTGTTAAGATGTTTGAGTAAGTGTAGTGTTAGAGAAACATGAAGAAGTAAAGTACTTTTGTATTGGGATGTTGGTGGCGCTGATTTGTGTACCTAAGTCTATACATGGGTAGTTTTCTTGTGTTTGTATAGATCTGTACTAGATTTTACTTCTCAAAGTTGGCCATTTTTTTCCACTCAGAATTAAAACAGAGTAAAAAGAACAAAGATTTTTCTGGACTTAGTGGGAAAGATCTAGAAAATAAAGGTGCTTTAAGAACAGAGTTGAAAAAACTGTATGGGTGTGAGAAAGAGATGTCTTGAAGTTAGCAAGTGGCCTGTAAGTAGAGGAATTAAGAGATCAGCTCATGAGAGTTTGTACAACTTCCCTGATTCTCAGAGGAAGTAAATCTATGTCTGTTAGTTTCCATGTTGACTGACAGTTATGTATGCTAACAGGAAAATAGTATTTTTCATGTTTAATGACTTTTGAAGATCATTTGCAAAGTTGTTCTTTTCACATAGCAACATGATCCAGTGGTTTGGGGAAGGAATTTCAATTCAGGAATTTTCTTTAAAATTGAAATCTAACCCCGCTCCCTAGTCCCCTTTAGCATTGCTGTTTTGATGCCTAGAGCAGTAAAGAGCCTAGCCTGGAATCCCATGGCAACCAAGTCTTTCACAAGTATCCAGCTGTCTTTCTGTCTCCCTGTGTGTCAGACAGGCAGGCAGCTGTGAGTCATCACATTTACATAGAGGTCATTTAGGAGATAATCTTTATGCAAATAAAAAATGAGTTTGAGTGGTTTTTGGTTTTATTTTTTCACTTCGGTGTGGTAGAGAAAACTCCATCAAGTAAAGCACTGGGTCCTTAAAGTGTGGCCTAGGACCAGCGCCGTCTACATGATGCACTTGGGAACTTGTTGGAACTGCAGTTCTCAGGCTTCACCCCAGACCTACTGAATCAGTCCTCTGCGTGTAGGACTCTGTTTTAATAAGTTCCTCAGGTGACTGTGACCCACGCTGAAGTTTATGAACTTCCAAGTAAGTTCTGTGTGGGTGAGGTGGGGAAACCTAAGGACGTAGGTAAGGGAGAGAAACCAGTTCAGGCCAACTCCTTCCAAAATACTGTTATTATTATATGGCTGGAGGAAGTTTGAAAGGAACATGAAAGGCGATCTCCCTCAAGGTTAGGAAGTAAACCAAACACAGATCGAGGGAAAGTGGAAAGGGATGGGAGAGTACCACTGATTTTCTCTTGGGTTTGAAGCTGAAAGGTTGATCAGGTCTACAGTCCCTTATCCAAAATTCTAATTCTCAAAACTCTGAAAAGTAAGTACTTTACTGTAAGTTTGGCGCCAAAATTCGCTGGCAGCAAAACCCGTCTGGAAGTTATTTACGAAGTTATTTATGATCGTTATGTTTATCCCACTTAGATTGAATATTTGTGTTTTGCTTTGATAATATTTGATAAAATATTAGTATATTTGGTTATGGGATAAGTCCCCAGATCCTATTAGAGGTCTTAGTAATTCACCATATTTGCTTTCTAAGCTCCAAAAAAATTCTCCATTCTAAAGCGTATCTGCCTCAAAGATTTAGAAGAGGGATTGTGGCTCTGTATCGACCAGAACCTCTGGTCATTTCTCACAGCCAGTCAACTGAGCCGACTCCTTTTTCTCTCTTCCTCCTGTTTCCTACAATGACTCAGCTTTCTGAAGGAGAGGGACCCTCCAAGCCAAGGACTTGACAGCCTTTCACACTTAAATGTGTTTGTCTGAAAATGGTGATTCTGTGCTTCTTGTCTGATGGGGACTAAATGTGATACCTTACACGAAGCTTTCAGGAGAGTCTTGTGCCGAGTATGTATTTAACAATACTGCCTTTCATTGGTTGTGATATTTCCAACAGTGCTAGAAGAAATACGATCTGTCAGGAGGTTTCTAGAAAGGATTTATGCTTTGGACTGGGGATTGGACAAGGTGATGGCTCAGCCTCTTATGAATTCTAAGTCTGTGGCTTTGGGTAATTATCTGAGTGGAGGCTAATCTTTTTTTTTAGCCGGAGCAAAGGTCACTCTTTGTTTTGGTCTGAGGAGGGTATATTTCCTTAGGAACATACATAGGTAGTTTTGCAACATGGCACTGCATGGTTAGGTATGAATTCTGGAGCTAGATGACTTAGCTTCAGATTTTGGCCTTACCACACATTGGCTGTGATATTGGATAGTTATGTAACCATCCTCTGCCTTAAATTCTTCATCTGTAACATGCTGTATGACACAGGGAGCTCAACCCAGTGCTCTGTGACAACCTAGAGGGCTGGGATGGGGTGGGGAGTAGGGGGCAGGAGGGAGGTCCAAGAGGCAGGAGACTTACGTGTACTCATGGCTGATCCACATTGTTGTACAGCAGAAACCAACACAATGTTAAAGCAATTACTCTCTATTTAAAAATAAATAAAAAGGGGATAATATAAAAGGGGATAGGTCTGTGCTCAGTTTTTCTTAGATACTTGGTTGGGCAAGCATGTGGCCTGGTCATGTCGCAATTGTCACGTGACTGCCCATCTATTTATTTAATCTCTTGGACAGTGAAGCAGGATGGTGCCAATGGGGTTGTGAATGAATGCACTGAGAGCTGGACGGTAGAGCCAGATCACGTGGTAACTCATGTTAGCTTTTGCAGAATTGATGCTTTTGGACTGTGGTGTTGGAGAAGACTCTTGAGAGTCCCTTGGACTGCAAGGAGATCCAACCAATCCATCCTAAAGGAAATCAGTCCTGAGTGTTCATTGAAAGGACTGATGTTGAAGCTGAAGCTCTAATACTTTGGCCACATGATGCAAAGAGCTGACTCATTTGAAAAGACTCTGATGCTGGGAAAGATTGAAGGCAGGAGGAGAAGGGGATGACAGAGGATGAGATGGTTGGATGGCATCACCAACTCAATGCACATGAGTTTAAGTAAACTCCAGGAGTCGGTGATGCACAGGGAGGCCTGGCGTGTTGTGGTCCATGGGGTTGCAAAGAGTTGGACACGACTAAGCGACTGAACTGAACTGAACTGAACTGAAGGCAATTATTCAAAACAGTGCTAGGTCTCCATGCCACCTGGCAGGATCTCTCCCTGGACAGAACACCGTTGTCACCAGCCTGAGTGCCTCTCCTATCAGAAACTGGGGAGACCTGCGAATTCTCCCTTCACTAGCATCACCTCACCTTGATGTTCACTGTTAACATTGGCTGAAAATGTATTCTTTGAGCTTTGCAGTAAACCGAGATCTTGAAGTCTCAGGATGCTCAATTCTGCCAGGCCTCTGATGCATTCATTTATAAGGCCACCTTAGTTTTAGGCCATTCTGGAATAACATTTCTTGTTTCTCTGACCACCCTTTGCTCAGGCTTCTGAAAGGAAGGTGAATAGCTGACTTGGGAGTGTAAGTCTAGCGTCATGTACAGCCCAATGAGTAGAGTTATTATGCCTCCAAGATGAGAATCTGACTTCACTCTTTTCCTGCCTGTCTTATAATTCTGCATGAAGGGCAAAAGGGGTTGGCACTGACTGACTTTCCCCACGAGGTAAGCACACTGAACAGAACCTGCTTCAGTAAATTCACCATTGGGCCTAGCTTCTTTGCCAGTACCTGACAGGGTGTAAGAGGGCAAGCTTGCATTTCAAAGAGCAGATGCAAGAAGGGAGTCCAGATTTGGCCTTAGAGATGTGCTCCTATTTTGTGTTTTAAAAGATTAATTATCAGCCATTAATGAAGCTGATACACTGTCATTTGGTCTGGTGAACTTTGTGAACATTCTGGTGGATAAGATTTGTGAGGAGTGGGAGTGAGGTAGGGTGATCCCAGCCATCCTGAGTGGTTCAGAATCTGAAACTCTGTATATCAGGGTCGAGGGGATGCAGAGGTGGGAAGCACACGTTTCCCTTCCTGTAAGGTGTCTCTTTTTCCTGTGGTATGTCTGTGGTCTGTGGCAAGTCCTGGAGCCAGAACTCTCTTCTGAGGCAAAGTGATGTAGAGTCTTTGAGTGTGTGCTGTGTCTGCGGGCAACTCTGGGCTAATGAAAGCATTAAAAAAAAAAAAAGGGCAGCAATGTCTCCACAGGGTGATATTATTCCAAGAGCTTAACAAAGATTTCCAGTACACCCCAGAGCTGTGGAGCAGCCGCGCACTGTCTGCTTGCTTCTAGAACCTGCCTGTTGCTTCTGTCAAGGTCACACTGTCCTTGCCACCCCTCAGTGCCCATCAAAACGGTGCACAGATAATAAAGACCGCAGCCGCTTGACTAATGTCCCCTGTACCCTGGATTTTTTTTTGTTTGCCTAAACTGCAAGAGGCTGCTTTGATTTTCTCTGGTGCATGAAATAACACCCACTCCCTGCTTATTAGAAGCAGGCAAAGATTTGTGGTAGATGATATCAAAGCTGAATTGAGAGCATTATTACAAAAAATTAATTATTCTCTAAGCTCTCCTTCATTCCCTTTTCTCTAGACTAGCGTGGTTTCTTCTGAAATCTTTCTGTAGAGCCATGTCATTGTTCATGCACAACTTCCCTCTTTGTATTCAGCTCTGATCAGACATTTGATACTTAACAAGGTTTAGAGTACATATAAGATCTTTTTAATTAGTCTTTTCCTTAAATATTAAAAATATTTATAATGAAAGGATTATATGATCACTGTAGAAACCTCAGAATATAACTAAAATATGAGAAAGAAAAGCATCCAGAACCCCAACATCCATAGATCCCTATGAAAGGGAGCAAAAATTAAGATCTAAGTAACAGGAGAGATAAACCATTATTCATAAGAAAATTGGTTTCTCTCTTTTGGGTTTATTTTCTTACTTTAGTATTTTCCCTAGAAAGCTGTTCTAAATCTTAGATCATAAATTCACATGTGTTTCTATTAGGTCTCCCGAATATAGTTTTTACACTTAGCATTTTAATCTATCCAAAATATACATTTTGTACATTGGGAGGTAGTGATTTATTTTCCTGCTAAAATAGTTAACTTGCTATTTTAGCACCACTTATAAAATAATACTTTCTTTTACCCCGTGATTAGTGATGCCACCTTTATCATATACCAAGTCCTTTTTTAGATAGGTATGCATTAGATTTCATTTCTAGAGTATTTGGTTTCACTATCAATTCTTCCACGTGTACCATATTCCATTATTGTAGTGTCAACACATGTCTTATTATCTGGTAGTGCAAGCTCACTTCATTACTTGTGTAAGAACTTGTGTTAGTAGCTGCTGAAGCTCTGGCTGACTCATGGGATTGTATGATTTTGTGATGTCATCTGAAGATATTAATGTTAAAGAGTTTACTTTTTTCAAAATGAACTTTGCTTTTTACTATAATGTATCACAAGTGTGTTATAAAAATTTGGATGATTCAGGCAAACACAAAGGAAAAAAAATCACCCCAATCCTATTACCAGACAGAGTCCTTTAAATATTCGAACCACAGCTCTCTGGCTGGTAAAACAGTCACATTTAGGTGAGTCACTCCTGTTCATTTTTAAATTTCACGTTCTGTTCAAGCTCTCTTCCTTTATCATTCTACCCCCGTGCTTCTTGCAGAAATCTAGACTCTTCCTTGTCATTTGCCTTCTTCCTGGCACTCATGCTGAGAATCCTCTACTTAAGGGCTTTTTCTTGGTAGCACAAGCTCTTCCCTTGGCTTGGGCCTGGGTGAACCATGCCCTTTCTTTTTTCTTTTTTTTTTTTTAAGTGGAGGAGGAAGTAGCTTTTTAAAAACAACTAAGTATTGAATTTTCTCAAAAGGTGATCTCCAGCTTCCTTGCAGCCTTCCTGTTACGTGGACCAGGAGGAGGAGCAGCGTTGAATGTTGAGGTGGGGATGTCAGTGCTGCTTGTGCTAAACTGGTCCCTTTCAGGAGGTACCTCGTGGAAGTGGCTGGCTACAAGGCCACGTGAGCACTTAGGATGTTCTCTACGTAGAGACTCGTTCTCAGCTATGACTCAGCTAGTCATCAGTTCTGTCACTTCCAGCACCTAGCCTTGAAAATTTGAACTAATGAAGAAAATTAGTAAAAATACAGGAAAAACTAGGGACAGGTGAGTACACAAAATGTGTGCTATTAGTTCTTTGAAATTCCTGGGGATAACTCAATTCACATAATTGGCTGTGTGTTTTCTGGCTATAGTAGGAAAAAACCATCACTCATAACAATTTTACTCGTATATCTTTAAGGAAAAAAAAGTCATTGCTGAGAAGTAAAACTTTTCCTGGTACTGAGATAAACTGCTCCCTTGGCTCTGATAGAGAGAACCCTATTTTCTGCAGCGAACAATATCCTCAAAGTTAATGTGTAACTTTTTTCTTTCCATAATGTGAGTCAACGGGGTAAATGTAAAATGAGGTATGATGAAAGCAGTTCTTTGGTGGGAAGGAAGCAGACAACTGTGTCCAGATTAAGTAAACTGCATTTTGACAAAATACATTGATGTGAGCGTAGATTTTTTTTTTTTAATGTTTTATTACGGTATAATTGACAAAAAGGAATTATATATATTTAAGGTGAACAACTTGATGTTTTGATATATGTATACATTGTCAAGTGATCCCCACAATGAAACTAATTAATACATCCATCACATCACATAGTTATCATGTTCTTCATCTTTTTTCTCTTTCTCTTTTTTTGGGGGGAGGGGTATTTGTGGTAAGAATACATAAAATCTACTTACTGTCTTAGCAAATTTCAACTATATAATCTGGTATTGTTAACTTCAGCAAATTTCAACTACACATGATATTGTTAACTTTAGTCATCATGCTGTGCGTTGGGTCTCTGATATTACTCGTCTTACATAACTGAAACTTTGCACACTTTGACCAACATCTCCCCATTTCCACCCACCCCAACCCTGCTCTCAACTTCTGGCAACTATCATTCTACTCCATGCTTCTACAAGTTTGACTGTTTCAGGTTTTGCATATAAGTGGGATCAACCATCTGAGCATACATCTTATATCTATAGGAAAATAGAGACTGCCTGACAGTCCTTTATCAATTAAATCTCTCAAGTAGGTTTTGATAAAATTCAGTGTCAGTGAATGCAACATTATCCTTTCAGTAACTGCTGAAGCACAGGTAAGTCATGTTGCTGGGCAAGTGCAGACCAATGCACTTAAGAGCTAAGCAGGGAGTACGTGTAAGTTTGGCAGTTTGTGTAAGTTGAGGAGCCCAGTAGGATACATGCCACATGGAAAGCTCCCCTGTTTCCATTTGTAATTGGGTGGAGACCAGGCATGATCAAGACTCTTCTTGAATAATAGCTTTAGTTTTGCTCTAACACACAGACAAATGGGCAAAGGTGGCCTTTAATTTCCACTCCGAGGAAAATGGCCTCATCTGGAGGTCAGGAGCCAATCCCCACAAGCACTGTCTGCAGATGAAAAACTGTGTATTTGTATGTGTATGTGCTGTTAGTTTTCATTCATTCAGTAATATTTATGGAGTACCATCTATGCTTTTGGCAACATTCTCTTAAAGTGTGTCAAATATTTTTAAATAAATGGACATCCAGAGCAGAACTCTTACTCATGGGAGATGTACAAAACTGTATTTTGATGTTTAGCAAGTTCTCACGCTTTAAAAATTCGGGAAACATTGCCAAAGGCAATTTCAGCCCGCTGGTCCTTAGATGTTATAAAGCATTTGCTTTGACAATTAAAAAAATCTTAGTAAAATTCCCATGATAATAGAGCATGTACTGAAACTTCTCAGTCAAGTCGGTTGCCTTCGTGAGACCTGAAAGTTTGGTGACGGGCACCACTTCTGTCCCGGCTTCCTTAGGGCTCAACTGAATGTTTTCCTTGGTGGACATTGCTGTTCATGTTTTACTCTGTTAACCAAGGGTGCTTAAATTTGAAAATGAGTAGGAAAACCTCCTGGGATTTGTCCTACAAACTGCCAAGTAGCTTTTTCTTTCTGCTCTCTGCCCTTGACTTCTTGGTTTCTCTTTCTCTCTTTTCCTGGAAGGAAAAGAAAGAATTCTTTGGTTGTAGGTGTGCCAATAAATGTCCTTAACTTGGCTTGCCCTCAGCAATGAACCCAAGGAATTTTGCTGCATTATTCTGGGTTGAGTTAATGGGTGCCATCAATTTTTCTTTTTCTTTTTAAATGATATTTTGTACTCTTAAAGCATTTTTTGGTCTCTGTATGCAGGGAGAAAGCACCTCTAGAAGTGCTGTGTTGGCCTGAAGATGCCCTTCCTCCTTCCCACCCTCTCCCTTCTCTCCTCCTCTTCTCTCTTCCCCCTTTTACTGCTCTCCTCACCCCTGCACACTCCTTCTTTCCTTCTTCACCCCGTCCCCCTTCTCTTTTCCTCCTCTTCTGATTCCCTATTACTTTCACAAAAGCTACAGCCATGGTCCAGTCGTTATTATTTTGGTAGATTCTCTGTGCTTCCCACAGGCTGCAGGATTACTTCTGAATTGCAACATGACATAAGTCCTGCTATTTTTAACATCCTAAATGGTTCTACAATCCGTCCACCTTTCTCAAGTCCACAGTTATCTATTTAGCTCAAGCCGCCCTTGTCTCTAGCCTACAGAAGATTACCTTTCGTAAAAGAATGTTTGAGAATAAGATAGTGTGTTTGCCTTACTGCCAAAAATGACTCCTAAGCTGAAGAATGGCAAACACCCCAGGACAATAAATTAATGGCCTTTCACAACATTCCTCTGCATCCTACCATTTCTTGGGTAAGATATAGGTGTGCAAAGCCTTTTTAACCCTTGGGTGATGTTTCTCTTGTAAAGAAAAGCTGAAAACAATAATTTTGGATTTTTAGTAAGATTCAAAATGTTCATACAAAAGAGGCAGTCTTCCACTCAAAGAAATATGAGAAATAATGAAACGTCTGCATTTTCATTTTGTTTTTCAGTTCAGTTCATTTCAATTCAGTCGCTCAGTCGTGTCCGACTCTTTGCGATCCCATGGACTGCAGCACACCAGGCCTCCCTGTCCATCCCCAACTCCCAGAGTTTACTCAAACTCATGTTCATCGAGTTGGTGATGCCATCCAACCATCTCATCCTCTGTCATCCCCTTATCCTCCCACCTTCAATCTTTCCCAGCATCAGGGTCTTTTCAAATGAATCAGCTCTTTGCATCAGGTGGCCAAAGTATTGGAGTTTCAGCTTCAGCCCTTCCAACGAATATTCAGGACTGATTTCCTTTAGGATGGACTGGTTGGATCTCCTTGCAGTCCAAGGGACTCTCAAGAGTCTTCTCCAACACCACAGTTCAAAAGCATCAATTCTTTGGTGCTCAGCTTTCTTTATAGTCCGACTCTCACATCCATGCATGACTACTGGGCAAACTGTAGCTTTGACTAGACAGACCTTTGTTGGCAATGTAATGTCTCTGCTTTTTAATATGCTGTCTAGGTTGGTCATAGCTTTTCTTCCAAGGAGCAAGTGTCTTTTAATTTCCATAAAGAAAGCTGAGTGGTGAAGAATTGATGCTTTTGAACTGTGGTGTTGGAGAAGACTCTTGAGAGTCCCTTGGACTACAAGGAGAGCCAACCAGTCCATCCTAAAGGAAATCAGTCCTGAATATACATTGGAAGGACTGATGTTGAAGCTGAAGCTCCAGTACTTTGGCCACCTGATGAGAACTGACTCATTTGAAAAGACCCTGATGCTGGAAAAGATTGAAAGTGAGAGAAGGGGACAACAGAGGATGAGATGGTTGGATGGCATCACTGACTCGATGGATGTGAGTTTGAGTAAGCTCTGGGTGTTGGTGATGGACAGGGAGGCCTGGCGTGCTGCAGTCCATGGGGTCACAAAGAGTCACACATGATTGAGCAACTGAATTGAACTGAACATGCATAATGCTACATTATATATTTTTATTTTTGTTTTATTTAATGAACTCTATACAATACTATGACCAACCTAGATAGCATATTCAAAAGCAGAGACATTACTTTGCCAACAAAAGTTCGTCTAGTCAAGGCTATGGTTTTTCCTGTGGTCATGTATGGATGTGAGAATTGGACTGTGAAGAAGGCTGAGCGCCGAAGAATTGATGCTTTTGAACTGTGCTGTTGGAGAAGACGCTTGAGAGTCCCTTGGACTGCAAGGAGATCCAACCAGTCCATTCTAAAGGACATCAGCCCTGGGTGTTCTTTGGAAGGAATGATACTAAAGCTGAAACTCCAGTACTTTGGCCAGCTCATGCGAAGAGTTGACTCATTGGAAAAGACTCTGATGCTGGGAGGGATTGAGGGCAGGAGGAGAAGGGGACAACAGAGGATGAGATGGCTGGATGGCATCACCGACTTGATGGACATGAGTTTGAGTGAACTCCGGGAGTTGGTGATGGACAGGGAGGCCTGGCGTGCTGCGATTCATGGGGTTGCAAAGAGTCAGACATGACTGAGCGACTGAACTGAACTGATACAATACTATGTTTAATCTGTTTTAATTATTTACAAACATTAACTTATTTAATAAATAATATAGAAAGTGAAAGTCCTTCTTATTATAGTACCATTCTGCAGATGATCATGATCAGCCATTTGAGAGATTTTTTGATACCTTCTTTTCTTTTTCTTGAATGTATAATCATGTTTTATGTTATTGTTGCCATAGATTTTTTGATACCTTCTTTTCTTTTTCTTGAATGTATAATCATGTTTTATGTTATTGTTGCCATAATTGCTATCCTTATTTGTATTACAGTGAAATAACATTCTTTTGCAATTCCCTTTTTTACTTAGCTGTATCTCTTGAGCATCTTTTTATGTGAGCACATTATTTATATATCATTGTGTTCAATGGTTGTATAATTTTCCTTTGTGTAAATAAACCATGATTTATTTAGTCATATTGGTATTGAAGGAAATTTGTGCTGTTGACACCTTTTTACTTATAAACTTTGCATTGTATGGGAGTGCCTTTGAAGGCTAAACTCCTAAGAGTGGAAATGCTGGCTCAACATATTTTCAAATTATTCTCCACTAGGGAGACCTGGGTTCAATCCCTGCATTGGGAAGATCTCCTGGAGAAGGGAAAGGCTACCCACTCCAGTATTCTGGCCTAGAGAATTCCGTGGACTTCTCCATGGGGTTGCAAAGAGTGGGACACAACTGAGCAACTTTCACTTTCACCTTTTCACACATCTCCTCTAGCAGTGTATTAGTGTACCTATATCCTCACACCCATGTTTATATGGATATTATAAATTAAAAAAAAAACCCAAACAGATAGGCAAAGAATAATAAAAGAAAAATTGCATGTGACTAAGGTATTAAAGATGAAGAAAGAAAAGGAAGAATTAAAGGATAATAATGACAACTGATAGAGAAAAAAAATCCACATAGAAGCCTGAGTGATTGAAGGAATAGAGAATTTTAAGTGTCTGTGTTTAGAGGACTTGAAGTTCAGGGGCTCTTTGCAACTATACACGTGAAGGTCTGCATTTTTCCTATGTTACCTTTTACAGCGTGAGGTCTACCCCAGAGAACGTAAGCTGCTGTGCCCATCACAATACTGGTATATAGTTGGTGTCAATGAATATATATTTCTCTTTTTATTTGCTGGGAGTCCCCCTGGTAAAGGGAGAGAATGGATGACAGACCTGCTACAAACCATCTGCTTTTCAGCATCATAGAGTTTCAAAAATGAAAGATTAATCATGGTAATTTATGTAGTGATTCCTATAGGAAAGTGCCTTGTGTGCAATTTATCAATGTATTGACTCTCAGTAGCAGAGTCTTGCTTGTGTGCCTGAGTAATGTATATATAGACAGATAATTATGACTTGCCACAATAACTGCTGTAATAGGACATGAACATTTTGGTTGATCTGTAACTGATAAAACTATCCAAATCTCAGTCCACTCTTCCATGCTCCTAATGAAAATAACATTTAAAAATATCAGTAGGGATGTTGAAATGGGTAAGGATTCATATTCTATAGTATACTGGGTATCCTACATATACACAGTCAATTTTTTTTATCTCCCACATTTATCTGTCAGGGTTTTAGTTTCCTCCCTTTTAACTGATTCCAAGCCAGAGAGCCTCAATAACGTAAGTCGTTTGAAAATGCTCCATTTGGTAGATGTACTGGTTAGCGATGAACAGCTGTCTCCTAAGGTGTTTAGAACGATGAGGATCCTTATCATGCCTGTCTTTCGCTTTAGACTGTTCACGTCACTGCTTTGATCAATCAATCCATGGTCCATGTGGAAGGTAGCTGTTGTCTGTCCTACCTTGTGAGGGAGCTTAGCTAATCAGCCCTTATTAATTAGTCACTAATCTGTGTTGTGTAGCAAAAACTGTTTTCACTAAGTGGTGGCAGCATTAATTGATGGAGGACAATGAGCCCCTCCCTAATTACAAAGAAACCCTGCTCCTTACCTGTGATCCCTAATAGATGAAGGGCCACCAAGGGACACCTGGGACGGGCAGAGGATGGCAGAGTCTAATTTGTTTTCTACCCTGCTTCTAAGGAGTTGTTTAATTAATACGAGATCAGCATGTTTAAAGGCTTGAACAGGTGCAAACACATACTTGTAACCAGCTGTGTAATTGACCGCAGAGGAACAAGCCAGAGCTAAGGATACAAAACTCACTAATCACCTGCTCACCTCCTACCTGTGGCTGTTAAGACGTCTCTTCTTTTTAGTGCGGGACTTTCTGAATCTGTCTGGAAGGCCATATTGTATTGGGAGGAGTTTAAATTACAAGTCTTCGATCAAAAACTTGTAAACTGGTTCATCTCTGTTCATTACTCACCATCAACATTGCTGTTTTTTTCTCTTGTTTGCTTTTGGAGTCTTCCTAAAAATCTGAGGTTCCTATGGATTTTGGGTATGATTCTGGGTAAATAGGTCTCCAGGTTCGAACCTCAGAGTCAAAGAATTCTAGAGTTCTAGCAGTCTGGAGGAGCAGCTAGCTAGTCCAGGGATTAGCTAACTGCAGAACAGAGCCAGTCCAGCCTGTGACTTGTTTTTGTAAATAAAGCTTTATTGGAACACAGGCACACTCACCTGTGCACGTATCATTCGTGCTGCTTTAGTGCTACAACAGTGGAGTTCAGGAGCTGTTTCAGAGGCCATACGCTTCCCGTGTGGCTCAGTGGTAAATAATCTGCTTGCCAAGCAGAAGACTCAGGTTTGATACCTGGGTTGGGGAAGATCCCCTGGAGAAAGAAAGGGCAACCCACTCCAGTATGCTTGCCTGGAAAACCCCATGGACAGAGGAGCCTGGTGGGTTACAGTCCGTGGAGTTGCATGGAGTTGGACACGACTTAGCAACTAAACATCTGCAGCTGCAGAGGTCATATAATTCACAAAGCTGAAATTGTTTACTACTTGGTCCTTTATAGAAAAGGTTTGCTGACTTTTGAGATCAAGGTTTCAATCCATGCTATGTTTTCCAGCTTTTGCTGTAAAGTTCAAGTTGTTTTCAAAAAAGGTGTTAGATATCAGATGGGGTTGGGCAACACTCAGTTTCTTTTTTTTTTTAATTAATTTTTATTGGAGTAGAGTTGATTTTAAATCTCACTTCAAATCAAATCAGAACCAAAATAACAAACACGTACTGGGTAATTGCCATGTGTAGTATTCTGATTGTGTACATCCTTCAAGTCATGGCTGACCATACCACCTCAGGGAACTCCTCTTCCTGCACCCTGCAAACAATAGAAACTCAAGAGTCTCACAACACAGTTTAGGACTTAAATATGTACTGCCCTTTATTGATCACCACTGTTTCTAGTGAAGTAGAAGTGTTGTCTCAACTGAATTATAAGCCCCTTGAGCATAGGAACCAGTTTTTAAAAAATTATGTATTCTTCACAGTGCTTCTCCTTTCTGTTACCCAGAAAGGAGAATGTGGCAATTAAAAAACTTACAGGATTGAATATTAAGTATAGAGGAAACCTAAGAATGCTTTTAGGCAGATGGATAAGACACTAGTAGAGATGAACAGATTGAAGGACTGTGTGAGAAGGTATAATGTAATGAAAAGAATATTTATGACACATTGTTCCAGAGGCTGGTGAAATTGACTCAGAAGCCCAGGAACAGGGGGCAGGCTTATTAAGGAGCAAAGAGAGGTTGCAGATGAAGAGCAAACAGGCAGGGATAAGAAAGTCCCTCATCATTTATTTCCCTGGGAAAATCCAAAAGAAGCAATAAGGAAGGAAGGGGACTAAATGGGAAGAAATGGAGAGAACGAGTCTTTTGTAATCTCACTCACTCCACTCTCTCTCACTTTTTCTTCACCTCTCAACACTCCAGAGAGTTAAAACTCAAGTGCAAGCTGTTCCCTCTTCTTTGCAATTAACACCTACCTCTCTTTGTCCACCTCTTCTTACTACTTTTCTTGGCAATCCAGAGCTCTAAGTAGGTAGGTCTTTCTTAGTGAGGCATCTTTCTTTTTAGATTTAGACATATTCTTGGAATTATGGGGAAAAAGAAATGGTAACACAGGGGAATATGGGGAAGAGGAAGAAACCCACAGTTAATAATCACTTTTTGGGGGCCATCTGCTCGGATCTTTATCTAAAATGTTTCATTTAATCACAGTCATCCTCCTTAAAGATTTTAAATGTCTGTGTAAAGTCTCAAAGGCATTAACTAGCAGAGCTATTGCGCAAACTCTGGTCTCCAGAAGCCTGAACTCAGGCTGGGTTTTTACATCACATTGCCATTCAACAGAGCGTCCTGTCTCCTAATTATGAAAGATTTGTTTTCTTATGTGTTCTGGTATTTAATACATAGGTATTTTCATCACTTGATGATATCTTGCCAAGATCTAGTATGTTTTAAATATGGTTAGTTACACAAGTGGTTAGTTACATAAGCTGTAGCTTATGGTGAAAACCACTGAAAAGTACTCATGAGCAAAACGAAGAAAATAAAAGATCATCCACCATCCGATGTGCCATGATTTTTAAAATCACAAAGATGTAAAACAGGCTTCCCAGGTGGTTCAATGGTAAAGACTCTGCCCGACAAGTAGGAGACATGGGTATGACCCCTGGGTCGGGAAGATCCCCTGGAGAAGGAATGGCAACCCACTCTAGTGTTCTTGCCTGGAGAATCCCATGGACAGAGGAGCCTGGTGGGATACAGTCCACGGGGTCACAAAGAGTCAGACACGACTGAGCGACTGAACAACAGCAACAAAAGATTTAAAACAATCCGTCTTTCTTTGCTAAATATTTTGAATAAGAATATGAGCTTAAATCCCCACTCAGAGATGTACGTGGACATGGACTAATGAATCAATGGCCTAGAATTTCATCCCTTGACCCAAGTATTAGTTTTAGGCCTTCTTGTTGTGAGGTCTGTGTTTTGTTTTCTTTTCTTCCCTAATGATCGATTGAACCAAAGGATCAGGTTTAATTATAACTCGAGTCCCTTTCTGTGTGTACATCGCTGCAGACCTAATTGTAGGCTGGCATCCCTGTGGCGGCCTGAGTGGTCATTAGCTTGCTGATAACGGACCGCTCTTGTCAACAGGGCCTCATTAACCATTGTTTTTTCAGCAAAATAGTCGTAACGGTTTGAACTTGTGATTGAGGACGCACTGGGCTCATGGTGCTAAGGGAAACTTGTTAGATAGCTAGAACCAAGGACTTTCGGCTCCAATAAGCGATGCTCTCCAGGGAAGACCTGCCTCTGGCCTGCAATGCCAGGCATGTGATGTAACGGGAGGAACCCTGACCAGAGAGTGATCGGGCCAGTGTTTTAGTTTAAGCTCTGCAGCAGATTTTGGGCTTTCTATCATTTTGCTTTCTCTTCTTCAGCTTTTGCATCTGAAAATGAGAAGGTTCTACTCAATGATTAGTGAGATAACTTTTGCAAATAAAAATAATTTTGCATGATGCTTATGCAGTTTTTTTCTTTTTTGTGTGTGTATCCATGATTTTATCTTCTTAGGTTACACACTAGAGGGCAGTGGTACATTAATATTATAAACTATGGAGGTGCTTAGTACTGTACTCAGCTGAAATTCATAGATGTTTAAGTCAGTAAAGGAATTCATATACTTATATACTCATATAAAATATAGGAAGTCGTTTTGTAGTTTCTCCAGTTGATGCTCATCTTGTCCTTTTTAACTGTTTGCAGTGTTGGGAATCTTGCTACTTCACAAGTCAGCTTTTTCTCTTGTTCTATTAGAGTTATTTCTTTAATCAGAGAAAAATCCACCTACCTACAGCTTCAACCAACTGGTCCCATGGCAAGACAGGAAACTCTGTTGCTTATTTCTTGGCACTCCAGATATTTCCTAGACTCATACTACTGAATCGGAGAAGGCAATGGCACCCCACTCCAGTACTCTTGTCTGGAAAATCCCATGGACAGAGGAGCCTGGTAGGCTGCAGTCCATGGGGTCGCTAAGAGTCAGACTCGGCTGGGTGACTTCACTTTCACTTTTCAGTTTCATGCATTGGAGAAGGAAATGGCAACGCACTCCAGTGTTCTTGCCTGGAGAATCCCAGGGATGGGGGAGCCTGGTGGGCTGCCGTCTATGGGGTTGCACACAGTCAGACATGACTAAAGTGACTTAGCAGCAGCAACAGCAGCATACTACTGAATAGTGCAATTACCATTTGTTGATAATTGAATACTCTAAATTTATGATCTAGTGTGTGTTAGATGGGCTTCCCAGGTGGCTGAGTGATAAAGATTCTGCCTGCCAAGCAGGAGACGTGGGTTTGATCCCTGGGTGGGGAAGATACCCTGGAGAAGGAAATGGCAACTCACTCCAGTATTCTTGCCTGGGAAATCCCATGGACAGGGGAGCCTGGCGGGCTACAATCTATGGGGCCACAAAAGAGTTGGACACAACTTAGTGACTAAAAGGCAGCAGTGTGTCAGGCACTGTGCCAGGCATCTTATTTGCATAATTTTATCGTGAAAATAAACTGCGAGGGAGATTTCATCTTTATTTATTTTTATTTTATAGAAGCTCAGACCAAAATCATACAACCAATAATAAGTGAAAATGGGACTTGAACCTGGGTCTATTTAATTAAAATTCTTACCCCTGGCTACAGCATATCATCTCCTTTTATAGATGTGACAATCAAGACCCAGAAAGACTAAGCAACTTGTCCCAGGTCACACTGCAGGATAGAAAAAGAGTAAGAACTAGATTCTAGATCTTTGAGGTACACATTTAGTTTTTCTTTACCTTACAGTATAGTACATTCAAGACCACTGCCATTACTTCCCAGGTCCTCTCCTCTATATATGAATTGTTCCCTTTTCTCATCGTTGTTATTCTCATGGTTTCCTTGCTATACTCTCATGTCCTCTGAGCATACTCTTAATTAGCTGCATCCTTTCTAAATTATAAAACTCAGAATTGAAAACAGTACTCCGTCTAAATAGCACAGAAAGCACTGGGACTATACTTCCTGTCATTTGGACTTAATTTTCCAATTCACATCTCCTAAGGTTACATTAGCATTTTAGTATACTGTTGGCTTATTTCAAGCATAAGGTCAACAATGCCCTTTGTTCCTTTTCATTTTAATTTTTATGAAATGTAAGAACAAGACAAAATGATCCTGTCACATTCTTATTGATAGGAAAAAATCCTCCAAATCTGATGAGGAGTCCTTCTGAGTCAATAATAAGCTATGGAAAAATCTTTTCTTAAGATAATCAAAAGGTGTGAATGTGAAGATATTCCAGTTTCTGGGATCGTGACTGGATTCATGTTGTATGTCCATGTCCATGGTTTTTTTTGCTTCCTTTTGCTTTTCTCTCTCTCTCCTCTTTTTTGGTAGAAATGCATACTGACCCCATGCGGTGCACTTTTCTGTTTTTTTTCTCTTTTGCCATAGTACCACCTTGACATCTTTGTAAGAAATGCTGCCTGAGATGTGCTGTTGATCAGGGAGCCCTGCCTTTTTCTAGCTAAGAGATGGGTGTGTGAAGCCATGCTGCCTGTTCTAGGACTAGGAATCTTGATTTGAGTGGTAGAGGATAGAAACCATGGAGGTTTGATCCCTCCTGATGACAGTAGCGTCCCCTGCTCAGTTGGCCTATTAGATCCTGCTGTCCTTACTCTTCAAAATTTGCTTTGAAATTTTCTGTGAGCCACTTCATGTATCTTTCCAATAGTACGTATGTGTACATGTACATATATACATATGTATTGGGCTTCCCTAGTGGCTCAGACAGTAAAGAATCTGCCTGCAATGCAGGAACCTGGGTTCAATCCCTGGGTTGAGAAGATCCCCTGGAGGAGGGCATGGCAACCCACTCCAGTATTCCTGCCTGGAGAATCCCATCGACAGAGGAGCCTGGTGGGCTATAGTTCATGGGGGCACAAAGAATCAAACACGACTGAGCGACCGAGGACGCCCACACCTACTATTCAGCCTTTCCCTTCTCCAAAGGATCTTCCCAACCCAGGGATCGAGCCTAGGTCTCCCACATTGCAGGCAGATTCTTTACTAATTGAGCCACCAGGGAAGACCCCTAGTATTCAAGACCTAATAATCTGAATGCAACTTTCTCTTTCGTTTCCTGATATTTCTCTTTGTCAGGCTGTAACACTCTTCTTGCCCTCCCCTCATCTCTATTTATTAATGATCAACCCATTCTCATGGGCTCTGAGGAAATGATATCCACTTCATGAAGCTCTTTGCCTGATATTCCCAGTTGTAGTTGGGAGCTTGCCTTCTTTTATTCTTTCACAGCATTCACAGGTTTATGTCTTGAAGCATTAGCACAGTTATCGTGTCTCATCTATTGAATTTGACAAGCTCCAAAGCAAGAAATGACGGAGAAGGCAATGCAACCCACTCCAGCGTTCTTGCCTGGAGAATCCCAGGGACGGGGGAGCCTGGTGGGAGGCTGTCTATGGGGTCGCACAGAGTCAGACACGACTGAAGTGACTTAGCAGCAACAAAGCAAGGAATGAGCCCCTCAATCTCTATCACATGCTTTCCACGTGGAAGTTCTTTGACACTCATCAGTATATACTTACATAGAGATTTTGGGAGGTGAGGACGTAGAAGATAAATGTTATTATGAAACGCTTGTAGAATTTCCCTGAGATCACATTTCTGTGTGGCAAAAATCATAACATTTCCTACTTTCATTAATACAAATGAAATATTTCACAAAATATATAATAAGCAATTAAGAAAGACCCCAAGTTAACTTATCATGCCACAGGATTTCGACTGAACAGTGATTTTTGTCTCATCTTGATTATTGCCAAGGTTTATTAATTAAGTATTATAGCTACTTTATATACCAAATTATATAGATAACAATCTGTTATAGAAGTACTCCCTACATTTGCCAATTTGTAAATAATAAAATGTCTGGTTTGATGTAGATAGATGGATATAGTAAGACAGCATGAACATGAAACACTTTCTCATGTATTTATAGGCATTAGATTAAATTTTATTGAACTTCAGGATTCCTCAGAGTCTATTGTGTAGTAGTGTATTTTAGGAATCTTTAAAAGGGAGCATAAAATATTCAGCATTTTTTCCAAATTCTTTTTATGCTTCAATTATTTTATTTTAATTTGCAGAGCAGCTCACATTAATAACTTCCCTTGCATTATTATTTGGGAACCCACTCACAAAACCCCTGTTCAAATATTTGGAAAAGTGGCAGTTGCCATTCCAATGGCCTGAATTAAATGTGAAACTGATCAACACTAAACATTAGATATCTTATGCTGCTGCTGCTGCTGCTAAGTCGCTTCAGTCGTGTCTGACTCTGTGCTACCCCATAGACGGCAGCCCACCAGGCTCCCCCGTCCCTGGGATTCTCCAGGCAAGAACACTGGAGTGGGTTGCCATTTCCTCCTCCAATGCATGAAAGTGAAAAGTGAAAGTGAAGTCGCTCAGTCGTGTCCGACTCTTAGCGACCCCATGGACTGCAGCCCACCAGGCTCCTCCATCCATGGGATTTTCCAGACAAGAGTACTGGAGTGGGGTGCCATTGCCTTCTCCATAGATATCTTATACTTTCACCCAATAATGAAAGCAACACTCATGGTGACAACTTCAAGTTTGCGTATAGTAGATTTGTAATTTCTGATTCCTCCAAGTTACTGAGTAAGAGTTTTCTTTAGGATGGAGCAGGGAAGTTGATGGACAAAAGACCCAACTGATCACTTGGCTGTGGTTAGCACTTGGTGTCCAAGGATTCAGGTCAACCCTCATTGCCTGAGCAGGACCTAGACCCTTGATGGCGCTCCAGTGGGACATTTCCTTTTACAGATCTTTCTGGAATATAATGTGTTCAGATGTGTGGTAGCAATTTAAATCCCACTATTTAGATTACTGGTAATTGCAAGAGGTCATATCAAGGAGATGGAAAACCAAATATTTCTCTGCCATGCAGGTTAGTTTATGAGGCCAAGAGTATGCTGTGCCTGACATTGAATTCCTTTGGGGAATGGGGATGGTGGGAATGTGGCTGTGTGAATTGGCATTAAAAGACATACATGTCCCTAACTAGCCCTTTTTAATTTATTTTTTACTGGTTTTCTGGATGATTATCAATTCTACACCTCATCTCATTCCATCTATTTTCTGACTGTCAATGAGAAGAGAAATGCTTTTACATACTTGTTGAAACTTGGATTAAAAGGGCAGCAGCGGAGTCAAAACTCTTTGATGTCTTTACTTTCAGTCAGTCTCCTTGGCAGCATATTCTGTATTTCATTAAAGTCTTTCCTCTTTTCATTCCATCAGGACCCATGTAGATGTTGACTTGCTTCCAGTTTGGATCTGGGGAATTTGTTTTTTTACTGTTGTCTTAAAATAAAATGCAGTGTGGTCAGATAGTTTTGAAGGATTTGTTGTCTGAATATCCAAGGAATGATAAAATATCTTTCTAAGAATGTTGATTCTTACTTTTGCTTTTTATTAGCTATATACCCTTATTATCTTCTTCCCTGGTGGCTCAGAGGTTAAAGCGTCTGCCTGGAATGTGGGAGACCGGGGTTTGATCCCTGGGTTGGGAAGATCCCCTGGAGAAGGAAATGACAACCCACTCCAGTACTCTTGCCTGGAGAATACCATGGAGGGAGGAGCCTGGTAGGCTACAGTCCACAGGGTCACAGAGTCAGACACAACTGAGCGACTTCACTCACCCTTATTATCAGTCTTGTACTTTGCTCGACTCAGAGTTTTCTTTCATTTTTTTTTGTTATTTATTTATTTTTTTGACCGTGCTGCCCGGGATGTTGGATCTTAATTACCCGACCAGGTATCGAACCACAGCCCCTTGCAGTGGAAGCATGAAGTCTTAGCCACTGGGCCAGGAGGGGAGTCCCAGAGGTTTCTTTCTGAATCTTACAATCAATGTCCAGATGATTACAGGGATGCATCCATTTCCCTTAATCACTGGGGTAACAGGCATTTACTAAATTCTTCAGATCATTTCTTCTGATTTAGGTATGAGGTCCTCTTTCATATATGTTCTGTTTTTATCTATTGTTGAATCATACTGTCTTTGTCATCGTTTAGTTGCTAAGTTGTGTCTGATTTTCTTGCGACCTCATGGACTGTAACTTGCCAGGCTCCTCTGTCCATGGGATTTTCCAGGCAAGAATACTGGAGTGGGTTGCCATTCCCTTCTCCATGGGATCTTCCTAACTCAGGGATCAAATTCGTGTCTTCTGCTTGGCAGGTGGATTCTTTCACACTGAGCCACCAGGGAAGCCCACATACTATATTACTGGTGGGTTTTTGAAGCTACAGGGACTAAATGTCTAGAGTGGGCACTTTGTTCCAGTTTGATGGAAGAAGACCAAACATTCCTGAACTCTACTTGTAAATCAATGACCCACCCTCAGTCTGGGTTTTAAAATTGCCCAGGCAGAAATGATAAGAATCCGTCAGATGCTCATTTTCATATAAGATTTTTATAAGGTTCAAATGACTTATTTAATATCAATATATCTGAGGATCTCATGGACTTTCCTCTCAATGTTCTTCGTGTCATTTGGCCAGCCTAAATTTCTTGGTCCCTTCCTTGGGGTGCCCAACTTTGCAACCTAACAGCTAACTCTGGAGCAGACCTGCCTTCCCCTCTATTCCTGGCAGTGATAAAATCATCATTCTTAACTGCTGTAGTAAAGGAGGGTCGAGGAAGCCCTGGAGAAAAACTCCTACCTGGGGACACCAGAGGCTCCTTTCTTGCTTCAGTGTTACTCTCCAACATTCCTGTGTAAGAGTAAGAAATGGGTTAACTCTACTCTACTTCTGTCTGTACCTCCCTTTAGAACCAAAAAGAAAGATGAAAGTACTCCAGAGAAGCTACATTCCCTTGTACCTGCAGGTGTTGGTTTTTTGATCCTGATGAGTTTTGCATCTTTCCCCTGAAAGCCTTCCTCTTGCTTGGTTTTCCTCCAGATTATCACCAGGGTTCTCCCGAAAGAGAAGGTGATGTGACACAGAGCCCTTCCCGAGAAAGGTGTATTCCTCAGAGAGGAAAGCACAGGAGAGCGGTCGTGGAGAATGTCTGGGGGCAGTTCACGGTCCAGGGAAGGTGCTTTAAGCCTCAAATCAGCTGAGGAGTGAGGTGCTCTCCAGAAACTTGGGTCTGGACCACCCATCTTAGATGTTCCCCTCTGCTGATGTCTCGGGCTACAAGAAGGAAACCCTCTTCTTGTGGCCGAAAACCATGGTAAAGAAAACCAGCCTCATGGGGTGGGCGGGGGGAGAAATGGGAGGAATGTCCCTGGCCAGGAGGCCGGAGGTGCCCCAGGAAGCCGCTTCCTCTGAATAGTTAAATGGCTGCCTCTCAACTTGCACAATGTCACATTGAATTTGAAACAGGGAACTTTTTATATATTTTCCCCTGATTGTGCTGGCACCTGGCAGATGCCTATTTACCACAGGCATCAATACACATAGTAATCAAAGGAAATCAGAGGCACAGATTAGCAACAGCTGCAAGCCATTAGTGACAGACACGGGAAAGCACAATTCTGCACCCAACTTTGAAATAACCAATATGAGTATTTCAGAGCATGAGGGTTACCGCAGGGCACTCGCTAACATGAGAGCAGCCAAACAATAGCTGGGCTTGTCTCTCTCGAGAGCCCTCTTCCCCACGGCAGCACCATACTCTCTATTAGAAACCAATCAATCACACAATATCGGTCCTTTGAGCATCAGCCCTTTCAGAGCCTGCGTGTCCATCTTCTGATCAAAGGTTGCTTCAGCCGAGAAATCACCCTCTGGCTTGTGGGAAAACTTGTTATCTTCTATCATAATTTTAGTGGTGGGAGCTTGCGTGTCTTCCTGAGGAATTAATTATATCATTGACCTAGTTGGAAAGGGCCATACAGAGGAAAACAGACATTCCCCTTCCCCATTTAATTTCATTTTTTCCACATTTCTGTTTGAAAATCAGCTCTGATTGATAGCCATTCTCTTGGTAGTTACACATTTTCACTGGCAGCGCTAACCTTAGCCTACTCCAGAAAATACTATTCAGTTTTTAGCTTTTCCTAATAAATTCATTCAGTGCCTCGGTGGAATGCAAGTTGGTCATTTAAAAATTTCTAACTGTTGCCTGATATGTCCCCAAACAAATTTAGACAGCATGGGTTTCTATTTTAGGCCATCTCTGGAAATGCAGATTTACTGTACAAATGGGTAATGGCCTAGAGATAAACAGACGCAGTGAGTTGCTGTCTGATTAGCAGGACTGGGCAAAATTTAGTATCATATATATATTGCAATAATTGGACCATAGGACCATAGGATGTAGATTCAATTGGTCTTATCACTACTTGTGATCTCTTTTCTCTTTACTTGATATTAAGGTTGGATTATTATTACTTTTTTTTTCTGTTTTAGAAAATTCTCTTTCCCCCACTCTCCCTTCCCAAAAATATCTTCTGAAGGTTTTCCTAAAAATTCTTTTAATAATAAGTAACTTGTTCTGGAGATTAGGATAAGAAAGGGAGAACAATTCTGCCTTTCATTTACTTCAGAGCCAACCATTAAGCATCAGCTCTTTAACAGCAAGCAATATGCTGATATTTCAGAAGAAAACTTGCAGGGAACACAGATTCCATAAGGCCCATGGAACATCATAGGCATTCAGATGAATGTTACCATCTTACGTGTCGTTTTTTAAACTTCTGGAGGAGAGAAATTATTTTACACTTGATTAAGTATCATAGGAGGTGTGACTTCTTGGGGTCATTTTGTAGAGAAGCAAAGACTTCCCTGGTGTCTCAGTTGTTAAAGAGTCCGCCCACAATGCGGGAGACCTGGGTTCGATCCCTGGGTTGGGATGATCCCCTGGAGAAGGAAATGGCCACCCACTCCAGTATTCTTGCCTGGAGAATTCCATGGACAGAGGAACCTGGTGGGCTACAGTCCATGGGATCACAAAGACTTGGACATGACTAAGTGACTAACTTTCCCTTTCCTTTTCAAAGACATGGTATTAATCCATAATTTTATTATTTACTAATTAATTCAGCACTGATTAATTCAGTGTTTATGCCTACTACATCTCAGGATATCTCAGACATTGCAGATACAGCAGCAAAGTTAGCAAATGACCTGTCACAGTGTACTTGATTGATGATAAGGATATAGGCAGCTTACGCTTGAGGTGGCAGCTTGACTACAATTTTTCACTGTATACAGCTTCTTCTTCCTTCCTCTCATCCTCCATTTTTCCCTCTCTTTCCTCCCCTCTCCTTCCCCTGCCCACATTCCCTTTCCTTCACTTTCCTATACCCATGCTTTAAGATTTAGGCATTAGAGGGACTAAGCATTGCTTGTTACACAGAATTATTTAATAAAATAAAATACACATTTTGAAAATTAATCTGTACAAGTCAGGGTGAAGCAGCTATAACAAAGGAAGCCCCAAATTTCAGTGGCTTAACCCAATAGAAGTTAATTTCCTGCCCATGTAACAATCTAAAGAGGGTGTTCCTAGTTGGTGAGAGGCTTTCCTTCATGTAGCAACTCAGAAACTTAGGTTCCTTCCATCCTGTGACCCTGCCAAGCCTTTGAGTCTTTTGCATGAAGCTGATATAAAGGGAAACAGAGAGTTAAGAAGGCACAGCCAGTTCTTAACCAATTTGGCCTGAAAATAGCAAATGTCGCTTCTGATCCCTTATGATGGGGAGAGCTGACTAGATGGCCCCACCTAGATGCAAGGGGGCTTGTGAGATTATTAGTCCTGGGCTGCATGGATACTCTGATGTGACCAGTTTTATTCCAAAAAAGTGGGAGAATAGGTATGCGTAGACACAGTTATATGTCAGGCACCATGCTAATTTCTGAAAATGAACAATGGATAAGTCATTGTCTTTTAGGGTGGTGAGGGCCACATAGATCCTCAACTAACCAAACATGATATCCAAGTACTAAATAAAGTCATTCGTGAGCACAGATGCAGGGGAAAATACCACGTTGTAGAATGGATCCAGTAAGCAGAGCCTTAAAGGGCTTCAGCTAGCAGACAAGAGGAAGGAGCCGAGAAGATGCCCTCTGTGTCCAGTCGTGAGCTGCTCGATGTGTCAGTGTTCAAGAATGTGGGGGTAACTAGGCCAGATCAGAGAGGGCCTTGTGGGCTGTGCCTTCTACACAAGTAACTAGAGTGTGAATGTGAATATAATCTGAGGCTTCAGACATAGGTCCTTCGATCCCGCTCCTTTCTGAAGCCCATGTTTCTTGGATATGTCATTACGTATGTGAAAGGAAACTGATTTTTAAATCTTGAGGTGTCATAGGGGACTTTTTAAGATGACAGGTGTTTAGTTTCTTATAAAGGAAACCATATCCTTGGCAGCCTTGTTCCTTACTGGGTAGGAATGTGTCACCTTACAAAGGAGGTGCATTAAAAATGTATGAATTCCCCCATCTGATTTCAAGGTTGATATTTCGTCGCACATTTAAGGCCCCTTCCCTTTCTCTTAATACTAGTAGTAGCGAGTGTGCTTTCTTTTAATGCCGGAGCGAGCTTGGAGTTCCAGGTACCAAAAGAGGCTGCGGTTGTCTCAGCTATACTAGGGGGAGAGCACTTTGTTCTGTGCTGACTAAACTTGGCCGAGGGGACATGCCGAAGAGTAGGGTCACCATGGGAACAGTATGGGAGGCCAGCTGCAGGACACCCACATTGCTCTTGCCCAAAGTTTTCATAACTAGAATCAAGATTTTGATGTCCCTGTGTTCCTTATCATATAACACTTATGTAAGTTTATCTATCATATAGCACTGTTAATTTCATAATGAATATGGCTTTCCTTTTCTGGTAAATAGCCTAAAGCTAGTTAGCAACTATGACCACCCTTTTCTATGCCCACTTATATTTGAAGAGAGACTGGCATAGTGAAACATTGGGTTGGCTGATAAGTTTGTTCAGGTTTTCCCCTAATATCTAATGGAAAAACCCAAATGACTTTTTTGGCCAACCCAATATATTTATAAGTTTTGTTTTTAATCTAATGAGTACTTACTGATATCTATTAAAGGTCAGGTCTCTGTCTGGGCCTTGGAGTAGAGAGAAGAGGGAGCCAGAAATATGGGTGAACTTGGTTTCTGTCTACATCTGGTAAAGAAGATGCAGCTGTATATAAATCTCTCTGATACCGCACAAATATGAACAGTTCCATAAGGAAGAAGTGGACAGTAGGGAGAAAGACTGCTACTGGAGGAAGTCAGGGAAGGCTGAATAGCGCTTGAAGCTCAGAGAAGTTACCAGAGATTTGTCCAGGGTTACATAGCCAATTGATGCCTGAAATAGAAGGCGTTCAGATCTCTTGAGGCAGGGCTCCTGGCTCTCTGCGGGATGCCAGGTCTCAGAGACGACCTGAGGCCAAAGGCAGAGGACATGAGCTCTTGGCTTTGCATGTACGACAGCGCCTGTCTCCAGTGGAGAGTCGGCCAGTTGTGAACACGTTAGTGTTCTATCAGGCAAAAAAGTGGCCCCACAACCCAACTATCACCAACAACCTGAAGCTTTGACTCCTGGTTTTATTTTTCTCTCCTGTAAGAGTAAGTCCGATTACCCTCATTGCTTTGAGTGTCAGGAAAAAAAAAAAAAAAGAGTTCCATGGGTTAGAAGGACTGCTTATAAAACATAAAGATAAATGATGACTATCAGAAAAAAGTTTTTGAGAGGATGAAGAGACAGAATTTACTATTGCTTGAAATGGCTAAGTGTTGTCCAATTGCCATTTTTTTTCTTTTTACCGTAAAATACATAATAGAGAACGCTAGAAGATTTCCTTTTTAGAACTTGGTAAAAATTATAGCAGATGAACATTAGGCAAAATCAAAGGGGAATTTTGCTCACATATGAAAGTTTATAAGAAATCTAGTTGAGTCTGGTTCCAGTATTTGCTGAAGTTTGTGGTTGTATCAACAAAGATGGGTTAAAGTAAGCATATTTTAGATCCTAAAGAGAGCAGTCTCATAGTCTGGAATAGAGAGTAGCTTTAAAATGTTTTAAAATGGGTTTCCTTTTCTTTCCTTCCAGCTGTGCCTAGTGCTGGGGAAGATAAACTGGCATGTTCTTTGTTACATAGCAACATACCCACTCAGGGGAGTGGGGCACATTAGAGTTTCAGAATCTTAAGTCCTTTCAAACAGTTGATACTGGAGTTGGGGAAAATAAATTGGGAGAAGCCAAGTAACCATTCAGTATGGCCCTCTAACACCTGAATCATTTTAGCAACTTTCTTCAAAATAGAGCCGATGGTCTCATTGATAACACTGACCCAATGACATAGATGAGCAGTTCAAACACCCTTCCTGGCATTTGCCTCTCATCTTTTGACCCGTCTTGACCACTGCTATTTCTCTCATTTTCCAGTGGCTATACTTTGAATCATATGGAGAAGGACTTTATTATCCAGGTGAATGTCTTAGCTTTACTTCTGTACCTCGTTGATTTTACTTACTCTCTATTCTGATCAGAATTGTCTTTAAGTATTTAATTCGTCTCCTGAGCACTTGGGACCAAAGACCATTTTGTAACCCAGTATTCCTTTGCTGTCCCTCTATTTTCTCTTTGAAGTAAATTCAAGGAGAAATGCATTCCTTGATGATGTAAAGACTGCTGGGAATTTTGATCTTCTCTTTATAAAATGCTCTGAAAATTTTATGCTTAATAACTACTGTAAAGTTTTTATAATCCAAATCTAATATTGATTTTTTTCTGAAAATGTTTTATATCTTTCTTCACTTCTGTGGTTTAGATTAGGGGCATTTTGTAAAAACATTAATTTTCCAAATCCACTTCATCCTCTCCTGGTCCTAAAAGAACAAAACTTATATTTTGAAGACAAAGGATTGGTAAATAGCCTTAATATTAGGAAGACATTGACATTAACAAAAATGTTAACATAACATATGGAGAAGGCAATGGCACCCCACTCCAGTACTCATGCCTGGAAAATCCCATGGACGGTGGAGCCTGGTAGGCTGCAGTCCATGGGGTCGCTAAGAGTCAGACTCGACCAAGCAACTTCCCTTTCACTTTTCACTTTCATACATTGGATAAAGAAATGGCAATCCACTCCAGTGTTCTTGCCTGGAGAATCCCAGGGACAGGGGAGCCTGGTGGGCTTCCATCTATGGGGTCGCACAGAGTCGGACACGACTGAAGTGACTTAGCAGCAGCAGCAGCAACATAACATAGTGTTTAAGGCTTCTTCCCAGTGCTCCACTATCTCCCCTCTGTGGGACAAGGACCTTGATAGGTGTACCTCAGTCCACAGTGTTCACAGGAAGCCTGGTATGGGACAGATATTTAGAAACAGTTATTACATATTGCTAAAATATGTTTTCTTGGGGTGCCACTTCACCCTGGTCAGAAGGACCATCATTAAAAAGTCCACAAATAACAAATGCTAGAGAGGGTGTGGAATAAAGGGACTGCCCCTGCCTCCCCCCCACCCCCTACCCCCACCTCCCCCCAGGCACTGTTGAGGGGAATGTAAATTTGTGTCCATTTCAACATCCCAGCTCAGGAAGTGTTGGGGGTGGGGCGGAGGGAGGTGGGGACTTACAATCAGATTCATTAACCCATTGTTTTTCAACAATGTGTGGTGTCTATGCTTAAAGTTATCAAATTTTCTAATTTGAAATGACTCACTGAAAACTTCCTTGCAAATCATCTATTTTGTAACTCATAGTGTTTCCCGTTTATATTAATGTATATAAGTAATCACTGAAATATTATCCTACTATGCTTGTAAAAGGAAGAATATTTAGGGCATATTCTTCTCACATATAGATTACATTAGTACAAGAGGGAGCATCATAACTCATTACTTTGTTCTTAGAGAGAAGTTAGTGCTTGTTACATACAATGTACCGTTATTAGGAAGAGGCTGGAGAGAGAAGATGAGGAGGTGCATCACTGTCTTCAAAAATATCTTGAGGCTTATTCTGTGCTGGTTTGGTTCCTTCATTCTCTACAAATGCCAGATAATTCAGGGTGTACAGCTTTATGCAGAAAAATTAGTCAGATGAAGACTTTGATTTTAGACCTGTAATACCAAGATGACGTAAAAACACAGCTTTGTATTCTAATGTTGGAAATAACTGTTGCTTATGTAATATTGATTTTACTTCACTCCTCATTTTTTGAATTAAAAAACAATTCCCAAATATATTATGCAGGACATTATGAGATTAAAAAAAAATACTCTGTGAAAAAGAAAAAAAAAGCTCTTTGAAGTCAAGAGAGTCTGGGTTAAATGTGGTTAACCAGGTTTCTTTAGTAAGATACTAAAGCCTACATTACTGGGGGCTTCTCAGAGCTACTGTTAGAACAAGCTTGTGTGCGTGCTCACTCTCTCAGAGCATCTAGTTGTGGAACACCCAGCAGCGTCTCCTGTTCTGCAGATCAGAAAATGTCCTGCTGTATCATTGGAAGGACTGATGCTGAAGCTGAAACTCCAATAGTTTGGCCACTTCATGCAAAGAGTTGACTCATTGGAAAAGACCCTGATGCTGGGAGGGATTGGGGGCAGGAGGAGAAGGGGACCACAGAGGATGAGATGGCCGGATGGCATCACTGACTCGCTGGACGTGAGTCTGAGTGAACTCTGGGAGATGGTGACGGACAGGGAGGCCTGGCGTGCTGCGATTCATGGGGTCGCAAAGAGTCAGACACGACTGAGCGACTGAACTAGACTGATTTTGTGCAAATTCCAGGGAAGGTGAAAGAAGTGAAAGTTGCCATTCCATTCTGCTAAGGGAGATGGAAAGTGAAGTGAGACTGGTTAGGTTCCCCTCCTTACACTCCGGTAGAACCCTCCCATGAGAAACTAGGTCTCTGGCAGCCAGCCCTCAGGTAAAGAAACAGAGTTCCCTGAGCCCATGTGGTGCGCAGTGGACAAACCCAGTGAATCTCCTTCCTGCACCTCGGGCCTTTGGGGTGAGGGTTCTGCAGGAAGGATGTTCTTCACAGGCAAGCATTGGGCCAAGGGTCTTAGATGTGTGGAGCCTGTGGTGGGCTAGCTTCCTCCTCAACAAGAGCTGCGTCTGTCCTGAACCTCTCAGTGTGACCTTACTCTGCCAGATTATGCTTCCTCTTGTGAGATATATAAAGGTTTTACATATTCACTGATGGGTAGGAGTAGAATATCATTCAAGACTAAGATTTCTTTTCACCCAAGGCTGTCAGGTTTGTGTTAGGATAAGTCCATAGGATGTAAAACATTACTACTTTAGAGATTATAATGCCCTGCTGAATAAGGACTAATTTGGGGGAAAAAAGCCCCTATTGGTACTGGGGACCCTTTACATCCCTATGTGATTAGATATATGTCTTGTTTCTGACTCCTTCTGAGACTTGAAAGAGGATTAGATCACCCACCCCCAACTGGTCATTTCTCTCTGTAGATGGGAGAATCAGAGCTAATTGATACTTTTTTATGTTTAATTACACTTAATTTCTTCTGACTGGCTGCCCTGAAACTAAGAAGAGGAAAACAGTGTTCTACACGCAAATCTTCTACCATAAACATTTCTTAACCTCATTTACTTCAGAATTGGTTCAAATACAGACTCCCTAAGATAAAAGCTATTCAGAATGGTTTCTTATCTGTATCTGATCTTGTTTTTGAGTCCTTCCTTCTTGGAACCATCTCTGTGATTTCTGTCATGGGAATTTGCTCAGTCCTTTCTTCTCTAACATTGATCTCTTCTGTATTCACTATAATAATTTTCCAGTCCTTTTGTTAGTTTGCTTAAATGAATTCAAAAACCTTAGGTCCCCTTCTCCTTTGAACCACCAGGCAGAGGGCTCTGGTCACAGTGTTCTTCTCAATGGATTTGATGGCATCACCCCGCCTTCAAAACTCTAGTAACTTTCTGCTTACTTCTGGGTAAAATTCCTGGCTTGGTCCCAACTCACTGTTCCCTATTTTCTGCTATTCCTTGTACCTGTCCAGCTGTTTTATGTGCTCTCTCCTCAGTGTCCTGTGTTTTCCCCATTTGGAACATCCAACTGCACCTCCTTGTCCTTCTGAATTCTGCCCATCTCTCAAGAAGCAGAGCCCTTCTCTCCTGCTCTGGAAGGCCTTCCTGATGGCTTCAGCCAGATGACATCTTTCCCTCCTTTAACTTCCCATGAATTTACTGTCAATTGCACTGATCTGGCAATTAAGGGAGTCAGCCAAGGGCATTGGAAGGATAGAAATCTCTTGTGTATCTAATCCTATCTTGGTATATGTTCCAAAGACAATCCAAAATAATGCAGAAGGGGTTCCAGCCTCCCCCGTACTCACCAGAACTCTTAGACTCTTGTTTTGACCTATACCCCTTCTTTCCTGGTGAGCTCCTCTTTGGGACTTTCCTCTTTGCCAGTGGACCTTGGGTAAGAGCCTTTCTGGTCCTTGCTGACAGATGTCCTAATTCTGAATTTCAGGCACTTTGAGTTTTCCTTCTTCAGAAGACCTGTAGTGTCTGCAAATTGTCTCACCGCTCATCAGCTCTCATCCAGAGCTCAGCAGTCAAAGGGAGACATCTTCAATGTCTGCGTGTGGTACCTGTGTCCTTTATATCCTTTAGTCTGAGCACAGGGGTGCCTATCACCCTTACAGGTTGAAGTTCAAGGCAGAAGCAATTTCAGTTTCTTTTTAGGTTATTCTAAAAGCAATTGTTTTCTAAAAGCAATTATTATCATTATTTTTTGCTCCAGGGGACTTGCTACTTCCACCCCTGAACTTAATAACAGAGGCTCACGTGGTTTCAGGTATCTCTTCAGCGCAATCCTTTTCATACATCGTGACTTACTTCATTATATTGTAAGCTTCATGAAAGCTGCTTCTTGTGTTTCAGTTGATTGTTGTTTAGTCGCTAAGTCCTGTCTGACTCTTTGCGACCCCATGGACTATAGCCCAGTAGGCTCCTCTGTCCATGATATTTCCCAGGCAAGAATATGGGCGTGAATTGCCGTTTCCTTTTTCAGGGTATCTTCCTGACCCAGAGGTTGAACCCACATCTCCTGCATTGGCAGGCAGATTCTTTACCACTGAGCACCAGAGAAGCCCATGTTTCAGACTGAGTGAGTTGGTTGCTCAGTCGTGTCTCAGTGTTTGAGACCCATGGACTATATGCGGCCCGCCAGGCTCCACTGTCCATGGAATTCTCCAGGCAAGAATATTGGAGTGGGTAGCCATTCCCTTCTTCAAGGGATCTTCCTGACCCAGGGATTGAATTGGATCTCCTGCATTATAGGCAGATTCTTAACCATCAAAGCCACCAGGGAAGCCCCTTTGCTCATCTATAAAATTGAGGGCTAGATTAATTATTTTAAAGATCTCCTTTTAGTTGTGTGATTTCTGTGGAAGATACAATAAATATTAGAAATAGGCTAGCAAATGCTTTTCTTCCCTTAAATGTTGTATCCATTCTGTTTGGCATCTACCTTTTATTTATACATAGCACTTTCCACTTTGCTCACATGCATTACATTATTTGATCCTCATATCTACGTTGTAAAGTGTCAGAGTAAATATTAGCTGCCTCTTACATGTGAGAAGGCATGTTGGGACCTGTTGAAGTTAAATGGTAAGTCTCTAAGTTCCTGGAGGAGGCCCTGGGTCTGGTGCCCTTGGCCCACTAACCCCTTAATCAAGATGCTACATGATTTTCTTTTCATTCCCTGCCCTGCAACTACTAACTCTTCTTTCATGAAACATCTTTATTTTCTCTTATTCTCAACCATCTGCACTTAAGGGTAGAGGGCTAGAGAAGCCATCGCAGATTCAAATGCCTGAAAAGACCAGGCAGGATAAGTTGGTGACACAGGGTCAGAATCCTATAATTGGGAAGGGCTGGGGGTGAGGGGCAAGGGGGGCGGGGACTGTGGCAAATTGAAGAACACATGTCATTTCTTATCCCTATTCAGCCTTAGCACTTTATTGCTTTTCAGGAATGCTGGCCCAGGGCTGTGAAATTTTCAGCTTTTCAAGGAATGCTAGAAACATACATTTTAAAAGCAAATATGCATTTTAAGATGCTCAAAATAAGTGAAAAAATACTCCGCTATGAAGCCAAAACACACAGCTATAGGTGGTCTTGTTCCCATATATCCTCAGGTTAGGGACTTCTGGTTTGGAGGTATGAGCCATGTTTGCCTAACTCTGTCAACTCTCTCCCCTTGTTCACCTGCCCGCCCCCAGTCCTATGAAGTGATTTGGTAAGTTTTGCTACTTTTATTGAAAGTTTGGTATAAGTAACATCAATAAGAATAGCAGCCAATTGTTGGAGGTCTGCTGTGTTCCGGGGAGTATGTGTAGGTGCTTAACATACAGCATCACTAGTTCTCTTAGCCATTTCATGAGATATCTATCCTTAAGCTTATTTTATAGGCTAGGGAGCTGGGGCCCCGAGTTGACCTACTTTGCTAAGACCACATGGTCAGGAAGTAGTGGAACCAGGATTAAACCCAGGATTCTGGCCTCAAAGTATGTTCTTGCTCTTTATTTCTTATCCCATATTACCAGCGTCCTCAGAGAAAAGAGAGAAAAGGTGGAATGAAAATATGGGATACTTCCCCTCTTATGAAAGAAGTCAAAATTGGTCTCTTTGTATGGAGTACTTAGACACACATAATCCTCTTTTTTTTTTTTCCTAGTGGAAGAGTTATGCTTTCTTTGTGAGCATGGGGAGGAAGGGGAGAGAAAAGGAGATTGCTCACAGTAGGATGAGATCCTTCTTTCTTTTAAAAACTCGAAACCAGAAGCAGGCTCCTGACCTACTAGCGTTTGGCTTTTGTTTTCAGATTGTTGTCTGCTTTGATCATAATGTCCCGTGAGATGGCCACGAGCTTGCTACTGCTATCTTCTACTTCTGTTTCAAAACAGCAAAGTTCTGGGGGGAAAAAAAGCTCTTTTGTTTAGGGTCTGAAGTCAAGTCCAAATATAACAAGATCCCAATAACTTCCCCCACCCCCTAGGGTTTAAAACCAAATTCCCTCTGCCCAGATGGCTTCTACAGAAAGACAGAGCATTCCCCCACTGCTTCCTCTTTTTGTGTGCTGCCCACTGATTACAGCTAATGACTCCCAGCTGTACTGCTTCCGAAGACTAGGGGAAGATGAATCTTTGAGAAATAATTTAATAACAAGACTCCACCAGGGATAGGTGGGGCTGATGTCAATCCTGTTGGAGTGCAGCCTCATTCAGAGTCTAGCTGGATGGTGTGATTCGAAGAGAGGAGAGTTGCATTTTGAAGCCCCCTCGGTGTTCCCCATACAAATCTGATTGACTCTTTCCTAACATTGGTTGAAAAAAAATTTCATCTCCAAATACTAAAAAAAAAAAAAAAAAAAAAAAAAAAGGAGCTATGTATAATATTTATTTCTTGAACTCCAATTCAGAGAATTTGAGGAAATGTCATTTAAGGCTATGACTATCCAAATGAGATAAACTTTAGGATCAGTCTCCTTGGAGGATTTTCTAGTATGTATGTTGTTGTTCAGTTACTAAGTCGTGTCCTACTGTTTGTGACCCCATGGGCTGCAGCACACCAGGCTTCCCTGTCCTTCACTATCTCCTGGGGTTTGCTCAAACTCATGTCCATTGAGTTGGAGATGCCAACAGGTTTATATCATAGAAATAATTTGATGTCTATAAAATTTTAAAACTTGGCACCTTGGAGTTTCCCTTGTGTTTCTGATATAGCAGATTCTTTGAAAGATTGACTTTAAATGGTATGACCCCTCGGGGAGAAAAACAATAATCAAAGCTTGAAAGAAAGTGCAAGTAGCTCAGTCGTGTCTGACTCTTTGCGACCCCATGGACTATATGGTCCATGAAATTCTCCAGGCCAGAATACTGGAGTGTGTAGCCTTTCTCTTCTCCAGGGGATCAAATCCAGGTCTCCCACGTTGCAGGTGGATTCTTTACCAGCTGAGCCACAAGGGAAGCCCAAGAATACTGGAGTGGATAGCCTATCCCTTCCAGGATAGCAGATCTTCCTGACCCAGGAATCTAACCAGGGTCTCCTGCATTGCAGGCGGATTCTTTACCAAGTGAGCCATCAGGGAAGCCCAATCAAAAGTTACCAGTTCTGAAAACTACTGATAACGGACTTGCACAGATTGGTTAGCCTTGTCTTCTTTTCCCCACCCTCTTCCTCTTCTTCTTCCGTTTCCTCCTTCACTTTGTCTTTCTTATTTTTCTTCCTTTTTTTAATAACAAAAATAAAAGTCTGAATTGCTGGGTTGGTGAATGGGGGTGGAGGGAGGAGGAATTTAAAAATCTTACTTACCTAAAATTTGATGGTTTTCTCAAGCCCTTTACGAGAAATATTTGATAGTATTTGGAATCCCTTGTCCCTCATGGAGTCTTCCCCCAGAACTGCAGACAAGATTTTTTTTTCCATATGCCCACATCCAACATCTTCTGCAAACTAAGCCAGGGCTGAGGTTGGATATACTAAACCACTCATTGGTTTACTTCATGTTCTTTCAGAACTGGCTGGAGAAATCACATTCTTGAGAAGCTGATTACTGTGATGTCTCGTTCTATAAAGATTTGCTTATGGATCATTGTATCTTCCTAGGAGATAATGTGGCTCACTGGAAAGAGCACAAACTCTTGAGTGAGAGATAAATGTGAACTTTCACGGGCTCCTTGCTTAACCTTTCTGAGCTTTGCTTTACTCATCTGTAAGATGGAACTCGCAGGGTTGCTGTGAAGAGTAGTATCATGTCTGGATAGTGCTAAGATGCTCTGTAGACCTCTTGTTAAATACTTTATGGTCTTTATTAATATATTCACTAGTCACAATATGTTGGGTTGGCTGAAAAGTTTGTTCCGATTTTTATGTACCATCTTACAGAAACACCCAAATGAACTTTAATGGTTAACCCAGTATTATATACTTATATATTTATACATAAATATATATATGTGTATGAAATCAAGCAAGGAAAGCTTTCATAGTGCTGTCAACTGGCTCAAAGGAAAAAGAGATGGCATAATGTGGATTTCTGTTAAAAGGTGCTTACAATTTTAATCTTATTTTCATCTTGTTTTAATTTTCAGAGTAATCATGAGAGGTAGATACCATTGAACTCATTTAAATACAGGAAATTAAGTCCAGAAAGCATTAAGTCCCTTCCAAGAATAGTGTTTTTGGAGAATTTTCCATCATGGTTACTTTATACAAATTTGAAAGCTTGATATTCAGGCATTTCTGTTTTGGCTTTGAAGCAGTGGATCTTCTGAAAGGTTGTCTTCAAGTCCTTGTTCCATTCAGGATTCCTTTCTATTCCAGAATACACTCAAACACGCGTAGTATATCCCAGGGCAACAGAGTCAATGGAATAGACTTGCTGTGCTTTATGGATACTACTGAGCATTAAGCCCTGACAGTGCTGAGATTTTCAGCTTGATTCAAGGGCTGGCTCTCTTGGGAATAAGTTCAATAAGAGTAAAAGATAACTTACCATGAGAAACTTACTGAAGATTCTGACTTCAATGGAATCTCTTTTTTTCTAAATATATATAAAATCCAGAGAAAAAATATTGCACAGTATTACGAATGAGTACTATTTTTACCAGTTTACTCAAGGGGCAGATAAGGAGCTTAGTACTGAAGTAGCTTCCTCTCTCCCTGCCCCCTCCTCCCTTATTTCTGTCTTTCTTGACCTTTCCTCTCCCCTTCGCTGCCCCCTTATTCTCCTCTCTTCCTTTTCACCGTCCCTCCCTCCCCTCTTTTTTCTTGTTTGGCTTCGGCTGCATGCTTCACACACGTATATCACCTCTTTTTTCTATAATCAAGCCCCACTTCCTGATTATAGAGAGAGGCGTGTAATGTAGATTAGGACAGTCACATTCTCTCAACCAGGAATTTGAATATAGACTGTCAATGCCGGAAACAAAGAACAACTACAGCTGGGTCATGAGATGGCTGGACCTTAGTGGGCCGTCCATGGAGGGGCTCCTGCTGCTCACCCACGGGTTGCTAGTGGTTATTGCCCTTCCTAAGGCCTGATTGTCTACCACTCGTTCATAATTTGCTGAGTTATCTCAGTATCTTTCCAGTACATTGTTTTGCTTAAATTAATCAAGTTAACATTGCTTAAAACAAGTCCTACATAGTAGGTATTATACTTCCCATTTTACAGATGAGAAGCTGAAGCTTTATGAGGATAAATAATTTGCTCAAGATTATACTGTTATGAGGAGACAAAGCTGGTGTTCACATTCAGTTCTTCCTGTCCGAAAGGCTGATATTATATATACTATGCTTTAATGGCTTAAAATGGAAAAAAAAAAACCAACAGCTGGAAAAAATATTTACAGTGTTTGAGACACTTCACAAACCTTAACAGCTTTAAGATAAAAAGAGTTTTTAAGAATCAATGAAGAAAAATTTAACATACTAATAGAAAAACTTGGAAAGAACATGAATACCTGCTTCTCAAAGAATTAATAATGTATCATTCATGTAGAAAATGTTTAACCTTATCAATAATGCAGAGGATGCCAATTAAAACAATGGCATACCTGTTTAAATCTTATTGATTAAAAATTATAAAACTAAGTTTTGGCAAAATTTTGGTGAAAACCTTTCTCTTGTTATTGATCAAAGTGAAAATCTATGCAAACTTGGGAGAGAAAAATTTGTTCAAATGCATTTAGAATCCCAACTTTATTCAGAACCTTTTCATTTAGACATTTATTCTATGGAAATAATCAAGGATATACTGAAAGATTTAGGAACTAGAACATTTATCATAATGCAAAAGCAAGAAGCAAACTAAATGTTTAGGATATGGTACTAAGTTTTAAAAAAACAGGAGGTTCAAATATGCCTTTGCTCAAGAATTTAGTGAGTATGTACAATTCCCCCAGGAATGCCACAGTAGCAGTCCAGCAAAGCAAGAGATTATGGAAAATGACATCTCATCCATAATGTTAGGAATTATTCAAAACTCAGGGAAATATTACCACTCCTCTTCACAGGAATAAAGGTTGGGAAACTGACGTCCAGAGAGGTCAGAGGAGACAGATTTCTGGCCCTTTGGACTCTCATCTCCCAGGACTATGTGGCTCAGTGGTCTTCTTTATAGATCCTTGTGCCCGGTGTTCACTTCCAAAACCTTCAGTTCCTCTAAGAACTGAAATGCTGCTGCTGCTGCTGCTGCTAAGTTGCTTCAGTCGTTTCTGACTCTGTGCAACCCCATAGACGGAAGCCCACCAGGCTCCTCTGTCCCTGGGATTCTCCAGGCAAGAACACTGGAGTGGGTTGCCATTTCCTTCTCCAGTGCATGAAAGTGAAAAGTGAAAGTGAAGTCATTCAGTCATGTCCGACTCTCAAGAACTGAAGTGGTCTTGGGTAAAACCCTTCCACTCTCTGGATACTGGTTTTCTTCATCTGTGAACCATAGTGCCAGGCACACTCTACTTAATAAATATTCATTGAATGGAAAAAAGGCGACTTCTTTCTCTCTCTTGTGACTCCCATTATGTGCACTGGGATGCTCGAAGGTGTCCCACAGGTCTTTGAGGAGCTTAATTTCCCTTTGCCTCCTCCAGCGGCTGCTAGGCTGCTGGTTTCCACTGTGATTGCAGGTTGCCGGCTTTCAAAGTTACCATGGAGGTGGGGAGGGGGTGATGGGAAAAATGAATGCTGCAGAGTTCACTATTCTTATGAAGAGACATCTGTTTGTTTTTTTTTTTTGAATAAGCACTCCCTGGATTGCTGAAAGCCTTTGGTTAATTTTTAGAGTTCTGAAATTTTTGATTCTATTTTGCCAGTAATCTTGTTGTATTCACAGAGAGAGAATTTTCAATGGTCAACTCTTTTCACGACATCACCCCTTGATCCATAACCCTTTTACCTGAAAATCTAAATCAAATAATAACAGATAAGATGAAGTCCTGGAAATTTTAAAATACTTTTTTCATACTATGCCAAAAAAATTAATGTTAGCTTTGCTACACAGGGGAAAAAACATTTTCCAACATAAAAAATAAATAACAATAACACATTATATAGTTGGAATCTCAGCCTATCATGAAAAATAAAGCCAGTAGTGACAGGCCACTTGTTGATACACTGAGAAAGATCCCAAGGAAATTCAATTAATGAACTTTATCATTTAAAAAGATCTTCCCGGTGTCTCAGTGGTAAAGAATCTGCCTGTAGTGCAGGAGATGGGGGTTTGATTCCTGGGTCACGAAGATCCCCTGGAGAAGGAAATGGCAGCCCACTCCAGTATTCTTCCCTGGAGAATCCCATGGACAGATGAGCCTGGTGGGCTACAGTCCATGGGGTCACAAAAGAGTCAGACATGATTTAGTGATTAAACAGCAGCAACAATCATTTAAAGAGTTGGTAGAGGATGATCATTCAAGAAAAGAGAATGAAGTGTACTGAGTAGAAACTCAAGTTAGAAGAGTGTTAAGTCAGATAGCAAAGAAGCTGTTTTGGTCAGAAGGAGTGAAGAACAGTGTTGCGTGTTTTCAGATGTCAAGCAAAAATTGACTCCATTGAATTTGATAGCATGGAAGTCATTGATCACCTTATACAATTCTTTGGATGGAATTAAATGGCTCAAATGAAACAGAAACCTGACTGGAGTACATAAGGAATTTTAGGATATGAAGATAGAGGAACTTTGACACTTGGGAAGTTTTCCATGAAGGGAGGAGAGAATAATAGTGTTTAGTGAGAATGAGGAAAAAGTATATGGGAAAGTTTGAAAACCTGGGTCTACTTGAACTTGCTTGAATCTAATAGAAAGGGACCAATAGAAAAGAAAAGATTCACCCTACAAGAGATAGTCACTTAATAACACAAGGTTCTTGACCAGATCAGAAAGAATAGAATCTGGAATGCAGAGGGAAGAATTGGCTTTGATTAGAGGAAGGAAATGGCAACCCACTCCAGTGTTCTTGCCTGGAGAATCCCAGGGATAGGGGAGCCTGGTGGGCTGCTGTCTATGGGGTCACACAGAGTCGGACACGACTGAAGCGACTTAGCAGCAGCAGCAGCAGAGGAATGAAAGATGGGTATGCATGTGGTTGGTGTCTTTGGGCAGCAGAGAGAGTTCCTGTCTGATGGTTTCTGTTTTCTCCAAGATTTCTCTCTAGATTATCACAATGTTTAGATCTAATGCTTAAAGAACTTATCCTCTAGTTTGCATTCAGGTTTACCTATGTAAACAATTTGAAAACTAATTAAGAGGCTTCCCTGGTGGCTCAGATGGTGAAGTGTCTACCTGCAGTGCGGGAGACCCGGGTTCGATCCCTGGGTCCTATCCCTGGGTCGGGAACTTCCCCTGGAGAAGGAAATGGCAACCCACTCCAGTATCCTTGCCTGGAAGATTCCGTGGACAGAGGAGCCTGGAAGGCTACAGTCCATGGCATTGCAAAGAGTCGGACATGGCTGAGCGACTTCACTTTCACTTTCATATTATATGAGCCATTGGAATAATTTTCAGAGAAAGAAGAGGTCAGTATGCAGTAGGTAGTTACTCAAAAGAGTAGCTAGGGAAAGACTAGTGGAATCCAAATGCACTGATATCTGGAGATAAAGGGTTAATATATTCTTATGGAGTAACTCACTGGACTAGCTGGAAATTAATGGAATTAAGATATACAGCATTGTAGGGAGGTTTCTGGTCAAGGCTGTATATGTCCCTCCAATCATTTAGTTTCCTGCATGGTGCAGTTTTCTCCTATGAGCTAAAGGCTTGCAACCCAAAATTTCTTTCAATTTGTGATGGCTCTATGCAGAAGCCAAGGTTAGACATGCAAGGCTTTTGCTCCTAACAGGGTCTCTACGAGGGTTGATTGAAGAGGAACATGATTCCGATGATGTCATCCTAACCACCTGAGTCTTCGGATGTATTATGTTTGTAATTTGGGAAGGGGCTAGAAGCTAACACTTTAAAAGCTTGGAACTTATCTAATTTTAATAGCTTTTCTGTGACATGAAGAATCTGACTTTCTCTTTTGCAAACCATTTTCTAAGAATTAGACCTGATACTTCTGCTCCCTCTGGTAGACCAGTTAGCCTGCCACTCTCTCTCTTTTTTTAACCTAAATTTGATTTTTGAGAGATTTAATCTCATTCCCTATCACAACATTATTTTTCATAACAGCAGGAAGAAATCTGATAAACTATTCTAGTTTCTTACATTTGTGAATTTAATTCCCACCTCGTCAAAATGGGCTTCTGTCAGGGGATGAAACCAGATGCACCGAGTTGTTCAAGTCTTAAATGTCTCTCTAGCTTGTTGAAGCAATCGCATTAAAAATCTTGATAAATATGGTTGCTGACTTTCTTGCTCCCTCTGTGTTCCTGCTGCAGTTACACTATTTACACTTGAGCTTTTGCCGCATCTGGTTAGAACTCAATGACTGCCCTCCACAGACCCCTCTTTTAAGTTACTGTCTCCCTCAAGGTGTCTCTTCCATGCACTGAACTTACATTAATTTCTCCCTTTCACAAAAAAGAGGCAGAGTGGTATAGCAAGAAGGGTATGGACATTGGTCCCAGAGATGCCCAGGTTTGAATCCTAGCTCTGGCATTTGCTAGTTGAATGATACTGGATATTGTAACTTTTCTGACACTCAGTCTCATTATGCTTACCTTGAGAAGTTGTTCAGTTCAGTTCAGCTCAGCTGCGCAGTCTAGCACAGTCTTTTGCATATAGGAATGCTTATTCTGCCTATTCTTATACTGGTATTTATGAATTGGCTATAATAAAAAAACAGCAACTTTTTTTTTTTAGATTACAAACCTGACTATATTTTTTAATTTAGTTATTTTTAATTGAAGAATAGTTGCTTTACTGTATTATGTTGGTTTCTGCCAAACATCAACATGAATCAGCCATAGGGATACCAATGTCCACTTGCTCCTGAACCTCCCTCTCACCTCCCTCCCTGTCCTACCCCTCTAGGTTGTTGCTGCTGCTGCTGCTAAGTCACTTCAGTCGTGTCTGACTCTGTGAGACCCCATAGACGGCAGCCCACAGGGCTCCCCCATCCCTGGGATTCTCCAGGCAAGAACACTGGAGTGGGTTGCCATTTCCTTCTCCAATGCATGAAAGTGAAAAGTGACAGTGAAGTCGTTCAGTCGTGTCTGACTCTTAGCGACCCCGTGGATGCAGCCCACCAGGCTCCTCTGTCCATGGGATTTTCCAGGAAAGAGTACTAGGTTGTTACAGAGCCCCCAGAAAACTAGCAAATTTTTATTCAAAGAGGGCTTATTCAAAACCTGGTTCTTTGTTCCACTACCCTCTCTTCAGGCTGTTATTTAACTCCCATTATTATTTTTTAGTTATCAATGTTTCTCAAGCTATTTTTATTATTATTTTGTCCACATAGCACTTGGTGTTTGTGCATTTGTACTTTGATGTGCCTTGGTGTGCTTTGTAATGTGTAGCACACACAGCCTGAGATTGATCTTGTTGGCTCATCATTCTGTGTAGGGTATTGCTAACATGGTCTGCTTATTCTAAGCATCAAAGTCTTAACTGCAGAGCTCTCTTGGTTAAGAAATTCAATTCTATCAGAAGTGAGGCTCTTCAACTCTATGAAGACAATAGAAAATATCTTTTGAGCTCCGAGGAAACATGAGAGAGGCTTAGTCTGAGTTTTTTCACTTCTCCTCTCAGAAATTATATAGAGCAGATTGAATGAAAAAAATTCACAAACTCCATTTTATGATGTTTGTGGAGTGAACTTCAGTAGAACCTGGAGACCCAGAGATCTCTTAAAGTCTGAATAATATATACATACTGCCAGGAACAACTGAGGCCAATAGAAGCAGGCAAGAAGCTGCATGGTAAATGGTGATGGACAATGAGAAGGACGGTGAACAGGGCATGAGCTATGCTGAATTTCAGAAACGACAGTAAGTGTTTACTTTCAGGTGTGGCGGGCCCATCCTGAATGCCAGCTGCAGTGAGCAAGGATGAATTCAGGGTGACGAGCGGGTCCAAGTTTGCCTGGACCTTTCCTAGCTTTAGCCTTGAATGTGCCATCTCTGAGGAACCTCTTCAATCCTGGGCCAAAGCAAGATGTGTTCACCCTAATTCACCCTAGATGAGATGTGACAGGGTGTGGAACTGTGGGGAGATGGGAAGGGTCTGAGGCCACACAGGTGGCAGACTGCAGAAAGTAAAAGTCAGAATGTGCCAACAAATGTGGAGTCCTACCTTAGAAAGTAAGAGGTATGTCCTGTGTGGGAGAGGCAGTGAAAAAGCTGGATGATCACATCAATAGAAACCATTCTAAACCTTAAAGACAAAGGGAGTGGGGTTAAAGAATAACTGGCATTATTTTTAAAAGAAATAGTCTGTTGCAACAGACAGAAACAGAGAGAGCCCATGAGCTGTAAAGCTTGGCAGACTGGAACTCCTTAGTCCTTCCTTTCTATCCCTGGTAAGCTTTGCAAAAAGCCAGTCCAGGAAAATTAAACTCATTCAAATATGAGTAACAGCAAAAGGAGTTGGAAAAGCAGCTATTCAGAGATACTATCAAACTGTGGAAAAGAATAGGAAAATTTTCTTATAGACAATGAAATGCATCAGAGAAGTATTGCTAAGAAGCAGATAAAAATTCTAACTTAACATTACTTGATTATTTAACAAGTAATAATGATGATTAATGAAGGTGTACAAGGCAGAAATACAAGAACTCAGGACTGGACAACAGGAAATGATGAAATAAGTAAAGGAAGAGGTGAAATGGCATTTGGCAGAAATCATGGAAGAAATGAAGGAAACAGGAAAAAGTTTTCTCAGAAGACTAAATTAGGACACAAGAAGAGCAGGCACCATTGAAAGCACAGAAGGAGACAAAGTATGTAGATATGGGAAGAGTGAATGAAACGAACAAGAAATACAGAGATAAATAGAATTAGAGACAAAACTATAGGAATAAAACACCAGCAAACTTACGCATATGGAGTCTCCCAAAAAGAAAACCAAAATAACAGAACAATATTTAAAAATACAGTTCAAGGAAACTTTTCTAAAAACAAAATAAGGCATGAATTGATATGTTTAAAGGGCTTCTGTATACCAGGGAAAATTGATCTAGTGATTAGAAGAAAGAAAGAATATTTTGGGCAAGCAGATAAAAGTATCAAGTCATTTATGGCAGAATGAAATTGGGTGGGCATCAGACTTTTTCTAAAGATATAAATTAATCCCAGAAGAGAGTGGAACAATTCTGTATACTCAAGAAAAGAAAGAATGGGCCAGAGACTTGTAGGACTGTAGCCATTTTAAGATGGTTAAATAATCAGGCAGCATAGAACTGTAGGACTCTACTAGCCAAGCTCTCTCTGAGAGCTTGAAATGAAATTTGAATTGTTTGCTTATTGATAGGGCCAAAATAGTATTTCCGAGTCTTCCTTACCAGTTCCCCAGGGACTCAAAAAGAATTTTCCAGAGATATTCTCTCAGTGCAACTACAATTCAACCAATATGCACTTGATAATGTTTTCTCTACAAAATTTGAGAAGTTTACATTTGCTTTATTGTTAATTTACTGTGAACATGTCATTACCACAAATACCACACTGTTCACCATTTTGTGTGAAAGAGAAAACCTCTGAGGATTAACCAAGGTCACAAATAATTGAGGGTTACCAAATCATTACTTACATAAGTAAAAGGGAGGCTGAGTTCACAAAAAGTAAGGAAACCAGGAAAGAACTGAAGAACGTTTGGACAGCCTATACATTGCATAATTTATCTCTTTCAGAGGGGACAGTTTTAGCATAATTCGGAGTGTTCATAACAATCCCTGTGCCTTGCTATGGACTGATGTTGAGGCTAAAGATAAAAGAATAGTCTAATTTAACATGAGAGAGCTATTCCACCTTGACATGTGATTTTATTAAGAAATGCCCCAGATCTAATATATACAGCTTTAATCACATAATACTTGGGGGGAATAAGATTGTGATGTAGTTGAAAGAGTACAAACTTTGGAACCGAGGAGCTGGGTCCCCACCTCACTGCAGTATATACTAACCATGCGACCAGAATATAACAATACCATCTTTCTAGGATTGTTATTAAATATGAGGAATAGTGTGATAAACTATTTAGCAGAGTGCTGGGTCCTTCGCAAGTACATGATGAATGGTAGCTATTCTTACTGTTTCATGGCAAGACATTTTATTAAGGTTAAACATCTCAGAGAAACAAAACATCCACAAATCTCAAACAGCCATCTGTTTTGAGCAACATTCCTGCTATGAAACTCTAGCTCACTGAAATGATTTGGATTCCCTCTAAAACTCACCATAATGAGATTTGGCCTGCACCAGAGAAAAGCCATTAATGACCTAATTGTCAGATCTAATGGCCTGTTTTCAGTCATGTTCTTATTTATTTCCTCTGTGGCATGAGATGCTATTGACTATTCTTATCTTCACTCATTCATTTGGGATTCCTCAACAACGCTTTCTGTTGGTTCATCTCTTGTTTCAAGTTCCTTTCTTGGATTAGAGTTTTGAAGGGGACTTTTCTCTGCTTCCTGATCTCATCTTCTGTGAAGATGTCCCTGAAGTTCACCAGGCAGACTCAACACAGCTCAGCCAGCCATTATTCAATAACTCGTGGGCACGCACCCATCTTCCAGGTGTTGGGGTCCCAGGGACAAAGAGATTGCAGTGATAGAAACTCTCAGTGCTCCTTGTATTGAATTCTTCCCCTTTCTGAACACATAGGAGGTGATGTCTTTCAGCTCTGTGCAGGAGTTAGAACCAGGTGAATAGTTCTAATCCTGAGATGTGAATGCAGTTCATGGGGTAAGGCATTTAAGAGCCAGTACAGGTGCCGCTAGCAGTAAAGAACCTGCCTGCCAGTGCAGGAGACCAAAGAGATGCAGGTTTGATCCCTGGGTTGGGAAGATCCCCTGGAGGAGGGCATGACAACCCACTCCAGTATTCTTGCCTGGAGAATCCCATGGACAGGGGAACCTGGAAGGCTGCAGTCCATAGGGTTGTTCAGAGTCGGACGTGACTGAAGCAACTTAGCACAGCACACGTATTCCCAAGCACTGCTCAGACCAAGGGCAGCCAGAGAACTACCTATATCTTAAAATTCTCTTGAATATACACTCTTGAATTAACTCCTTTATTTGTCCTATTAATTTTATTTATTTCCATGTTTTTTTTCTATGTCCCTAACACCTCACAAATTTCTCTTCAGATAGAGCTGTAAGATTTCTCCCCTGCAAGATAGAACTAATTGGAAAACACGGCATCTCTAATTCATTTACACTTGATTTTTCTCATTACAATGCTATTATTATGAGGTTTGTTTCTGTTGCCAGAGAAAATGTTAGTTTAGCTCATTCTTTACCTCTCCTTGGCCAGAATCCTTCTGGCATTTTGTTAATTTGTTATTTTAAAGTTAAAAACATGTGAGTCATTTTGTAGTTATAACTTTTTCTGTTTATTCTCATTCTCTTTCTCTCTCCTCAAGGTAGGGCTGTCCTGTAGTTTTTCCTAAATTTGTTAACTTAACTTCTTGATGTTCCCCTCTTCTTGCCTCCGGGTTTTCTTCCATATTTCTCCTCTGATCAACACTTGTCACTAGTGTGTAAGTTATGTGGGCGATGGGACACTTGAGATGAATGTGGACTATCTAGTATTATTTATTCAAGTGAACAAGAAATTAAAATATTATCCCGAACCAAGCATGGGCATAAAATACCATGGAAGTGGTAATGGAACTATAAATAATTTGGTACTGAGCAAGCAAACATAAAGACAGAGATTTCTTGATGTCTCATTCCTGGGTGTTGGGGCTAGTCTTGTTAAGTGTTGGCTGAGTTATAAGTTAGATTTGGATCCAAAGAGTTTTAAAGAGTTGGTACATGATGTTCATGTCCAAAGCAAACAAAGATTCCAAGAACTATCTAAGCTGAAGATGGTTAGAAGAAAGTCAAGATTCACCAGAAAGATTAATTATAAATACTCAACTCAAAAGGCCATAGTGGGATCCTGGTCTACATCCCAGAGCCAAAAATGCAGAGTCAGGAAAAAATGGCATCAGAGCAAAGTCAAGTGCAGATCGATTAAGGGGCTGAGGTCCAGAGAGAGACCTCTAAAACCTAGTGGGTTATTATTATTTTTCTTCATAAACTGATGGACTCAGAAAATGGGCTCACCATTTATACTGCCACCATAAACGGTGGGATTAGGTTGTGTTACAGGCCAAGGGCAGGGCACACATATGGGAGGTAAGGTTGGAAAGAGAGCTCCAGATCCCGTCATGGAGGACTGGCTAAGGGATTTATAACTTACAGGCCATACAGAGTCAATAGAGGATTTTAAACAGGAGTGATGAATGGTGAGGTCTGCATGACTGGGGACCTTCAAGCAACAGCGTGGAGATTGGACTGGTGGAGAATGAGATAGGAGGCCGCCAGATCCCTGGTTAAGGGGCCATTGTTCAGGTGAGAGGAGAGAAGGCAGATTAGGGAAGCATAGGACAATGAGCATCGGACATTTCCTTAAGGGTGGGTGAAGTTAGAGAGATGATGGAGTGAAAAGGGGGCTGAAGACCAATCCTCCAGTTTCAGGTTAAAGATGTGAAAGCAAACACCTGGAGGGAAGATGGGTGATGGCATCCTGGGCCAGCGTGCAGGGACTGGTCTTGAATAGCCAAGGAGGCTTTGGGTCCAGACAGGCCCAGATGGGAACAGAAATAGCTATAGATTATTTATTAGGTGTTGGGTCCAAAGGCTGAGAGAATTCACCTTCACACTTCCTGGTGGAGTAAGAGACATGGTTCAGAGGAGCAGAGGTCAGCCAACTTTTTTGAAAGGCCAGATGACCAGTGGTTCAGACTTTGCAGGCCGTGTGGTCTCTGCCACAGCTGCTCGGACCTGCCATTCTAGTGGGAAAGCAGCCACGGACGTTACCCTGCATGAATTCTGTGTTTCAGCAAAACTTTATTTACAAAAGAGGTGGTGGGCTGAATTTGGTCTGTGAGCCAAAGTTTGCCAACCGTTGTATTAGAAGGTTGAGGCCTGAAGTGAATGTTGCGGGGGTTGGAATTGTCTTTGTGGGAAATGAGAGAGTGAGTGTTGGTCAGTGATGAGGGACAGCGTTGAGCTGAGGCTGAGGGTCCCACTGACATGAACAAGGATGTGTTCATTGGTTGCGGTCCTGTCTGCGTTGCTCTGTGAGCCTCTAGCAATTCTTTGTGAGCCCAGAGCCTTGCTTACACTTCTGGCAGATCACAGGTGTCCCTCCCCTGAGACTGTGGACGCTTTGAGGCCCAGGTTCTTACTTCATGTATTTTTGTAATAACTTGATTTCCCTCAGTTTCTAGCTAATCACCTTTTAGTGAAAAGCATCTGGTCCTCACCTCACTGCGACACAGGGCAGACCTTTGTCCAGACCTGAGCCGCAGCTGCCAGGCCCATCTCACTTCATGTTGGGTCCACCCAGCCCCGTCTCATCCTTTGAGGACTGGTGACTAATGCGGTGACTCTTAGCTGGTCAGAGAGGCTGAAGTCATGCAGCCATTATGGCTCCACACACATGCATCCACTGTTGTATCTGTTTTGCTCTCCCCACCCCCATCTTCCTGTCTTTGGAACAAAAAATTTCTCTGACTTCACATGGCCAACACAGCTGTCCAACTGGCTGCAAACACAGAAGTGAATGAAGTCAGTGAAAGGATGAGTCACTGCACAACAGTGTTATTTACACTCGCCCCCGAGCCCCCCTCCCTTCCCCCTCCCACCCCGGAATGGGATTTACTGCTCAGGAAGGTGCCCTCTGCCACATCTCCAAGGGCAGTGTGCAAGGAAGAGCCTTTCAGGGGAGGAAGTCATTCCCTTGACTGAGTGGCTTAGTGATGCTGAAATGTTTTCTAGAAAAAGGACAAGCAAGATGCAATTCACAGCTCAAATCCATACAAGTTAGTTACATCTTCACAGTGTTTCCTGAGTCATGGCACAGAGAGAACCTATAACCAGGAAAGCTCGCAGGAACCAATGGTAATCTTATTCTCTGCTGCTGTTGTCGGTATCAGTTCATGAAACCTCAAGAAAATAAGCATCCTTGCAGGGTAGATGGTGCTGCCTGATAATCTAGATTGAGGTTGTTAATTTTTATCATCATCAGTTGTTTTATTGGGGGTCCATGTTGCCATGGATTATCTAAAAATAGTTAGCTAATGAGATCCTACAGTATAGCACAGGGAACTCCATTTGATGCTCTGTGGTGACTTAAATGGGAAGGAAGCCAAGGAAAAGGGAATATATTAATATGCATACATATGGCTGATCCACTTTACTGTACAGCAGACGCTAACCCAATGTTGGAAAGCAACAACAAAAAGCTGTGCTGAGTAGTAATATCAATGATATTATTAATAAACAGTTAATTTTCTCACTGTGATTTCTTTTTCAGTTGTGAATTTTCCTATCTTAAGAGTAATGCTGTTCTGAAAGTGAGAAACTTAGACTGGTTGAAATTTGTCTTAGTTCTCACGTTGACTGTTTCCTGATTTTCATTGCCTTCAGTCAACCAGCTGTAATCATTGCCCTTGCATCTCCCTCTTTCAAAGGTCTCTTTCCTCCTCCTTGTAATGGGTCTCCCCAGGGATTGCACTTGGATTCTCAGATTGAGGAGGGGAGAGAGAGAGAGAGAGCAGGACTGAAGCTAGAGGAGCAGCTGCTGGTCCATCCGCCTGCCAAGGCTTGGCAGCAGGTTCCTGGGGAAGCACTGGGCACCTGGTTCACACAAGACCAGCACAGCTGGTCCAGCTTTTGACTGGCAGAGCGTGGCTTCCTTCATCACCGAGGTGACTGGCCCTGTGATCTTGCTACAGCCTGCTGAAACCGAGAGGGACACAGTGAAAGGAGCACACCTCAGTGGAGCAGGTGCAAGTCGCATTTCACTAATGAACAATGGGCACTTTGCACACAGGGCGGCTTTGATCAGAGAACTAAAAAGCCCTTCTGTTGGACAGGATGTTGGCTGAGGCAGGCAACAGTAAGAGGCATCGGGAAGGATCCTTTATCTAAGAAAGTCAGTGTAAGAGCAACCATCAAATCATACTTGCAGAGTCAAACACTCCCATTCTTAGAGATCTCCTTGGGATAAAGCAGTGCATTTGTGGAATTCTTTTAGTTCATTCTCTATCTGGACCATCCCCAAATGAATAAAACATTTCTACTATATTAAACTTTAATCTGTCTTCTACCCATCAGTTTCAGTTCTGCCTTAAGGGCTTGTATATAAAACAATTCCATTTGAGGAAGAGAGTATCCGTGTGAGAGCCTTCCATATATTTGAAGAGCACTGTTTGGTCTTCTGTGCGTGCATGCACAGTTGCTCAGTCGTGTCCAACTCTTTTTGACCCCACGGGCTGTAGCCCACCAGGCTCCTCTGTCCATGGGATTCTCCAGACAAGAATACTGGAGTGGGTTGCCATGCCCTCCTCCAGGGCATCTTCCTGACCCAGAGACTGAACCCATGTCTCCTGCATTACAGGCATATTCTTTACCTACTGAGTCACCTGCGAAGCCCCTTAGGTCTTCCAAAAAGTGTTAATAGGGCATTTTTAACTAAATAAAGATAAATTTATAAATAATAAATAAGATAAATTGCAATCTTCAGGTACTAAACGGCGCATTCCTCCTGCACAGTGACTTCAAAGGCTCTATGCAAATTTCTTATGTCTTCCTCTAAACAGTCAGCAGAATTGTACTGACTGTTTAGAGGAAGAGATAAGAATGGAAAAGACCTTAGGGCTCATCTTTTCTAAGCTCTCGTTTCACAGATTGGGAAATGGAGGCTCACGGAGGTGAAGTCACACAGTAGTTTAGAGCTGAGATGAGAACCCAAGAACCCAAGAACCCAGAACAGGGCCAGCGCCTTTATGATGGCTAGCTGAAATGCAACGTCATTATCAGCAAACATATGGTGTAGAAGTGGTAATGGGCAATACAAGTGAATTTTTTGAAGGAAAAAAGAGGAGAAGTTGAGTATCAAGGTTTCTGTGTTTGTGTGTGTGGGGTGGGGAGGAAGACAGGGAGAAGGAGAGGGAGAGAATATGAATCAACTGGAAGAAACTCTCCTCCCCTATCCCCCTCGCCCCGCCCATAAGAACTGGGTTTCTAGGCTGAGGATGCATTGCATTTGCCTCCCCTCTCTGTCTGTCCCCTGAAGTACCTGCAGTTCTCTTTCTACCACTATCAGGAAGTCATTGCCCTCCGATGGCCTGCCATCTGTAGAGTTTTCACTTTTGCTAAGGGGTTTCCGGAGTACTCTGCTCCCCAACAACCTTCTTTTCCCTAATAAATTATGTTTGAATTAGCAGATTGTGTTTTCCTTTTCTTGTTGTTGGAATTTGTTATTTTGAATGCGGTTGGCATTTGTTTCCATTAAAAAAAGTTTTGGAGACTATATCCTTCCCCTTGCTATTTTTAACACTTGAAAATACATAGTTGAGTCCATGGTGATGGTCTAGATTTGCTGCTTACTTCTGTTTTGATTTGAATTCTCCTGTTCATTCAAAATCTTCACGGTGGATTCCGGCCCTTTAAATCTGAAATGTTCTTGCTTTTGGCCTATTGGTGGGTCACAAGCATTGCTTTCCTAGACTCTGAGTTGATGAATGCTGATTCTTTTTCTTAAGATTTTCTCAGAAAGGTTGGGGGGGAATATGAGTTGGTGTTTAGACCTGTCTGTAGATTTCACTGTGCTTCTTAAAATTTCCATTTTATATTTCCTCTACTATTTAACATTTCCTTTTGCCTATGTCTTAAAATGTTTTATCTCTTTTATAATTCTTTTATTTAATTTCTCTTTGCTATGGTTGGAAAATTTGCACTGGGGCTTCAGTCTTTAGCCTGATATTTTACAATTTGTATTTTTCAATTGTTTTGCAATTTGTGTTTTGACTTTTGATGTAATCCCAAATTGCACAGATGCCTGTTCTTGTCCTCAGTATGTAGCTTTATAAACTATTTAGATTTTCTTATTTACTCATTTCTTCTTCATTTTCATCTGAGAGTTTTCAGGTTTGGGTGTATGAGCAGATGGTAGTCCTCCAAAGCCTTTCTCTTCCATTTTTGACTCACTGGTCAGTTTTTTGCTTGTTCTTCCTTCAACATAGCTCAGGTCTCCACTGCCAGAAAGTGTGGGGGACAACTGGAGAAGAATCTTGAAATCCATCACATAGTGAAAACAAAATTCAAGGAAGAACATATTTAATTTCTGTGGTGAAGTAGAGAGCAGGTGAAGATCTTTTTTGCTCACCCATTGAGGTCTAGTCTCATTTTGCACACAAGATTGTTCTCAGCCTGTAGGCTTTGGAATACTTCCTTAGAAATCCTGAAGCATTTTCTGTCTGTCTTTTTCCTCTGTTAATTGGAATGGGATCTATATTATATCTCCAATCAGCTTGAAATCCTTTCAAAAATAAAGACCATCTCCCATCTCCTCGGCCTCTGGTACAGCAGAGTCTAAACATAATTGGCTGTCAATGTATTTTTGCTTAACAACTAGGTAAGTATGTTTTTTTCTTAATTCCGTATATGGCAGGCATTCAGTAACTTTTGTTAACAGCTACTAATAACATATTTAAAAATCACTACCCAAACAACCCAATCAAAAAATGAGCAGAAGAGCTAAACAGACATTTCTCCAAAGAAGACATGCAGATGGCCAACAAGCACATGAAAAGATGCCCAACATCGCTCATTATTAGAAGAATGCAAATCAAAACTACAATGAAGTTAATTAACTTCTCACCTCACACTGGTCAGAAGGGTCATTATTAAAAAATCTGCAAATAATAAATGCTGGAGAGGATGTGGAGAAAAGGGAACCCTCTTGCTCTGTTGGTGGGAATGCAGTTGATACAGTCACTCTGGAGAATATAGTGGTTTAGTCACTAAGTTGTGCCTGTCTCTTGGGACTCCATGGACTGGAGTCCACCCGGCTTCTCTGTCCACGGGATTTTCCAGGCAAGAATACTGGAGTGGGTTGCCATTTCCTCCTCTAGGGGGTCTTCCCAATCCAGGGATCGAACCCATGTCTCCTGCGTCTCCAGCCTTGGCAGGCAGTTCTTCACCACTGAGCCACCTGGGAAACCCTGTTAACACATTAGGTACGTATTTGCTAACTAACACAGCTGGCTAAGATGAGTATTAGCTCTGAGACTGTGAAGGAGATAGGTGGGAAGTCATCTGTTAATTGAATCTGAGCAGAGTCATTTCACCTCTCACCTCGGTCCTCTACGTGGATCAGTAAACAAAGCAGCTCACAGCTGAGTCTTTATTTTACTTCATTCTGTGTTGATGCAAGAAAGATAGTGCTTTATTTCCTATCTTGATGGCAGATAGTTCAGGCTAACCCAGTATTATCCTTGGCATTATAATGATTACTTGAATATAAAATCATAATTAGTTGAATACTTTAACGAATGCTCCTGAGAAATAATTATGTGTTTCAAGGTAAAATCCAGGGGACAAAATTCAGTTCTTCTGAGCAATTCTGTTGAAAAGGTAATACTATCCTTGTGTGTAAGATGGTGGTGTAGCCATTCTTATCTCTCAGCATACCTGTCCTTCCTCAAGTATTTCTTTGATCAAAATCTGTCATCTTGGATCACCTGAAAATTAAATTGCAAATTATGTCAATAAAAATATCTGCAGAATTTGAGGTTGTAATAACAACGGAGAAATAATGAATGAATAGATTGAGTCCCTGGCACATCGTGGATGATCCAAGCTATGAGCATTATACGTGAATGTAGATGCTGACCACACCGAAAACAAAGACAAAAGCAGCCGTATGGGAACGTACTCGCAGATCAAATTTGTACCTCCATGGTAGAAAGAAATAAAAGCGACAAAATGCAGGAAATAATCGCCAGTTGATGCAGTCTGTCTCTCTGAAACTCAGAGAGGACCTTCCAGAACACCCGAGAGCCAACTGAACTTGATATGAACTTTAAGTAAGGAGCGGTCATGGCTAGAGCTGAATAAGTGACACAGTGGCATCAAAATCTTGTTCATGCTTATTGATAAGCCTTTTTTAAAAAATACATTTGGCTGTGGCAGGTCTTAGTTGGAGCATGTGGGCTTAGTTGCCCTGCAGCTTGTGAGATCTTAGTTCTCTGATCAGGGATCAAACCTGGGTCTCCTGCACTGGAAGGTGAATTCTTAACCACTGGACCACCAGGGAAGCCCCTCAGTGAAGCTTTCACTCTTCTCTATACTAACTGTTTTATACCCTTAAGGTGTGGGAAAGTAGTTTTTTCAGGAAAAAGAGTGTTGAAAAGAAAACATTAAGGAGCCTCTTGATTTTCTCTTTGTTGAACTGTGCTCATATATTGCATCTAGGGTTTTTTCTTTGGTGGTGAAGGAGTTTATTTCTCTAATTAAGTCATTTAAATGATGAAGTAAAAATCAAACTTTTCTTCTTTTCTAGGAAAGGAATGAACCCCTCATTCCATTTGTTTGTTTGTTTGATTAGAGGAAGATGCTCTCATTATTTGTCAACTACTGGGTGTGTTCACTCAAAGTCTATCTACGTTACTAAACAACAAGCATCTTCATTATAATTGTAGAAGACTAGATAGAAAAATTGAGTCTTGACCTTATGCCCTAAGGGCCAATAAAGTTACAGCCAATTTAGACATAGTTCCGGAGTCAAAGATTCCCCATTTAAAATACCCACATCCTGTATTTGCTGTATGACTCAAGGAACTCAAACTGATGCTCTGTGACAACCTAGAGAGGAGGGATGGGGTGGGAGGTGGGAGAGAGGTTCAAGACGGAGGGAACGTATATATACCTATGACTGGTTCACGTTGATGTATGGCAGAAACGAGCACAATATTGTAAAAAAATTATCCTTCAACTAAAACTAATAAAAGAAATCCAGTGATAAACCATAATGGAAAAGACTATAAAAAAGAATGTGTGTGTGTGTGTGTAACTGAATCACTTTGCTGTACAGCAGAAAGTACCACAACATTGTAAGTCAACTATACTTCAAAAAAAAAAAATTCTCCCATTCTGTTCTTTAGAGTTCAGCTTGGTATGATTAGTGGAGTATCCTGCTTTGTCTCCAGAGATAGAGACAAGGCTCTTAAGCAGCATTTGTTCTAATTGCCTTGTTTGTATCAATGTCCCCAGAACTTTAATTTAACTTTTCCTTTGTTCTGCTTCTTGCTCGCCAAATGATTTGAACTTTTGTTGCACATGGGCTCCTTTCTGGCTCTGGCCTTGCACTTCAACTTTGCTCTTAGGTATTTTCAGTCGTGGTTACAGAGCACCATAAAAATTGATTGAAAAAGTAAAAATTACTTTTAATTTTCACATTCCAGCATTCTATTTCAAGGGTGATGATGTTCCCTGTGTCTGCCTCCAGCAGTCTCCTCTCTAAGTCTTTTCTCTGTGGTTAGCTCTACTTGAAGGTCTTCTTCCAGCTCAGCTTCTTTAAATTTTTAATGATTCTTCAATGTTCAGCTCACCCTCTCTATGAAATCCTTCTGGAATCTTGCAGCCTTTTCACTACTCCTCATGGCCATCGCCATATTATTTACCCTTACTGGGTCTTGCTGTTTACCTCCCAGTATTCCTAGGCTATAAGCATCTTAAGAGGCAGGACTTTGCTCCCTTGATTGTTTTCAACCAAAAGCTGTCTAACAGTTGTTAACTCAAAAAGTTTCATTGATGGAAAACACAAATATACCTTGGAATAAAATGATCGGTTTACTAGACTAAATGTTCCCCCCTATTTTTCAACTGGATTTTGAAATCATATAGTAACAACCAGCGGTATAATGCAAAATATCTCCCTATTCCCAGGACATGTTGTGTAAACCCGTCAAAATTGTCAATATAAAGAAGCACAAGTGTGTTTGTAGGTGTATGCCTGTCCTTGGTGGGAAATCTAAGTCCAAGTTTTGGCAAACTGATTAAAAAAATAACAATAACCTCGGAGTGTGTGTGTGGCCTATTATTTTACACAATGTATTTTTGTGTCCTAGGAGAGGTTGTCTTGGTGTTCCCTGAAACCTGACACATATATCTCACCTCCCAGCTTGGCTTCGATTCAGATTCCCTAGAGTCACAGCCCTGGGCTTCCCTCGTAGATCAGTCGGTAAAGAATCCACCTGCAATGAAGCAGACCAGGGTTCGATTCCTGGGTCAGGTAGATCCCCTGGAGAAGGAAATGGCAACCCACTCCAGTATTCTTGCCTGGAGAATCCCATGGACAGAGGAGCCTGGCGGGCTACAGTCCAGGGGTTTGTAAGAGTTGGACACGACTTAGTGACTAAAACCACCACCATAAAACCTCCATATAGCCCCGGCCCTCAAGTAATGACTCACCACCACTGTTCACTCTTGTTAGATCTTCTGGCGCCAGTGCATGCATTGTGACTTTTTTTTCAATCTCTAAAGAATACATGGTCGCATCAGAGAATAACTTTCTCCAGCTGTTTTCCCCTCAATGCTAGTTCCAAAGTACGTTTATAGCTGAAGAAAATGGTTCTACACTCTCAGAGTTAAATTTAATTGGTGTCTCATGAAACTTTCAATGAAATTCTGCTTTTACTCTTTGGGAAATAAGAATCTTTCCAGTGCAAACTCTTCCATTTGATTTGTAAAACTTCAGCAGGCAATTTAGGTATGAAGAAACAAATTCTATTCAGAAAGTCCACCCACTGCACATAATAAAGTTATTTATAACAAGAAGATTCAAAGAAACAAGGCACAAACCCTGCCCTCAAGGAATTCAAGGTATCAGTGGATATTAAAAAATTAAAGCATGTATTGAATCAAAAGGAGTATAATACAGGTATTTGATATGATAAAGAAAATGCAAAATGAAGCAGTTAGTCATCCCAGAAGAATGTTATCACAATTAGTGGGATCATGTGATAAACAAATTTGGAGATACCTTGATGAAAGTGAATATTTCTTTTGTGTGGGGATATCAGTAGTAGTTGGGTTTCCCTGGTGGCTCAGACGGTGAAGAATCTGCCTGTAATGTGGGAGACCTGGGTTCGATCCCTGGGTTGGGAAGATCCCCTGGAGGAGGGCATGGCAACCCAGTCCAGTATTCTTACCTGGAGAATCCCCATGGACAGATGAGCCCGGTGGGCTACACAGTTCATGGGCTCACAAAATGTTGGACACGATTGAGTGACTAAGCACAGCACACAGCACACATTGATAGTAGTTACATTATAGGTTTATTGTTCAAAATAAATGAGTTAATAGAGATAAGGCATTTGGAATACCGGCTGGCACAGGTTAAGCGGTCAGTATGTGTTACTTATTTTCAATGATCATTTCTCATCTCTGTGAGCTATTGCAAACCTCTTTACAGATAGTTGCTATATTGCCACATTTCCCAAGCAGGGAGAAATACCTGGTTAATGGTCATTCCAAGGACATAAAATATGCTACAAAGAAGGATTATTGCCACCGACAGCTGTAGAGCTGTCACAAGCAAGAACAAAAATTCTTAAGGCTTCATTATATGTTCACAATTTAAAGGAAGAAAAGTTTATCAAACATGTATTCTGCACACAACAAATGTCTGATGGGTTTTTCAGAGACTCACATAAATTAAGCAGATCTTGGATGATACACTGAACCCAAGCTGTTAATTCCCAGATCCCTGTATAAATTGTCATCTAACTTTGTGCCAAAATGAATAATAGAAGCCGAGTTTTCTGGATGACCAAAATCAGACCTAGGGAGCAAAGGAATGAACTGAGCATGTTAATTTATTGCTGCTGCTGCTGCTGCTAAGTCGCTTCAGTTGTGTCTGACTGTGTGACCCCATAGACGGCAGCCCACCAGGCTCCTCTGTCCATGGGATTTTCCAGGCAAGAGTACTGGGGTGGGGTGCCATCACCTTCTCCGTAATTTATTGCTAAGTCAACAAAATAGAACAAATTGATCACTTGTTTGTTGTTTTGTTGGCAATAGATAATACAGGTTCAGCCACTCCACTCCGTTTATTTTTAGTTACACAGCATGGTCAAGTTGTTACATCAGGGAGAGCCTAACTGTGTGACCTTGAACCAGTTATTACCAGCACCAGGCATCAGTCCTACCCTCTCAAATTGGAGTGTATCTCTACTGTACCTTCCTGAAGCAAAAGATCCTGGCTCTAGAAGATAGAATTATCTATGGATACTGTAGAAAATGGTTTACCATTCATTTGAAATTTTCTATTTAAAGGAATAGTTTAAAGTATGTGTAACAAAGTGCAGAGCATTGCTCAATGTTGATTTGTCAAAAGATTACAATTTAGCTCTTGAAATAAACGTTTCCCAAAATAACAGCATTTGGGAAACTTAGAGCTCTGTTTTAGTCCTTTCACAGGAACTAAGAGGCCTTTCACATGATGAAGGCAGAATACTGAGTAATAGAAGAAACAAGAAGTCCTCAGTCTCCATTGCTCTGCCTGGGGACCCACTGGACTATTATTAGCATGGGATACAAAATAGATTTGGTAAACATTGGAGGAGTCTTGCCAAGCAGCAGTCTCAAAGACATATGGTCTTTTGTAACTGCCATGATCAGTATAAACAAGCAAGATGTTCTAATTAAGAAGTCTTTGTAAGGCGACTTGTTCTATAACTTAGCACTGGGGTTCTGAAACAGACAGTCAAAACTTTGGGGGTTGGGTACCCCTATTCCTGCTTCCATACAGGCTGAAACAGAGAGCTGCCATCTCTGCTTTGACCACTAGAGGGAGAGCGATTACACGGAATTACTCAGCTAAGAGGGCGGTTTCTCCAGCCACACGGTCACTTTTCCCTCCTCAAGCTCGTCTTGACAACAAATCAATCGATCACAGAGCCTGATTTTCTTTGGCTTTTTGAGAGAGTGGAAACGTAGGGGGATGTGTTTTATCGGTGCGTGCCAACTCCATCTTTCTTATTCAGTGGGGTTATGGTATGGATATTATTTTCTTATTTTTGCAAACCTCACTAATAAGCCTAATACAGATCTGGTTGGATGATGGAGGGAGTAAGTGGCCCTCCTTCTAATCTGCCCAGTTTTGTGCAGTGTGCATGGATTTTCCTTTTTAAGATGATCTCTTTTGAATTAAAGAATCGATTATAATGATTTCATGGGATAGATGTTGGACTAGAAGAACTTTGATAATGCTCCCAACCCTAATGTTCTATGATTCTGTATCTCCCCAACTGGAGCGTTAACTTCTTCAGGGTGAGGAACTATAGCTGAGACAGAGCATCTACTACCAAGGATGACCCCTTAACAGATGCTACCATAACAGTTCATGATTAAAGTAGTTGATAAAACTGGCTTATTTATATGATTATTTGCCATCTAGGAGCACTATAAAGAATGGGACATAGTTTTGACTCTCAAGGAATGTAACTGTATCTCCTTGATACAGATTTTTAAAACTCTGTTGAAGCTAGGATGGTAATGGTTAAACAAAAGGGTCAGAAATACTACTCCTTTGGTCCCCATTATAACCAGCTTCCCCAGCATATATACAAATCTAAGCCTGTCAAAGGTGCACATATTCCACACAACACCGAGACACATTCAGATTCTAAGGCAAAAATCCTTACCAAATGGCATTATGCGAGACAACAAGCGATTGTGTAAAGTTAATTCTCATAAAGCTATAGTAAGCAGTACAATAAATTTTAAAAAGGAATGATTTATGATTCACTAGTGAGAGCAGTATTTACAGGTCGTTTTAACATTATGCAATTATAACATAAAACGTAGAAACTCAGAAAAAAAAGCTTAAAGATGATAATGATATTAGAAATCATTCTTCCTCTTTTTGTGTTGTTTTCAGAGAGAGGAAAAACTGATACCGAGGAATCACACAAGTGGTTATTGGTGACTGGTACCAGAACGTGGGTCTCTTGGCTCCAAGCCCATTCTGTTATATCCGGCAGTAGAAGTATCAGTGCAAGCTGTCCCTAGCATTTAGAAGTTGGTATTTCTACCAGATTGGGAAGCCAAACTGTGTAAAGACTTAGACTCTGGAAAGAAAGCTCAGTTGGAAAATATTCCTAAGTGAAAAATGAACCAAGTCACAAAAAGTAAGGCTTCCATAAAGAGAGTAATTTTAATAGGAAACAAAAAATGCCTAAAAATAAACTATGGAATGAGAAGACTTAGTTGTTACTCATTTAGCACTGTTACAAAGATAGAGACATTAAATAAATACATGTTTTATATCCTGCTTTGGATTGAGTCACAGAAGGAACTATGAATGAGGACATAAAGAGAGAATGGAGACTGCTTTGTGCTTCATTTGACACTGCCCCTTTAATATAAAGAATGCAAAAATATCAAAACCTACCATAATTATCTTAATACTAATAATAGAGTCGCCGGCTCTGTTTGGTGAGGCTACAAATTCAATTAATTCCAATGTTGGTTCCAATAAGCTCTTTATGAGTCTAACGAGATTATTAACATGGCAAAATTTGAAAGATTGAATCACAATAACAATTTCTTGCAAGATTTTTGAAGCTTTTAGCAGGTTTGCTTTCATGGAAATAACACTCTATTAACCTGATGCAGTAGAAAGAGCAAGCTGGGAAGAAAGGGAGTGAGGGATGAAGTATAAAAGGTAGGGAGGGAAAGGCACGCGTCATTCTTGTTTACGAACCAAGGGAAAAGTCAACGCCCATGTCAATGTCAGGTTTGTTTCCCCGACCCCAAGGCTGAGCAAGATTGAAAAAGGCTGTGGCCTCTTTTGGGGCCACGTGTGCAACTGTAGATAAACTGGCTCCATCCGTCTGTACATATGGGCACCAAAGTTGGGCACAAGTCTTGAACTGGCACACGTAGTATTGGTGGTAACAGTGAGGAGCGGTTCCATAATCTGGCCTTAAAGAAAAGAGTGAGAATTATTATTGAACAAGGCCCTCCAAAAAAAAAAAAAAAAAAAAATAGCAGCAAAGTCTCTACTGGTTTATTAATTGGTCAACTTAGGTCTAGATATTATAGGTATCATGGCATAATACTCCCACTTAGTTAGGAATCTGTACAGCCTTCAAGCCGGGGATAGCTAGAGGCAAGTCTCATCCTTAGCCTGAGTCTTTATACCTTTAAAAAAGCCTTTTAGATGTTCTTGCCTGTATTAAATGATTTGCTGCTTCTATTTCACAAGAAGCTATAGGGGCCAACACTTTTCCAGTGTTATGTTACACGGTGTAAGAGTTGTACCATCCTTGCTGTAAAAATGCACGCTGCAAGTCATATAGTCTTATTTGCCTCGCTCAGCTGTTGAAGATGTTTGTGTATCACACAGCACGCTAGGCTGGGACAGGTTCCTTCTTGTATGATTCTGAGCTGTTTCTTCAACCACCCGGTCCCAAGGACAGGGCTTACGCCTGCCTTACGCCCCGGCTGATTGATCACGTAGTGACAGGGTGACTGGCCAAATCTGTCTTTGCTGGACGTGATAACTGCCGAGGCTTCCCCACCAGGACTGCCCGTTTGCCACCTGTCCATTAGCTTCGCGGAGGCTGAGAGCCAGGTGCAGCCTGTGACATTTTGCTGTAGGGTGACTGCCCGTCCTGCTCTGCTGGCAACCCAGGAGGACTTTGTTCTGATGTGTAGATGCCTGGGGCTGCCAGCTCAACACCCTGGAAAGGGCTGGTCATTTCCTCCCCTAGTTGGGACAGGATGGCAGAGCCTGCAGGCAGAGAGCTATTAGCATGACCATTTGTTAAATACAATCAAACCCTTTCTTTGTGGTCTTTTCCTGTTTCTCTTCCCCAGGACTCATTTCTGTATCTATCAGGGATTAAAGTGGTGCCCGAGGCACTTCAAAGTCTAAAAGAAAGCTGGGGGTGGGGAGGGTTGCCCCACCCTCCACTCTGCCCGGGACTTGTGGGTTCACAGGCCTCACTCCCTTCTAGTCTGGCTTTCTTCCTGGAGGGAAGTATTCATAGGACTGGGTGGATTGGCTCAAGGGAATGAGGAAGCTTTTTTTTTTTTTTTTTTAACATTGTCCTTAGGTTGAGTCATTGGCCAGAGCATGGGATTTAAAAATACCCTCTATCCCTAGAAACATAAAATTGTTCATTATGGTAAGTTTGGCTAACCAAGAGGAGAGAAAGTGGAAGTAGGGGTAATAAGAAGACTGAGTCTTAGGTCTTGAGCAGTGCAGTTAGATCTGCATGGTCTTGCGGGCAGTGGGGCTTCTCCTGGCTTGCCTTAGCATGGCCAGATGTTATTGCTGCATTTTTTTCCTCACATTCTCTTGGAATGGGAGAAGCGAGAGGGCTGATTTTTCTCATTGCTAGGTGAGTCCCCTGTTTTTGTCAGGAGACATATGTGGGAACATTTTTGGAATCTCCTGCTTATTATTGTTTCAAGACCCTAAAAGGAGAAGAGGGGAGAAATAAGAAAGCAAAATGAGAAGTGACTCTGGGCATCCCTAGAGGGGGCATTCCTCCACGCAGATGTCCCATGAACAGTGCCACCAGATCTTCTCCAGATCCTGACTTTGACAGGTCCTGGGGTTGAGGAGACACCAGGATCATGACTATCAGGTGTCCACTGGCCAGAAGAAACTGTGACACTGTGCAAGTAGTCAAGAGGGAGAGAATTAAAGCAAAAAGTGCTCAGGTAATCTCTGGAAGGAAATCAACACTGAATATTCATTGGAAGGACTGATGCTGGAGCTGAAACTCTACTTTGGCCACCTGCTGCCAACAGCCAACTCACTGGAAAAGACCCTGATGCTGGGTAAGATTGAAGACAAAAGGAGAAGTGGGTGAGAGGATGAGATGGTTAGATTGCATCACCAACTCAATGGACATGAGTTTGAGCAAACTCCGGGAGATAGTGAAGGACAGGGAAACCCGGTATGCTGCAGTCCTTGGGGTCAAAAAGAGTCGGACACAACTTATTACTCAACAACAACAATAAGAATCTCTGAAACCCACCTTCAACCAAAGAGTCACTGAGAATGAGTGACACCCCAGCACCTTTCCACTGGGTCTTGAGCTGAGGCTGCTCCCAGTGAATCAGGAAAATAAATAACCTTGGCTTTGGGGTAGAGGAGAATTTTGTCCACTTGGTCTCAGCCTAACTTATTGACTCCAGCAGCTGGAAGGACAGGGTAGGATCTGGGAGAGAGCAAGAATGCCGAGGAGGAAGGGATGCCAAGGAGATGTTTCTGGCGATGGAGCAGCTGGCATCCTGCTGTCACTGAGATTGGCCTGCCCAGGAGGATCCTAATTATGGCACAACTGTTGCCTCCATAATCACTGTGACAGGAGCTGTGTGGGCCAGAAGGAGATGTGAGATGGAGCTGGGTAATGCTGAAGAGGATGTTGGAATCACTGCGACAGGAGCTGTGTGGGCCAGAAGGAGATGTGAGATGGAGCTGGGTAATGCTGAAGAGGATGTTAGAATCACTGCTTCTTGCCCCAGCTTCAAACAAGAGGCTATTACTGCCAGCTGCCTGCTAAGGTTGAACCAGCTGCTGCCAAGAAAAGGGCCAGCCGCCTCTTCTGCCTCATCTCCGGGATGCACCAGCCGCAGTCTGCTGGTCTCTCTCTGCGTCATCCGGCTAGAGAGAGCAGACAGGCTGCCAGGTGGGCCTTTAGGGTAGTTGTCTCTATGGAAGGCCAGCGGGAGAGTTTAAAAGTATGGCGAGGGATTCAGAGAGAATTGGGCTAGAAAACACACCTAGATTAAAAAACAGTGAAACCAGAACCTTCTGTGGAGGGACTTACTTAGTGGTCCAGTGGTTAAGACTTCTTCTTGCAGGGGGTATGGGTTCGATCCCTGGTCAGGGAGCTAAGATTTCTCAGGCCTCATGGACAAAACCCCAAAACACATGAAACAGGAACAGTGTTGTAACAAATTCAATAAAGACTTTTAAAAATGGTCCATATTAAAAAAAAAAAAAACTAAAAAAAAAGAGTTTTCTGTCAAATTATCCCCAAATCAAAGCCAAGAGCTGTGAAATTTATCATTTAGGGATATTGGTTAGGTGATCTCTTCCATTCAAGTAATTAAGGGAAAATAAAGCTATTTCCCCCTTCCACAGCCCTTGTATTTTATGTCAGAGATTCTGTCCTGCTTCCTTCTGTGGATAAATGTGCAGGTTTAGGGGTGCACAGTCTCTTGAGCTTCCTAGGTGGCTCAGATGATAAAGAATTTGCTTGCAATGTAGGAGACACAGGTTTGATCCCTGGATCTGAAAGTCCCCTAGAGAAGGGGCTGGCAACCCACTCCAGTATTCTTGCCTGGAAAATTCCATGGACAGAGGGGTCTGGAGGGCTGCAGTCCGTGGGGTTGCAAAGAGTCAGACATGACTGAGCAAATAACACTTTCACTTTCACTCTCTTGGATGGTAGTATAAATAGTACCCGTTGAGGCCAACTTTCCAATGAAGTGTGAGAATTTATCTGGGAGTTGCAGTGTGTTTGCAGGGAAATCTAGAAATAAACCAGAGCTGCTGGAACCAAGGTGAGATGGGCATGAGAGTGGGGGAGGAATATATGCCTTGTCTTGATTTGTCCATGTGTTGCCCGGTTCAGGAAAATACCAAGACTAGCCATTTACAGGGACGTCTCTTGATGCCCAGTATCCTCTGTGAGTCTTTTGTGGAGTTTTCTGCCTTATGATACCAAGGAATCTCCTGGGAGAAGACAAGGCGTAATGGATTTGGTGTCAGATTTTGTTTCCCTTGGGAGACAGGTGGCTGGTTACAACATAGTACTAACTTTTGGAGAATTGACTTTCCATGTTGACACTTGGAGTGGCTCACTGAGTGAGAAAACTTGTGGCATCTCAGAACTTAATGGCTTTTTATTCCGCTTTATTTTGTCATCCCCTTTTATTCAGCACTGCGTTGGCTTTATTGGCCCTTGGCTCTAATAAAACTGTGCATTACACAGTCCTAGCATTTCCTGTTAGGGCGTGCCTTTGGATTCCCACCTGTAAAGCCGTCAGTGCTGTGTAGTTTGTTCAGGATTCATCTCTAGGTTACGGGTCCTTTTCAGTTGCTTCACAAGAGAGCAGGACAGCGTTGAGAGTGGTAAGTTTGGGAGGCTGAGATGCTCACATCCTAGTGTGTTCTATAAAGAGCCACCGCAAAATAAACCTGGCTTTGGGGGCACAGACTTTCATCCCCTAGACTCTTCTGTTTATTCCCTCCAAATCTTTTTAGCTTGGTTTATGAGTCTGAATGTGATGCTAATAACCATTTCCCTGAAAAGCTTCTCTCACATGTGCCGTAAGAGATTGATGTTTCCCCCTGAACTCTTAGCTGATCCTTTTACAGAGAGCATTTGGGAAACAATATGACCTGAGTCTCTTTTCCACAGTTCTGGGGGTGAAATAGCAGTAAAAGCCCTGGGCTTTGAAGGTACCAGTAGCCCTAAGACAGAATTTAGGATTTTGACAGGATGGTGGAATTGGGATTTGAAAAAGGGTGGAAATACCATTTTGAGATACTATCAACACCATTTATATTTCCTGTATGTTCCAGCCTTAAAAGTCGCAAAGTCATTAGAATGGTACTGTGCTAGAGACACTGGGCTGATTTAACTGGAATATGTTAAACTGTGAGGCAGTTGATTTTTCCCTTAGATGATAAGCCAAGCATAAAATCTCAGGAAGATGAGAATACCATGGATGCTGGCATTTTAATGAGTATAGTTTTGGAAACATAATTTGAATCATGCATTTGAGAGGCAAAGATTAATTAGTGGAGTAAATGACATCATATGTACATGTGTAGCTTACGGCTGGCTCCAGTGCATCATGAATCGGTTGGTATCTGTTCACACCTGGAACCACTTATGGCACTTTGAGTAGGCAGAATGGAAACCATGTATCCTGGACAGTCCACTGTTGACATACACCATTGGAAAATATGATGTCTTTCTTCTTCAAGATCTCAGTTCTCTCCATTCCCACCCTTGCAATACACGATTTCAGTATTGGATAGCAGGGATGGGGTTGAGTGTAGAGGTGGATGCCTCCCTGTCTCCCGTCTTCACACATAGGCTGCTTTGATGCTAGCTCAGTTCTTTGTAACTTCAATACTCTGTTTCTCATCTAGGCTACAGAAATTTCTTAAGAAGTTACGTGATTCATGCAAAAGAACGAAATCGGTCCGTTACCCAACACCATGTACAAAAATTAACTCAAAATGAGTCACAGACCTAAATGTAAGATCCACAGCTGTAAAACTCTTGGAAGAAAAAACACAGAGCCAAAGTTTTAACTACATTGGGTTTGGTGATGATTTCTTGGATATGATGCCAAAGGCATAGGAAACAAAAGAAAATATAGACAAACTGGCCTTTATGGAAATTAAAATTTTGTGCATCAAAAGACAATGTCAGTAGTGTAAAAAGGCAACCCAAAGAATGGGAGAGAATAATTGCAAATTGTACATCTGATAAGGAATTATTATCCAGAATATATAAAGAACTTCTGAAACTCAACAACAGCAACAAACAACCCAAGTATATACAATGGAATATTACTCAGCCTGAAAAAAGAAGGAAACTCTGACATGTAGTACAACATGGATGAATCTTGAGGATATTATGCTAAGTGAAATAAGTTGGTCACTAAAAGTGACTGAATGGAACAGAACTGAAAAGACAAATACTGTAGGATTAGACATATATGAGGTATTTAGAATAGTCAGAATCATAGTGATGGAAAATAGAATAATGTTTGTGAGGGGCTGGGGGAGGGATAAATGGGGAAATTATTGTTTAATGAGTATAGACTTTCAGTTTTACAACATGAAAAGAGTTACGGAGATGGAGAGTGACAATGGTTGCACAACATTATGAATGTATTTAGTAGCACTGGAATGTATACTTAAAAATAGGTAAGATAATAAATTTTATGTTATGGCTATTTTACCACATTAAAAAAATGGAAAAAAGTTATTGATTATTTACTATGTTGTCCTTTGTACTCTAATTTGCCTTGTATACACATTTTAAATATATACACACATTTTTATCATAGTTGATCAACCAGCTGATTTAATAAGATATTAACTTGGATTTTATAAAATCTGAGTGCTGAATAATATGTGAAGTTATGTAAATTAGTATATACAAATGATTTAATATATAGGCATTACAATTGTATTGACAAATAGCAAATGCTTAATATGTAATATTAGGTACCAAGATCAGAAGACAAAACTATATTGTGGTGATCTCCTATCTGTAAAAATATGCAGAGAAAATAAACTTACAGGAAATATTGCAAAATGTTAACAGTGGTTATCTCTTGGCAGTGAGCTTGAAGGTAATTTTTCTTTCCTGTAAAACATTTTCTTCCTAAAGCCTAGTGTTTCTATACTCAAAAGATTTTATAATGAAGAATAGTCACAAAATCAGTATTTTTTCTTTAAATAATGCTAGGTATGTGTCTTCTTAACACCCAATCAAAGGGTGACTATACCTGAATAACATTTGAGAATCAGACTCCTGGTCAAGAATATGCAGCTATTATGAAACACATGGTTTCTAAAGATAAATGAGATCTGTCTTACAATATTTTGACTTCCAGTGCTTTGTGTAGGCACAAAATCCTCTGTGAATTGGAGGCCTGCCAGCTTGGGCAATACTGCTTAACAAATGAGGTTTATAAGCCTTTCTTCAGTTTGTATTGGTAGCATTTCCTTACTCAGATGTAAATACCACAGCTGGTGAAGTGGCAGTATTAATTATCCTTGGGAAGTAGGTTGAAAGGTATGAAAGAAGAATCACTAGAACTGTTACAGGCTTTGACTGCAGGTACAAAGCAGACAGAAAGGTAGGTAAGGCTTTTCCTCCATCCTTTGAGAAGACAGATAATATTAACTGTGGGATATGTATGCTACTGCTAAGTCACTTCAGTCGTGTCAGACTCTGTGAGACCCCATAGACGGCAGCCCACCAGGTTCCTCTGTCCCTGGGATTCTCCAGGCAAGAACACTGGAGTGGGTTGCCATTTCCTTCTCCAATGCATGAAAGTGAAAAGTGAAAGTGAAGTCGCTCAGTCGTGTCAGACCCTCAGCGACCCCATGGACGGCAGCCCTCCAGGCTCCTCCATGCATGAGATTTTCCAGGCAAGAGTACCGGAGTGGGATGCCATTGCTTTCTCCATGGAATACATGTAGAGGAGGAAAAAAGTCTTACTTTAAGAAATGACCACAGAGTTTCCTCTATGGGCAAGTTCCATTGTTTGGCTTGTTATCTGTGTTGACCGTTTTGACTTGGGAAAGAAGGCCCTCATGGCTCAGATGTTATGGATTAGAGTGGTCTTATATAAACAACTCTGAATGAGAAACGAACAGGGCATTTGGAGTCTAGGGGCAAGTGAAGTAAGTAGAGAAGAGGAGGAAGCTAAGTGTGTGAATGTGTGGTTAGAAATGGAGAGAGTCCTAACACAAGGCAGGGAGAATCCTGCAGCGATGGAGCGATGGTGGTGGATGAGAGCTACAGAACAGGTCAGGAGAGGAACAGAAGCCTCTCTTCTGTTGATCCGTGTTGTTCAGTTGCTAAGTCCAACTCTTTGTGGTCCCATGGACAGCAGCACACCAGGCTCCCCTCTCCTTCACTATCTCCTGGAGTTTGCTCAGATTCATGGCCATTGGGCTGGTGATGTTATCTAACCATCTCATCTTCTGCTGCCCCCTTATGCTATTGCCTTCAATCTTCCCCAGCATCAGGGTCTTTTCCAATGAGCTGGCTCTTCACATCAGATGGCCAAAGTATTGGAGCTTCAGCTGCAGCATCAGTCCTTCCGGTGAATACTCAGGACTGATTTCCTTTAGGATTGACTGGTTTGATCTTGCAGTCCAAGGCATTCTCAAGTCTTCTCCAACACCACAGTTCAAAAGCTTCAATTCTTTGGTGCTCAGCCTTCTTTGTGGTCCAAATCTCTCATCCATACTTGACTGCTGGAAAAACATAGCTTCGACTATATGGCTCTTTGTCGGCAAAGTGATGTCTCTGCTTTTTAATACACTGTAACCATCCCACATCCTTTGCCAGCAGTGACTTGCATTTTCAGTGAGGAATCTGCTACGGGGACTTCCCTAGTGGTCTGGTGGCTAAGACTAGCGCTCCCAATGCAGGGGGCCCAGGTTCAATTTCTGGTCAGGAAACTAGATCCCACAGGCCACAACTAACAGTTCGCGTGCTGCCACTAAGGATCCCGTGTGCCACAATTAATGCCTGGTATAGCCAAATAAGTATTTTTCTAAAAGATCTACTACAGCCTATGACCAGGTATGAATATTCTTTTTGGAAAATCAGGAAAAGGGGCTATGTTCCATAAATGGGCTGACATAAAGAGGAAAGGAGAAGAAGAGAGGAGAGAGACATTATGGCTTTAACAGAGAATTGGAATTGAAAATGTGAAGGAGAAACATGTCTCCCTAGAACCCCTGGAAATGCTAAGTGGCCTGCTGTGCTACCCATGATAGTTAGAATGAGATTCAAGATCACACTCTCAAAGGCAGGGTCACCCTAGTTGACATCTATGTTGCATTTGTACTTTTAGAGAGGCAAATGTTTGATAATTAACACTTTCAGATTGATGGATCAATTGATTTTAGCTAACCAAATGCCCGGCCCAGGAAAAACTCAGTCCAAAGTTTGGATTTTTCTCAGTTCACAGGTGTAGTCTTTCCCCGCTTGTTTCAAGTCATACAATTTGTAGTTGGGATTTGCAATTGTCAAATATCTGTTATCCTGCCAATATTAAAAAAGAAAAAAAAATCGGCACGGGAAGAAAATAACCATAAAGACATTTAATCAGTTACAAGAATGGGGTTTATTTCTCCCTACTGGGTCATGTTTTCCAAATAGTCTTCAGAGACTTTAAGCTGATTAATATTTGTCATGTCAAAACCACATAATTGCAATTCAGCCCATTAGTATGCCCATCATCTTACAGCATGGGACAGAGCAATCAATTATCACAAAAATTTCATTTGTTTACTACCCAGACAAAGAGAAGAGCAGGATTGGAAATTATGTCAATGCTGTTAGTAGTGATTTGGGGAGCTCTTATTTTCCCTTAGTAATTGAAGTGTTGGATCCAGGATATTTCTACTCGTGAGAGCCAAATCCATGAGTATTACACTGCAGCACATCCCATCAGCTATTAATCAAGGTATTTAAAATTGAGGGTGAGAGGCCTCATTCTGGACAGTTCAGGTTCTTATTCATGAGTTCAGAGGATTTTCTTTTTTTAGATGCTTTTTTTTCCCCTTTCCACTCTGTTTTTTATTAGATGATCTCATTTTATTGGGACCAACGAGGAAAAATGAGTACACAGGGATTATCTGTGCTTAAAAACACACATTTATGGAAGTGCAATTTCAGGTTGAAGTATTATTAGGCAAAGTAAATACGGCAGACTAAAAAAGCCATAGAAAGTAGGAGATTTGGCTTTTAGTTTATACTTTGTTTCTTGCAAGCTCTGGACAAGTCACTTACTTTTTCAATTCCTCATTAGCTAATTGTTGGATGAGGATAATGATACATGTCCTACCTGAAGACCAGGACTGAACTGAATGGTCATGTGTCTACCTGAGCCAGACAGCACTTTCCCTCCACGGTCCCTGGCTGCACTTGGTTTTCCTTCAAGGCATGAATCACTACATGACTTTTTACTACAGATATATTTTTCTTTTTATTTCCTGTTTATCCAAATAGAAAGTAAGCTCCATGAAAGCAGCCTTCTGTCTGTGTTATTACCAGTGCTAGGGCAGTGACTGGCACATGGTGTATGATCAAGAAGATTTGTTGAAAAATGAATCCTAGCTGTAAAACCTAGGATTATAAAATGGAATCTGATGCAGCATGGTGGCAACGCTTTGTTGTCAAGATGTCATGTTTCAAATCTCAGCCCCACCACTCTCTGGTCATATGACCTTGGGTTAGTTAATTCGCTTCTTAGGGCTTCAGTTGTATCTTTTGTCATGGGTAGAATGGGCCTAACTATAATACCTAACTCTGAGTTGCTGTGAGGATAAATAAAATAATTCATGTAAAGTAATCAGCAGCAGGTCTGAATTCATTGTCAGTTGTCACTATGAGTTTCTGGATTCATAAAGCATGGATTTGCGTATCCAAGCTGAAATGAAAAAGTTAGGTGCTGCCACAATAAAGACTTAGAATGACAAAAGTTTATTGTTGTCTCATAATAAATGGTATCGACTGGGAATCTTAGTTTTGAGGTAAAGTTACATTACTGTATTTGCAGGTCGAATGAAAACTCTTACAGAATGACCTTTTGTCACTATCTTATTGCGTGGTTAGAGTGACAATCAGGACAAGCAGTGTGCCAGGTTGAAGTGGTTGATGAGTTACTGGGTTGGCCAAAAAGTTTGTTCCATCTTTCTGTGTGATGTTATGGAAAAACCTGAACAAATCTTTTGGCCAACCCAATGCTTTGGAGCCCTTGTGTCATAAGGAGCCTGAAAAGGTTCACTGTCTGGGCAGCAATCATGGTGGTGATGTTGCTAAAAGAGGAAGAGTCAGCTGGTTGGCCACACCCACCACGCACTTCCTTCGGGAGTCCCACAACACCCTTATGCATTCGGTATGACTATCATTCCCATCTTACAGATGGGGCATCTGAAGCTTGAGCTGGTCAGATAACTCAGATTATAGATGGGCTCATGCAGCCGGTATGTCTGGAGGTGGAATTTTGACTCTATACACCCTTAACCAATTTATTATCAACACTATCCCAGCATTTTCCCAAGGACAACACTTGATCAGGGTCCTTTGATGACAAAGTCAGTGAAATCCCATAATTGATCAGAGGAATGGAGGGAGTTCGATGTCTCTTTTGTTTGACCTATAAATGACATACCCTGTGACCCTGGGCCTCTGCTTCTTGTTTTTATTTGATTATGTTTATATCTTGAAACCAATGAGTTTTCCTTGAAATTGTGATAAGAAATCTGAGGAAGTGACAACCCTGCAGGAGAAAGGAAACCATGACAAGCTGATGGTGAGTGTGGAAATGAAAACACAGAGGTGTCCCTAAAGTCTAATTGCCAATGTTCTACTCCAGAGGGAAACTTTGATAGTAAGCATCGAGAATTCAACACTCCTCATCGTTTCACATACTGGGCATACAGTTTGTGTGAGGATTACAACATGAATCTTCTTAGGTACCTCTGGTTTCTGACACGGCAGCAGCCTTTGAATCACTGAGTGCTTTTTCCCCTGCGGCTTAATCTCCAGTACAGCCAATTTAAGGACGGGAGGAGTTTTTACTTTATCTGTTCCAACCACACTCCCACTTTCTGCCTTCATACCAGGAAGATGCTTCAACTCTGTTGCTCGGTGCGGGCTTGCCGACATGTGGGCACGGTTGGGTATGTGCATCTGGATATTTCTGAAGAGGCCGGAAACAATGGTGAAAAGTGTGGGAGGGGGAGGACCTGTATTGTGTAACAAACTGAAGGCACCAAGGAGGGTGCATTTGTTGTGAGTTAAAAGGTTTATACAAAGATTTTCTTAGTAATGTCTGAGATTTTAATAGGGTAATTAATCTTTCTAAGTGTTATGCCAGATTATGGGATCAGCTATTATCCCTGGCTGCAGAGTAATCCTTTGTGTGTTGCTATGAGCAGGACTAAGTGAAGAGAATACTCAGGTTGCCAAACAAAGATATGGCCACAGTTAGCTTGTTTGGGTTTTTAAATGCGTTTTCTGGTGCAGTTAAAAGAACCCTATTTCCATGGGACTATCATTGTCCTTTAATAGCCATTGAGTTGAGGGGAAAGGCAGATAAATAAATATACACGCTTTGTGCTTTCATTCCTTAACAACCAATTATTATTATTTTTAAAATAATGATGGGCATATTCATTGGAGACTGTAAGCCAGAAAATACAGAAAGAAAGAAAGAAAAAGACTTAGAGGAATAGGGCAAAAGTTCTCCATCTAAGTTCCAAAAGTTCTGCCTCTTTCTCTTTCCTTAATTGAAGTTAGTGAAAATGGCCAAACAATCCAGCAAGCCAACAAAAATCCAAGGGGAAACAATAGCAGCTAATGAGACTTGGCTATAGCCTTTAATCAAGATTGATTATTTAATGTAGCTTATCAAAATATTGATTACCAATAGATGACTTTTTTCTTTGTTGTGCATCTATCTATCTGCTGCTGCTGCTGCTAAGTCACTTCAGTCATGTCCGACCCTGTGCGACCCCATAGACGGCAGCCCACCAGGCTCCCCCGTCCCTGGGATTCTCCAGGCAAGAACACTGGAGTGGGGGTTGCCATTTCCTTCTCCAATGCATGAAAGTGAAAAGTGAAAGTGAAGTCGCTCAGTCATGTCTGACTCTTTGCGACCCCATGGACTGCAGCCTACCAGGCTTGTCTGTCCATGGGATTTTCCAGGCAAGAGTGCTGGAGTGATCTACCTACCTATCTATATATGTTATGCGTATATGTGTGTGTATATATAAAATTCAGGACATTCTATACCATGTGTATTGAACCCTGAATGTATAGTGATGGAGTTGCACTTCAGCCAGTGGCCTTTGCTCTGGTTTTGCTTAAACATCCCCTTGGCTTTGACCAGGGTTCAGCTCTGGCTGTGTAAATGAGGGAGTCTTTCAGGACTGTGTGTCTATTGGTCTGACAGTTGGCTGCAGTTACTGCTTATTTTCCCCAAACTGCTCCACTGTTCTGTTTACATGAACTTGTGTGATTCTCAGCTGCTAGTATCACCGCTCAGGTAAAAAATACTCTCTTTTGGGCGGTAACTCCTTCACTGCATGAGGCCACACTGTGTCAGCTGTGTTGACTCCACTGTTATGATTGGCAGCTCAGCATAGGAAGGGTCACTAGGTTTGTTCTTTCTTGAACAATGTCTGTATTTTGGCCTTAAATTCTACTCACCAGTGAGATCCACCAGAGGAGGCTGTTGGTGGGTGGTGGGGAAACATTCAGTAATTTATTTGCCTTTTATATAGAAATGATATGAGAATGATGACTTAGATAAGAGGTACCTAGTATTTCCTATGTATGGTGGAACAATGTGTTTTATGGAGAATTTTAAGGAGGAGGAAGAACTTGGACTGGGTAGTCTGGTGATCTTAAAGTCACCTCAGTGCTTTAGTTATAGCCAAATACTGATTGTCCAAAAAGTTCACTCCAATTTTTCCGTAATATCTTACGGAAAACTCAAACGAACTTTTTGGCCAACCCAATATATAGTTATGTCTCTCTCTATCAAGATGTGGGTTTCCCAAGCAGCTCAGTGGTCAAGAACCCGCCTGCCAATGAATCAGCAGGCACAGGTTCCATTCCTGGGTCAAGAAGATGCCCTGGAGAAGGAAATGGCAACCCAGTCCAGTATTCTTGCCTAGAGAATCCCATGAACAGAGGAGCCTGGCCAGCAACAGTCCATGGGGTCGCAAAGAGTCAGACACGACTGAGCAACTGAGCACACACGCTCTATCAAGACACCACACTTCCAGGACCTGAGCCGATGGGAAGGCCTCTGGAGAAGGGAGGCATGCTCACGAGAGTAAGATGATGGTCAGGATGCATGTCAATCATCCTGCATGCCACTAAAATGGTTCATGCAGCAGCTTAGGCTGGGGTGCACGCCAGGGTAGTATAGCTCCCATGTATTAGGTGATACTTGCCAGTAACCTTTCCAGATTGCTGCTACCGCTGAAGGAAGTATTACAAGGACAGTCATGGTATTATTCAACAAAGGTCAAATAAACCATGCTCCCTAACCAAAGGGGGTTAAAATGTTCTTTTTGTTGTCACACCATACAGAATACTGGTCATGGGGGAGGAGGGATGGGTCAGGATGGTATTTGTAAAAAAAAGTAAGAGAGAGCGCTACCACATCATGCAGTCATTCCTGTTAATAAATAATGGCAGCAGTCAACATTTTGCACACCTTGTTCATTTTGCACAGCATATTGGAGGGAGAAACATCTCCTGGAGCAATCAATTTATAAAGAATCATGATTTAAAATGAGCACTCAGCCTTTCTGGATGAAAAGCTTGAGCGTTGGGGGCCACTCTTAGGGACAATCATATTGAAGAGATTCCAGAGCAAGATAGGGACAAGCAGAAGAGCCATCATGCTCTGGAAAGACTTGGGTTGGAGAAGAGAAGAGACTATTTGCTGGATGAGGAGGAACTGGTATTGAAGCAGGAAACACTGTGTAATTCCGGTTATGGGTTTATACAGGTGTGCGCTTGGGGAGGTCTTACTTCAGTGTGTGGGTTTTAACATATCCCCTTGTTGTCTTACTAAAACTCTCAGTGTTGTTGAATACCTGGTCTGGGTGGACTCTTTTTGACTCTTCCAGGCAAGATTCTGGGTCCCTCACTGGCCCAAACAAAGAAATAGAAGCTGCAATAGAAAGCTACCACGACAGGCGTGACTTTTGAGTGAGTGTGCGCCAACCCTTCCCAAGTGGACAGTCTCTATGATAAAGTAAATCCTCATCTATATTGCATTTGAAGTATTGCCAAGGACACACTGACAATGTGGGTGGTTAAGAATCCTTTTATGGATTTTTTTTTTGGCATAGGTGAAGAGAAGATGGGGGCAGAATAAAGAGGGTGAGATTGGGAGAGAGGGTGGGCTCCATCCCCCTTGATGGAGAACCGGAGAGAGTACGGCTTCATTCTGCCACAATCGTTCCTCTTCTTGCCAACGATAAGGTCAAGTATCCGAATGTTGGAATTCAAAGAATTAGAAAAAAATTTGCTCTGTGGGTTAATGGCCACTCCAGCGCAGGTCACCAAGAATAATGAAAGTAAACAGTTTACCCAGTGATGGGAAGAATGAATACCCTCTCATGTTAGTTAACATAATTTCTCATGTTTCAGAAAATTTCCAGAATCACTTTATGGATGGCAGTATATTTATTTATCAACTCAGATTATGATAGTGCTAGAAATTTCTTCATTTCCAACGGAGGTAAATAATAATGCTATTTTACATGGAGGCTTTTTCTTTGTTTCCTTTCAAAGTTTTAAATTTATTTTAAAAGACAATGTATAGCCCTAGTAAAAAAAAATCAGAATATGCAGTAGTACAAAGCATATTATCTAAAACCCCAGAATATATAAAAAAGTATATAGTAAAAAATTGTTAGAGTGGTTTTTATAAATATTCACTTTTTTGAGCATGGTTTTTGTGCCGCTGTCCTGTGTTTTAAAAAGATAAACAGAAGCTTCTCTTGTTTTGTTCTTCAGGCAGGGTATTAGACAAATTGATCTACTTAATAGGTTTGAAATTTTTTTCTAATTTTGGAAAATGGTCCATCAGGTGAAGTTTTGGGAAAGTTATATATACAGTTTTAAAAATTGCCCTACTCTCTTTCTTGGGATTATTCATTTTGCTTTTATTGCTTTGGCTCCTAGTGGACACCATTGAGCTTTACACATATGTATTAGATGTGTATGTTTATGGTAATAGAGTGGCTACTCGTCCCATTTCCAACTCTCAGTTGGAGAGGATCACCTGGGGGCTTCACGATGCTAAACAGGAACCTTCATTCCCACGCAGCTCTGGTGTTAAAAGTATCCCTTTTTGGAGCCGCCCTCAGCTTGCGGGTCTTTCTTCTTTTCCTGCTTCCCCCACTTCCATCCTGCCCTTTCCTTGCCCTCTTCCCCTCTCTCTTCTTTCCTCCCTCTCTTCCTTCTTTCTTTCTTGTGTCCTTTTTTTCCCTTTTTTTTTTTTGCATAGAATTCTTTTTTTTTTAAAGATAGATAAGAACTCTGATTCTTAGAACAAGAAACACAATTTCAGTGCCAAGTGAGCTAATATCATTAAACACACACAATTAGCTAAGGTGTTGAGGAGGAATAACTTATAAATTATGAAATTACCAGGGAGTAATTTTATGAAGAGAAATAGCAATTTTATTATGCTGTCTGCATATGTCAATACAACATGCATAGACATGTGACTATTTTTATCCCCAAATGCCTACTAATATTGCAGGAAGAGACCTTGGATATCATTCAGTTTATCCACCTTATGCTATAGAAGGGGAAACTAAAGCCCAAGAAGTTAGACTTCTTGTCCAGGGTCACCAAGATACATTCGTCTGAGCTGTATTCACAACTCAGTCTTTGGACTTTTAAGCTTCCCCCATTATATCATAGGTTATGTATTTGTTTTGCAAGTGTTTTTCCCAACCTTATTTTGAAAAAAAAAATATATATATATATAAAATTGAAAGAATGGTAAATACTATATCACCATTATATTCTTTATCAGTTGTTAACATTTTGCCACATTTGTTTTTCTCCTTGTTTCTCTCTTTATCTTTCTCTCAGTTCAGTTCAGTTCAGTCATTCAGTTGTGTCCAACTCTTTGTGACCCCATGGATTGCAGCATGCCAGGCTTCCCTGGCTATCACCAACTCCCAGAGCTTGCTCAAATTCATGTCCATCGAGTTGGTGATGCCATCCAACCATCTCATTCTCTGTCATCCCCTTCTCCTTTTGCCTTCCATCTTTCCCAGCATCAGGGTCTTTTCAAATGAGTCAGTTCTTCACATCAGGTGGCCAAAATTTTTGAATTTCAGCTTCCACATCAGTCCTTCCAACGTATATTCAGGACTGATTTTCTTTAGGATGGACTGGTTGGATCTCTTTGCAGTCCAAGGGACTCTTAGGAGTCTTCTCTAACACCACAGTTCAAAACCATCAATTCTTCAGTGCTCAGCTTTCTTTATGGTCCAACTCTCACATCCATACATGACTACTGGAAAAACCACAGCTTTGACTTTACAGACCTTTGTTGACAAAGTAATGTCTCTGCTTTTTAATATGCTGTCTAGGTTTGTCATAGCTTTTCTTCCAAGGAGCAAGTGTCTTTTAAATTTCATGGCTGCAGTCATCATCGGCAGTGATTTTGGAGCCCAAGAAAATAAAGTTGCTGTTTCCATTGTTTCCCCATCTATTTGCCATGAAGTGATGGCACATATCTCTCTCTATGCATACTAAGATATGCATAGATGTATCTTTCTTTTTTACACTTCTTTTTCCTTTTTTCTGAACAGTTTGAAAGGAAGTTGCAAACATCACTCTTAAATAGCTCAGGATGTGTTTTGTAAGAACAAAGGCATTCTTCTACATAAGCATGATGTGAAAGTGAAAGTGCAAGTCGCTCAGTCGTGTCTGACTCTTTGCGACCAATGGAATATCCAGTCCATGGAATTCTCCAGGCCAGAATACTGGAGTGGGTAGCCTTTCCCTTCTCCAGGGGATCTTCTAAACCCAGGGATCAAACCCAGGTCTCCCGCATTGCAGGCAGATTTTTTATCAGCTGAGCCAGAAGGGAAGCCCAAGAATACTGGAGTGGGTAGCCTATCCCTTCTCCAGCAGATCTTCCCGAGCCAGGAATTGAACAGGGGTCTCCTGCATTGCAGGTGGATAAGAACAAAAAATTATCCCAGCTTATCATGGATACATAGGCTTCCCAAGTGGTGCTAGTGGTAAAGAAACTGCTTGCCAGTGCAGGAGACTTAAGAGAAGCGGATTCAGTCCCTGGCTTGGTAAGAGTCTCTGGAGGAGAAAATGGCAACCCACTCCAGTATTCTTGCCTAAAGAATCCTATGGACAGAGGAGCCTGTTGGGTTACACTTTCATAAGGTCGCCAAGAGTCAGACATGACTGAAGCGACTTAGCATGCACATATTCTATTGTAAGAAGCAGAGCAGAGCTGGAGGTGGGGGGGGGGGGGGTGTTGGGGGGAGTAGTTCTCCAGGAGGAGGATCATGAAGGATTGGGCAGCGTCAGCAAAGGCACTAGAAATACTGACTTTGGCTCAGGCAGTTCACTGGTTTAAACTTCATCTTTTATTCTTCTTATTAAAAAACAAGCCAACAGTCACTTATCACTTAATTATTGGGAGATGAAATGAATAGGTTTTCTTTAACGTGTGATGATAAATTTCAGTTCTTTCTCCTAAGCTCAGTGTGGAAGCTTAAGGACTATGCTTCCCCTATATGCTCGGACTAATGGACTTTCCTGCACACTTTCATCTGAACTTCTCTGCTGTGCTCTTTGCTTTGTTTTCCTTATCCCACTGTCCATCAGTCACTTTGTCTTCAGCCCACCGATCAGTTCAGTGCAAATCTAGTATCTTTTGTCCTTGAATCTCGTTTTACTGCATTGGTTTGTCACCTCTCAGACAATTCTCAGGGAGGCACCCTCTCCATGAACTTGTCCATCTCTTCTCATATACACATGCCTTTTCTACCCTTTATCCTGTCTCTGCATATAGCATCTGGAAAATTGCCATTTCTAAAATTCTGATATCTGAGATTTAGTTTTCTCAGTCAGTGTAGTTTTGTTAATAAATATCATATGTTGGGTCATAGTACAATCTTAGTTTCTTCCTTTCTTCTATATGGGAATCATTTTTTTTCTCATCTTGTGCTATGTGTTTCTATAATCAGAGATACTGAACATCTCATGGCACTTTTTACTGGAGGAATGCTCCAGCAAGTCACGAATATAAGGCTCAAGTCAGAATGACTTTGCTCACTCCCACTAAGCCTAGAATGGTATTAGTTCTGAGGGTGTGATTTCATAAAAGGAATTCAATGTGTTAAGTGTATGTTGATGTTTCCTACATTCCCATGAATTCTGTGTTCAGGACCCACAGGAGTGCGTTTCAGAAGTGAAGGGGACTGCTTTACATATGGCAAATTATCTTCTCCTTCTATCTCTCATCCTTAACAAAACGGATCAGTCTTGCATGCTTAGGACTGTGCTATGAGCTGTCTGCTTTAACCATTAACTCATGACTGAAATCCTGTTAAGGGGCAGTTACAATGCCTTTAAGTATGGCTGAAAAGAACTTAACGGCAGAACACAATTCGGAAGATGCATTTTTGGGAGGTGTGGGTGGTGGAAAAAATGAGAGCTTTTCTTAAAGTTTTATAGATTATGACCTAATTTTACTGACCCACTATCTTCCTCTCTCTCATGTTATTCTGAAACTGTGATCACTTTCATCATTTTTCTTTACTATTTAACTGGCTCTTATAAAAAAATATGCCCAGATCCTGAGAGTTTTGGGAAAAAATAAAAAACAACAGACCTCCCAAACCTAGTTTTTAAAGTATACCTTTTGCTATTCTTTCGCTTGTAAAAATCATTCACACTCTTTGTAAGAAATTTAGCATCTAGTGTGTCACAACCATATTATATTTGGTGTATTTTCTTCAGTCTTCCCTTTCAATGAAGAGTTTTGCTGATTTGTATAGCATGGCTGTTATCATACAGGTTATGCACATTTTCTTTTTATTAAACCCCGAATTGTAACATAAGACTTTCTGTTGTATCAAATTCATAGTAATCATCATTTTAGAGACTACATGGTAACCTAGTCTATGTTCTTGATTATATATTAATAGGTAGTGTCTATTCTTAATCATGAATAAATATGCAATAAAAATCTTTGTGACTGAAGATTTTCCTGCATTCCAAAATATTTTTTGGGATATTGTGAATATTGATATATAGCTTTGCAAAAGAGTAGTAGCAGGTTATATTTCTGTTATCAATATGTGTGATTATCCAGTGTATGTTTATGTAAATATGAGCGATAACTTTACTATTAGTACTGTGTGAAAAGAATACTTGGCTAATTTAATAGGCCGAGCTTGAAATCTTTATCTTAATGTATCATGGAATATTAAGAAAGTACAACCTTTCCCATGTTTTGTGATCCAGATGTAGTTCCTCTTTCATGAATTATCTATTCATTCCTGGTTACTTGCCTCTTACTTAACCTAGTTTTATCGGTTTTCTCTGTCAAGAAGAAAAACATTTAAACTGTAACGAGTGAAAATAACATGAGTAGAGGGGAACTGAAACTCAAAAAGGTGAGAAGTTCATACCTTCCTTCTTCAAATGAGTGAAACATAATTCTTTGGTAAAGTACTTTTCAAGAAAAAATTTGGAGATGCAATCATGAAAATAATATCGTTAATCTTTGAGGGATATGGTATTTCTAAAAATGACCAAAACTATAGGATCTAAGCAGAGAAGGCAATGGCACCCCACTCCAGTACTCTTGCCTGGAAAATCCCATGGACAGAGGAGCTTGGTGGGCTGCAGTCCATGGGGTTGCTAAGAGTCGGACATGACTGAATGACTTCACTTTCACTTTTCACTTTCATGCATTGGAGAAGGAAATGGCAACCCACTCCTGTGTTCTTGCCTGGAGAATCCCAGGGATGGGGGAGCCTGGTGGGCTGCCGTCTATGGGGTCGCACAGAGTCAGACACGACTGAAGTGACTTAGCAGCAGTAGCATCAGCATAGGATCTAAGCTTACTGTGCTGGTATTGTGACGGCACTCTGGCAAAATTCTAGATGAGTTCTTTATGAGGACTCTTCACAAAAGAAGACACTGATTGGTTAAAACCAGAATGAGTTCGCAAACAGTAATTTATGTCAAAGTAACTATTTTTGCGTAGGTTATTAGATTCAAAGATGGAAAGATTTCTGTGAACATAGGCCATTTTATTTCCACAGGACATGGAAGTTTTCTATTCTTGTAGGCAAGACAGAGAAGTTTGGGCTGGGTGATAATCCTGTTAGGTGGATTAATAACTGGTTAAAGAGTTCACACAATAGGATACTGATTGATGGGAGCCTTGAGTTGTGTTCAGCAGGGCTCCAATATAAGCTATAGGTTAATAAACATTTTTCTAATTACTAGAATGAAGAGATCAAAGCCTTCTTATCAAATGTGTGTAGGTCCCAAACTGGGAACCTTAATGAATAGGCTAGATGAAGGGAATCGTTAAAAAAAAAAAACAAAACTTATTTAATGGAACTTATGGTAGTAGGACTATATGTAAAGTATAAAGAGCTTAGTTGAAATCAACAAATTGAGCATTTATAAGATGGGGAGTCTTCATGCAAGTAGAAGGATTGAGTGTCTCTATTGTCTGAGAGCTCTACCTAAGCAAAGACTATGCTATCCTTATTTGAGTCAGTCAGAGTTTTGTAGAAAAAATACACAGACACACACATTATTTGGAGGATGGCTGACCAGTCTAAAATCAGTCAGGTTAGACATTCTGGCAAGAGTCAGTGTTGCAGTATTGAGTGTAAAGGCAGTCTGGAGTAAGCATTTCTCTCTTTTATGGAGACTTCTGTCTTTTCTTTAAGGCCTCCAACTGATTTGAAGAGGCTCACCCACATTATGGAGGGTAATCTGCTTTACTCAAAGTCTACCCTTCATGGCAACATCTAGATTGGTGTTTAAACAGACAATTGGGTTTCATATTCTAGCCAAATTGACATAGAAAATTAACCATCACAATATTATTCATAAGTTATCAGATTCAAATGAGTTAACAGTGAACATCTCATAATTTGGGTTTAGCTCTGGGTAAGAGTTTATGAAGCTCATTCCCGCTGGAACAGGTCAAGCAGTGAGTTTGAGTTGGTGAAAAGATAGAAAGACATATCATTTAAAGAACAGCTGGAGGAACTGGAACTTAGCATATCTAATGTGATATGCTTAGAAAGAATAAAATCCAGATATTATCCTATATCCAGATAAAATCCTATATTATTCAGAACTGGTGGCTGGAACTGACTTGCATGTACTAATGCAAAAAGTAGGATAGATTGATTTATGTAACTGAAAAGGCCGGGACTAGGCCTGGCATGAAGTTCAACTAATATCCAGATTTCAAATCATGTTATTTAGTCTCTTTCCTCTGTCTTTGACTCAGATTTGTTTTGCCTCCTCCTCAAGCAAAAAAATCTCTTCATGAGGTGGTGCCTGAAACTTTGAGTTTTCATTGTTCTAAAGCTAATAACCTGGGGCTTCCCTGGTGACCCAGTGGTTAAGACTTCACCTTTCAACATAGGGAGTACAAGTTAGATTCTTGATTGGGGAGTTAAGATTCCTCATGCCTCAGGGCCAAAAAAACTGAAACATAAAACAAAAACAATATTGTAACAAATTCAGAAGGACTTGAAAAATGATCTACATCAAAAGAAGTCTTTAAAAAAAGAAATAAAACTAATAATCCAGAGCAAAAAGAGAGCTTTTCTTCCTCAAAGGTTCTATGAAAAAATACATGGAATTGGGTCTCATTGATTTAGTTTTCGCCAAATGCCCAGTTATAAACTGACCATTGGGACAAGAATTCGTATATGTTTATTGACAATTCCAGTAGTGTGCACCTCCAATTGCAAAAAGCCAAATGGAATAAGAATGAGGAAGGTCTCACAGTGATAGAAAATTAGATGCTGTTATCAGAAGAAGGGTAAGAAGAAGGATGGGTACCAGCTAGCAAAAAATGATATTCTTCACTGTAAAGGACTGATAACTATTTTCCAAACATTTGTAGGGCTGTCATGTATTAGAAGGATTAGGACTATTCTATGTATCCCCAAAGGGGAGAACTGGTATCAGTGTGCAGAAGTGAAGAGGAAATAAGATTTTTGTTTCTACATAAGGAATAATATTCTCATAGAGAACCAGTATGGTGTGTGTTGTAAGGTAACTTGTGCCCTGTCGCTAGAATTTATGTAAAAATTTGATGGATATTATAGAGGCAATTCCTGTTTTGTATTAAAGAACTGCCCAGGTATATGAGACAATCCCTTCTATTTCCATGACTTCATTATCCTATTTCCTATGTGTGTGTGTGTGTGTGTTCCAGTGCATACACACAACCTTGTGGTTCTTAAATCTCCCAAGAGGGAGGTTTAATCCAATTGCTTGATGAGGGCATTGTTTAACACCTGTTGTTTTTGAGTGGTTACTTCTGTGCCTGCTGAATTGATTCCATGTTTCTAGTTCTTAATAGAGCATTAACCATGGTATAAGTAGGTATACATGTGGCAAAGGAGATATAATGCTGACTAGGGGCAAAGGATTGGAAAGACATATGGGTGGGGTCCACTTTATCCTCATGTACAGGTCACTTCCCCAAGCAGACGGAATATTCAATTTCCACTTTAAATTCCAGTTCCAGAACGAAACAGTGAGAGAATGCAGACTATAAGGAAGAAATAACACTAAAGGGAAGCTCTCAAAGATAATTCCATCATCCATAACACCAGGCGCTTCCTGGCATTATGACTAATAAAACTCAGCAAAAAACATGTTCTAAATATTTTTATGTGCAAAAAAATAGAAAATTGTAATAAAATAATGGCTGTTATTTCAAACCATGACTATAAAATGCCCCTGGGACAGAAATGCCTAATTATGAAATAAAACAACTTTTGTATCCCTCAGGCAATGTTTTCAAACTATCGCTCTCTCCAAAGTAGTCACTATAATTAGTCCAATTCCCTAGAAGAAATGAAAAGTGTAGGGGAATTCATTTAGGGCCATAGCTCAGGGCTGTATCTTGGCTCAGGACCAAATGGACTATTAAAATGTGTGCGTGCAGTAAGTGTTATCAGCACTGTGGGTTGAAGGACAACTTCTATAAGGAATTACTTGATATTATCGTTGAGTCGTGATAATCATATTATTTTCAGCAGGTAGGCTGAGAGGTATGGATTCTAGGAAGAGCTGGATGACCTTTTAAGGAAGTTTATTCCCAATACTGGTGAGCCATGCCATCTTTGCATGCCTAGCTTCCCCAGTTCTCAACTGAGGTTAAAAATGACTGCCTATTTAGAAATAGGAAAGCTTAAAAAAAAAAAGAAAGAAAGAAAAAACTAATGGGCAAGGAGGGAGGAAAAACTTCAAAATTTCTCTTCTATTTCCCCTCAAAATATTTGGAAGTGTTGTAGTGCTCGATGGGAAAAATATTTGAGAATCATAAAAATCATTATTAGGACTATTTTGTATTTTGCTACCTAGAATTTAAATTCTACCAAACTATTTCTAAGGACGTTTATTCAGAATTATTTTGTGCCTTATTTGTTAGGAAACATTATATTGTTCATTCTGTTTTAAAAGCAGACTGTTCAGAACAACATTTAAAGACGAGTTGGGCACTTCCTAGCTTTCAGAGCTCAGCGCTATTTTCCCAAACATGGATGCTGTGCCTTCTGTGTATATTTCCTTTTCTTGACTTTGAATCTGTAGTTATGGCTTCATCCTCTTGATTTATTCTCAGAGAGGGAGTTAAGTATAATCTGTGTCAGTCAAGGTCCTGGTGGGAAATTGGCTAATTTGAACAGTGTTTAATAAGGGAGCTATTTACAACATTGTGTTCAGATTGTAGACAAACCACAAGGTATAGTTCAGATGACCGAGGAGAAGAGGACTTCTCAGAGCCCTGAGAGGGAGAGAAATACGCGGAGAGGGCTGCTTGACAGGAGCTGCAACCTTCAGTCTAAGGACTGAATCCATCCTGCGGTGACGGCAGAAGGGACCTGAGTGAATGACTACCCGACCTTCATCTTTTCCTCTTTCTGATTTCCTGTCTGCTCTAATGGGTTCTCCCACTGGGGAGTGTAAGAAGCTTGTTGATGGAGTAGTCTGCATTGATTTCTGTCTACTCTCCGATTTCCTGTCTACTCTAATGGATTCTCCCCAGAGAACCCAACCAGAAGCCAGAGTGTGAGAAGCTTCTTGATGGAGTTGTCTGTACACATCAGCCTCCTGTACTGATCTGTGCACAGTGGAGAAAAGTACAGGATGGATTTAGGGCTAACAGAAGAGATCTGGAACAATCTATAGTAGTATCCTTTTCAAAAGCAGAGGTGGGGGTAATAAGCTGCTACCATATTTGACTAGATTTGAAACATAAGATTTCATTGTCTTACTGCAGAATAAAGCACACACCCAGGCCTTTCGTCAAGTGACAACATCCATGGCTTTCTGCAACAAGCCTTCTGCATGACCCAGTCTTGAATCCTCTGCTTGTTTGCATCTGGTTTTTATTTCATCTTTTGCAATATGAACTACAGAAATGATCCCTGAAAGTATAGTCTTGGCCAGTACTTTGGCCACCTGATGCAAAGAACTGAATCATTGGAAAAGACCTTGATGCTGGGAAAGATTGAAGACGGGAGGAGAAGGGGACGACAGAGGATGAGATGGTTGGATCTCATCATTGACTCAGTGGACATGAGTTTGAGCAAGCTCTGGGAGCTGGTGATGGACAGGGAAGCCTGGCGTGTTGCAGCCCATGGGGTCTCAAAGAGTCGGACATGACTGAGCGACTGACCTGACCTTGCAACATGAAAGTAATTTGTCTGCATTTAGAAATATCACATATTGGGACACTTTGAAACACAGTAGTCTTAAAATCATCGGATAGTTTTCAAAAGACTGTGGAGATGTAAGCAAGAGAACACTAGAAGACTCAGACCATTGAGGGTAACAGTTCAGAGTAAGAGATGATTTTAAAGAACATCCATGGCAAAAAGGAGTATTCTGGAAGATTCTCCCTGTCTTTTTTTTTTTCCTCAACAAATTCAATGAAAACATTTTAAAGTAGTTAACACTAAGTCCAGAAAACCAAGCATTTTGTTTCATTTTTTCTTCTTTCTCTTTCTTTACTATTAGGCAATTCGTTTTCTATGTTAGGAGGAATTTCTCAACTTCTTAAATATTGGCTTAGAAAGGCTAAATAATTTCAATAATGATTTTATATGTGATTCTACTTTCTTTAAATTTATCATTATATCAAATGGAATAATTTTATAGGAAACATATATCTTCAAATAAACGATCTTTATGTATTTTAAAGGAACTCCTTAAATACAAAGATATTTACATTTTTATTTCCTCTCAAATTTCTTTTTTGACTGCACCACACAGCAAGTGGGATCTTAGTTCCTTGACCAGAGATCAAACCCATGCCCCCTGCAGTGGAAGCATGGAGTCTCAACCACTGGCCCACCAGAGAATTTCCTCTTTCCTCTCAAATTTCTATCCCTTCTCTCTCATTTACCCTAAAGCTCAAATCTGGGGAAAATAGTTCTGATTGACTCCATGGTTTCAGAATTTTCACAATTTACTCTTGGATCATAGATATATTTTGAGAATAAATAAAATTGTATTTGTAGAAAAGTATTCTGAGTCTAGAGTGGAGAGAAGTTACGTGGATTCAAGGTGTCATTATTAAACAAAGGTATTATAATTCTCTAAATGCAGCCATGGGGGCAAGGGGGCACAGGAAAGCCCCTCAGTGAGATTGTTGTTTAATCACTAAGTCGTGTCTGACTCTTTGAGACCCCATGGAATGTAGCCCACAAGGCTCCTCTGTCCATGGGGTTTCCCAGCAAGAATACTGGAGTAGGTTGCCATTTCTTACTCCAGGGGATCTTCCTGATCCAGGGATTGAACCTGTGTCTCCTGCATTAGGGGGTGAATCCTTTACCACTGAGCCACCTGGGAAGCCTCCTCAGTGAGATGCTCATCTTTAAAAATGTGCACTATATTTTGCAATTAACAAAGTAAACAGGTACTGTTTGTAGACTGAGTTTCTGCAGACATTGGGTACAATTTTTTTTTTTTTTTGTATATGATGCACTGTTTCATACAGGGACAGTATACAAATACATCTCTAGCTCTGAGGTGATTTTCAAGAAGATAAACTAGGATTTGGTCTATTATATTGGACATACAGTCAGGCTATGGTAATAATTTAAACTCTGTGGCTTCCCTGGAGTTGTGAGCTCAGAGAGAGTAGTCCTTGGATTGCTCGCCAGAATGCTCTCCAGCCTATGAGCATTGGAACTGTCTTCTTTCTTATTTTATCATGACCCAGAAGTCACAAGAATCAGACAAATCTAACTGGAGGTGAGTCTTAGCCAGTTAAAGACTGACAAACCCTATAAGAGACCAGAGGTAGATCTTTCTTTTCATCTGTTTATTTATAAGAGCTGCAGAGAAAAAAGATTTGTTGGTATCTCAGAGCATAATTTGCCTTAAAAAAGCTATCAGTACAGTGGAAACCAAATGGTAGAAGAGAAGTTAATTTGTTTCACTAAGTAAGCACCTCTTCTTGGTAAAGTATCCTGAAAAAACCAAGCACAAATAAGTCACTAGTAAAGTGTGAAGTCAAACTGATGTGGGATTTATGTTCCCCATCAGACAAATTGGGTTATTTCAGAAACTCCTTCTGTGTGATGTGGTTGATGTAGGAACCTTTGGAATGGAGTTTTTTTTTTTTTCTGGTTTATTTTACTTTTTTTGTTTAGGTTTTCAAAAGAGATACAGAAATTGGGAGAAGTTTGTGGTTGACTTTTATTGGTTTAATTGAAAAAATTTATATGTGAAAGTGGACTCTACAAAACTGATGAGCTTTTAAAACTAAGAACAAAAGTTATTAAATGTGCAGCCATCTGGTTTTCAGATGACGAGGACCTGAGTGAAGAGGGCAGAAGTAGGAACAGAAAGGTGAGTGGGATACAAGAGATATTAAAGAAGAGAATTGGTTGCCTGTTGGGCAGAGAGACACACTGAACATCATTCCAAAGCTTTGTGCTTGTGGGTAACTGAGAGAATTGTCTTAATTTTAATCATATTAACTTTAATAGAATGAGGATGTTTGAGGTGCAATTATCTTTAGAGGATAAAGACGTGAGGTAGGGAAAGAATATATAGTAGAATCTTGCCATTTATAGATACAACTCTCACAACATCCAGAAGTTCACAATGATATTACAATCACATAATGACATTACAAGTTTTCATGTATTAATTTGTAATGGAGATGATATTGCCTTTATTAAGTTGTTGTGAAGATTAAATGAGATAATACATATAAAATGCTTAGGGATACTGATTATGGTGGTCATTATCATCACAAAAATGTTAAGCAAGCATTGAGCAATTCCTACTGTTGTAAAATTTTTACTTATGTAATTTACATATAATTTAACTTCAATGGCTCTATGAAATAGGTAATAATATTATCTCACTTTACAGATGAGGAAATTGAAGCATAGTGAGAGGTGAAACAACTTGCTTGAGGTTACGTTAAGTGGCAGAGCACAAACTTATCAAGTAGTCGGGTGCCAGGATTTAGCTCCTAAGCACTCTCTTCAGCAGACTTGCGGGGAACACTAGAATTGATTATTATACAAGACTGGAGTGCAATAGTAAATTTTCAGTGGTGATCCTAGCCAACAGCCAGGCATTCATACCTCAGTTAGCAAATCTCATATATTTGAAGATGCTCGAAGGATCCTGGGAAAGTTAATGGGTCTATGAGTATAAAGAAAAAGACCCTTTGTTATGTGAATTGTAAGGACACATGTTCAGTCCTTTAAAATATCCATGAGTGCAGGAATTCATGGTAATATAGTAATAATTTCAGCTATTTTGATATTAATTTAATTGACATATTTTTCGAGCATCTATCACAGTACTATGGGGCATTTGATGGAGAAGAAGAAAATTCCTTTTCTTAGCAAGTTTCCTGGGTAGTGGGAGAGAGAGATGAATGAAATGCAAGTACAATATAGTGAAGTAATTATCAGGTGGATGTAAGCACCAGCATCAACTAACTTGGCTGTGCATGAGTGTGTGCTAAGTTGCTTCAGTCGTGTTTGACTCTTTGCAACCCCATGAACTGTAGCCCGCCAGGCTTCTCTGTCCATGGGATTCTCCAGACAAGAATACTGGGGTGGGTTGCCATGCCCTCCTCTGGGGGATCTTCCCAACCCAGGAATTGAACCCGGCTCTCTTATGTCTCCTGCATTGGCAGGGACGTTCTTTACTGCTAGAGCCACCTAGGAAGCACAACTTGGCTGTAGAAAGGTCAAATATAAGGCTTTTTGGAAGAAGTGATGTAAAATACAGAACCTGAGGGATGTTCAAGTGGAAATGAGTGCAGGCGAAAAATGAGAGGGGAAATGGAGAAACAAGAGAGAGAAGCCTGTGCTTGTAAAACTGCAACTAGATTGATATGGTTGAGAAACACAAGTGGCTGGGGGGTGAGCAACAGGTAGAAATACAGCTGCAGAAGTGAGGCAGTGGTCAGGTCACGAAGGCCTTCAGGTCACAGTGAGGAGTTTGATAATTATCCTGAAGGCAGTGGAACCTATCTATGTGATTTAAGCAGAGAAAGGCTAGGGTCCAGCAGCATGCTTCCAGCATATCTGGAGCGTACAGATATGCTGGTGTAGTACTGATCTTGAAGGGCCTTTGGAGAGTACATTTTTATTTATACCAAATTTATATTGAGCACCCGTTGCATATATAAAGAGACTATAAACTCTGAGGGAAAGATAAACCTGCACCTACATTTTAGCTGGCAGCGTGCTCTTCTTTTCTAACGAGTGTAACTGTATTTCGGTGCAAGTTTAACCACAAGTGTGTGCAGTTAGATTGTTTTTTTCACCACCAGATGACCAGGTATTCGTGCAGCGAGGCAGTTGAACTTGATCTCTAGTCTTGATGGCCCTCTGTGATGCTGGGAGAGAGATCATTGTAACCTTTGGGTTTCGTATCTGCGATGAGAGGAGGTTGCAGTAGATCATCATGAAAATTTCCCCTCAGCCTTAAAATTCACCTGTTTCGGTTTGAAACTTTTTACACATTCCAGTTAGGTAAAAAGCGACAAAGTTTTACAATGCACGCTTCTTTTCTTTCTTTTATTTATTTATTTTTTTCTCTGCCTCTTTGTGTTGCTTCAGAGGTAGTTCTTGATGAAGGGAAGGGTTGAAATGATAGCAGGATATTCAGGTCAAAGAAGGATTTGGTGTCCATCTTATTTGCTCCCACACGTTACAGATGAGGACACTGAGACACCCTAGTGATGCGATTCCTCCAAATTCTAGAGGTGGGTCAGTGGCAGAGTGACATCAGAGCCTTGGGAACGTCTGGCCCCAACTCAATTCTTTTTCTTCTCTTAGTGGTCACTTCCCCTCTTGGAGGACATGTGGAGTGCCATCTTAACACATCGGGAAAAATATTCGATATCATGGAAGATTTCAGATGTTCTTAAGTAGAAATGACTGTATCACTGCCAGGTAGGGCTGCTGTTTATTTTTCAGGCTTTGAGTCACTTAAAACATAAACATATATATCATAATATATGTTATATATATATATATAATGTAATAATATGTACATATTGCTCCCTTATTCTTCATGAGTGATTCTTCCTTTTGTACTAATGTTTCTCTCTGTGGTTTCTCTAAAAGAAAGATCCTTTTTCCTCCTTTCCCCCACCCCCATTTCTCTTACATAAGCAACTAAATGATCTTCCTCTTCGTTCAGGAAGCTGGCAGCCTCCAATCTGCAGCCTTTAGATAACCAGCTAATTAAGGGGAAAGCAGGTGTGGATGGGTCTATTCAGCCTGTAAATAAGTGCCAAAAATTAAAGTTATTGGTCTGTGAGTGTTAGCAGGTGGAAGCACTGTTTTATACCTTTTATAGAGGAGGGGAAAGGAAGGGGGCTTAGAAGGCATTAAGGGGTCGGGAAGAAAAAAAATGACTTTTTATGACTAAAAGCTCTTCAAAAAGAGAGTGTGTCTATTTCTGAAACATTGTCTTGTTTGGGATTAATCCTAAAAACATATAATTGCCTGCCCTAAGGGTGTAGTGTTCCCTGAGCAGGGCTGCATGAACTGTATGGCCTGGGCAGAAATAATTCATGGTCTCAAGCTGATACTTACTGGCATAACTCATGACTGACTGCAGAAACATAAATGCCTATGTTCTTTTGTGATTTCTCTTCTCCATTTCTTACATATGCTCAAATGCCCAGAGTTCCCTCTCTGCAAAACCCCTCAATTAAATGCTGAGAAAAAAATATGATCTATTGTTTCACAACTTAATGCATTACTTAATGAAGCGATCTGGAAATAAAATTTATATGAGGAAATGAATTCCTGGGAGTGCACTTCTCCCTTTGTCATTTCTTTAGTCTTTCAAAATTTTTCCCCTTTCTTCTCCCTTCTTTTGTGTTTAATAATTTAGTTTAGTATTTCCTAACTGCAGGACATTTTTCAGTAGAGTGTTATGGCAGAAGACCACAAAAGCATCATATATTACGCATTCAAAATGCATTAATACACGGCTGAAATGCTAACCCATACAATAGAATAATTATAGTGTATCTTCATTGAAATTGTACACATGGCTTTGTGATCACGCTCATTAATTTAGGTCTAAATGAAGCAAAATTATTCTGCATGGCTGCTGAGTTAATTTATGTGATATAAGTAAAGAAAAGTTAAATAAAGTGTGATGGAAAATGAGATTGCAGCCAGGCAATTAGGTCCAGAGGAACAGGTTCACTCATCTCTCCAGGCTTGCTGGTCCCTGTTGTCTGCAAAGATTATTCACATTGTTGCAAAAATTTGTCAATTTTAAGACTGTATTGGGACTTCCCTGGCAGTAGGCGGTTAGGACTCCATGTTTCCACTGCAGTGGGCACTGGTTTGCTCCCTGATCAGGGAATTAAGATCCCACATGCCTCACAGTGTGGCCAAAAAAAGGAAAAAAAATACTGTATTATGGAAGGTCCTGATGGAAGGTCTGAGGCATCTTACTGACAGCTAAATTTTAGGAGGGGGAAGAATAAGGTACCAGTATAATGGATGCTTTTGCTTGGAACTATTCAAGTATCCAGATAAAACAACACAAATGTATTTATTGATGTGAGCCTGAACTTCTAATGTAATAGAAAAATTGCTGTCCTCTAATGAGTATTATTTTTAGGGGTTTGAAAATCTTACAAGTAGAGTACATATTGTATATTGTTTTCTAGCAGCCCAAGTAATATTTTTTTTTAGTTGATTACGAAAATGTGTTACCATGATTTTGTAGTAATATAGCAATTTATGTATTATGGTATGTCTGCAAAAAAGCTACCCCATTGCTTTCTACCTCATTTCATTCCATTTCAAGGTTTTTCAAAGTGGTGACTAGTTTCTGTTTTGTGATCAGTGGGATAATAGTTTGTCTTACAAGACAGAGGAATGATTATATTTCTGTATATAGAAAAGAAACTGATTTTGAATCCAAATGCCATTTGAAAGCATCCACAAAAGCCTCTAGCCTTTGTTTACTTTAACTTTCATTTCTGTGAGAGAAAAGCAGTTCTGATTTTCTTAAATTTTAACTGGCCTCGATTCTGGAGATGCAAAGATGAATAAGACAGGACCTTTATCCTCCTGATGGCTTGAATCTAATCAACTGAAGGAAAAAAAATGGAACATGTACTATTAAAAAAGGAATAGCTAATACACTCTACCATAAGAAAGGAAATGGTTCAGAGTATAATGGTGATTCAAAGAGAAATATTCACATCTAAGTGGGAGTGGGGTGAAGATGGCCTTCATGAAGAAAATTGCCTTTGATATTGACCTTGGAGGAAGGCATAAGCTCTGATAGAGAAGACACAGAAATTTGGGCAAAGGAAGAAGGGCTAAGAGATGAAGTTGTAGGAGCTGGGGGAGGATCTGGAATGTAGGGTCTTGTGTGGCAATCGTGAAAAAGAAACTTAGAAAGGTAGCTTGGGATAACATCGTGTGGCTTGTTCTTGGGTGAGGCATCTTTATTTCTCTTGGAGGTGAGGAAGGGCATTGAAAATTTGTGAGCAGTTGCTACTGCTAAGTCGCTTTAGTTGTGTCCGACTCTGTGTGACCCCGTAGAAGGCAGCCCACCCGGCTGCCCTGGGATTCTCCAGGCAAGAACACTGGAGTGGGTTGCCATTTCCTTCTCCAATGCATGAAAGTGAAAACTGAAAGTGAAGTTGCTCAGTCGTGTCCGACTCTTCTCGACCCCGTGGACTGCAGCCTACCAGGCTCCTCGGTCCATGGGATTTTCCAGGCAAGAGTACTGGAGTGGGTTGCCATTGCCTTCTCCTGTGAGCAGTTAGGGGTTGCTATATACAGATGTGAGAGTTGACCATAAAGAAGGCTGAACACCAAGGAATTGATGCTTTCAAATTGTGGTGCTGGAGGAGACTGTTGAAGAGTCCCTTGGACAGCAAGGAGACCAAACCAGTTAATCCTGAAGGAAATCAACCTTGAATATTCATTGGAAAGACTGTTGTTGAAGCTGAAGCTCCAATATTTTGGCCGCCTGATGCGAAGAGCTGACTCACTGGAAAAGACCCTGATGCTAGGAAAGACTGAAGGCATAAGGAGGATGGGAGACAATGAGATGGTTAGATAGTATCACCTACTCAGTGGACATGAATTTGAGTGAACTTCAGGAGATAGTGACCGGAGAAGGCAATGGCACCCCACTCCAGTACTCTTGCCTGGAAAATCCCATGGACGGAGAGCCTCGTAGGCTGCAGTCCATGGGGTCGCTAAGAGTCGGACACGACTGAGCGATTTCACTTTCACTTTTTACTTTCATGCATTGGAGAAGGAAATGGCAACCCACTCCAGTGTTCTTGCCTGGAGAATCCCAGGGATGGGGGAGCCTGGTGGGCTGCTGTCTATGGGGTCACACAGAGTCGGACGTGATGGAAGTGACTTAGCAGCAGCAGCAGCAGCAGGAGATAGTGAAGGATAGGGAAGCCTGGCGTGCTGTAGTCCATGGGGCTGTAAGGAGTTGGATACAACTTAGCAACTGAACTATGAATCCAAGGGGCTGTAAACAGTGTAAGGGAAAGATAAGAGCAGGGACATTTTGGAGGCTGGGAAGTCACTAGGGGATCGAGCAACTCCCTATGTAAGTGATGATTAGTGATTAAACTAGGAAAATGTTGGTGGGATGATAACAAGGGACTGTACTAGAGCAATCTCCAGGCCCAGTTGGTTGGATGTTGGGGAGAGAAAAAGAGGGAAATCCAAAGGAGTTGCAGAATATGCGGTGTTAAGGTAAACTCAGTCTTATACTAGTGTTTTGAGGTGCTTCTGGGACATTAAAGATGTAGAGCAGTCAGCTGGAAATTCAGGTTAGAGCTACTTGGAGAACTTGAGCCTAGGGAGACACTGTAGAAGACCAAACACACAGTGATAATAATTGAAGTCATAGAATATGTGACATTGCTCAGGAAGAATAAATAGAGTGAGAGAAAAGCAAAATGAAGACTTTAAGGGTAAATATTTTCACTTGGGAAAAGACAAGAAATTGAAGGATAGAGAGCAGTGATCAGAGACACATGGACCACGAAGGTGATGCAATTCAATGAGGGGTAAGTAGGAGAGAGTTTTAAGAAGGACAAGACCAACAGAATCAAATATAGCAGAGTGGCTGAGTAGGAGGAGGACTAAGACAGGACGATTGAATCTGTCGTTCCGAAGGTCAATGGCTACTTCAGCTCAGGGACAGAGACAGAAAATAGACTGTAAGTGCTTAGGCTTGGACGAGCAGTGGGTTGAGGGTGCTACTCTTTCAAGGTGAACAAAGAATGTTGAGATCAGTCTAGAAGAAGGAATCTTTTGAAAACATTGGATGTAAATCTTAAAGCCTTCTTAATAGAGTTTTCCAGCCTATTTTCACAGATGCTCCCTGGTTCTTGAAGCATATCTCAACAATTATTTCCCATGATTCCTAGGATTCTTTAAAGTAGGGAGGTCATTTCATAATGGGAACCTCCTCTCATATACTGACCATGAACATCTCCTTTCTATCAGAGGACTTTATTTTCTCAGGACACATTGCCTTCCTGTCATGTTTCTGTAGAATACAAAGTGGTAAAAAAAGCTTTACCAACCTCTGCTGGTAAACTTGGGCTTCCCTGGTGGCTCAGTGGTAAAAAATCCCCTTGCCAAAGCAGGAGACTTGGGTTTGATCCCTGGGTCAGGGAAGATCCCCTGAATAAGGAAATGGCAACCCACTCCAGTTATTCTTTCCTGGGAAATTCCATGGACAGAGGAGCCTGGTGGACTTTAGTCCATGGGGTCTCAAAAGTGTTGAATACAATTTAGTGACTAAACAACAACAACAACTGGTAAACTTGGGGGTCATGATTCTGGAACATAGCAACTCGTATATCTACTGACTGTAGAGAGGTAGGCACATATCATTTTCACGTGCCCTTCCATCCAGTGGGGCTCTGTGCCTCAGTCTTCTTTGTACCCCTCAGATTCATCACATCACAGAACCAGTAGTAAAGACTGTGTAACACTAAAACTTTGGTCAGAAGGAAAAAGGAAGAAAGATAATAAAGAATGTAATGGAATAGAACAACCACACATTCCAAATTCATTTAACAAACCTCTACTCATTTTCATCATGAAGGCAGCAAGTGTCCATTTCCCTCTTAACCTTTCATTGTATCCTGCTATTGATGATGGTTTTCTTTCCATACTGCTTTACTTAGTGTAGAAAATACAGCATCAAGGATTAAAATAAATATATGGTTAAATCTTTGTTCCAAAGATCAGTGGCAACATTTTCTGGCACTGATTTTCAAACTTTAACCCTATGGAGTAGTTATTTCTATTCTGTGTCACATGATTTATGCAATCATTGTCTTTGCTTGAGGCACTTGAAAATAAGGTCCTTTTTTGCATATCAAGGAGTGTTCCAAATATTCTCTCAGACAATATGAAATCACTTCGGGGGAAAGTGCTGCCTCAGCAGAAATGCTGTAGCTGTCACTGATTTGTGGGGACATCAAAGGGAAATGAAGGGAGACTGAAGACTGAATAAAGCCGTCATTTCAAGCATAAGTAATCCCAAGAACAAAGTTTTACTCATTTGTAGTTTCCACAATTTTAGATCGTCAGTGCCTGGGGTTTTTCCTTGGCCCCTTCTGTTTGTGTACAATTATCTTGTGACTGATTTCCTAGCAAATAGTATGCTCAAAAATGAGAGTAATTCATGAGATCATATTTATTCAGTGACTCATTAAAACTACATTCACATTGTTACTAAGCGATACAGTTTTGATCTTCTATGTGAATTGTTTGGCATAGCATTATAGACATAATTGCTTTGGAATTTTTATATTTAATGCTCATGAAGCTTTGGCCTCTATTTTCTTTAAGTCAGTCTAAACTTTAACTTTTGTCACCTTAATATAACTGCCTTCCTCTGCCTCTCTCTCCTTTTTCTGTTAACTTCTAGTTCCCTATCCTCTTCTGAAGAGGCAGAGAACCAACCCAGTTTTATCTAAAATTAAAAACTCTTGCCTCAGCAACACTGACGATTCCCTGTGCTGACTCCTCATTCTCTCCCGGGATCTCTGCATCACCCTACATCCCTAATGTGGTCTTACCTTAACCTTTCACCCCAACTCTGACTCACTTTACTCTGACTTCAGGGCCCAGGAGTATACAGTGAGTAGTTTCTCCCTGTTATGGGTTGAATTGTGTTGCCCTCCAAAGATATGTTGAAGTCCTAATCCCCAGGATTTGTGAATGTGACCTTATTTAGAAATAAGGTCTGTGTGGATGTTAGCAAGTTTAGATGAGATCCTACTGGATTAGGATAGGCCGTGGTCCAGTGACTGGTGTCCTTACAAGTAGAGGGAAATTGGGACACAGACACACAGGAAGAGCAACGTGAAGACAGAAGCAGAGATTAGAGTGATGCATTATAAGCCAAAGGCAATGTGCTAGAGAAGAGATGAGAAGATATGTAAAATGCGAAGATAAAACCCTGGAGTAATCCAAAGCCCTTGGTCCTGTTGTAAAGAAATGAATTCTGCCAGCCACCTGAGTTAGCTTGGAAACGGGTTCTTCCCCAGTCTAGCTTCCAGATGAGACCATGACTCTGACACCTTGATTCCCCATGCTGACTCATCATTCTCTCCCAGGATCTCTGTATCATCCTGTATTCCTAATGTGGTCCTACCTTAGGGGCCCAGAGCAGAGGACACAGTTAAGTTGTGCCTGGACTCATAATCCACAGAAAAAAAGACATAATAAATATATATTAAGCCTCTAAGTCTGCAGAAATTTGTTACCCAGGAATAGGTAATTTATATACATGTAAATAATTTAAATAAAGTAGGTATTCTATCTCATGCAATTTGCTATATATTTATAATTGGAAAAAATCAATCTGTATTCTATATTTTAAAAATACTTTCAAGTTATGCTCTTTTTAGTATAAGAAGCAAGAAGGCAGTAATAGTATCTTAGCAAATATTATAAACCACACCTTAAATACTATGCTCTCAAACCTGCTCTAAGTCTTTAAATGTTAAGCAGGCGTGAACTTTAAAAGCAGTTTTCTTCCCTGTGTGTGTCATCTGTTACACTAACATTTGGGAGTTGGGAGGGAAAGCAGACATTATGAAATGTTCATTGATGAGTGTTATACTGATTGCAGATGACAGCTTCCTTTCAGCAAGATGTAGTGCATTCAACCATTTTGAGTTTTATTTAACTTTTTTTTCCCCTCTCAGAAATCATTATTGATGCTTTTAGTTTGGCAACAGACAGATTGGTAAAAAAAAAAAAAAATTAGATAATTTGGCAAAAGTCTGGGCTCTGGAGGCCTCATGAAGTAGATATTGTCCCTGTACAGCCTCAGAGAGTTTCCACAGGTGGGAACTTGCCTTTCTTTTTGGTAAGTCCCAATATTCTCCTGGGCTGAGCCCAGGGATAGGAAGCGAGGGCCCAAGCACTAAAGTTTAATGAGCCAGTCATGCAACAACAGAGAGAATTAGCTCCTCAGAGGCTGAGATGATTTCTACTTCACAGCACAAAGCCACTTAATAAGGACCCATAAAACTTTGCTTTCTTTTCCTTCAGGGAAAGGTACAGAATTTATCAGAAAAAGGAGTGGCTCAAAATCACAGAGTGCTTTTTCTTTTCAAATAGTGTGTCTTTGAATACAGGCATACCTCAGAAAAAGGGATGTTTGCTTCCAGATCACCACAGTAAAGTGAGTATCATGATAAAGTGAGTCATGAACTTGTTGGTCTTCCAGTGCATATAAAAGTTATGTTATAGACTATACTGTAGTCTATTAAATGTGCAATAGCATTATGTCTAAAAAACAATGGATATGCATTAATTAAATAATTTGTTGTTGAGTAAATAAGTTGTGTCTAACTCTTTTGCAACCCCTTGGACTGTAGCCCTCCAGGCTCCTCTGTCCATGGGATTTCCCAGGCAAGATTACTGGAGTGAGTTAGGGTGTACGAGAGCTTACGGAATGAGATGATATTTGACACTTGGTTTGCGTCTCAAATGAAAGGAGATTGACTCAGATGGAAAAGCAGGGGAGGAGCATTATAGTTTGATGGAACAGCAGGTGTGAAGGCTTAGGGTCAAAGCAAAGCTTGGTCCTTGTCATAGGCGGAATAATGTCCTTCCCCCACTCCCAAACATGTCCACATCTTATTCCCTGGATCCTGTGGACATGTTGTGTTGTGTGGCAGGGGAAAATTAAAACTGCCAGCAAGTTAAGTTTACTAGTCAGCTGACTTTAAGATAAGGAGATTTTTCTTGGATTATACAGATATATGCAGTGTGATCACAAGGATTCTTTAAAGTGGAAGAGGGAGACAGAAGGGAAGTCAGAGTCAGAGAGAGAGAGATAAAAATGCTGTCCTGCAGGCTTTAAAGCTGGAGGAAGGGACCAGGAGCCAAGGAATGTAGGTGGACTTGAGAAGCTCCAAAAGGCAAGATAACAGAATTTCTCCAAGTCACCAGAAAGAAATGCACACCTTGACTTTAGGCTTCTGATTCCATAACTGTGCAATAATAAACTTGTGGTTTTTGGTAATTGGTAATTTTTAATGGTGACAGTAGGAAGTTATTAATAATAGAGCTCCTCTCAGGGAATTGCAAGTGGAGATACATTTGGGATAGTGTTAGTGAGCCATTGAATGACTTTCAGCAGGAGAGAACATGAAGCCGAATTATACTGCAGAAAAGCCACACCTGTAGCAAGCAGTGTTGATAATGGTTTGAAATCGGGTCACATGCAGAAAGGAGCAGGATATGAATAGAAAGATTAGAGGGGAGACTAATGCAGTGTTTTGAGCAAGGCTAGTAAAAAGACTTGTAATAGTTGCTTTTTTTTGGAGGATGTGCTTATGCTAGTTCTGCATTTTACACCTTAAATTCTAATTTTTAAATCTTAAAAAAAGCTGTCAAAGTTTTTAATGAAGTTTTTAATATTTACATTTTGTGGGTGGGGAAACTGAGGCTCAGAGAATTTGATAAAGTTGCTCAGGATTATACTGCTAATTAGTGATTAGCTCAGTTTGGAACCAGGTCTGTAGATCTCCAAGCCCATGGATTTTCCAGTATATCACTATATCTGAAAAGAAAGACAGATAGCAGCTAACATTGAATGAATGAAGACATTTTTAAAAGTGCAAAAATCGGGGCCATTGGAACTAGTCTTTAGTACTGGAGAAGCATTTGAGGGCTTTAAAACTAGTTCTAAAGTTCAGGAAAATGAACCTCAGTCATGAAAAAATGGTTAAACACTGAGATTGCTTCTTTTCTATAAAATACTTAAACCATTTATAACTGTATCATGCACATTTAGCTATAAAATATTTGCTGCCTTTGAGAATCCATACATGGCAAATAGGTGGGGAAAAAGTGGAAACAGTGACACATTTTATATTCTTGGGCTCCAAAATCACTGCAGTTGGTGACTGCAGCCACGGAATTAAAAGATGCTTGCTTCTTGGAAGAAAAGCTATGACAAACCTAGACAGCGTATTAAAATGCAGAGATATCACTTTGTTGACAAAAGTCCATATAATCAAAGCTGTAGTTTTTCCAGGAGTCATGGACAGAAGTGAGATAAAGAAGGCTGAGTGGTGAAGAATTGATGCCTTCAAATTGTGGTGCTGGAGAAGACTCTTGAGAGTCCCTTGGACTGCAAGGAGATCAAACCAGTTAATTCTGAAGGAAATCAACCCTGAATATTCATTGGAAGGATTGATGCTGAAGCTGAAACTCCAATACTTTGGCCACCTGATGCAAAGAGCCAACTCATTGGAAAAGACCCTGATACTGGGAAAGATTGAGGGCAGGAGGAGAAGGGGGCGACAGAGGATAACATAGTTGGATGGCATCATTGACTCAATGGACCTGAGTTTGAGCAAACCCCAGGAAATAGTTAAGGACAGGGAAGCCTGATGTGCTGCAGTTCATGGGGTCATAAAGAGTCAGACACGACTTAGCGACTGAACAAGAACAACAGCTGTGTAGTGCAGTCTGATGGATGAGGATTGCTGCTGCTGCTAAGTCGGTTCCATTGTGTCCAACTCTGTGTGACCCCAGAGACGGCAACCCACCAGGCTTCCCCGTCCCTGGGATTCTCCAGGCAAGAACACTGGAGTAAGTTGCCATTTCCTTCTCCAATGCACGAAAGTGAAAAGTGAAAGTGAAGTTGCTCAGTTGTGTCTGACTCTTAGTGACCCCATGGACTGCAGCCCATCAGGTTCCTCCATCCATGGGATTTTCCAGGCAAGAGTACTGGAGTGGGGTGCCATTGACCTCATGTAAATTAGTGCAGAGTGAGTGCAGCTGGCTGCTTTAGGTAACAGAGTACAGCACCATTTGCAAATCAAGAAAAATGGCTTGATTTCTGGAACATGTAAGAGCTTTCCTGTAGGATAATAAAAAAAAAAATCATGGTCAGGGAAGTTCATAGATCTACTCAAGCATGTACATTATTATGAAGGATGACCACATGTATGGTGGATGAACTCCAGCTCTGTTAGTATGTTGTCAATAATCTTGACATTCTAATTGTTCTCAATAAGGCTGAGGATCTTTGAACTATGCTTTGTTCGTTTCTGTCTTTTTAGTGCCTAATAGGGGCCATGTTAAATATTTGTTAACTTGACTAAATGTATATTAAAGTACATTTTTCGTTTAACTGTTAACTGGTTTTGGTTATATGCTGCTGCCAAGATTTAGCCCTAGTCAATTATAGCTCCAGTGCATTTATTTAATGACACTTTAAGAAAATCTAATATCGTAGTTTATACTATTAATTCATAATGAATATTGCCTGAAATAAGAGTGACTCTGATTGTGTTGGGCTTCCCTGATAGCTCAGTTGGTAAAAAATCTGCCTCTAACGCAGGACACCCTGGTTTGATTCCTGGGTTGGGAAGATCCACTGGAGAAAGGATAGTCTACCTACTCCAGTATTCTTGGGCTTCCCTGATGGCTCGGCTGGTAAAGAATCCACCTGCAATGAGGGAGACCTGGGTTCAATCCCTGGATTGGGAAGATTCCCTGGATAGAGAACAGCTATCCACTTTAGTATTCTGGCCTGGAGAATTCCATGGATTGTATAGTCTATGGAGTTGCAAAGAATTGGACATGACTGAGAGACTTTCACTTTCACTTTGATTGTGCTAGAATGTTTACTTCTATAATCCAAAGAGATTATTCTAAAATTGTATTTGCTTCAGTGGGATATGGTATGTGCTATTACTGTGACATCTGGGTTGACTTGTGATTTGGCTCACAAGTCCACAGTGGTGTGATATTTTCTATGAACTCATGCAAGAATTGAAAAAGAACATCAGAAAGGAGAAAGAAGAATAGGTAGGGCTTCACTTCTGTGATCTCAAAAATGAACACACACCAATGTTAAGATGGACTAAGAGACCTGAGATTCCCTAGAAAGGAGTGAAATCAATGAGCAGACTCAGAAAAACATACAGCAAAACAAAACAGGATTGAAAAGTAGAGAAGCCGTCGATAGGTCAGAGGTTCAGAGATGTGGAGTTAAAAGAGATATGACAGACTACTGAGATGAAGAAATTCTGCTCACTGATTACATGGATCAATAAGAGGGAGACTGTTAAAATACCTCATCTTGTATGTGTTACATCAGTCCCAAATCAGGTTCACTTCAATTCTCAGAATGTTCATCTTTCAGACACAAGTTTTAAATCAAGCTTAGACTGAGCTGAATCCTCAGTATACATGCTTTCAAGGATTAGTTGTACATTAGTGAGTTTATTAATTGCTGAGATTCACTGAATTCTATAGTTGCTAAAATTTAGGGCAATTGGATCCTTTTATTTAACAATTTCAGGGGTCCCCAAATGCCGACTCAGAGATTAGCTGTGTCTGAAGCATTTTGAAAGAATATATGAATATAGCCTTGTATTGATAGTTCCTTCCCTTGGAGATTCTGATTCAAAGTGTCTGAGAATGCCCAGACATCTGTATTTTTATAAGTGCCCAGAGATATAATGCAGGTATCGGCAAACTTTTTCTGTAAAGGGCAAGAAAACTTTGAGATTTTGTGGGCCATGTGCTCTCGGTTATAACCACTCTACTCTGCCATTGTAGCTGGAAAGTAACCATAGGCAACACATAGACAAATGAGCATGGCTGTGTTCCAATAAAACTTTATTTACAACAGTCAGTAGGTTTCTCAAACAATCAAACATAGAATCACCACAGGAGCTAGAGAATTCATCCTGGATGCATACTCAAAATAATCAAAAGCAGGGACTCAAACACATACTTGTACATCCATGTTCAGGGCAGCGTTACTCACAACTGCTGAAAGTAGAGGCAGCAAATCTTTCATGAGTAAATGAACACATAGGCAAAATATGGCGTATACATAAAATGTAACATATTCAATCTTAAAAAGATATAAAATTCTGACGCACATTACAGTATGAGTGGACATTGAGAACATTATCAAAGTGAGCCAGACACAAAAGGACAAACATTGCATGATTCCACTTATATGATAAGTACCTTGAGTAGTTGAATTAATAGAGATAGAATCACGGTTATCTGAGTCCGGGGAAGGGGGAAATGGGGAGTCATCATTTAACAGGTTCAGAATTTCAGTTTGGGATGATGGGAACATTTTGGAGATGGCTGATGGTGCATCACTGACTCGATGGATGTGAGTCTGAGTGGACTCTGGGAGTTGGTGATGGACAGGGAGGCCTGGCGTGCTGCGATTCATGGGGTCGCAAAGAGTCGGACGCGACTGAGCGACTGAACTGAACTGGTGGTGCTGACTGCACAACAGTGCGATTGTGCTTAACGCCACTGAACTGTACTGGGGCTTAAATGGTGAACATTTGTTGTGCGTATTTTGCTATAATGAAAGTAGATTAAAAGCATAATCAAGAAGCAGAAAAACAAAAACAAAGAATAAAATAAAGAACGAATGGCAGGAGGCGTGAGTTTGATTAATGGTGATAGTTTACCAGCCCTATGGCTAATGGAGAGCCAGAGTAGGGACTGTGATAGCGACCAATGATAGTTTGTTTCCTTTTAGAATTAGTATGGCAACCAAGCCACCTTCAGTTTTCTTTGATTTGAATTTTTTTTTTTTTCAAAAATGAGAATCTTGGATGTTTAACGTCATTACAGTCTTCGCTAACTTCTATGGAAGACAAGTTTCTCTTAATGTCATATTTAGATCAAATTACATATTGTATTATTGTGATCTACTTTCATCTTCCAAAACCCATCTGCCACTAAATACTAGATAGCATTTTCCTTGAGGAACTATGCATTGCATACCTTCACTGTTTATTTCTGTCTACTTCTCTATCCCCCTTAACTCTTTTCTCAGTTAAATTGCTCCTCTTCTCATTCAGACAGAGAGACTGGAGGTGTCCATTCCAAACTATTCATTTTGGACTGTGGAGTGGAGGTCTGCCTGCCATCTACCGAGACATGAGGAGTTTGGTGGTAAGTATTCTCCTTCCAAATGCTAGTGATTTACTCATCTTTTCCCAGTGATAGTTTAAATATCAAGCTTTGGCAAAGTACCTATTCAATTCACAAATTTGGAATTAATGATTTTGTGCAAATTAATATGGATTTATTATTTATAAAGGAATCACCATTATTTATATATATAAAACTGGAATGATATTTAACCTGAGGTGATTTGAGGTATTTTTATCTGTAGAAATTCCTTGAACAAATCAATACTTTGTACTTTAAAGACTTGAATGAAGAAATATAAAACAAGTTCTCTTATTCAGAACAATATCCTTTGTTCCCTCAGTTTTCTGATCCAGCCTCCAAGAGAAGTCAAAAAATAGCATGTTTTAATTAGCTTGGTAAAATAATATATGTTTATTATTTAGGGCACAGATTAATATGAATGTAATATGATGATTCAGTTGGTAAGTTCTTAGAATATAGTCCCTTTTCCTATATTTGTAATTTTTGCTTACACACCTCAAATTCCCACAATTAATGGTGAGAGAAAGGAATTAATGTAAAAAGGGGTGTATGTGTATGAGTATACTGTGTTTATACTGAACACGCAGTTGCAAAGCAGTTTAACTTGAGACCGGTTGAGGTTTACATACGTCTCTGTGTGTTATACAAGGTGAGTTTGTGTACCTAGACTTAACATGTTCCTAAGGTTCACTTCAGTTTCACTGAGACACTCTGCAATGAGACACTGATACAATCTCAGAAAGTCTTACCAGAGTTGGCTGTTTTAGAATTCATGTTGCTAAGGGACAATTGATGGTCGTATTGAAGCCATCTGGGTGAGTCTTGGTCTACACAGATTCGTGTGCTTATGTACAGGTACTGCGTGCTTCCTTCATCCCCACATTTACCCAACAGCAGAAATCAGCCCTCTCCTGTTCTGTGTAGGCAACGTGCTAGAGGTGCCAGGCACTGGGAGGTGAAAAAGGCATGATTAGAGGAATAAGGGCCTTGACCGGATTAGCGATGGTGGAAATAAAAAGGAGCGACTGGAATAAAGAGTTGGAGGATGAGATAGCAAAGATTAGACAGATAGCAACAGTAACATTTCACTGCTAAAGGAGTTCCTTTTATATGCCAGGTCTGTGCTAAGCACCTAAACTCTCTTAGCCCTTAACAACACTCTGCAGTTTCCATTATGCACATTTTACAGGGAGGTTGAGTAACCACAATTACTGAGCTACCAACTGTAGGGATTGGAATTCAAGCCCTGTGTTTAATTCCAAGGTCTAAATTCTTAACCATATGCTTTTTGAGCCAAATGCTGCCACTGTCCCTGTTTTACTTTAAATCAACAGAAGAATGCCACCACTCGTGTTTGTAAAAGAGATTGCACCTCTTAAAATGCACCTCTTCATGTTCGCTTCGTGTATTATTTCTTAAGCAATAGGCTCTTGTTGTTTAGTCATTAAGTTGTGTCTGACTCTTTTGCGACCCACAGACAGTAGCCCTCCAGGCTCCTCTGTCCATGGGATTTCCCAGGCAAGAATCCTGGAGTGGGTTGCCATTTCCTACTCCAGGGGAGTTTCCCAATCCAGGGATCAAACCCACGTCTCCTACATTGGCAGGTGGATTCTTTACCACTAAGCCCCCAGGGAAGCCCAAACAATAGGTATCTTTCTATATAAGTGCCAAAAATTGAGATCCAAAGTACAAAGTCATATTTAGTAAAAAGTGTCAGTATAATTAGTAAATTAGTAAAAGGTGTATAATAATTAGTAAAATGTCAATATAAGGGAGTGTAGAATGAAAGGAGAGAAAGGATAGATGGACTGTAAGTTCTAACTCAAGAAAACTTGTACTGACAGAAGTAGCTGTAGGAATATTGCTTAATCTCACTGAGCCTCATTTCCTCAGGTATAAATGGGCATTAATTATATTGTATAGTTTATAATATTATTATCATGGGAATTAAATGAGATAATGCATGAAAAGTGCCTTGCGGAGAACAGTATCAATAAAAAGTGCTCTGTTTTTTTTTTTTTTAAAGTGCTCTGTTTTGAACACGATTAAGATGAAATGTGCCTGACTAACTCCATATTTCAGAATTTCTCTGCTGTTTGATTCTGGTTAAGTAAATGATTGGTGATTATTGTTCATCATATTTTTCTACTGAATGCTTATTTGTTTGCATAAGAGCTATGGAAGTTGTGAGCTAGCATCATAATGAGAAAGCATGAAAGAAAATTAAACAAATATTTATTGAGTAATCAAACTATCACTAATTTTTCTGTGGTAGTGATAGAATATAAACAGCATATTTTAAATTGCATTTCAAATCACAACAATAATTTGTAGTGTTTTGGAGAACATATTTCCTTCCCAAAGATGTCTGAGTATTTTGCTGAAATGTTTTAAAAACTCACAGGGCTGAGTTCAAATTACGGCCCTCCCATCTCCCCTCTATTGGCTATGGGGTCCTGGCAAGTCTTTGCCTCCTTATGCCTCTTTTGCTTCATCAGACAAATTGATAATAGGCTCAAATTGATGGAGAGCATAGTTTCAGGCATTTAGTCCACATTAATAACAACTAGCTTCCCCCTTTCCATTGACTGACAAATACAAAACCCACTAACAAGAAGTTTTCTTTATTCTTTCTATAAAGTAAAGGATAGTCACAAAGGCCTCAATGTCTGGGGCTCTTGTCTGTCTTATTGGTCTTGAAAAAAAAACCTTTCTTTCTTCAAGAGTGATGGTTCCAGCACCTTAAACATTCTGCTTACAGGTTTTGTGATTTTAAAAATAGGGACACATTTCACAGATGAGACATACATCTTGTAGCTGGTAGCTCTGTGGTGCTAGGTGACATGGAAGGGCATTGCTCTCTTTCTTGCCCAAAACAAACTTCTAGGGCCATCTTTGTGACTCAGAACAGAGGTCTGAGAGCCAGTGGCCAACTGCCAAGAAAACTGAGGCCAGAGGAGCTACATTCAGCTTCTTACCACCCTGGCAACTGGCTGACCTGGCCCGAGCATATTGTTGGTGTTTTATTAAAAGGGTTGATTTGGGGAATGTTGTGTTTGCCATGCAGTGTCATGCCTCAAAGCCTTGGTTTCCAGCCTTTATTTATAAGCCTAATTGTTGCTATGGAAATTCAATATTTAAAGAGGTAATTATTGCTGATCTTGTTGCATGTGTCCATTTCTGATGTCCAGCTGTTAGCTCTTTAGCTCCAGTCTAGCAGATTAATTACTGCTATTGATTACTTTGAGCTTCTCTCTTCACACCTGCAGTCTGTGTAATTAGCTGGTGGCCTCCTCTGAAAATTAGGAGCAGTTTCATTCTGGCACTTTGCCATTTCCCAGCCATGTGCACTGCACTGATGAACAAAAGCAAATCTATTTTAAATAGAGATATCTGGGTAATGAACTCTTTGTGTTTTTGAACTATCCGTGGATAATTCAAATTACCCTCTGTTAGCAAATATTGTACCTCATTTGATGACTATCTGCAAAGAAAAAATTCCAAAACACTGGTTTTTATTCCCATTTCCACCTTGTAGAAATTTGCTCCTGTGTGTGTGTGTGTGTGTTTTTTTTAAATCAAAACAACTTTGCAGTTCTGCTGCCAAGGGTATTGGGGTGCTGGAATGGGTTTTCTAATGGAGCCCAGTGGAAGCAGCTGAAAATTCCAGGCTTCCAGGCACTAACGTTCATCCCTTCGTTAGATTCACACTCTTAGTCTGAGAGACAAATCACCATTCTTGGGAGCCCTTGTCATACGCTGGGGATAAAAAATTTCCTATTAAAAATGATTTAGACAGAGATACGAGGGATATTACAGGAGTCTTCAAAATTTTCTTGCCAACTTTATTTCAGTTAGTAAGATATTTTTCCTTTCTGCTCATTGGAAACCAAATCTGGCGTTGCCAAATGTCAACATCTAGAGTTTTGCCTCCAATGTTCTTTTATGATACTTTCTCATCTGTCGTGTGATATACTGGCTAAACACGCAGGAAATATAAGTCGGCAGTAGAATTGGGAGTGGACTTCCCAAGTAATGACATGCAGTGATTACTAACATGGCCAGCTGTTCTTTTCTATGCCTACAGGGTCTCACTAAAGTTCCCTTTAGCTATTTAACTTGTGTTGAGTTATTATACTAAAGGTTATTGCTTATTGTAGGAAAAAATAAAGTGCTTTCCTCCTGCCCATGGCATGCATCTGCCAGCTTTCACTGGAAGATTTAAGTGGGTACGTATGTCCCAAAGCCCACCCAGCACATGGAAGGAAAAAAGTTTAGGAAGTTATCACTTGTCAGAAAGATGAAATTATCATGCCACTCATGTCAGGCACAAATGTGTTAGTTGGATCACAGCAATGTGGGAATGCTTCATCAGCTCCAATAAAGCCTCTGTGGAAGCAAAGAAATGCAACTTGCTTCTGTCTGGGGCGTGGGGTGGAAGACGTCACCGAGTATGGAAAGAGTAAAAAGAGCGAGGGCATTCACTCATTGACTCAACGAACCTCTGGGGCATCTAATGGGGAGGCTGAACGCTGGCCCTCAGACCAGAAGGTCCCCAGCTGGAATCTCATCATTTCCACTGTTTCCAGATTAAAATTTAAATTGTGTGCTGCCATTTGGAGGCCTTCTGGGCAGGGTCTCACAGAGTCACCAGTTATTAGGAATGCCTCCTATTATCACAACCCTAAAAGCTATTTGAACAGCAGCCTAATGCGACTGTGATTTCCAAGGACCATTTGCTATTATTGCAGCCCTGCTCAGATGTGAGTGGGAGCAACTATCCAAAGTTGCCTACTCAGAGTACCAGAGAGGAGACTCTGAAGCACCAGAGAAATGTTTTTGCTGGCCATAAGAATAAATTCACCATGAACAAACAATCTTTGGTTTCCCCAGAGCAAGGGCAAGGTCATCTCTGATTCTTACCAACAGCAACGCTCTTCCCCTACCAGAGTATGAACTTTAGAAATTTGCACTAGTTACAATTTCAACTCAACTAGAAATACGAAAAACACAGTTTTAAAAGGGCATAAAATGCAAAATAATAGTTATAGAAAGCATTCCATACTTAGGGATTGTATAATGGCTTTCAAATGACAGGAATGTATGCATATATACACATATATGTTTCAGTTCGTTCAGTCCTCAGTCATGTCCGACTCTTTGTGTCCCCATGGACTGCAGCGCACCAGGCCTCCCCGTCCATCACCAATTCCCGGAGTTTACTAGAACTCACTGAGTCAGTGATGCCATCCAATCATCTCATCCTCTATCATCCCCTTCTCCTCCCACCTTCAATCTTTCCCAGCATCAGGGTCTTTTCAAATGAGTAGTTCTTTGCATCAGGTGGCCAAAGGATTGGAGTTTCAGCTTCAACATCAGTCCTACCTATGAATATTCAGGACTGATTTTCTTTAGGATGGACAGGTTGGATCTCCCTGCAGTGCAAGGGACTCTCAGGAATCTTCTCCAACACCACAGTTCAAAATCATCAATTCTTTGGTGCTCAGCTTTATTTATAGTTCAACTCTCACATCCATACATGACTACTAGAAAAACCATAGCTTTGACTACATGGAACTTTGTTGGCAAAGTAATGTCTCTGCTTTTTAGTATGCTGTCTAGGTTGGTCATAATTTTCTTCAAGGAGCAAGCACCTTTAATTTCATGGCTGCAGTCACCATCTACAGTGATTTTGGAGCCCCCCAAAATAAAATCTGACACTGTTTCCACTGTTTCCCCATCTATTTCCCATGAAGTAATGGGACCAGATGCCATGATCTTAGTTTTCTGAATGTTGAGTTTTAAGACAACTTTTTCACTCTCCTCTTTCACTTTAATCAAGAGGCTCTTTAGTTCTTCGCTTTCTGCCATAAGGGTAGTGTGATCTGCATATCTGAAGTTATTGATATTTCTCCTGACAGTCTTGATTCCAGCTTGTGCTTCATCCAATCCAGCATTTCTCATGATGTACTCTGCATGTAAGTTAAATAAGTAGGGTGACAATATACAGCCTTGACATACTCCTTTCCATATCTGGAGCCAGTCTGTTGTCCCATGTCCAGTTCTAACTGTTGCTTCCTGATTTGCATATAGGTTTCTCAAGAGGCAGGTCAGGTGGTCTGGTATTCCCATAAAATTTTTTCAGAATTTTCCACAGTTTGTTGTGATCCACACAGTCAAAGGCTTTGACACAGTCAATAAAGCAGAAATAGATATTTTTCTAGAACTCTCTTTTCAATGAGCCAACGGATGTTGGCAACTGGATCTCTGGTTCCTCTGCCTTTTCTAAATCTAGCTTGAACATATGTAAGTTTGCAGTTCATGTACTGTTGAAGCCTGGCTTGGAGAATTTTGAGCATTACTTTACTAGTATGTGAGATGAGTGCAATTGTGCAATAGTTTGAGCATTCTTTGGCATTGCCTTTCTTTGGAATTGGAATGAAAACTGACCTTTTCCAGTCCGGTGGCCACTGCTGAGTTTTCCAAATTTGCTGGCATATTGAGTGCAGCACTTTCACAGCATCATCTTTCAGGATTTGAAATAGCTCAACTGGAATTCCATCACCTCCACTAGCTTTGTTCGTAGTGATGCTTCCTAAGGTCCACTTGACTTCTCATTCCAGAAATGTCTGGCTCTACGTGAATGATCATACCATCATGATTATCTGAGTCATGAAGATCTTTTTTGTATAGTTCTTCTGTGTATTCTTGCCACCTCTTCTTAATATCTTCTGCTTCAGTTAGGTCCATACCATTTCTATCCTTTATTGAGCCCATCTTTGCATGAAATATTCCCTTGGTATCCCTAATTTTCTTGAAGCAATCTCTAGTCTTTCCCATTCTATTGTTTTCCTCTATTTCTTGGCATTGATCACTGAGGAAGGCTTTCTTATCTCTCCTTGCTATTCTTTGGAACTCTGAATTCAAATGGGTATATCTTTCCTTTTCTCCTTTGCTTTTCGCTTCTCTTCTTTTTTCAGCTATTTGTAAGGCCTCCTCAGACAACCATTTTGCCTTTTTGCATTTTTTTTTCTTGGGGATGGTCTTGATCCCTGCCTCCTGTATAATGTCACAAATCTCTGTCCATAGTTCTTCAGGCACTCTGTCTATCAGATCTAATCCCTTGAATCTATTTTTCACTTCTACTGTATAATCATAAGGGATTTGATTTAGGTCATACCTGCATGGTCTAGTTGTTTTTCCTACTTTCTTCAATTTAAGTTTGAATTTGGCAATAAGGAGCTCATGATCTGAGCCACAATCAGCTCCCGGTCTTATTTTTGCTGACTGTATAGAGCTTTACCATCTTTGGCTGCAAAGAACATAATCAATCTGATTTTTGTATTGACCATCTGGTGATGTCCATGTATACAGTCTTCTCTTGTGTTGTTGGAAGAGGCAGTTTGCTATGACCAGTGCGTTCTCCTGGTAAAACTCTAATAGCCAGTGCTCTGCTTCATTCTGTCCTCCATGGCCAAATTTGCCGGTTACTCCAGTTATTTCTTGACTTTCATTTTTGCTTTCCAAATTTGTTTAACCCTCTATAAATACACAGGGCTTCGCTAGTGGCTCAGTGGTAAAGAAACTGCCTGCCAATGCAGGAGATGTGGGTTCAATCCCTGGGTTGGGAAGATACTCTGGAGAAGTAAATGGCAACCCACTCTAGTATTCTTGTCTGGGAAATCCCACAGACAGGAGGAGCCTGGCCGTCTCCAGTCTGTGGGATTGCAAAAGAGTCAGACATGACTTAGCAACTAAACAACAACAATATTAATGTATATTTATATTTTTGGATATTTTATTTTTATTATTGCAAAATTCAGCATGGTTAACCTAAGAAAATCTGAGGCTGTGCCTAGTATATGTATTGTTAAGTTGAACGTGTCACATATCTCTGGTAAACAGAGCTACTTCAGCCATTAGTTTTTCAGCATCAGCAGAAGAGAAATATAAATTCTATCAAGTTAGGTTGTTTTAAACCTGATTTTTAAAACCAGTTACAAGGAGCATTTAACAATGGTTCTGTTGTACCATCATAGGGTATTTGAAAAGGCTAAGTGAAATGAGAATGAGAATTATTTCGTAAATAATAATAAAAATAGTGTAGCTGACATGTGTCAAGTGCTTATTATGTGCCTCATGTTAAGTGCTTTGAATCATGAGTGTTAAGTTGCTTCAGTTATGTTGACTCTGCAACCCTATGGACTGGACTGTAGCCTTCCAGGCTCGTCTGTCCCTGGGATTCTCCAGGCAAGAATAGTGGAATGGATTGCCATGCCCTCCTCCAGGGGATCTTCTGGAGGCAGGAATCAAACCAGTGTCTCTGACATCTCTGGCAGGTGGATTCTTTACCACTAGCATCACCTGGGAAGCCCAGGTGTTTTGAATACATCCTCTATTTTAATCCTCTCAACAAACCTGTGTGTATTATGGATGCCACCATTCTCTGGATGATGGTGACACTGTGATAAGGACTGAGCTGATTGATAGCATAGGCTGACGATGGTCAAGTCTAATAAGTAACTTCATTTGTCTACGAAGCCAGAATTTTAACTACTTTTGGGCATTTTATTCCAGTTATGCAACCCTGATGATGTTTTGCTCCATTTATATGGATTCTTTAGTATTTGGATTAACCAAATGGAAAAAATCTAATCAAAATCTAATCTGGTGTCTTTGGGCCCAACTAATATTACTTAAGCCTTAGTCTAACAGTTTGATTTTCCTCAATTTATTGTGACTTATTGCAAGTCGTTCTGCCAAGATCATGTTATCCTGTCTGTGAGGAGAGAGCTCACATTAATGAAATGTGGGGATGGAGCAGGACCAGGCATTTGTGCAGTTGCTGCCTGACCCGGGTCAGGCAGGCTGCTCAGCGACTGTTGTAACTTCTCCTGTGGGGAAGCCTTTTTGCTGGAAGAGTCCCAGAGTGTTATTGATTCTGTTACTAGAAATGCAGGGGAAATCCCCCTCCCCCACAACTTTGCTGCATGTCTTTCTTACTGTGTACAATTGCTCTTGTTTCACTTGGACACCTGAAAAATTTATTTTCTAAGGAAATAATCAGAATAAGGCCTCCGTCTCTGTTTATGTATAATACACACATGTAGAGTGTATTTTGCTTTTCCATAAATATATTTTATTATATATATGTGTTTTGCTGTTGTGCACGCATTTGTGTGCATGCACACACACACACAGACACACAATTGTTCCATGCAGTGTTTCTAAGACATTTTAGAGTCTGGCAAGGACTTTTGAGAGAATGAAGGGCAGAGCTTTCTCAGTGTCAGTATATGTGTAAATATCTTCAGAGTCTATGAAAGCATCTTCATTTTTTTTTTCAATCATGGATTATTGTTTGAAGGGGAGCTGTTTTATGATTTGTAGCAAATGTCAGATAACCTGCAAGAAATTCTCTTGTGGAAACAGAGCAAGTCAGATTTCCCTGATCTTATATTTTCCCTTTCAGTGTCTAATAATATCCCATCCTTAGCATCAACTCTTGCCCTAATGAGCTGAAACTACATTAGCAAAATCTTAGGCAGATAAATTGACTCAGACCTTGGTTTGATGATCCTATTTAAGACATTCAATTAATTCTGTTTTGCTACAAGCTAATTTATGACTTTGTATTTATTCAAAAAAATGTTGAAGATACAAAGCTGTGGGAGACAAACTAATGAATTATTCTACCTTCCTTCATGTGCTCATCATGCACTTGCTATAGTAAGGGAGGAAGAGAAGGAAGAAAGACATGCTTTTGATGTTAGATATGTGGCTATTTTCTTGTCTTATCAGGCAGTATTTAACTGATATAAACACATTTAGATCCCTCTAGGAGATATTAATTAGTGCAGTAAATGTTGGTTTATTAATTATTGTTAAAATTTTCTTTATTTACCCAGTAAATAGTTTTTAATCTCTTTTTGTTTCCTTTCCTGTCTCCCTTCCTTCCCCCCGCTTCTTCCTTCCAAGATGATAATTGGTTTAGTGTGGTCATAAACTTGTGTTCTTTGTTGTGGATAATGACTGGCGGCTTGATAAAACTGTGATATGGTAACAGATACTATGATCCACTTTTCTGTGGCAAAGCTTAATAATTGAACCATAACCTTTGGAGAGAAGAGAAAATTCTGAGAGTTTTAAAGTAATTTACATCTCTGTGCCACACTCGGTGTGTTTTTAATGAGCTTCTCTGGATCTACAGGTAGCGAAAGTTTTTTTCTGCTGATGTACAGGGCAACTTGTCAAGACATCCTGCAGGAAAGTGTGTTCAGAGAAGGTCAGCCAGGGAATAGAATTGTATTAGGTGATGCTGTGGTTCATAATTGACTTACTCTGTCTCTGGAAAGTGATAGGTGAGGCTGAGAGGAACCTGCCCCGTCTCCATTCCCTCTCCTTCCTTTTAACTTTATTAAAGCTGCTTTTCTTACACCTTCCACTATTTCTTTTTACATTCTTGCAGCCTAAAATTCCAGTTGCCACCTGTGTTGCTTTTGATGCTGAATTTAAAATATAAACCATTTCTTACAATAATCAGCTCCAAATTTCCAAGCGACTCTGTTTTATAAGCCCATGTTTTTTTCATGTATTTCTCTCAGGGCAGGCAACAATCTTGTTCATCTCTCTAGCATGACAGCCAAGTGCTATTGTGTGGGACAGGTTAACCTTGCTATGCTGCAGAAGAAAGTCAGATTCCTGGAGATTCTTTGCCATGATTTCCTGCTGTCTCCACTCCTATACAGGCTAAATATATCCACCGATCTCAACAGACTTGCCCCTTTGCCCTGGTAACCTATAACTTGGAACAGAGTATGCATCAGCCAAACTCATGGCTTTTCTAGTATTTCTTTTTATGCCAATTGGGAAAAATAGATACCTAAAATGGGCACATATCAGTCAATTTAAAATAAACTCTGTCTTCATGGTATGAAGGAAAGTAATTGTACAGTTTGTACAGTATATTTATTTTGCTGCATTTGAAAAGTGTAGTTCTAGGTACCTACTATATTATATACAATTTCATGAAACACCTGCTTTATTCTATCCAGAGAAGTCCAGAAAGTGAACTTATATAGAATAAGCTATAGAATCAATTGCCAGTAAGGTTATGTAGCTACTGTAACAATATTGGTGAAAACTAGAGAAAAATTAAGATCGTAAGTCTACAAAGATACTCAAGGAATTGATTTTTTCTTTTTGTAGCTGAGAAGGCTTCTAAGGCTGTTGTGTGGAGCTGTGTTTATAGACAGACTATGCAGTGTTCCTGCTGCTCTGGGTTTACCTTGCATTTCTTGCATTTACCTTTTCTACTAGAACTTCTGGAAAGAGAACTTCCTTCAATTGTTCAGGGGAGGACAGGATCTGAAAATTCTTTCAAAGCTGTAGCTTCTCTTTTTGATTTACACAATGGGGCACAAACATGCTGATAAGTTAAAGTGGGATTAGGCCTTTTCCTTAGCATAGTGACTGGGCTAGGTAACACGAATGCTAATCATATACAGTCCCTTCTTCTCAGGAGTTTGCTTCACAAAATTTACAGAAAATTTATACTTTCAATGTGGATTGTACTATGATATTCAGAAATTTCCCATGGCACAAGCTTAATTCCAAGATGCTCAAGTTGAAGTCTTAAAAAAAAGATGAAGAATAAAATTGTAAGGAAAAGGTTTTTTATTCCTTTTTCTTCCTTCTCACTGTGTCCTTTTCTCTCAATCCTCTTCTCACCCTTTCCTCTTTAGGAGAGAATGTTGGTAAGAGATAAAAGTGAATAAAACTGTTAGTCGCTCAGCCGTGCCTGACTCTGTGACCCCATGGCCTGTTGCCCTCCACTCTCCTCTGTCCATGGAATTTTCCAGGCAGAAATATTGGAGTGGGTAGCCATTCTCTTCTCCAGGAGATCTTCCCAACCCAGGGACTGAACCCAGGTCTCCTGCATTGCAGGCAGGTTCTTTACTGTCTGAGCTACCAAGGAGGTGATTCCCTTTAATTTCTTTTATTGCCTATTTCTGTAGGTGTGAATATTTAGGAGGTACTGAAGATGGTTTCTAGGTAGTGACAGAGAAGGAAATTATTTACTCTAGGAAGCCTGCATGTATTCTTGTTAATTCATCTGCATACTGTTAAATAAGTAATATATTGGCGGGACTAGGAGATTTGAAAACTTTCCATCACCTACACTGAGCTTCCCTGGTGGTGCAATGGTAAAGAATCTGTGTGCACCGCAGGAGACACAGGTTCGATTCCTGGGTCAGGAAGATCCCCTGAAGAAGGAAATGGCAACCCACTCCAGTATTCTTGTCTGGGAAATCCCATGAACAGAAGAGCCTGGTGGGCTACAGTCCATGGAGTTGCAAAGGGTCAGACATGACTTAGCAAATAAAGAACAATAAACTACCTACGTTTCATTTTTATACTCTATTTTTTAGGTGCTTGTTTACCTAAGTTAAAGGCTTCCTTTATGTTAAACATATAGGAAAATTAGTTGGGCAGAATCATGTATGAATTAAGTTATTGTCTTGTTTTATATCCTTTTATGAATCTAAAGAGGAATAAGTGGGACTACATGGGTAACAGTTTTCAGTGGCTGAATAATTTAATAAAAAATTAAAAATATTGCATAAATATGGCTGTGATTGCATATGCCTAGGATAAAACCCAGTCAATACTTAGGATAAGCCAAACTGATACAAAGTTAGTGAGGAGATTGCTGAAACTCTAAGAAAATGCTGGCGTAATTGATGGTAGATTGAAATTTATGTAAACCTTCACATAGACTTTGGCAAACTGGCTGTTATACTTGTAATTATGACAATGTGAGACAAACATGAAAACATGATGACACATTGATGCCAAGTCTAACCTAAGAACCCATATAAATATTATGGAGTATAAAGAAATTTTCATACACATAGTCAAATGGAATATTTCAGTTTGGTTTTGAAAGTGAATTGGCTGGGATGGGGTGAGAGTGCTGTTCACTAAGTTTAAAATGTCTTAGAAACTTGAAAAAGTAAAACTGCCTGTCCTGTGAGATCTAATCCTTTTACATGGGATCCATCTGAATAAATGAGCATCTTTTTTAAGTGGGCAATACTGTGTATTCCAGCTGCAGACTAAATGATAGCTTCATTTCAAGCCTCCCGACTGCCATGGAACCATCTGGTATGTGCTCACGGGTAGGAGTAGGTGAGACTCCAGCTAACACTAAAGTCTTAAGCTCACCTAAGTTGTGTTTTATTTACCACTTCATATCACACTTGGGTGCAGGTAGAATTACAGCTGAAGTCCGAATCTCTTACACCCATTTTTAAGCTTACTCTTTTCTGCTTTTTTACTTACATAAAGGCATTCGTTTTTAGTGAAATAGTTGGAATGGAAAAAATAAAGCAGTTATATCTGAGGAAATCTAAACTCTAGAGTGGGAAAGACTTTATTTCATTCACACTTGAAGGTTTTTTTCCAATTATTGCTTTGGATCAAGGGGAGAACGGTTTGTATATGCTTCTCCCCTGTGTGCAGCTTTGAGCAATGTTCATATGTTATGTGAAATGATTATGCTAAATGTCTGTGAGAACTTGAGTCTTGCTGTGGATATATAGCGAGTCTATGGGACCCAAAAGAGAACAACAGTAGGAAGATAGGAAAGGCAAGGGATTTTTTTTAGAAATGAAGAGCTAGTATGAAATGGGCAAGTAGGGGATTAAATGAGAAATTGGGTGGTTTGAACAGATTGTGTATATATTTTCCTCTTTGAGACCCCTAAGATCTCGTCTTATATGTTGCATGGGGAAAAATAATCTTTGCTTTCTTTTTAGCTTCTTAACTATGCACTTTCATCATTGCTGTACATTCTTTAAAGCATGGCTCAGAAAAGAACTTTCAGCCAATCTCACTTTACTTCTAAAAATTCTAATTATTATTTTGATTCCTTCTTTACAGAGAGGTAGAAATCACTTTGGGAGAGGGTGGGATGATTTGGGAGAATGGCATTGAAATATGTATAATATCATATATGAAACGAGTCGCCAGTCCAGGTTCGATGCACGATACTGGATGCTTGGGGCTGGAGCACTGGGATGACCCAGAGGGATGGTATGGGGAGGGAGGAGGGAGGAGGGTTCAGGATGGGGAACACATGTATACCTGTGGCAGATTCATTTTGATATACGGCAAAACCAATACAATATTGTAAAGTTAAATAAAATAAAATTAAAAAAAAAAAAAAGAAAAGAAAAAAAAAGTAAACCCAACCACAGTCAAAAGTGATGGAGTTATCTTGACTGGCCTTAGACTAATTACATGATGTGGAGTAAGAGAATATATGATGATGTCTCTTCTCTCACTTTTCTCTTGCAAGCTGTATATCTTGCTATTTTGTTGGGCTATCTTACATATCACCAATCAAATAAATAATTTCCTGATGGAAATTTGAAAATAAAATAAAATAGTAGTATAGTATGAATTTATTGTCTGAAGAACAGTGAGTTTCTATTTAATTTTCATTAAATTGTAGCATAAAGAGAATTGTCACTTTGATCCAGTCTAAGATATAAGTGCTAAGGCTTTCAGGGTTTTCAGTAGCATTATGTTGGTTGAACACTAGAGCAGTTGACTTGTTTCTCAGGATCAATATCACAGGTGGCTCAGTGGTAAAGAATCTGCCTGCCAAATAGGAGATGTGGGTTCGATCCTTGGGTAGGGAAGATTCCCTGGAGAAGGAAATGGCAACCCACTCCAGTATTCTTGCTTTGGAAATCCAATGGGCTAAGGAATCTGGCAGGCTGCTACTGTTCATGGGTTGCAAAAAGTTGGACATGACTTAACGACTTAAAACAGCAGAAAAGAAAAGGTAATAAAATACAGGAGCTCAATGTTGTGACTGAACCCTGATTTTGGATCTGCCACTGGCCAGTAAAGACACAAAGTTGATCATTATTAATTATCATACTATTAATATTAGTGCTAAACTAATTGAAAATATTAGTGTAATGCCTAACACATCACCTTTTCTCTGTTTATAAATCATGCTACAAACAGAAATAGCATCTTTTAGAACTGAAGGTTGTCCAGACACATGGCTGTGGTATAAAATGCAGACAAGCTTGGTCTAGAGGTTTCCTCTGTCTGCTTGGTCTTCACTGGAGTGCTGGTAGTACTTGACTGAATTAGTAATCAGAAATGTAGCAGTGCTGTTTCGTGACTTTGAGACCCTTGATTGTGGATTATGTTTACAGATTGTAGTTTCTTTCTAAGTAGCATCCTTTGTATTTGAGGATCTGAGGAGGCTTGCAGTCTGTGATAAAATTGTTTTCTTCATGTAATTACATACCAGACATCATTGTGTCTGTCAAGATTTTGGTCCATAGAGCCAAGAAAAATCCATGTGTTTGCGTGATGAATTTAGACACATTTCATTTGTGAGATCGATTTTGTCAGGTACTCTTCTACTTCAACTGAGAAACCTACTGGGTAGCATATATAATTTCAAAGTAGAAACACCTTAGCTTTTAAAGTCTGAAGCTGCTTGTCCATAAACATCGAGCATTTCTTACTGATCACGCTCTGTTATGCTTGATGGGGCATCCAAAAAGATAAGGGGTGGTCTTAGCTGAAGGAACCTGCAGGCTTTGCAGAAGTCAAGCTCAAATATATATTTTATTTTTTTAAAATATGTATTTGAACTTGACTTCTGCAAAGCCTGCAGATTCCTTCAGCTAATCCCTGGTGGCTCAGTGATAAAGGATCCGCCTGGAAATCAGGAGCTACAGGAAACGCTGGTTTGATCCCTGGTCAGGAAGATCCCCTAGAGGAGGGTATGGCAACCAACTTCAGCATTCTTACGTGGAGAATCCCCATGGACAGAAGAGCCTGGAGGGCTATAGTCCATAGGGTTGCAAAGAGTCAAACACGATAAGCGACTTAGCACACAGGCATGCACTCACCAAATGTATGCTATTTATTAAGTAGCTTTGTTACAAAAAGCATATGCCTTGACTGCAGAGTTTGGAGTGAACTTAAAGTAGAATTAGTGTTCCTACCAGGAGCTTTTAGAGCCCTTCTATCTGTGAACTGGTATATGGTTCATTCTGTTTATGAACCAGATAACTGTGAAAGATCTTTGAAAACAAATGGATGGAAACTGTACTGAAAGTTAGGGTTATGATGGGTATTAAGAGAAGGGTGGAATTCTGAGGATTCCTCTCGAGGCTCAGGTTAACAAGTATTTAGGTATTTCCACATTTGTGGCATCACTGTTATGTGGTCTCTTTGAGTGATTCATAAACAGTCACAGAAGTTGGAGAAAAGCTGACAATTTTAACCCTTTGTTACATCCACCGATTTTGCTCTACTCTATAAGGGAACTCTGCCCATCAGGAAACCAGTTAAGACAGGTTTTGCCTATTGCTCTGCCCCTAGAAAATACATCCTATAATTTCCATGCAAAAAATGCATCAAAGAAAGAAACACCAGCTTGCTGACACTCTCATAATGGAGTATGGCCAAGGCAATTGTTGATCTCTTACAGCTTTTTGAAGAGTTAGCTCAGCAGTTAAGCTCTGAATAGGTCCACCCTTCTGTTAGTCAGCCAGCAATCTGCTCCCTTCCAGTGAATGGAATAAAAGCAGAGAGGCAGAATTTCATCTTTGTTCAAATGAGAAACCTATCTCCTGTAAGCCGGGGCCCTTCCTTCTCCATTAAATCTTCTGCCACCAAAGAGAGAAAAAGAAAAAAGGATCTTGAATATGTAGCATAACGGTCATCTCATCAGCTATAAACCTCACTTGGCAATTGTTTTTGGTCTTTAGTTGAGTACTAGGAGAGCCTCCACGTGAATGCTAGGTACAAATCCATTATCTTAGTACTGCTACCTATAATTAACATGGCCCAACAGAATTGTAAAAATATTTATAAAAAAGGCAACAGAATAACAATTACCATTATCCCCAACTAAACTCCTCCTCCTCCATGTTTTCACCAAGAGAGCCCTGTTGTTACTTCAACAGGCCCAGTGTTGTGGTGACTTTGGTGATACAAATAAAGCAAGACTAAAATTCTAATTGTGAAATGTAAAAAGAAAGTAATTGCCTAGTGTTGGTTAATTCCATCTTTGTGTGATGACAGCAGCTGCGTTTCCCTGTCTTGTGTATTTTAACAGATGGCATTATTTCTTATGGAGTGTTACAGTAGCGGCCGAGGTGACACTGAAGGAAAATTCTGTGACAGCGTGTTAAGTAAGATATTATTGACAAGCCTGTGGCGCGGCGATGCAGAACTGTATCGTCGTGAATCTCTCGTCACCTCTGTAGCCCCCACCAAATGGTTTCCATTTGCAGCATGTGGGGGCCAGAACAGAAAGATGAATGGAAAATGGTGTTCTTTTTCAAATTCCCTTGCTTGCATATCATTGACAGACTTGGGATGAAGGCCCAAATTTGGCAAAGAGGTGCGTTTATCAATCCAGTATCGTACTTTGGTAACTTTCTGTCAAAGCTAAGAAAACTGAGAGGCCCTGATGGGCTTGAGTTCTAACCCAAGGTCTGCTCCCAGTCACTTTTCTCTGGATTGGTTTCATTTGGGTAAAAGGCTGCAGTTGGACAACGAGAGAAGTCTCTAGGGCCCTTTCTACTCCAGCTCTCTGTGCTTCTGAGCGTCCCGAGCATTATGCTTTCATGGCACAAAGACAAAGTGAATAGAATGCTGTCTAGATTACTCTATGTGTTACTGATATTGATGTAGTCTAGTGTGGGGAAAAGACCAATGGCTCTTTGGAGGAGATCTGGCCATGGTTCAGCCATGACACAGGTCACTGAGTTAATCACAAGGATGCAGTCAAGGTCTAATAGGATGGTGCTATTGAAAGATGGTTAATTAATTCAACAAACATTACATAACTGCCCTGTACTAGATACTGTGCCAGGTGCTGGGGATTCAGTGGTGGGTAAAGCCTGGTCTTGCTTTTAGAGGAGGTCATTCAGTTGGAGAGACAGATAAATAAATGGATAATACAGCAGAGTATAGCAGGAGTTTTGACAGGCTCAAGTTCAGGGTGATGTAAAAGTCTATAGGAGGGGGAGCTCACCCAGCTAGGGGCCCAGAAACCTTCCAGGAAGAAGTGGATTCTAAGTCAAGGCAAATACAGGTAGAAGAGGGAGGGACAAATAATAACAGTATGACCAGAAACTTCTTGAACTAAGATTCAGAAATCACTATGGTTTGGTTTTCCTTCCCTACTGGTCTTAAGAGTAGGAGCCCACCAGAATCTTGTGTCTTGATGAGTGAGGAATGGTCTTATTTAAGTGTTCTTGAAATGATTTCTATCCTGCTGCATTTCTAAAACAAATGGTTTTAAAGCTTGAAAAACGATATTTAAGAGAATATCCAGCATTCCCTGTTAGACACTAAACATGAGTTTGGAAAAGACCTCTCCAGGCCTTCCTCTTTACAAATGCCCCAATAGATTCATGGCGCACTTTGAAGGGAGGTATAAATGGATCTATGTTGATTGGTCCAGGGAGAAATGAGAGTGGCTTTATACACAATATGAACTTTTGGCTTTCTTTTATAATCTTCACTAAGAGAAGGGCTGTCAGCTTGTTGCTCAGTGAATAATAAATCTGACTCATCCCCTGTCCCTGCAGGCTGACCCTCCTCCATACTAATGTCTGACATTTTACAGTTTAATTAAAATCACCTTCTAAGCAGCACGCCACCAAGAGAATGGTGGAATTTCTTCCTGCAACATGACAGCCGAGTAAAAGGGCAGTCCACCAAGTCTGCCATTGTCTGCGCTACTTGCCATGGAGTTCCTCTCACTAAGAGTGTTAGTGAGACCTTTGGCGAGAATGTGGGTAAAGAGGAGAAGAGAGCCCCTGATTGGGGGAACAGAAACTGACTCACCTCTCTGAACTTGGTGAGAGAAAGAATGTCCTGCTACCCCATATCTCCTTTAAGTCTTTGTTCTTTCATGAAACTGCAAACAGCAAATACCATGGTAACCTTTGTGAACCCATCTACTTCTGCACTGGAGCTGACTGTGTTGTATTTTGGACCCACAATGCCCTCCAAGGTGAAAGAAAGACCAGAGTATAGGATGGTGGTCTTTGCTTGCAATTTGATGCTGCTGCTGCTGCTGCTGCTAAGTTGCTTCAGTCATGTCCGACTCTGTGTGACCCCACAGATGGCAGCTCACCAGGCTCCCCTGTCCCTGGGATTCTCCAGGCAAGAACACTGGAGTGGGTTGCCATTTCCTTCTCCAATGCATGAAAGTGAAAAGTGAAAGTGAAGTCGCTCAGTCATGTCCGACTCCTTGCGACCCCATGGACTGTAGCCTACCAGGCTCCTCCATCCATGGGATTTTCCAGGCAAGAGTGCTGGAGTGGGTTGCCATTTCCTGCTCCAGCAATTTGATGTTATAAACCTTTAATATTTCTAGTGTTCAAACGTAGAACTCCAGATCCCCATATTTGCCTGTCCTCTTGTATATCTTAAAGTCTAGTTCTAAATAATGACTCATAGAATTATGAGCAAATCAAATGGTTGTTGAGTTCCTCATTTGGTGCCATTTTATGCAGTAATAGATAGCTGAAATGATTATATATGGAGGCAAGAGAACTGGACCTCGTGGTTCTAGAAGAGATGTTTTTAATAGTTCTGCTGAGGTTTCACTATCAACGCCATGCCTACCGAAAGATATGTGTGTGTGCATGCTAAGTCACTTCAGTCGTGTCTGACTCTGTGCGACCTTATGGACTGCAGCACACCAGGTTCCTCTGTCCGTGGAATTCTCCAGGCAAGAATCCTGGAGTGGGTTTTTGTGCCCTCCTCCAGGGGATCTTCCAGAACCAGGGATTGAACCCATGTCTCTTATGTCTAACCTGCATTGGCAGACAGGTTCTTTACCACTGCTGCCACCTGGGAAGCCCAAGATACGTGACAAAGTGGAAATAATAATGAATACTAATGTAGTCGTTACGATGTATTCAGCACATCCTCACTTAATCCTTATGACTCCTTATGTCATTGTCAGATGGGAAGACTGAGTCTCAAGGGCCACAGAGAAGTAAGTTGTATTCAAATCTGGTATACTGTTTCCATATTGTTCTTTCCCAAAGAAGTCTAGAACCAGTCAAAGTGAAGTGAAGTCACTCAGTCGTGTCCGACTCTTTTCGACTCCCCTACCAGCCCTCTCCATCCGTGGGATTTTCCAGGCAAGAGTACTGGAGTGGGTTGCCATTTCCTCTCCAGGGGACCTTCCTGACCCAGGGATAGAACCCTGGTCAAGGCAAGACTGAAAATAGCTTCCTGTTAGAAATCTAACAGTTGTTGAACTTGGAGTGACAGAGGAACTAGGTGAGTCTCTTTCAATACTTCACTAAAGTATGTCACCTAGTCTGTGCTACGGCTGTAATCATATCAGTTGCTTGAATGAGAAGAAGTGGCAAAAGCAAAATGGAATCCTTGAACTGAAGTAAGTAAACAGAACTACCTCCAGAATCTAGATTGTCTGGAAATTTGTGTTCCAAATAATTGACTCAAAAATTTGCATCAGAAGTTTATAATGGAATTATTTCTTTAAGAAGAAGCCAGTCAAAATCAACATGCTCATCCTCTGACCTTACGAAGTATTAAATTTTAAGTCAGGCTTCTTAGTTACTTATACTTTCCATGACAGAGAAAATTATCTCTTTTGGATCATGATCAATAATGTGGCATGTGCAATGCTGCTTTACATTTTTTTAGACTTATGATCAATTTCAGGTTAAAATATCTTATTTATCCAAAACTTAGGAGTGAACAATTTTTAAGTACATTGCTTGTAGTGTGACCTAGATAATGTGATGACAGCCTTTGGAACAATGTCAAGACCACTCCATATACATGCCCTTTATAAGCAGGCATCACAGTATGACAGCTTGAATCACACACAGTTTTTTTTATTTGTATTAACATGTACCTAAACATCCCCCAATGGAGAAGGCACTCCACTCCAGTACTCTTGCCTGGAAAATCCCATGGACAGAGGAGCCTGGTAGGCTGCAGTCCATGGGGTCGTGAAGAGTCGGACACATCTTCGTGACTTCACTTTCACTTTTTACTTTCACGCATTGGAGAAGGAAATGGCAACCCACTCCAGTGTTCTTGCCTGGAGAATCCCAGGGATGGGGGAGCCTGGTGGGCTGCCGTCTATGGGGTCACACAGAGTTGAACACGACTGAAGCAACTTGGCAGTAGCAGCAGCAAACATTCCCCAAACTCACTTTAAAACATGGACCAATCTGAGATCTTTTATGATTGGTTATACAGTGTGACCAACTAGGAAAGATGGGCCAGGAAGGTATTCTTAGATCAAAACCCTAAATGAAGGAGGCACAAAACAATCAGAGTAACATGGTAAAGATCACTCATGCCATCCTGTGTAGCAGATCTGAGGGAGTTCAGTCATAGTCATAAATACCAGCCACACTAGTCATCGCTCTCCATGTGGAACATAGAACGGATGTCAGCTTGTGATTATCAGATATTTCAAAGGCATAGCCATACAGGGAGCTACGGAACTGCTTTATCCTAGTGATACACAAGTTGTTTCTGAAATTCAAAATTTTAAAGAAGAATAACTTCATTGGAGTTTAATGATGACAAAGAATGTTTGAATCCAAATTTCTTTATCTGGACTGTTCTTGTTCGGGCATTTAACATGCTTTCATATCTTGTTTTCTCCCTGTCAAAAGCAATCTTGTACTGGAATTTGTAAATAAGTCTTTATGCGCCTACATCATAAGAATTAGAGTGGCTGGGTCAAAGTATTAAGTGTTTTAAATGACTGGTCATATAGAATGTCTACTTTTTGAAGTGTCTGATGTTTGGAAGAATCATTATCTGCCATACTGGTTAAATTTACCTCAATGTAAAAATAATCCAAATTCACCTAAATATTTAAAGAGTATGATATTGCCAGACACTAACACAAAAGACAGCCAGCCTCTGAGACTTGACACTAGACAACAAGATCTCTATAATGACATTCCTTGTATTTTAGGGAGATCGGGATTTAGCATCATACAGCACTTAGATAGAAACTAACCTGGGTCATAATTGGAATAAGACTCTGATAATATTAAGGCACCAATAAATATTTAATTTTAATTTTCATCTCAGTGCCAAATATTGCACCTGGAGATAATATCTGGTTGGATCTGGACCAAAGGATGAATGAATGAATACTGGCTGTAAATCCTGATTTTATAAATGTTTTACTTTATTTAAACTATTCTTTCAGACTACTCCTCCAAATCCATCCTGTACTATAGTTCGTGACTTTGGTTTTTTCAACTGTTTTCTGATTTTATCTCTGCTTTAGAATCTCTCATGGTTTTCCAATCCACCTACTCAGGATAAATGTTTATCATCTTGCTTTCCTATACCTCTTTCCTTTCCTTTGCGTGCCATGACAAATGCTTTGTTTTGCTTGGACACTAATGATACGAGAAACATGTTGATGAGCTATTAAAGTTTCCTTCTATTTTGTCTCTTCTTAAATATCAAAAGGAGTATTGACCCAAAATGCAATTCAGTTACTAAAACCACTAAAAAGAATATGAAATATTCTTTCATATTTGGAATATTATCAAATGCTTCTTGTTTCTCCTCTGTCTTTTCTGAAGAGGGAGAGGATTGAATAAAATGAACTTAATAGAAGAATTGTTCAGAGAATACATGTTTTTAGGTAATTTTATATATGTGATAAATTGAATTAATTGCTACATTATTCTTAAACATTTCCTCCCATCTTATTGGATGAGTTAAATCTAAAAAATAGTTTTATTTACATCTGAAACACACTGGTTATTTAAAAAACTCAGTTTTTAAAGTAAAGCTGAAAAGTAACTAAAGTAAACAAAACAGTTAGAAAAGTATAAAGATTAATATGAAAATAACCATGTGGAGTTACTTCACCAAGGGATAAGCACTGTTAATCTATTGATGAAAACGGTTCGTTATCTCTTATGAATGCCTACACACACACATATGTTCCTACACGTTGTTTTATGAAATTGGGATTGTGCTAATATACTGTACATTAATATATATAATATATTTATACTGATTTTGAGCATTTTTTCATGACAAAAAAGATTCTATATTACTTTTAATGCTTGCAGGATATTGCCTTATTTATCCTATATAACCGGAGAAGGCAATGGCACCCCACTCCAGTACTCTTGCCTGGAAAATCCCATGGATGGAGGAGCCTGGAAGCCTGCAACATTTAAGAGAGAACACATTTTCTTTCCTTTCTCTCTTTTTTCCCTCCCTTCTTCCTTGCCTTCCTGCTTGGGTACCAGTCAAAATGGTTTCCAGGAAGAGCACATTAATCAAAATTTTCATCAGCAGATCGTAAGTGCCTGATTTTCTCTTCCCTTTTCAATCCAGATCTTTGATATTTCCCACCTTTGCCAGTCTACTAGTATGGTGTATAGCTGCTTTAATTTTCATCTCTTTTGATTATAAGAAAGAACATCTTTTCATGATTGCTGACCATTTTTTAGTTTCTCCTTTGAGTAATTGCCTATTCTTGTCATATTTTTTTAAATTTAAAGAATTTCTTTGAGCTCTTTGCAAATTAAAAATTATTTTTTTTGTCATATGCTTTATGAATGTTACTTCCCAGTTTGTATTTTTATTTAAAAAATTTGTTCAACGTGCTTTATTACCCTCTTATAATGAAGTTCTTAGTTTTATGTGATAAATTTGTCAGTGTATTTTGTCTTATGCTTCTGAGTTTTTATGGTACGCTAAAAGATTTTCCCCACTATGTGATTATTTAAAACAAGCAAACAAACAAAACCTTCTAAATTTCAGTTTGCAATTTTATGGCTTAATTTCACTCTTTAAATAAATGAGATACTGACTTTATTGAATAATAATTACAACTATTTTGAACTCTGTTTTCCCCATTTTTCAAGGTATTTAATTGGAATTTTGAATGGTCATTTGAATAGATTTTTGTAATGTTTTGAGTTCAATATGTGACGATTTGGAGAAATTTATGTTTTTATAATGCAACTCTATATAAGAGAACATTTATTCATTTATTTATTTACATCTTTCTTCTATTATGTCCTTTAATAGGGTGTTGTAGGCTTGGTAATTAGTTTGCCAGCTTGCTGCCGCTGCTGCTGCTAAGTTGCTTCAGTCGTGTCTGACTCTGTGGGACCCCATAGACGGCAGCCCACCATGCTCCTCCGTCCCTGGGATTCTCCAGGCAAGAACACTGGAGTGGGTTGCTATTTCCTTCTCCAATGCATGAAAGTGAAAAGTGAAAGTGAAGTCGCTCAGCCGTGTCCAACTCTTAATGACCCCATGGACTGCAGCCTACCAGGCTCCTCTGTCCATGGGATTTTCCAGGCACGAGTACTGGAGTGGGGTGCCATTGCCTTCTCTAGCCAGCTTACTAATATGTTATTTAGTTGCTTTTTTATTTCTTTGATAATAACTGAGAAAGAGCATCTTTTTATGTTACTCTTGGTCACTTTCTTGTTTGGGGACTTGTCAGTTTATGTCCTCTTGAGTTTAAAAACATAATTTTCAAGAATCCTTTGCATACTGAGGCTAGAAACCCATTGTCGTATGTTTCTAAATATTATTTCCCAGGTTAACTTTGTTTTCCAAAGATGTTTGTAGTGCTTTTGTTTTTCCATTATAAGGAAGTGTTTTATTTTATGTAGTCAATGTATCATTCTCTTTGTTTAATGTTTCTTGGTTTTTATGACAAAAAGTGTATTAACTTTATTCTGGTGTGGAGAGAAACCTTTAAATTTCAAGCATTCTAATGGGTGTGTAGGAGTATTTCATTGTGTCTTTAATTTGTCTCTAGTGAATAATGACGTTAAGCATCTTTTTATATATTTATTTGCCATCTGTGTATCTTCTTTGGTGAAGGGTTTGTTCAAATATTTTGCCCAGTTTTTGTTGAATTGTTTTGTCTTATGTTAAGTTGTATGACATCAGAATATGTTCTAGGTACAAGTTCTTTTTTGGGTATGTATTTTGCAAATATTTTTCTCCTGGTCTGTGCCTTGCTTTTTCATTTTCATCACATTGTCCCTTGAAGAGTGAAAGATTTTCTTTTTAAATTCATCAATTTTTCCCTTTTATGGATTATAAGTTTTGATGTCCTACTTTAAAAATCTTTGCCAAACACAAGGTTTCTAGCATTGTCTATGTTTTATTCTATAAGTTTTAAGCTCTTATGTTTAGTTCTGTGTTCTTAACTGAGTTATTTTATATATGTCGTGAGTTAAGTCAAATTTCATTTCTTTTTTGTACATTGCTATCTAATTAATTGTTTCAGTATCATTTGTTGAAAAGATATCTTTTTTTTTTTATTAAATGGCCTTGAAACTTTGTCAAAGATCAACTGACTGTATATATGTCATTATTTGGTTGCTGTTTTTGGACTATTCTCTTCCATTAAAGCATATGTCTATCTTTATGGTAACCACAGTGTCTTGATTACTGGCTTTATAGTAAGTCTTGAAATCAGGTAATGTAAGACCTCTTTATTTTTCTTTTTAAAAATTACTCCCAGACCTTTGCATTTCCTTATAAATTTTAGAATCAGCATGTCAGTTTCCACACAAAAGCATGCTAGAATCATATCAGTTCACATGTTGTGTAAGACTCTTCTAACCATACATTGTTATTTACTTCCCCTGGCACTCTGTGCTATTTTTGTCATACATATTACTCCTATCTACAGAATAAACTCAGTACATTATGTTATTTTTGCTTGGAACAATTATCATTTAAGCTGATTAAAAAAATAACAAAAATAACTTTTATATCCACCTATGTATTTACTCTTTCTAGTTTTCTCCATTCCTTTGCCTAAGTCCAAATTTCCTTTGGATCATTTGCCTCTTGCTTGAAGGATTTCCTTTTTAATTTCATATTGTGCTGATCTGCTAACCATGCATTCGTTCAGATTTTGTATGTATGCAAATGTTTTTATTTTGACTTTGATTCTGAAGGATATTTTCTCTGGGTTGATGGTTCTGTTAACAGTTGTGTAATTTCACTACCTTACAGTTATTGCCCCACTATGTTCTGGCTTTCATTGTTTCTGATAGGTCAGGGGTCATTCTTACTTTTTACCTCCATAACTAATGCACCACTTTTTTCCTCTGGGTGCTTTTAAGATTTTCCTCTTTTATGCTGTTTTGAAATAATTTGATTATGATGTGTTTTTTACTTTTTCTATTAGGTGTCATTTGCTTTATCTCCTTTGTGCTTTGAGTCTGCTGAAACTGTAAATTTGTCATTTTAATCAAATTTGGAGATTATTTGGCCATTATTTTTTAATTTATTTTTTGTCGAAGAATAATTGTTTTACAGAATTTTTCTGTTTTCCATCAAACTTCAAAATGAATCAGCCATAGGTGTACATATAGCCCCTCCCTTTTGAACCTCCCTCCCCACTGCACCCCTCTAGGTTGATACAGAGTCCCTGTTTGAGTTTTCTGAGCCTTACAGCATATTCTCATTGGCTATCTATTCTACACATAGTAGTGTAAGTTTCCATGTTACTCTTTCCATACATCTCACCCTCTTCTTCCCTCTCCCCATGTCCATAAGTCTATCTTTATGTCTGTTTCTCCACCGTGGCCCTGTAAATAAATTCTTCAGTACCATTTTTCTAGATTCTGTATATATACGTTAGAATCCGATATTTATATTTTTCTTTCTGACTTACTTCACTCTATACAATAGGTTCTAGGTTCATCCAGCTCATTAAAACTGACTCAAATGCTTTTTTATGGTTGAGTAATATTCCACTGTGTATATATACCACAGCTTCTTTATCCATTCATCTGTTGATGGACATCTAGGTTGCTTCCATGTTCTAGCTATTGTAAATAGTGCTGCAATGAACAATGGGATACATGTGTCTCTTTCAATTTTGGTATCCTCGGAGGTTAAAGCATCTGCCTGGACTGTGGGAGACCTGCGTTCGATCCGTGGGTTGGGAAGATCCCCTGGAGAAGGAAATGGTAACCCACTCCAGTACTCTTGCCTAGAGAATCCCATGGAGGGAGGAGCCTGGTAGGCTACAGTCCATGGGGTCACAAAGAGTCGGACACGACTGAGCGACTTCACTTTTCACTTTCAAGGTATATGCCTAGAAGTGGGATTGCTGGGTCATATGGTGGTTTTATTCCTAGTTTTTTAAGGAATCTCCATACTGTCTTCCATAGTGGCTGTATCAATTTACATCCCCACCAACAGTGCAAGAGTGTTCCCGTTTCTCCATACCCTCTCCAGCATTTATTGTTTGTAGACTTTTTGATGATCGTCATTCTGACGAATATCTCATTGTGGTTTTGATTTGCATTTCTCTAATAATGAGTGATGTCGAGCATCTTTTCATGTGTTTGTTAGCCATCTGTATGTCTTCTTTGGTGAAATGTCTGTTTAGGTCTTTTTCTCAATTTTTGACTGGGTTATTTGTTTTTCTGGTACTGAGTTGTATGAGTTGCTTGTATATTTTTGAAATTAATCCTTTGTCAGTTGTTTCATTTGCTATTATTTTCTCCCATTCTGAGGGCTGTCTTTTCACCTTGCTTATACTTTTCTTTGCTGTGCAAAATCTTTTACGTTTAATCAGGTCCCACTTGTTTACTTTTGTTTTTATTTCCATTACTCCAGGAGGTGGGTCATAGAGGATCTTGCTTTGATTTATGTCATTGAGTGTTCTGCCTAAGTTTTCCTCTAAGAGTTTTATAGTTTCTGGTCTTACATTTAGGTCTTTAATCCATTCTGAGTTTATCTTTGTGTATGGTGTTAGGAAGTGTTCTAATTTCATTCTTTTACACTAGTTGTCCAGTTTTCCCAGCACCATTTATTGAAGCGACTGTCTTTGCCCCATTGTATATTCTTGTCTCCTTTGTCAAAAATAAGGTACCCATAGGTGCATGGGTTTATTTCTGGGCTTTCTATCTTGTTCCATTGCTCTATATTTCTGTTTTTGTGCCAGTACCATACTGTCTTGATGATTGCAGCTTTCTAGTATAATCTGAAGTCAGGAAGGTTGATTCCTCCAGCTCCATTCTTCTTTCTCAAGACTGCTTTGGCAATTCGGAGTCTTTTGTGTTTCCATACAAATTGTGAAAATTTTTTATTCTAGTTCTGTGAAAAATGTCATTAGTGATTTGATAGGGATCACATTGAATCTGTAGATTGCATTTGGTAGTATAATCATTTTCACAATATTGATTCTTCCTACCCAAGAACATGGAGTATCTCTCCATCTGTTTGTGTTGTATTTGATTTCTTTCATCAGTGTCTTATAATTTTCTGTGTACAGTTCTTTAGTCTCCTTAGGTAAGTTTATTCCTAGACATTTAATTCTTTTTGTTGCAGTTGGTGAATGGGATTGATTCCTTAATTTATCTTTCTGATTTTTCATTGTTAGTATATAGAAATGCAAGTGATTTCTGTGTGTTGATTTTGTATCCTGCAGCTTTGCTAAATTCATTGATTAGCTCTAGTAATTTTCTGATACTATCTTTAGAGTTTTCTATGTACAGTATTATGTCATCTGCAAACAGTGAGAGCTTTACTTCTTTTCCTATCTGGATTCCTTTTATTTCTTTTTCTTCTCTGATTGCTGTAGCTAGGACTTCCAGAACTATGTTGAATAGTACTGGTGAGAGTGGACACCCTTGTCTTGTTCCTGATCTTAGGGGGAATGCTTTCAGTTTTTCACCATTGAGAATAATGTTTTCTGTAAGCTTATCATATATGGCCTTTACTATGTTGAGGTAGGTTCCTTCTATGCCCATTTTATGAAGAGTTTTAATCAGAAATGGGTGCAGAATTTTGTCAAAGGCTTTTTCTGCATCTATTGAGATGATCATATGGCTTTTATCTTTCAATTCATTTATATGGTGTATCACAATGATTGATTTGCATATATTGAAGAATCCTTGCATTCTTGGAATAAACCCAACTTGATCATGTTCCATGAGCTTTTTGATGTGTTGCTGAATTCTGTTTGCTAAAATTTTGTTGAGGATTTTTGCATCTATGTTCATCAGTGATATTGGCCTGTAGTTTTCTTTTTTGTATTGTCTTTGTCTGGTTTTGGTATCAGGGTGATGGTGGCCTCTTAGAATGAGTTTTGAAGTGTTCCTTCCTTTGCAATTTTTTGAAAGAGTTTTAGAAGGCTAGGCATTAGCTCTTCTCTAAATGTTTGATAGAATTTTCCTGTGAAGCCATGTGGTCCTGGGCTTTTGTTTTTCAGGAGATTTTTGATCACAGCTTCAATTTCAGTGCTTGTAATTGGGTTGTTCATAATTTCTATTTCTTCCTGGTTCAGACTTGCAAGATTGAACTTTTCTGGGAATCTGTCCATTTCTTCCAGGTTATCCATTTTATTGCCATATAGTTGTTCATAATAGTCTTATAATCCTTTGTATTTCTGCATTGTCTGTTGTAACCTCTCCTTTTTCATTTCTAATTTTGTTGATTTGATTCTTCTCTCTTTTATTCTTGATGAGTCTGGCTAAAGGTTTGTCAATTTTTTTTATCTTCTCAAAGAACCAGCTTTTAGTTTTATTAATCGTTACTATTGTTCATGTCTTTTTCATTTATTTCTGCTTGGATCTTTATGACTTCTTTCTTTCTGCTAATTTTGGAATTTTTTTGTACTTCTTTTTCCAGTTATTTTAGGTGTAAAGTTAGGTTGTCTGTTTGATGTTTTACTTGTTTCTTGAGGTAGGATTGTATTGCTATAAACTTCCCTCTTAGGACTGCTTTTGCTGCATCCCATAGGTTTTGAGTTGTTATGTTTTCATTGTCATTTGTTTCTAGAAATTTTTTTGATTTCCCTTTTGATTTCTTCAGTACCTGTTGGTTATTTAGAAATGTGTTGTTTAATTTGCACGTGTTTGTGTTTCTTACCATTTTTTTCTTGTAATTGATATCAAGTGTCATAGCATTGTGGTCGGAAAAGGTGCTTGATATGATTTCAATTGTCTTAAATTTGCTGAGGTTTGATGTGTGACCCAAGATGTGGTCTATCTTGGAGAATGTTCCATGTGTGCTTGAGAAGAAGGTGCATGCTTCTGCATTTGGATGGAATGTCCTGAAGATATCAATGAGATCCATCTCATCGAATGCATCATTTAAGGCGTGTGTTTCCTTATCAGTTTTCTGTTTTGATCTGTCCATTGCTGTGAGTGGGGTGTTAAAGTTTCCTACTATTATCGTGTTACTGTCAATTTCTCTTTTTATGTCTGTTAGTGTTTGTCTTATATATTGAGGTGCTCCTTTGTTGGGTGCATAGATATTTACAATTGTTATGTCTTCCTCTTGGGTTGATCCCTTGATCGTTATGTAGTGTCCTTCCTTATCTCTTGCAATATTCTTTAAGGTCTATTTTGTCTGATATGAGGATTGCTACTCCAGCTTTATTTTTCTTCCCATTTGCAAGAATATATTTTTCCATTCTCTCACTTTCAGTTTATATGTCTTGAGGTCTGAAGTGGGTTTCTTGTAGACAGCATATATATGGGTCCTATTTTTGTATCCATTCGGCCAGTCTGTGTCTTTTGGTTAGAGAATTTAATCCATTTACATTTAAAGTAATTATTGATATACATGTTCCTATGGCCATTTTCTTAATTATTTGATGCTGATTTTGTAGATCTTATATCTTCTCTTGTATTTCTTGACTATATAAATCCCTTTAACATTCGTTGTAAAGCTGATTTGGTGGTACTGAATTCTCTTAACTTTTGCTTGTTTGAAAAGTTTTTTATTTATCCATCAATTTTGTATGAGATCCTTGCCAGGTGGAGTAATTTTGGTTGTAGATATTTCCCTTTCAGTACTTTAAATATATCCTGCCATTCCCTTCTGGCCTGCAGAGTTCTGCTGCAAGATCAGCTGTTAAGTGTATGGGGTTTCCTTTGTACATTATTTGTTGCTTCTCCCTTGCTGCTTTTAATATTCTTTCTTTGTGTTTAGTCTTTGTTAGTTTTATCAGCATGTGTCTTGGCATGTTTCTCCTTGAGTTTATCCTGTATGGGACTCTTTGTGCCTCTTGGAGTTGATTGACTATTTCCTTTTCCATGTTGGGGAAATTTTCAACTATAATCTCTTCAAAAATTTTCTCATACCCTTTCTTTTTCTTTTGTTCTTCTGGGACCCCTATAATTCGGATGTTGGTGCTTTTAATATTGTCCCAGAGGTCTCTGAGACTATCCTTAGTTCTTTTCATTCTTTTTACTTTATTCTGCTCTTCAGAAGTTTTTTCCCACCATTGTATCTTCCAGCTCACTGATTTGTTCTTCTGCTTTAGATATTCTGCTATTGATTCCTTCTGGAGTATTTTTGATTTCAGTAATTGTGTTGTTTGTCTCTATGTTTATTCTTTAATTCTTCTAGGTCTTTGTTAATTGATTCTTGCATTTTCTTCATTTTACTTTCAAGGTGTTTGATCATCTTTACTATCATTGTTCTGAATTCTTTTTCAGGTAATTTGCCTATTTCCTCTGCATTTATTTGGACTTTGGTGTTTCTAGTTTGTTCCTTCATTTGTGTAGTATTTCTCTGCCTTTTCATTATTTTTTAAAAACTTACTGTGTTTGAGGTCTCCTTTTCCAAGGCTTCAAGGAAAGTTGAATTCTTTCCTTGAAGAAGGTTGAATTCTTTTTTCTTATGGTTTCTGCCCTCCTAAGGTTGGTACAGTGGTTTGTGTAAGCTTTTCATAGGGTGAGATTTGTGCTGAGTTGTTGTTTGTTTGTTTGTTTTTCCTTTGATGGGCAAGGCTGAGGGAGGTGGTATTCCTGTCTGCTGATGATTGGGTTTGTATTTTTGTTTTGTTTGTTGTTTAGATGAGGCATCCTGCACAGGGTGCTACTGATGGTTGGGTGATGCCGGTCTTGTATTCAGGTGGTTTCCTTTGTGTGAGTTCTTAACTATTTGATGCTCCCTAGGGTTAGTTCTCTGGTAGCCTAGGGTCTTGGAGTCAGTGTTCCCACTCCAAAGGCTCAGGGCTTGATCTCTAGTCAGGAAGGAAGATTCCACAAGGGGTTTGTTATGGCATTAAGTGAGATTAAAGCAAATATCCAAAAACGAGAAACCAAAGATGAACCCCAGACAAATGGCAGCTACAAAATCAAGCAAATGATAATTAAAATAATGGAATATACAGATATACATATAAACCCATGAGCAAAGTCAGAATAGCCCAACAAAAATAAAGTACAGTAGATTGACCCAGCAAACAAAGGAAATAAAAAATTGTTTCCAGTTAAAAACAAAACTAACTAAAACACAAACTGGAAAACAAAACTAAAGCAAGGTGCCAAGTGGGGAATAAAAGAATGAAAACAAAACTAACAAATATGTTGAGAGGAAAGGAAAGGAAGAAAAGAGAGAAAGAATAGATATACAAAGTTAAATAGAGGTAGATGAAGAAGATTTATATCCACTAAAGATTAACTACAAGGGGAAAAGAACAGTAGGAAAGGCAGGCAAAGGAATAAATGTAGAAAAAATATAATAGGTTTAAAAAATGAAAAATTAAAATTATAAAGAAGAGAAAAGAAAAAAAAAAACAGGAGAAGGGAAAAAAACAAACAAACAAACAAAGGAAAACTCCATAGAGCTGCAAAAGCCCAATGTGGAGTAAGAGATTTATAACAACAATAAAAAGTGTGACTGAATATACATATATACATATACACCTGTAAGCAAAATCAAACAGTCCAACAAAAGTAAAGTACAATAGATTGACCCAGCAAACAAAGGAAACCAAAAATTATATCTACTAGAACAAAACTAACTAAAGCATAAACTGGAAAACATAGCTAAAGCAAGGTGCCAATTGGGAAATAAAGCAATGAAAGTAAAACAAATATGTTGAAAGGATTGGAGAGAAAGAAAAGAAAAGAAAGAAAGAATAGATGTGCAAAGTTAAATAGAAGTAGATAAAGAAGATTTATATATGCTAAAGGTTAATTGCAAGGGGAGAAGAAAACAAGGAATAAATGTAGAAAAAATAATAATAGGTTAAAAAAATTAAAATTAAAAAAAGAAAAAAAAAGGAAAACTCCACAGAACTGCAAAAGCCCAATGTAGAGGCAGAGATTTATAACAACAATAAAAAATGTGACTGAGAAAAAAGCTCAAAAGCTTAATTGGATTTCTTAGTGCCGATAAAATCAACAACTACAACAGGGCGGGAAGAAAAGAAAAAATGCAAAAGTATCTACAGAACAAGTCAAAAAATAAGAATAACAAATGTTTTTCTCGAGTCACTGCTGTCAGAGTCCTTTCCCTCTTGACTCCCTAGGATGCCCTCCAACACGGTGCTGATCTCTGGACCTGCTGTGAGGGCAACTCAGATTCTAATCTGCTCCTACTCCTGTGTGTTCTTGCCTCCAATGTCCACAGCTATCAGAACTGGTGCGTTTTCTTTTGTGGGAACTCTCAATAGCCTTTTATATATTCCACAGACACAGAGTCTGCCTAGTTGATCATGTGGATATAAGCTGCAGCTTGTACAGATGGTGGGAAGATTTTGGGTCTTCTTCCTTAGACACACTGCCCCTGGGTTTCAGTTGTGGTTTTATTTCCACCTCTGGATATGGGCTGTCCACTGGGGCTTGCTGCTGAGGCTGCCCTGGAGGACTTGGGTTTGCCCCTGTGAGGGCCAGGTGTGGAGGTGGTGCAGCTGCTTGGGGCGCAGGGGTTCTGACAGCACCAGGTACTCAGGGGAGTTGGCAGTTAGGGCAGCAGGAAATACAGTGCTCTAGAAGGGTATGGCAACCAGTATTTGCCAATACGCTTCAGTATTCTTGCCTGGAGAGCCCCCCTCCCTGACAGAGAAGCCTGGCAGGCCACAGTACAGGGTTGTAGAGAGATGAACACAACTGAAGTGACCCTGTATGCATAGATGCAAGACATTTTTGCTTGTGGCAGCTCTGCCCCAGTGAGGGTCGAGCATGAAGGTGGCACAGCTGCTTGGCTTGCGGGGACCCTGGTGGTGCCAAGTGTGCAGGGACATGGACTGTCTCCACTCCAGGAGTTATGGCCCTATCAGAGTCATTTTTCGAGCCTCTTGTAGCTGGTGATCAGAAGCCCTCTTTGGCCAGACTTTCTCTTGGCCAATTTTTGTTTTATTTTTAAACTTTACAATATTGTATTGGTTCTGCCATATATCGAAATGAATCCGCCACAGGTATACATGTGCTCCCCATCCCGAACCCTCCTCCCTCCTCCCTCCCCATACCATCCCTCTGGGTCGTCCCAGTGCACCAGCCCCAAGCATCCAGTATCGTGCATCGAACCTGGACTGGCGACTCGTTTCATATATAATATTATACATATTTCAATGCCATTCTCCCAAATCATCTCACCCTCTCCCTCTCCCACAGAGTCCAAAAGACTGTTCTATACATCAGTGTCTCTTTTGCTGTCTCGTATACAGGGTTACTGTTACCATCTTTCTAAATTCCATATATATGCGTTAGTATACTATATTTATGTTTTTCCTTCTGGCTTACTTCACTCTGTATAATAGGCTCCAGTTTCATCCACCTCATTAGAACTGATTCAAATGAATTCTTTTTAATGGCTGAGTAATACTCCATTGTGTATATGTACCACTGCTTTCTTATCCATTCATCTGCTGATGGACATCTAGGTTGCTTCCATGTCCTGGCTATTATAAACAGTGCTGCGATGAACATTGGGGTACACGTGTCCCTTTCCCTTCTGGTTTCCTCAGTGTGTATGCCCAGCAGTGGGATTGCTGGATCATAAGGCAGTTCTAGTTCCAGTTTTTTAAGGAATCTCCACACTGTTCTCCATAGTGGCTGTACTAGTTTGCATTCCCACCAACAGTTTAAGAGGGTTCCCTTTTCTCCACATCCTCTCCAGCATTTATTACTTGTAGACTTTTGGATTGCAGCCATTCTGACTGGTGTGAAATGGTACCTCATAGTGGTTTTGATTTGCATTTCTCTGATAATGAGTGATGTTGAGCATCTTTTCGTGTGTTTGTTAGCCACCTGTATGTCTTTGGAGAAATGTCTATTTAGATCTTTGGCCCATTTTTTGATTGGGTCGTTTATTTTTCTGGAATTGAGCTGTAGGAGTTGCTTGTATATTTTTGAGATTAGTTGTTTGTCAGTTGCTTCATTTGCTATTATTTTCTCCCATTCTGAAGGCTGTCTTTTCACCTTGCTTATAGTTTCCTTTGTTGTGCAGAAGCTTTTAAGTTTAATTAGGTCCCATTTGTTTATTTTTGCTTTTATTTCCGATATTCTGGGAGGTGGGTCATAGAGGATCCTGCTGTGATGTATGTCGGAGAGTGTTTTGCCTATGTTCTCCTCTAGGAGTTTTATAGTTTCTGGTCTTACGTTTAGATCTTTAATCCATTTTGAGTTTATTTTTTAAAAATGTATTTGTTTACACTCTCCTCTCTTTTTGGAACTCCATTTAAAAGTATATTTGAATGATTCAGGTTGTCTTATAGTTCCTTAATATTTTTTCATCTTTTTCAGTTGAATCTTTTGCTTCTCCAATCCAAGTACTAACCAGGCCCGACCCTGCTTAGCTTCTGAGATCAGACAAAATGGGGCATGTTCAGGGTGGTATGGCCGTAGATGAATCTTTTGCTTCTTTCAAGCATACAAATATATCATTTTTTAAACAATGGTAATTTTACCTTCTTCCATTCCCATAATTATGTTCTTAAAAAGTGTTTGTGTATACATATACATTAAAATGCTGAATAATGGAGTTAATAGCAGAAATTACTATTTATTATTGCCCTTGACTCTCATAGGAATGATTCTAGAGATTCACTATTAACTTTGAAGCTCTGGCATATACTTTGAGTTTAAATTTTTATCATGTTATGGGAGTATCTTTCTATCAAATGCATTCTTAGCATCTGATGAGATAATATTATATTTCTCCATTGAGTTTTTAATATGAATTTTCATGATACATTTTCTAATTATGAACCATTGTTGTGTTCCTGACATGATCTCCATTTAGCAATGATTCATTTGTTATTTGTTTCAGTGTCCTGCTAGAGTCAACTTGCTAACATTTTATTTAGATTTTTTTTTTTTTTTGCTTTATGAATGAGATTGGTCTTTGTCCAATGCTTGGTACATACCCACATATAATTTGGGTACACAATACTTTGTTGTTAGATAGTCTTAGTACTCTTCCTTCCAAGTTTTTTTTTTCGAAAACCACTTTGTGTCAGGCCCTGTGTTGAGCAAGAGCAATTTAAAGACAAATATTCTTTGGTTTCTATCTTGGGGAAACATACCATCTAGTAGGGGAGAGAAACAAGGCAGTAGAGATTTACAAAATGAAGTAAAAGTGCAATAGTAGAGGCAGATTCCAGGTAATCTGGGAGTATATGGCCAAAACATATGGTTCATTAGTAAACACTGGTTGAATTGAACTTGTCTTGTTTGGAAGAGACTTTCTGGGGGAGGCTTTGCAAAGGAATAAATAAAGGAATAGAAGCCAACTTCCTTCTTCTGCGAAGAGCTATGTAGAGCTCTAGAAGGCAGAGGGACCTGATTTTACTATATCATTCTTTTTCATAATCAACACCTGCAATTTCAAATGGACTATTTTTTGCCTTCATGAATTTATGAGTCATAGTTTCTGAATTGTTTCCAAATCCTTTACCAAATTCAGCTAAACATGGCTATGCCCTGAGTTCAGCAAAAAATTTCAGAAAATAATTTAATCTAAAAGTGGTTTGAGTCCCAGAGAAATTTAGTTGAGTTTCTTGCCCTTTAGTTATTGGAAGTTATTTAGATTTAAGGGAAACAATCATATTCTATGTTTATTTTCCTTATATGTCAGCATTTCTATCTATTTTACCTATTTCTTTTATTCTTTTTCTACTAGTCACATTGATAGGATAGGAAGTTGGAGAAACGAACAAACATGCATAGGTCATCTATATTGTGACCTATGCTGCCTGTCAGTTCACAGCAACCCTTGCAGGAATTTTCTCATTATCTTCTTTTTCTCAGTTGCAGTTTACTCATGGGCACATGACTTAATTATGGTAAAGCTAGAATTCTAGTGCAGATGTGGTGGAGTCCAAAGGCTTTCTACTGTACCATGGAAAGGGTTTGATTTCAGAAAGAAGTAGACGTTGCTGTATATTTATGCTGTACTTATGCCTTTCTTTTTAAAAATTGAATATATTTAAGGTGTACAATATGCTGATTTGATACACAGATATGGTGAAATGGTTTTACAGTCAAGGTAACATTTTCTCACATGGTTACCATCTTTTTTTTTAAGAGAACACTTGAACTCTATTGTCTTAGCCAGTTTTTAGTGTTCTATACACTATTATTATGCTTGTCATCATCGTGTACATTAGATTCAGCTTATTAATTCTATACAACTGAACCTCTCTACCCTTTGACCAGTATCTCCCATTGCCCCCACCTCCTCACCCACAGTGTTCTACTCTCTACTTCTGTGTAGTTGACTTTTTGTTAGTTGCACATTTAAATGAGATCATGCAGTTTTTTTTTTTCTTTTTGTGTCTGGCTTATTTCAGTTAGCATAAGGTCCTCCAGGTTCATCCATATTTTTTCAAATGACTTAGTCTCCTTCCTTTTTAAGGCTGAATTATACACACACACACACACATTTTTCTTCATCCATTCATCCATAAATGATATTAGGTTGCTTTCATATCTCGGATATTGTAAAGGAATTGTAAATAATGCTGCAATCAACATGGAAGCACAGATACCTGAATATTTTCTTTTATTTTCTCATACTATTGACATTTTACATACTAAAGAAAATCAAGGATAAAAAAGTAACTAATGAAGTAACGTGTCTGACATGAGCTTGTATTTTTCTCATCAACGTTATTCATCTTGAACAACCACAAAAAGACCTCATACTTTTATGCATTCTAAGATGTTGTCTTGGGCTTTTAGGTAATTTGGAGGTAATTATGGATGAATCTTTGAGCCCCTTTTTGGGGGTGGGGGGCAAGAATACTAGAGAGGGTTGCCATTCCCTTCTCCAGGAGATCTTCCTGACTCAGGGATTGAACCCGGGTCTTCCGCACTGTACACACACGCTTTACCATCTGAGCCACCAGGGAAGCCGTGACCTTGTACAGGAGACAGGGGTCAAGTCCATCCCCATGCAAAAGAAATGCAAAAAAGCAAAATGGCTGTCTGAGGAGGCCTTACAAATAGCTGTGAAAAGAAGAGAAGCGAAAAGCAAAGGAGAAAAGGAAAGATATTCCCATTTGAATGCAGAGTTCCAAAGAATAGCAAGGAGAGATAAGAAAGCCTTCCTCAGCAATCAATGCAAAGAAACAGAAGAAAACAACAGAATGGGAAAAACTAGAGATCTCTTCAAGAAAATTAGAGTTACCAAGGGAACATTTCATGCAAAGATGGGCTCAATAAAGGACAGAAATCGTATGGACCTAACAGAAGCAGAAGATATTAAGAAGAGATGGTAAGAATACACAGAAGAACTATACAAAAAGTTCTTCACAACCCAGATAATCAGGATGGTGTGATCACTCACCTAGAGCCAGACATCCTGGAATGTGAAGTCAAGTGGGCCTTAGAAAGCATCACTACGAACAAAGCTAGGGGAGGTGATGGAATTCCAGTTGAGCTATTTCAAATCCTGAAAGATGGTGCTGTGAGAGTGCTGCACTCAGTATGCCAGCACATTTGGAAAACTCAGCAGTGGCCACAGGACTGGAAAAGGTGTTTTCATTCCAATCCCAAAGAAAGGCAATGCCAAAGAATGCTCAAACTACTGCACAATTGTACTCATCTCACACACTAGTAAAGTAATGCTCAAAATTCTCCAAGCCAGGCTTCAGCAATATGTGAACCATGAACTTCCAGATGTTCAAGCTGGTTTTAGAAAAGGCAGAGGAACCAGAGATCGAATTGCCAACATCCTCTGGATGGTTGAAAAAGCAAGAGAGTTCCAGAAAAATATCTATTTCTATTTTATTGACTATGCTAAAGCCTTTGACTGTGTGGATCACAATAAACTGTGGAAAATTCTGAAAGACATGGGAATACCAGACCACCTGACCTGCCTCTTGAGAAACCTATATGCAAATCAGGAAGCAACAGTTAGAACTGGACATAGGACAACAGACTGGTTCCAAATAGGAAAAGGAGTACAGCAAGGCTTTATATTGTCACCCTGCTTATTTAACTTCTATGCAGAGTACATCATGAGAAACGCTGGGCTGGAAGAAGCACAAGCTGGGATCAAGATTGCTGGGAGAAATATCAATAACCTCAGATATGCAGATGACACTTCTCTTATGGCAGAAAGTGAAGAGGAACTCAAAAGCCTCTTGATGAAAGTGAAAGAGGAGAGTGAAAAAGTTGGCTTAAAACTCAACATTCAGAAAACTAAGATCATGGCATCTGGTCCCATCACTTCATGGCAAATAGATGGGGAAACAGTGGAAACCATGTCAGACTTTATTTTTTGGGGCTCCAAAATCACTGCAGATAGTGATTGCAGTCATGAAATTAAAAGATGCTTACTCCTTGGAAGGAAAGTTATGACCAACCTAGATAGCATATTGAAAAGCAGAGACATTACTTTGCCAACAAAGGTCTGTCTAGTCAAGGCTATGGTTTTTCCAGTGGTCATGTATGGATGTGACAGTTGGACTGTGAGGAAAGCTGAGCGCTGAAGAATTAATGCTTTTGAGCTGTGGTGTTGGAGAAGAGTCTTGAGAGTCTCTTGGACTGCAAGGAGATCCAACCAGTCCATTCTAAAGGAGACCAGTCCTGGGATTTCTTTGGAAGGACTGATGCTGAGGCTGAAACTCCAATACTTTTGGCACCTCATGCGAAGAGTTGACTCATTGGAAAAGACTCTGATGCTGGGAGGGATTGGGGCAGGAGGAGAAGGGGACGACAGAGGATGAGATGGCTGGATGGCATCCCCGACTCGATGGAGATGAGTTTGGGTGAACTCTGGGAGTTGGTGATAGACAGGGAGGCCTGGTGTGCTGCGATTCATGGGGTTGCAAAGAGTCGGACACGACTGAGCGACTGAAGTGAACTGAACTGATGGATGAATCTATAAGAAAAATCAGGTTTACAACTGCTATTTTAGGCTTAAATTGATCAACTCAATTTTCTTCCACTTGTGTATTCTACGAATTGGTCATATCAGTTGTGGGTCATTGTCACTCAGTCGTGTCCAACTCTTTGCAACTCCATGAACTTTAGCCTGCCAGGCTCCTGTGGCCATGGAATTCTCCAGGCAAGAATACTGGAGTGGGTTGCTATTTCCTTCTCCAGGGGATCTTCCCAACTGAAGGATCAAACCTGGGTCTCCCGCATTGCAGGCGGATTCTTTACCACCTGAGTCACCAGGGAAGCCATGGAGTATGTATGTAGGATACAATGGAAAACAACACTGTTCTTGGCCTTGTTGCTTTCTAGTGGGAGAGAGAGACAAATGAGATAAATGTTTCAAGATAACTAGAGGATTCTGTGAGAGCACTTAGGAGGCGAACCTAACATAAAAAACATTTCAGAAATTCCCCGAAGTCCATTGTCTTGCATCACCTGTACAAAAGCAAAAAAAGAAGATATGGGATGAGTATTTCTTTGCAACAAAGGATTAACACACACACACACACACAAATTCAGTTCTCATTGTATGTATGTGTGTAAATTTTGGGGTGATGTCCTAGAAATCTTTGTAGTGTTTTCTATGTTCTACTTTTCATCTGCCAATAATATGGTTTTGTATTCTTCTATTATTATTCTCTGTATAGAGGCAAGGCAAATAAGATGGTAAAATTTGCACTGCCATCCCCATGTCATGCTCTTCCATAATCATTCTGAGAGGCTGGCCGTTTGGGATTGTAATTATTATTCCTTAAGTTTCAGATTTGGGGCAAAGCTTGCTGTACTACATTGACTCATAGAATGAAGTGTTTGGGTTTCCTTTTTTGAATAAACTTTTTTGCTTATTTTTATGATATGCTTTATTTTATACTTGTTGCTATCTACACATCAAAGGGAAGTTGAATGGCTTATATTTACCATGCTATTTGAAGATAGCTATGCTAAATGTGGTATTTTTCCAAGCATTGCAGACTTTTTTTTTTTCATTTCCAAGTACTGCAAATGCCCTTTTGTAACGCAAAATTCTCATTAATAACCATTGAAATCTTATTTTTTCTCAGTCTTTTTTCTTGAAAGTTTGAGTTCTGCTATTGACTTAAACTTTTTTTAAAAAATGCCCTGAGGATTTCCTTTCATAATAATAATAAAAATAAAGAAAATGAAAGAACACTTAACAAGAATGGCATTGTCTCCATGAATAGATATAGCAAAAGAATGAAGTCTATGTTATGATTATCATCCTTGCCAATATCCTTTCAGGTATATTTTGTAGAATAAATTGAGGGTGAAGGACTAGGAAAGGCTGGAAGACATAAGCACAGACTTTCCTTTTTGGCTCAAGGTACTTCAGACCTAGCTAGGGCAGGATTTTCACCTAAAAGGAAGTTTTTCTGCTAATGATCTCTTTAGGCAAAGATAACCCACCCAATGATACCAAACCCTTTTTATATTAGATGAGGGTGGCATTATAACTGAAAAAGAATGAAAGCAGTTCTTTCTTCTGAAATAGTCTTGATATTTTTAAAATTTGGAAGTCTACTTAAGTGCCCAGATAAATCTGTGTTAGCCTTCTGTGTCTTTATATTGATAGCAGTATCATTAAAAATTCAAACAGAAAAACAGTAAAATAGGGGATGCTTTTGTTGAGTTATGAAAGGTAGAAACTTTCCTATTCTTCTGACAGAGTCTAGGCAGATGCTTCTAAAATAAAACATTTTGAATACATACAAAATGTGTACCTGGTTTTGTGTGAGTGCTGACATTTAGGATAAAAGGATGTTATTTCTCAATTCTGTTAAAAGGGGAAACAATTTGAAGATTTTGCCCTTCAATAAAAGTGAATTTCAAAAATCGTACACCCTCCAATCATGCTTGTTTGTTAAAAGTTTATCAAATCAACTGTCTGCTGGTTTAAATTTCTATGTATCTTTTATTTCTACAGTATGATTTTTAAAAATACTGGGAGGTTTTCTGTGATGCTGTACCTATGAAATATTCTACAGTCAGGAATTAAGGATTGTGGAGAGTCATACATGTTATGCCTCTTTTTCAGTCTTTCCTAAGACTTCCTTTTATCCATTTTCATGTAATGGCATGATACCTTTACAGCATGAACACTGCAGACAGAGGTGGCTACATTTTCAACCTTTCCTCCCAGTTCACATCCTGGGGTATGTGAAGGGGAAAAGAAATGCTCTACAAATAGGCTGGACCTCACAGTTTGCTCTAAGGGAGCAAAAGTTTACATTTGTCAGAGCAAAATGAAGAAGCATGGTAGAGGGCGAACACTGAGTACTCAGCGTTAAGCGCCACCGCTCCCAGTCTAATGGGTAATAGAGTCATTAATTCTGCTGATTAACTTGGCCTTGGGGTTCATGGAAATGACATCCACCTCTTTTTTTTTTTTTTTTTTTTAAGCTCAAACTGTGGAACGAGGGAACATAAAAAAACAAGCTAATTAGAGAGAAATCAGGAGAAAAGAAGCGGAGAGAAAAGACAGACAGTCTCAGCATTAATGAGACTTGTTTGGGGAGAGAATGTGACAGGCTCTTCAAAAGCATTATTGTCACATGTGTCACCATTTCATAGATGGCGAGAGCTACCTTTGAGCTTCATGCTGATCGTTAATGATTTGAAACTATGGAAAGATTGAAAAGGTAAAAGGGAAAATGTCAGACTCAACTGGATTTTAATGAGCTTATGTTTTTTTCCTAAGGACAACAGCCTGGAGAGTAGAGAAAGTTCACATCCTTTCTCTCCTTCACTCTCTGGATTTTCATTTCTTTCTGAGAGATACAGTTGGCAAAGGAACAATGGGAGAAGGATATCAAAGGTCTAAACTCAAAGACCTGGGATGCGTTCTTTTTCTGAGAAGATGGGTGGCAGCAAGGGCAGCACAGGGGTTTGAATGACACAATAAGGGGAGACTGATGGAGGAGATGGCAGGAGCGCTTGTTTGTTTTTTGGGGACGTGCTGAGCCGAAGCCATCTTCACACTGTGAGATGTAACAAAGAAATCCAAAATGATTACGCAGGTTCATTTATCAGTATCACTGCTTCAGCTATTGCTGTGTGCAACAATGAGATGACAAGGCATTTATTGCTGATGGTTGGTTATTAGTCGCATTATAGGAAACATTAGAGCGGAGCAGGATGCATAGACCAGGGAGACAATAGCTTTCTGGGCTCAGAACTCAGCAGGGTAGCCATGTCATTAAATTTGGTAGTGCCAATTTAATTTTTTTTAAATAAACTGGAAAGAAACTTTGAAAATGAATTCTGTAACCCCATTTTTACCTTAATAGTAACTGTCAGAATTTCACTCCCTGGGCTCTCAATTCTGTGTTAGTAGGCTGAGCGCACAGAGAAGGCTCACATTATTTTCAAAAGAATTGAGTACTAGTGGGAAAATCAGAACCAAATTTCAAGTCTTTTCTAGATGATTTTCTTGCGGTTCTTGAAACATTAAATCCTGATTATGGTACAGTACCAAGGAACAAATTACTAATCAGGCACCAAGGTCAAATCAACTGCCTTACTGATGAGTTTCTGATGAATTCCTTTCTGAAATAAGAGACCTACATTCCTGAGTTGAAAGTAGTAGCCTAGCTCATTGCAAAGCAACAAGGCTGCAACAGAATGGGGGCTTGAATCCTTTGTTTCTTGACAGTTTCTCTTCCAGCATCCACTGATACAAATAAATCTGAACTCATCATGTATGTGTACCTGAGTTTGCTGTGTCCAAATGTGTGTTTTTGGTCTACTTACCTGTAGAGTTATTGTAAATAGAACAAAGTTGAAAATAACCACCTGAAGAAGATCTTGAGGGCCAGAGGGATTATTAAAAAAGAATTCTACTTAAAAAGCTTTCCATTCTAAAGTTTCAGAACACATTAAACACTAATTCATTCTCTCATCAATCCCAGATTACTAAAATAATTCTGCTCTGGAATACATGGAGTCATGGAGGTTTAAATAAACTTGACCAAGATTTTAGTCTTTCTCCAATTTAAGATTAGAAACTTGGATATGTATTTTAGAACTTATCTGATTTCTGCTCAAGGCCCTAGGTGTACTCTCTTATTCATTTGAAATGCCTTTTATAATAATGCCTTTAATAATCCACAGTGTGGATTATTAAAATAAATTTTTTTTGTAGTTGCAAGCAAGATGGAGGCTCCTTAAAACTCTTCTTTGGTGTTGGGCATGGAAGAAGTCCAACATAAAGCGTGGAAGATATTTTTATAAAGCTTATTGGAGAAAATAAGGCTCGGTTCGGACTGGAAAGAGTAGTGTTTCTTGGAGATTAATTCCCTGAGGGCTCAATAGGAATTTCCTCTTGAAGAAGTCTTTCTTGATCCCTAAGAACTGTGTTAAGTATCTCTCCTTTGTATTTTTCCATCGTTGGACTTAGCACATTTTATTGAAATTGTTCATTTATATGGTTGCTTTTTTCTGTTTGAAGATGCAATACTAAGAAAAAAAAATAAGCACAAATATTTGGAATAGTTGATCTTATTTGTCAGCAGAACTTTAAAGGAAGAAACAATAGATAAGTCTAAATCAATGTCAATCTTTCTGTCATATTCCCCTCTTTTTTGTCTTTTAAAACTCCTTGAGTCTCCCTAGTTACCCTCTGGTCTTATTCACAGAAAGTCTTAGAGACCCTATTCGTGTTTCCTGTTCTCTCCCTCCTGCCAGTCATTTACTTTAAAGTGACATGTAAATTACCAAACAAAAAGTATATTTGTTTTATGTTTTAATTAAAAAAAATTTGACTATGCTGGGTCTCTGTTGCTGGGTGTGGACTTTCTCGAGTTATATGAGGGCTTCTCTATTGTGGTGTGTGGGCTTCGTTGCCCTGTGGCATGTGGAATCTTAGTTCCCCAACCAGGGATCAAACCTGTGTTCCCTGCATTGGAAGGTGGATTCTTAACCACTGGACCACCAAGGAAGTCCCCAGAATATATATTTATAAGGATAAAATTTAATCTTTCATCAGATTAAATCTTGTCTTTCATAGCCATGCTATAGAATATTTTGAGAATGTTTGTTGGGAAGAGAAAATACTTGGTTTCATAACTGACCAAGATAGTTTTCAAAAAGGAAAAAAAAAATGGCGCCCACACATTGACTCTTTTCTGAGTTGCTTTCATGGGATTTTAAATAAGTTCTTGAGTTAGGTAAGTGACTTGGCAGGCATCCATGAGGTGCTGGGTAGTTTACAACTCCCTTCATGTATATTTCCATTACAATTTCCACAGCAAACCTATGGGCCAGCCAAACGAGGTCTTTAATTCCTATCGTGCAGATGAGCAAAGTGAGGAACAGAGGGTGTCTGGTCAAAGGGCAGATAGACAGGCAGCTGCTGAGTGGTGGGGGTGATACTCAACACCTAGTCTTCCTGCTTCAGTACTTCTTTTTATGATTCACATCTAGACACCAGAATGAGCTCTTCAACTTGCTGCACGTTTACTGCTATGGTATTATTACTGCTGGTACATTTTGCACCAGTAGCTCCTCCAAAAAGGGCATTACATAAAAGAATCTCAAACATTCACTTTTTAATGGCTATTCCTAAAGGTAGACACACTCTTTCTTCTAGAGGTGTACAGATGTTAAATGGCAAAAAATAAAGGCACATGCATAATTTAAATGGCACTTGATTTAGGAGGCACTCAATATGGCAGAATATAAACCTGTGTATAATTTCAATTCAGACAGTAAAAGAAAAAAATATTTTCTAAGAGAAAAATAGTCTGAATGGTTTGCAGGCCAAGGTAAGGGGTTCAGACTCTAGTCTAGGTTAGATGGGCAGTCAGGAGCAGATTCTAAGCCAGGGATCCCACAAGTCCCTTCTCTTTGGATTTCATGAAAAACTGTATGGAGATGCCTTAAACATGAAAATAGAGAAGAGGGACATGTCTAAAAATGGAGTGGGGAGAGAAGGTCATCTCCACCCTGAGCAGAGAGGCGTGGAAAGGTCTTGGGAAAGGCCAGTGTGTGTGAGTGTGTTTGTGGATACATAAGACTTGCCAGGTTTTTGCCAGTGGTGCTAACTAGGAGAGCTATTGAGCAAGCACGGTGAGGGCTCCAGGGATCCTCAGCTGGAATCTGTGCAGGTGCGGCTTCCTGGTTGCTGGCCAGCATTATTTTGCAATGTGCTGGCAGTAACCACTTTTAAATAGAAACATGATTGCACTTTATTTTAATATTTCTCCCTCCTGTTTTTTCACCCTACTGTAAATCAGCTCTGCTCTGAGCATAGAGTCCTTGCCAAGGTTTCCGGTAACAGATTCAGCCCCACTGGGTTGAGTCTGTTTTCTGTGCTTAGAAACATATTAAGTTTACCGGAGTTGGCTTAGTTCAAAGGCCCAAGTGAGAAAAATATTAACCACCCAGAGCAAACTTTCCTTATGCTTATGTGACATTTGGAGATGTACTGTTTCACTACTCCCAAGACCATGGCAGAGAGCAGGTCACCGAATGAAGACCTGCCCCATCCGCTTTGCTCTCTTGCCGTGTCAGTTCTAGGAGGATTCTATGGCAGATGAAGTCATTGGGAACTGAATAGATCCCTCTTCAGAACAGTAATTAGAGTAGCTTATACTTAGGTAACACTCCGTGTCAGACATTATTCTAAAGACTTTCTATATATTGCTTCATTTAATCTTCATCCAACTCTATGAGGAAGTTACTATTTTTACGTGATTGTGCAAATGGGGAAACTGAGAGACACATATGTTATTTGCCCAAGGTCACACAGATTTAGTAAATAGAGGAGCTAGGATTTGAACACAGAGAATCTAAGATTAGAGTCTATTTTCTTAGCTACTTGGCTATATAGCATCCATCTTAGTAGCTTGAGACTATCTCTTTTTTTTTTACTATAAAATTTATTTTATTTTTATTTTTAATTGGAGCATACTTTCTTCACAGTGTTTTCTTGGTTTCTGCCATACAATGTGAATCGATCATAAGTATACATATGTCCCCTCCCTCTTGAACCTCCCTTCCACCCCACCACCATCCCATCCCTCTAGACTGTCACAGAGCAGCGGGCTGAGCTCCCTGTGTTACGCAGCAACTTCCCACTGGCTATCTATTTTACACATGGTGATGCATATGTTTCAATGCTACTCTCTCAATCCATCCCACCCTCTCCTTCCCCCACTGTATGACAAGTCTGTTCTCTATGCCTGCAGGACTCTCTTTTTTTGCCAAGTCAAGGTCAGCTTTCCCAGTCTCTTCACTTCCTATTTGTGTACATGTTTATCTCCTCAATGGAACTTCAAGTAAAGTTTCTTACCTGGTCTTAAACCTAATCAAATCTATTCTTTGTATCACAAATACAATAAAATTATTTCTACGCGGCAGAAGCATCCTTAGCAGTTTCCCTTGGTACTAGACAACACAATTCTTGTTTTGATATAACTCCTGTCTTTAGTGAGTTCCCTTGGCGCTTGGCTTTGCCCAATAAATTCATCTTCATTTAGTTCTTTGGAACACTTATTATAAGCCCAAATGACCCATAACTGATAATATATTTTAAAAAGCACGTGGTTCTTGCTCCTGGTTCTGTTACCTTAGGAATCAACTGACATGACTTTCTTACTGATTTTAGCTGGATGGTCACGTTAATAGGTCATCAGGTCTGCTGTTGGCCTGTAAACCATGTGAGATGCAAAACCCCTATTAGAACCAGTTTTTCTATTTTTTTGTTTAAGGTTTTTATCATTGTAAAATACTCAGTAAAAACTAAAGTTTAAACATGAAAAGTGTTAACACTGTAGAAGTCAAAGTAATGAATTAAGAGTTAGGAGTTACTGATTTTCGTCTCACATTTTTCAGTGATTAGCTATGTGACTTTTGCTGGGTGACCCTGAGGAAATCATAATGGGATCATTTTCCTTACTAATGAAACCAGACAGTGAAATTAGATAATGTCTTTTCAATTCTTTTTAGTCTCTAGATTACAATAGCCCCTCTTTCCCTGAACTCTTATCACCATCACTTTCCACCAGAGATTTGAAAGGGATAAAACTGTAGTGGGAAATTCAAACTTTGATCTGTTCCTTTGTTAAGAATGAAAAGCTTGTATAGTTGAAGAGTTTATTGAAACTTTCTAGAGGGAGAATATTGGTTTCACATGTGCAAATTTACATTTTGGGTTTTACATTTTAGAGCACCGTAAGTTGACCTGAGAATTAAAAGTTATGAGAAAATTTCTTTCTCTTCTGGTGACTTTTTAAAGATCTCAAGAATGCTTGCATGCTTATGGTCACTAAGGATCCTTCTAACTCTATGTTCCTTTGTAACTGTGTTAGTATCATTCCTACTCAACCTGTGACACTATCGGCTGTCACATGTTCTCCAAATCCTTGCTACTCAAAGTACTACTATAGATCAGCAGCATCACTTAGGACCTGGTAGGACTGTTTGTGCATGTGTGCTAAGTCACTTCAGTCGTGTCTGACTCTGTGCGACCCCATGGACTGCAGCCCGCCAGGCTCCTCTGTCCATGGGCGTCTTCAGGCAAGAGTACTGGAGTGGGTTGCGGTGCCCTCCTCCAGGGGATCTTCCTGACCCAGGGATCGAACTTGCATCTCTTAAGTCTACTTGCACTGGCAGGCGGGTTCTTTATCACTAGCATCACCTGGGAAGACCTGTTAGGGCTGTAGACCTACTAAATCAGAAATTACAGTTTAATAAGGTCCCCAGGTGGTTTGTATGCACGTTAATGTTTGTGATATACAGCTCTAAATCATGGAGATTGTTGGAAGTTCCTCTCAACATCTCAGCTTTCTGTTTAATGTGGTGCTACCTGAATCAAAATTTATAGGTATTCTAGAAACTCAGATCCTTGAACTTAATTCCTCTACTAAGAGAGAGTAGGTGTGGTAAGGGAGAGGGGGTGGGTGACGCATTATTTTCAACACATCCTAGGATGCTAGTTTCTCAAGACAGCACCGGCCTACAGCAAAATGTGAGTTTTGATGCATTAGGAATCAATTGACTCAAGTTGCATATAGAGAGGTGCATCGAAGAAAGTGAAATCGTGGAGGCAAGCTGTGTGCAAGAGGAGCAATAACATGATCCAGTGCTTTGCAGCTAGGATTAGAGCTGAAGAACCATTCAAAATTTATGTGGCAATTAAAAACCATTATCACTCCTCTCCCCCATGTCGTAAAACGTTGGGTTGTTTATCAACCAACCTTGTAGGACATTATCATGTTCCCTGTCTTGTGATCCATAGGGTACATTCAGACTCCTCTGCTTAATGAGGAAGAATATGGGAAAGCCTCTTTTTAGCAAAGGGGCCCTTTGTCTGGTGACCTCCTGCCTCCCGTTCCAGACTAGTCTTTCTTTTCCTTTTTATCATCACTTTGTCAGATACGTCTGATACTCAGTCTCGCCTTGGTGCCCCTGAGTCCTGAACCAAGCTGTCGAGTGTCCTGTGCTGGTTTTTTATTCCTCTCCTACTTCTCATTGTCCTTCACTCCTAAAATCTGTTCTCCGTTATCTGTCAATTGCGTCATGTTAAGTAGCTCAACAGTCTCTTTCCTCTGGAATATCTGAATGTTAGCAACAAAATCTTGTCTTTCTCCAAGTACTGGTCTCCGCTGGAGTCCTTCACATGTCAGTACAGGTGAGCGGAGGAGAAGTATTGAAAGAGGAGGGCAGTGGCAGTCTGTTCCAAATGCATCTCAAATCCTTCCTAGGTTACCATGAAAGAAACTGAGCTTTAAAACCTTGCTTGGTTTTGTTACTCAGTCACGTTGTTTCACTCCAAAGTTTGTACCCTAAACTGCTACGCCACTGGCATAAGAACATGTTTAATATATCGTTTCTCTGTTGGTGTAGAACATTTTCTTCTGATTATACTAGTTACATTAATATATGACAGTAATAATCCTTAGTCCACGTTATTTCAGTTCTTTCCAGGGCCTGTCTTCATCCAGTTCTTTACCTGCTGTTCTCTGGATATTTTGATAGGTATGAAAAGTTATCAAGAAGGTGGTGTATGCTACCAGGAACCCTCTCCTTACTCTAATTTTTATTTTTGTAAGCAGTTACACCCTTTATCCAAGACTAATAAAATTAATGCAGTTTAAGTGATTCATTTGGCTTGGGGACTACTTGTAGTAGACAATAAACAAATTTGATGAAAAAAGGATCTACATTCTCCATTCAATAAATATTTGAACTTCTCCTTTTTTGGGTAAGGACCAGTATTGGGAGGTATGGGGCATGTGACGTTCAGTCCGAAGTTCTGGGGCCAGATGTGATGGTTGTGTCAGCTTGACTGGGCCCGAGGTGTGTGGTCCCTTGTGTCTGAGAAGGTGTTTTTGCATGATGTTAACATTTGAATCAATGGAAACAGTGACAGACTTTTATTTTCTTGGGCTCCAAAATCACTGCAGATGGTGATGGTAGCCATGAAATTAAAAGATGCTTGCTCCTTGGAAGAAAAGCTATGATAAGCCTAGACAGCATATTAAAAAGCAGAGACATTACTTTGCCAACAAAGGTCTGAATAGTCAAAGCTTTGGTTTTTCCAGTAGTCATGTATGGGTGTGAGTTGGACCCTGAAGAAAGATGAGCGCCAAAGAATTGATGCTTTTGAACAGTGGTGTTGAAGACTCTTGAGAGTCCCTTGGACTGTGAGGAGATCCAACCAGTCAATCCTAAAGGAAGTCAGTCCTGAATATTCACTGGAATGACTGATGCTGAAGCTGAAGCTCCAATACTTTGGCCACCTGATGCAAAGAGCCAACTCATTAGAAAAGACCCTGATGCTGGGAAAGACTGAAGGCAGGAGGAAAAGGGGATGACAGGATGAGATGGTTGGATGGCATCACTGACTCCATGGACATGAGTTTGAGCAAGCTCTGGGATATGGGAAGGACAGGGAAGCCTGGTGTGCTGCAGTCCATGGGGTTGCACAGAGTCAGACACGACTGAGCAACTGAACAAAAACAACAAGAACGTTCGAATCAGAATCAGTAGACGGAGTAACGTAATAACATTCTTAACGTGTGTGGATCTCTCCCATTGAGCTGAAGACCTGTTGCTTCATTGCTTCGAGCTGGGACCTCAGTCTTTCCCTGCCTTTGGATTCAAACTGAAAACTGAAACATGGGCTCTTCTTGGGTCCCAACTTGCCAAATACAGATCCAGGGACTTCTCAGCCTCCGTAATCACATGAGCCAGTTTCTTACAATGAATTTCTTTGTGTGTGTGTGTGTGTGTGTGTGTGTGTGTATATTCAGGTATACTTCAGAGATATTGCAGGTTCAGTTACAGACTACCACAATAAAGCAAATATTGCAGTAGAGTGAGTCACATGAAATTTTTGGTTTCCCAATGCATATAAAAGTTATATTTATACTATATTATAGTCTATTAAGTATGCAATAGCATTCTGTCTAAACAAACAATGTATATAGCTTAATTAAAAAATAATTAATTCTTTTGCTAAAAAATGCTGTCACTTGAGCCTTCAGTGACTCATAATCATTTTATTGGTGGAGGGTTTGAAATATTGCAAGAATTACTGAAATGTAACACAGAGATATGCCAGCAAATTTGGAAAATTCAGCAATGACCACAGGACTGGAAAAGGTCAGTTTTCATTCCAATCCCAAAGAAAGGCAATGCCAAAGAATGCTCAAACTACCGCACAATTGCACTCGTCTCACATGCTAGTAAAGTAATGCTCAAAATTCTCCAAGCTGGGCTTCAGCAATACGTGAACCGTGAACTTCCAGATGTTCAAGCTGGTTTTAGAAAAGGCAGAGGAACCAGAGATCAAATTGCCAACATCCGCTGGATCATGGAAAGAGCAAGAGAGTTCCAGAAAAACATCTATTTCTGCTTTATTGACTATGCCAAAGCCTTTGACTGTGTCCATCACAATAAACTGTGGAAAATTCTGGAAGAGATGGGAATACCAGACCACCTGACCTGCCTCTTGAGAAACCTGTATGCAGGTCAGGAAGCAACAGTTAGAACTGGACATGGAACAACAGACTGGTTCCAAATAGGAAAAGGAGTATGTCAAGGCTGTATATGGTCACCCTGCTTGTTTAACTTCTATGCAGAGTACATCATGAGAAATGCTGGGCTGGAAGAAGCACAAGCTGGAATCAAGATTGCCGGGAGAAATATCAATAACCTCAGATATGCAGATGACACCTCTCTTATGGCAGAAAGTGAAGAGGAACTAAAAAGCCTCTTGATGAAAGTGAAAGAGGAGAGTGAAAAAGTTGGCTTAAAGCTCAACATTCAGAAGATGAAGATTGTGGCATCTGGTCCCTTTACCTCATCGGAAATAGATGGGGAAACAGTGGAAACAGTGTCAGACTTTATTTTTGGGGGCTCTAAAATCACTGCAGATGGTGATTGCAGTCATGAAATTAAAAGACGCTTACTCCTTGGAAGGAAAATTATGACCAACCTAGATAGCATATTCAAAAGCAGAGATATTACTTTGCCAACAAAGGTCTGTCTAGTCAAGGCTATGGTTTTTCCAGTGGTCATGTATGGATGTGAGAGTTGGACTATGAAGAAAGCTGAGGGCCAAAGAATTGATGCTTTTGAACTGTGGTGCTGGAGAAGACGCTTGAGAGTCCCTTGGACTTCAGGAAATGCAACCAGTCCATCCTAAAGGAGACCAGTCCTGGGTGTTCATTGGAAGGACTGATGTTGAGGCTGAAACTCCAATACTTTGGTCACCTCATGCGAAGAGTTGACTCACTGGAAAAGACCCTGATGCTGGGAGGGATTGGGGGCAGGAGGAGAAGGGGACAGCAGAAGATGAGATGGCTGGATGGCATCACCAACTCGATGCACATGAGTTTGGGTGGACTCTGGGAGTTGGTGTTGGACAGGGAGGCCTGGTGTGCTGGGATTCATGGGTGGCAAAGAGTCGGACACGACTGAGCGACTGAACTGAACTGAACACAGAGATAAACGTTGCTGGAAAAATGATACTGGTAGACCTGTGGATTGCAGGGTGGCCATGGACCTTCAATTTGCTAAAAACATAGTATTTGCAAAGCATATAAGGCAAAGTGCAATAAAATGATGTATGCCTATATATATATGTGTATATATATATATATATATACACACATACATATATATGTATATATATGTATTCTGTTGATTCAATGTCTCTGGAGAACGCTGGTTAACACACCAAGTGATACCAAACACACCTTTCAAAATCATCTCTTTCTTTTGTTTCCCCCAGTTTTATTGAGAAATAATCGATGTACATCATTTGGTAAGTTTAAGGCATACAGTGTGATGGTTTGATTTACATATATTGTGAAATGATTACCACAGTAGGCTCAGCTATCATCTCATGTACATACAATAGAAAGAAAAGAAGAAAGGTTATCTTTGTGATGAGAGTGCTTAGGATGCATTCTCTTGGCTTTCCTGTATACCATGCAGCAGTGTTAACTCTCGTCATCACGTTGCATGTCACACCTCTGGTGCTTGTTTATCTTATAACTGGAAGGTTGCTTCCTGACTGCTTTCCTCCAATCTGCAACTCCCTGCCCTTAACTGCAGATCTGATTTTTTTTTTTATGAATTTAGTGTTTTTGTTCTGTTCTGTTTTTCTTTTTATGAGAAGTATTTGCATTGGAAGATAGATTAGATGACTTCTAATAGGTTTTGTTTTAAGAAATCCTATAGCTGTAAGTCATTGAAGAAATCAGTCTGAGGAAAAGTACAATATCAATAACAACTGGCCAGACTTCAGTCAGTACATTGGACAAAAACCTCTTCATGGGGAATTTTTGTGAGAGTTGTGACAAGTCTGAAAATGGAAGACAGTATTTCCATTGTCTTCTGAGCTTCAAAAGGAAGGAAGACGTTAATTGCCAACTGCCAGGCCCCAGAGGAGCAGTCACTGTTGACTAAGTGACTGCACGGCCAAGTCTTCTCTGTTGGGAAGATTGGAAAAGATTATCTCATGTGCCTCTGAGTGTGACTGCGGCAGGCTTTCTCTGTAAGAGGTACAGAAAAGAAAATGCTATGTGTCTTATGGGTCAGGAGGTAGATTTTTCTGGTGAATTAGGCCCTTCCCTCTCAGAATCTTCAATCCCATTCTAATATGGTATTTTTTTTAAAAAATTGAATGGGATTCATATAATTTAGGATGAACCACTTTAATGTAGAAAACGCAGTGGCACTTAGTGCTCTCACCATATAGTGCCACCATCGGCTCTCTCTGTGCTGTGCTTAGTCACTCAGTCATGTCTGACTCTTTGCAACCCCATGGTTGCAACCCTAGCAACTGTTTGCAACCCTGGCCCGCCAGGCTCCTCTGTCCATGGAATTCTCTAGGCAAGAAACTGGAGTGAGTTGCCATGCCCTTCATGGGATCTTCCCAACCCTAGGATCAAATCCAAGTCTCCTGCATTGAAAGCTGATTATTTACCACTGAGCCACCAGGGAAGACCCCAAATATTCTTTGTTATATATATACTTTACAAAGTAGGTACCGTTTGATTAATCAACTTAAACGCTTCACTTATTCCCTAGAGATATCAGAGAAGTGTGAAAACAAGACTTTCACTTTGTGCCCTTTTTCATAGTTACGGTGACCGCACCCCGACACTGTAATGAATTTAATTCTCTTGAAGTATTTACATCATGCATCTCCACTCGGAGCTTACAACAAACTTGACATCTCTATTAAGAAAGGAAGTAAAAATGCAGTGAATTGAAGACAAGTGATATGCTGGGAAGGATTGGGGGCAGGAGGAGAAGGGGATGACAGAGGATGAGATGGCTAAATGGCATCACTGACTTGATGGACATGAGTTTGGGTGAACTCCGGGAATTGGTGATGGACAGGGAGGCTCAGCGTGCTGCAGTTCATGGGGTCACAGAGAATTGGACACGACTGAGTGACTGAACTGAACTGATAATAGTATATAATGGTCATAGTGAAGCAAAATAGGCTATATTTTGAGTTTTTATTAAAAGATTTCTTTTTGGATGCTCCACATGGCATGTGGGGTGTGGGATGTGAGTTCCCAGACCAGGGATTGAACCCACGCCCCCTGCCTTGGAAACACGGAGTCCTAACCCCTGGACTGCCAGGCAACTCCTAAAAAAATTCTTATCAAACAGATTTGGAGAACGCCTGTGGTACAGTTCTTGAAGGTTTGGCCGCTGTCTCTGCCATCCTCACCCCAGGGGAAGAACACAGCCTCTTCATAAGACAAGCAGGAAGGGAGGACGGTGTGCAGGCGGTGAATGTACCAGTGGACGCTCGATGACAGTGTGTGCAGCACTCACTCTGGATTTTGCTTGATGAACATGTATGTATTTTCTTCCTCTCAGAATTTTGTATTTTTTAGGAGAAAAGTCAAAATGTCACAGTGGTGTAAAAAGAGAAGCAAAATACAATCTATATAATCCCCCCACCCCCACCATTCTGGGGACCATTGTCCATTCATCTCCACTGAGATCACTTGACCAGCTCACAAGTCTCTTCTTCATAATTCTGTTCATGATTCAAGTTTCCTCCAGCTGTTCCCTCTCCCTCGCCCCCTGCTTCAAATGGCTGTTGATTCCTTTCTCCATAAAGTGTCCAAGAGCGATCCAAATAGGATTCTAATTTGGCGTGGAATCTGAGCAGGCAGTCTGCAGGCAGTTCCCTATCTGCGTCCCTTGCGCTCGCTGGCCCTCTTCTCTCCCAGCTCTGCCCCAGGTTCATATTTCTAGGAGCTCACAGGCCGTTCTGCGAGCCATTTCTGCTCCTTTGCCCCTTCATCGCTGCAACTACTCCTGCACTCTTGGTTTCAAACGACGCTGGGAAGCCAGTTCGATGGAGTGTGCAGTGAGCTGAATTGCCACTGCTTCCTGCGGTTCGCGTGATAGATGGCACCATAAAATGGATGTGATGTGGTTATTAGGCTGTGATTCGGTTCATCCTGAGCCGTATTGATTGGTGTTGGTTCAGCGCTTGCTACACATTTTATCAATTGACCTTAGAGATTGTATCCTGCCTTGGCTTCTTTTACCTCTAATTCTACTTTATCTCCAGTTTTGTGGCTCCTAATTTTCCTTTGGTTGATTTCTCCTAGTATTTCTTTAGTTTTCTATTACCTTGGAGGACTTTTCTAATGAAACCATATTTTTCCCCTCACCATGCTTATTTACTTATTTATTTATTTAGCCAGGTTGACCTTCGTTACTCGGGCACATCACTTCTGCCTTTTAAGTCTCCAAGTTCTAAACTCTTTCAGACTGCACAAAGAACTTTTCCAGAATGTTCCAGTCCCTCAAACTGGCTGTCGGAGCTCGGCAAAGGGTGGTGATTTGCTTGCATCAATCTGTAGCTGATAATGACAGGGCTCCCAGTTAAGAAAGGAAGGGAGGATGCACTGAAAGTTCTACTTGCCATTATTCTCTGTAATAGGTGGTTCGTGCTCTCTAAGCAATGCCACCTTTACATTTTTAAAGTTCTTTCTTTCCTTCCTTCCTTTTGAATATTCTGGAAAGTTCCTCTTCTTCAAATGTTTATATAAAATGATTAGACAATTAAACAAAGGTAGCCATGGATGTAGGAACTTTGCCTGCAGAGGGGGAAAGGAAGACATGAAGAAAGAGGGTAGAGGGTGGAAATTGGAAAAGGCAAAAATGAAGGGAATATGATGAGGTGGGGGCAAAGTTATTGAGAAGCTAGAGAACAGAGACAGATATGCTTCCTGTGTAGAACTCTTGGTGGGTTTGTTTTATAAATGGATATATATATATAAATACATATATATGTCAGAAGGTAATGTGGTGAGAGTGAAGGTGAAGAGGGAGGGGCTGGCAAAGTAAATGTTGGAAAAGTTAGATTAACATTTTCATAGATTGTAAACCCATCAGGGAAAGTAAACGTTTAATACACTGCTGGGTACCTTGTCAAGTACCCTATAATTATTAATAATTACAGACATTATTGTAAAAAAATCACAGGAAAATCTGTGTACCTCGAGCAATAGTGTTGTGACACTAAATTATCTTTGCTCAGGTATTCTCCAAGAGCTTGATTCTTAGATTTATTGCTTTTTATTTCCCATAGAAGCAGAAGTTAAATAAATGGATGACCACTTGTTTCCTTGGAAATGAAGCAGACATTGTTTGATCATTTTGTTTGAAAGAACCTAAGATTTGTAATGGCAGTTTTTGTTTACGAAGAACCATGTTGGTTGTACAAAGGAATTGCCCCAAATGGAACGAATACCCATTTTGAAATTCCACATCTGCTTATCAGAAATTAATTTATGAGTCAAAATTGTTGAGTACCAACCTCAACGGAATGAGCAAGGAGTGCATGTCATGAAGCTGAAGAGTGTACTTTTTTAAGAAAACTCTTCTAATTAAGACTGAAAGTAGTCCAAGAAAAAGGCAGCGTGTCTTGTGTCTCTATCACAACACCATATGTACACAAAGCTTTGATTTTTCAATGACCAGCCCTACTTCATGTGTAAAAACATATAACTGTATGGCTGTTCAGTCGCTAAGTCGTGTCTGACTCTGTGACCCCACGGAGCACACTAGGCTCCTCTGTCCTCCACTGTCTGCTGTGAGTGACTTTGAGGTGGTTTAGAAGTGAAGTGAAAGTTGCTCAGTTGTGTCCAACTTTTTGCAACCCCATGGACTATGCAGTCCATGTAATTCTTCATGTCAGAATACTGGAGTGGGTAGCCTTTCTTCTCCATCGTCTCCTGGAGTTGTTCAAATTCAGGTCTATTGAGTCAGTGATGCTATATAACGCTCTCATCCTCTCCCTCCTACTTCTCCTTTTGCCTTGAATCTTTTTCAGCATCAAGGTCTTGTCCAATGAGTTGGCTCTTGGCCAAAGTATTGGAGCTTCAGCTTCAGCATCAGTCCTTTCAATGAATATTCAGGGTTGATTTCCTTTAGGATATACCTTTATATTCCTTGGGCTTCCCTCGTGGCTCAGCTGGTAAAGAATCTGCCTGCAATGCAGGAGACCTGCATTCGGTCTGTGATTGGGAAGATCCTCTGGAGAAAGGAAAGGCTACCCACTCCAGTATTCTGGCTTAGAGAATTGCATGGACTATATCGTTCATGGGGTCGCAGAGAATCAGACATAACTGAGTGAATTTCACTTTTATATTCCTTCATAATGTCCCTGTGAAGTAGTTAATAGAGTCTCTATTTTATTAATTTAGAGAACAACCTCCTATCTCACTGAGTGTTCCATATCAAGAGACCCAAATGGGCAGCTGGGACTTCATTGAATGTCACAGGTATTTTCTAGTGTGTCTTGGGGGTTGGGGGAATCATGGGCTCTGCAATCCCAGAACACCTTCTCAGAAGACTCATGCTTGGAACAGCTACGGTTAGGGCTACTGCAAGGAACTTTCTTGACCTGGGCCCTTGACCAGTACTCATTTGGCACTCTTTCCTTATCCCACAGGCATGAAGGTGAGGATTCATTCTATCTCCTTCCAATTAACACCTCATGAAAGGAATGAGGTGGCACCAACTTTCTTTCTGTTCACTCGCGTTTGCTTACAGCTACACTCACTTCTTGTATACGTTTGTCCATTTGAAGAACTTTTTCATGTCTTTTAAACCGCTCTTTTTTTGTATTGGCCACAGTGCCCATAATGACCTCTTTTGCCCTTGAAACTACAGGCAAACAATGGTTCTTAATGTGTGGGAACATGGATGCCACACTGTTTCCCCCACCCCCAGTCTTACTGAGATATAGTTGACATATAAGTCCAAAATCGGAGAAGGCAATGGCACCCCACTCCAGTACTCTTGCCTGGAAACTCCCATGGATGGAGGAGCCTGGTAGGCTGCAGTCCATGGGGTCGAGAAGAGTCAGACACGACTGAGCTACTTCACTTTCACTTTTCACTTTCATGCATTGGAGAAGGAAATGGCAACCCACTCCAGCATTCTTGCCTGGAGAATCCCAAGGACGGAGGAGCCTGGTAGGCTGCTGTCTACGGGGTCGCACAGAGTTGGACATGACTGAAGTGACTTAACAGCAGCAGCAGCAGTCCAAAATGTGCCGCTTGATGATTTGATATATGTTGCAAATGGCCACATTGTTGAACTTGACATCAGTTTGTCATCACATCTGGTCTGTGAAGGGGAGAGGCTTAGCAAAAAAAGTAGTTTAGAGCATCTAGGCTGTGCCTTCTCATACCAAAGCCCCCTGGAAAGAACCTGATTATTGAACAGCTACACTTTTGGAAGGTACCCACGAATTTACCATAGCACTCAATGAGGAATTTCAAACGTACAGGAGTGACTTGTTTTCTCTCAGTCTGGGGAGTAGTAGGCATATAGGTGTGTTGGCTACTGGGAAGGGGTTAGAGGATATTTATGAATAAGGCTCGCCAAATTTTTCCTTCCTTAATCTTCCACTATATGTCCAACAGCTAGAGTCAGCCCCTCTAAGTAACACATGGGATGGAAGCTTAACACTTACCTCCAGTGTCTTCATTCAAGCTCATCTAAGGACTTACCGGCAAACTGAAAGGTCACTTCTGAAGGTCATTCTTCGTTCTTTAATAATAAGAAAGTTAATCTTGATGCAAGCAGATCACCACATGGGTTCTTTCTTGGCTTTATAACGAAAGTCCTCAGGTTCATATGTGAATAAAGGATTAAGAAACATCATACAGACCAGAGAGTGCTACGTTCTCAACTTACAGCTTTTATTTCACTCCCATTTTCTCATTGGTCTCTACAGTGGTTAAAGTGGAATTTGGTCAGAGTTATTTTGAAATAATGAGGGAATACTAGTGAAGGCCTGATTGTTGCTTGTTTGTAGTTGGTTCCACATCCCAAGGTCTTAGAATCCAAGGAAGAAAAATAGTCAAAGGACAAATAAAAAAGATTTGCATTTTTCTTTAGTAGTATTAATATAACACTGCTATTGCTCTTTTCTTTCAAAACTATATGTTTATTTTTAAATAAGTGACAATGTGATCGCTAGTTAATGCATTTTTATTTCTGAGATAAATAATTTTATTGAGATGGGAGTACTCCAAGTATGTCATCACAACACTGAAATGCTGGGTTGGAGTCTTACTAAGGAAGCCTCTAGATACAATTCTGTAAGGAAAAGATGCAGGGACAGGCCTCTGAATCCTTTCCAGATATACATTTTGGGGCTCAGGCTGGAACCATCTTTAGTAAATATGAGGTGGATTCAACAGTACGATTCAATATGTTTTCTGTAAGTCACGGTATTTTGAAATTGTATAACATGTCCTGTTGGTAGCTGAAAACACTGTTTGAGAGTTAATTCCATTCCATGCCATGGCTCAACTGTGAAAATCTTAGTTGCTCAGTCATGTCCAGCTTTTTGTGACCGCATGGACTGTAGCCCGCCAGGCTCCTCTTACCTATGGAATTCTTTAGGCAAGAATACTGGAGTGTTACCATGCCGTTCTCCAGGAGATCTTCCCAACCCAGGGATGGAACCTGGGTCTCCTGCGTTGCAGGGAGATTCTGTGTCACCAGGGGAGCCCACTGATAAAGAACATCTCAGTTGTTTAAAAACTATGATGCTTTCCCAGTTGTGGTGGAGTTCCTCAGGCCTTTCTGTAATAAAAAGATAACAGTCCTTCTCACACTGTTTTTAACTAAAAAAATTTTAATGTAATTGTCTCTATAACAAAGTATCATGATGACTAATTTTATATGTAACTTTACTGGGTCATCATGCCCAAATATTTGGTCACACATTGTTTCAGCTGTTTCTGTGATGGTGTTTTTGGATGAGATTAACATTTAAATCTTTTCAAGTGAGGCAGATTATCCTCCATTACATGGGTGGGCCTCATGCAGTCAGGGATACTCTGGTGCCTCAGACAGTAGAGAGTCTGCCTGCAATGCAGGAGACCTGAGTTCGATCCCTGGGTCAGAAAGATCCCCTGGAGAAGAAAATGGCAACCCACTCCAGTATTCTTGCCTGGAAAATCCCATGGGTGGGGGAGTCTAGTGGGCTACAGTCCATGGGGTCGCAAAGAGTCGGACAGGACTGAGCAACTTCACTCACTCATGTAGTCAGTTGAAGGCCTTTATAGAACTAAGACTGACTTTTCCATTGGAGAAGGGATTTGACAACAGATTGCCTTTGGACTCAGACTATGGTGCTTCCCTGGGTCTCTATCCTGCCAACCTACTCTGCAGATTCTTGACTGTCCCCTCCATGATCATCTTAATTTCTTAAAAGTGATTTCTCTTTCTCTCCCCTTCCTATCCTGATGTTTCTGTTTCTCTGGAGAACTCCGATACAAGTATTCTTAGCGCTTGTGTTCTTAGAGCTTCCAAAGAGTTGGACACGACTTAGTCACTGAACAACAACAACATTCTTAGAGCTGGAAAGGAACCTGAAGTTATTAATCTAATGCTCTTCTTTTTAATCACAAGGAAAAGTGACATCCAGAGAAACAAATTGACTTTCCTAAATTACCCAGCTAAGTAATTGCACTTCCCACACATCGTATTTATTGCATATGTGAATAAAGCGACACCCAGAGAAGCAGATTGTAAAAGAGAGCATATGCCTAATGGTGACTGTCTAAATTTTTTTTAATATAAAGTCTTCAGTTTTTGGTGGGTAGCTTTGAGGAGCAATTGAATAGAGCTTATCACTCAGTAAAATGTGCTTGTCCATCATTAAATTTAGTCTAGTAATCAGTGGCTGTCATTAAAGAAGAGTAAAATATTAGAAAATGTTAACTAACACAAAACTCTGACCTAGTTCAAAATGCCTTCCATAAAGTTTGAGAAACAAATTTCTCCAAGTATGTGTCTGCGGGAACTCACTCCATTTCAATTTATTCAGGGCTCTTGAAGCACCTAAAAAAGTATGCTTTAAAATCCCACTTCAATTATCTTTAATAAGATCAACTTGTCTGATATAGATGCAATATGAGAGGCAGAGCAAAAAATATTTCTCTTTCCATATAACTCTTTCTAAAACAATTACAGTGCATTTTCTTTAAACCACTCCAGGTTGGTGAGTCTTATTTGTCATTTTAACTTCCTTCTGTATTAGGAAGAACACAGCTATAATATCTCTTGGCTCCTAACTGATTTTTATAATGAATATCTGATGGTGGAAGCTTACTAATAATATTATGACAAAAAATATATTTTTGTCCTAATCTCAAGGATATATTTTTGGGAGTAACCTAAGAGTCTTTTTTGTACATGGTTAGACTTTTGAAAAAACTTTTTATTTTTAAATAACTTTAGATGTACAAAAACATTGCAAAAATGGTACAAAAAATTCCCTTAAACTCTTCATCTAGATTCTCCTAAATGTTATCACATCTACTTTATTTCTCTCTCTTTTTTTTGTATTGATTTCTCTTTTTATTTTATATGTATATTATTGGAATTCATTGAGAATAAGTTGCTGATATAAAGCTCCTTTTACCCCTAAGTATTTCCTAAAGCAAGAACATTCTCTTACACAATAATGGTATAATTATTAATATCAGGAAATTAACCCTGATGTAGTACTTTAATCTACAGAATTTGTTCAAATTTCACCAATTTTCCCATTAAATGTCCTTTATTGTAATATAAAAATTATCTGGTTTAGAATCCAAATGATTGACTTTTCAACTTTAATGTTTATAACAAGTCAAAGATCAAAGGTTTGCATGGAAATTAATAATCTTTCTCCTCCAGTTCAGTTCTGCTCCTCTCAAATGAATCAGAATGAACATGAGTGTATTTTTCAATATTGTCTGTAGCCTTTCACTTATACACATATAAACTATATTTATTTGTTTTTGATTTTGTGAAAATCAAAAAATTTACCACATACATTAAGGTGCAGCATGGCTTTTTCATTTAACTAGGGGTTTGGAACATCCTTTGAGAAAAACAGATTTATGTAATTCTCTTCTGTTTTTTTTTTTTAAACTCTTTTTAATTAAGGTAATATATACTTATTGTTAAAGACAAATGAAAAGGCTTATAACAAAGAACACTAGTACTTTCCTCCATTTATCTCACTTCTCATAGGAAAGTATTTTCTGTTATTTTATCTGTCTTATGGAGTATCTCATTCTACATTATAAATAGTGTTCTTGTGTTGCCAAATTCTGACGTTTTGGGCTTCCCAGATGGCACTAGTCATAAAGAGCTTGCCAATGCAGATTAGATGTGAGAAACACGGGTTCGATCCCTGGGTCAGGAAGGTCCCCGGAGGGGGGAATGCTAACCCCCTCTAATATTCTCGCCTGGAGAATCCCATGGATAGAGGAGCCTGGCGGGCTGCAGTCTATGTGGTCCCACAGTGCTGGACACGACTGAAGTGACTTAGCATGCATGATGCTCTCATTTCTTTATCATTTTTAGTAGTATTTTTATCAAATTCCTTTTATGGTATGTGAGGATTTCTCTCCTTAACACCTGTGTTCCTCACTGTATTTCTTATACCTTCTTTTTAATACAATTATATTTCAAAGTTTTGATTAAAATATTTTGAGTGTACATTTTACAGTTATGAAATAGCATAATATTTCCCGAAATATTGTTCACTGCTGAGTCCAGTAGTATTTTATGGTCAAGGTTTTTTCTTTTAAAACTTCTTTCCTTGCATTTAAAAATAGTTTCAACTTGTCTGCATGAAACTAGTTCTAATTCTTCTCATACATCCAACAACTTTTTCTCATATGTTCAGCAGCTGCTCAATACGACTATCAGGTGAACTGTTAGATTCTATTTTTTTCTGTTTTGGAGCCCATAATTCACCTGCTCCAGACGAGGCAGTAACCTTTCTAGATTTGTTATACAGTGATGGTCTTGGCACTTCTTTCTGCTTTATTCTGGAGTCTATCTTATCCCTTTTCCCATACTGAATTTCCTTTTACCTGGGTCTTCTCCTCTCTGTTGATTTATACCCTCATTTAGCTGTCACATGAATTTCAATAGCTTTACATAAAAGGCATTTTGTTTACAACTTTTTTAGACCTTACATATCAGTTTATTCTGCTCTCACAGTCAGTTGATTGTCTAGGTATTGAATTCTGGTTGAAAATTTGTTTCCCAAGAAATTTGAAGTCATTATTCCCTTGTATTTTGGCTCCTAATGTTACTTTTGAACATTCCACGGTTGTCTTTATTCAATATTGTTTGCAGATGATTTATATCTATTCTCTCAGGAAGCCATGAAGTTTTCCTTTTTATCTCTGTTGTCCTGAAATTTCATGATTATATACTTTACTGTAGGGTTTGTTTTTTTTTTTAATCACTTTCCTGAGCTCTCAGGGAACTTTGTCTAAATGGAGAAGCATGTTTTTCAGTCTGAGAAAGCTTAATTATTATTATTTTTAATTAATCCCTTCTTAAAAAAATTTTTTTTTGGAATGCCTGTTAGTCAGATGGGCTTCTCTGGTGACTCAGACAGTAGAGAATCTGCCTATAATGCTGGAGACCTGGGTTCAATCCCTGGGTTGGGAAGATCTCCTGGAAGAGGGCATGATGACCCACTCCAGTATTCCTGCCTGGAGAATTCCATGGAAGGAGCAGCCTGGCAGCCTACAGTCCACGGAGTTGCAAAGAGTTGGACACAACTGAGTGATTAAGCATCTAGCACATTAGTCAGATACTAGACTTTGTACAGAAGAATTGATGCTTTTGAACTGTGTTGTTGGAGAAGACTCTTGAGAGTCCCTTGGACTGCAAGGAGATCCAACCAGTCCATTCTGAAGGAGATCAGCCCTGGGATTTCTTTGGAAGGAATGATGCTAAAGCTGAAACTCCAGTACTTTGGCCACCTCATGTGAAGAGTTGACTCATTGGAAAAGACTCTGATGCTGGGAGGGATTGGGGGCAGGAGGAGAAGGGGACGACAGAGGATGAGATGGCTGGATGGCATCACTGACTCGATGGACGTGAGTCTGGGTGAACTCCGGGAGTTGGTGATGGACAGGGAGGCCTGGCATGCTGCGATTCATGGGGTCGCAAAGAGTCGGACGCGACTGAGCGACTGAAATGAACTGAACTGAGACTTTGTGGATTGTCTTTTTTTTTTTTAACCTTCTGTCTCACATTACACATTCCTTTCCCTTTTGTTTTATAGTTTGAAAGTTTCCCTCAATTATATTTTCAGTCCTATGGAATTATGTTTCAGTAGTTATTTTTGTGTCTTCTTCTCTTTCTGCCTCCCTATCTTCTCCTTCCCCCTTTTCTTCTTCTTCCCTGTTCTCCTCCATTCTCTTCTTCCTCCTGACCCTTCTTTTCTTCTTCTAGAATTCTCTTCTCATTTCACAGATGTAGTATCTTTTTTAATCTTCCAGAGAATAGTAATTTTAGTTTGTTTGGAGCTTAACTTCTTGCCAGTCTTCTGAATTGTTTCTATTTCCTTGAAGTTTCTTTCTTTTTGTATGTTTGCTTTAGCCTGCCTTCCATGTCAGAGATTTCTCTCAACTTCTGGTGACTCTTGCTACCTGTTCTTATGACAGAGCAGTGTGGTAGATCTTTATCAGGGTGCAGACTTTATTACTTCATGGACTTCACTGTAAGTTGGTCAGGGTTATTTCTTTTTCTTCTTGAGAGTCCATCATATGTCCATTTCTATAGGTCTTTTCTCTTGATCACTCAATTTTTGATAGAGAGTTGTTTTAAAAAAATACCTGGATCACTTATCTATTTCTCCATAGAAAGTGAAGTTGCTCAGTTGTGTCTGACTCTTTGCGACCCCATGGACTGTAGCCTATCAGGCTCCTCTGTCCATGGGATTTTCCAGGCAAGAGTGCTGGAGTGGATTGCTGTTTCCTTCTCCAGGGGATCTTCCTGACCCAGGGATCGAACCCGGGTATCCTGCATTGCAGGCAGACACTTTACCGTCTGAGCCACCAGCGAAGCCCAGTTCTCCATAGAAGAGGATCTCCAAACATAGTGGCTTGAAGCAACATCTATTATACCACAGCCTCTGTATGTCAGTTACCTGGGCATGGCTTCCTGTCTCCTCTGTTTCAGGATCTCTCACAGACTGCAAACAAGGTATTAGCTAGAACGCTATAGACACAACTGGGGAAGGATCCGGTTCCAGGCTTAACGACAAGGTTGTTGTTAAGATTCTTATAGGGGCCCATGTGGGGATTAAACCTGTGACCCTGGTGCTGTTGGCACCACACTCTAACCACCTGAGCCAAGTAACCATTTTTTAAGATTCAGTCCCTCATAGGTTATTGGATTGAACACCTCAGTTCTTTGCTGTTTGTTGGCTGCCCTGTTTCTTGCCACTTGCTTCTCTCCACATGATGAGTTACTTCATTAAAGTAAGCAGGCCAATAAGACAAGAACGGGCCAGCAAGAAGAGAATCACCATCTTTTATAAATTAAACTTCCCATTACTTTTGCCATATTTTATTTATTGGAAGTGAGTCACTAGGTCCAACCCACATACAAGAGAAGGCTGTTACATGGAGTGTGAGTGCCAGGAGACAGGGATTATTTGGAATATTTTGGAAGGTTGTCAACTCCAATGCCCAGGGGGTTATTATTCAGTCTACAGACATTTTGGCAACTGGATAGAGGAAGGGATTGTAAGGCTCATGTCACCTTCTCAGTCAATAGACTTACTCTCTATTTTTTTTCCCTCTAGCACCTTATCCTTGCTTTTAGTTATGCCTGACATTTTCAAGCTGTGGCATTTCTGGTTCAATTTCTTTGGGAAAGAGACACTTATTACCCTATAAGAGTGGGAAACAGGTAGCTTCCTTGAAGTGTGAGGCAGAAGAGGGAACCTGAAGGTTTAACTTCTTATGCATGTTTATAAAGTCAGTTTCCCTTTTCTTACCTCCAGACTTAAACCCCCTGCTGTGTAATACCTGATTTTAAAATTTCTGAACCTTTTAAATTTCTTTGACAATGAAGCAATTTGCTTCTCACTGATACTACCCTCTTGGGGTCCATAGGTTTAAGTCAACACATTCCTGTATCCTTTTTCTATCTTGTGAAAAACAGTTGATGTTTCTAATTTGCTGATGTCTCCTTCCCATTTTCTTTGTCCATGAGGATTTTTAACTTAAAAAAATCCTACTTCTGTCATTTTAGCTGGATTTGAGAGAGGTGGTAATAAATGCATGTGTCTATGTACTCAACTAACGAGAATTCTTTCCACAATTCAGTGTTAAGGAAGGGTTTCACTTTAATGTCATAAAATGACACATATATCTCAAGAGATGTCTTAGGGAGTAATCAGCAATCAAAGGTGTTGTTACTGAGCCATTATTGGTTTCTATCTAAATATTGAGAACACTGACTCAAGGCTTAATTATTAGTTTTGTGACTTTCACATATCCTCAGTTCGGTTCAGTCACTCAGTCGTGTCTGACTCTTTGCAACCCCATGGACCGCAGCACGCCAGGCTTCCCTGTCCATCACCAACTCCGGAGCTTGCTCAAACTCATGTCCATTGACTTGGTGATGCCATCCAACCATCTCATCCTCTGTCATTCCCTTCTCCTGCCTTCACCCTTTCCCAGCATCAGGGTCTTTTCTAAGAAGTCAGTTCTTTGCATCAGGTGGCCAAAATACTGGAGTTTCAGCTTTAGCATTAGTCCTTCCAATGAATATACAGGACTGATTTCCTTTAGGATTGACTGGTTGGATCTCCTTGCAGTTGAAGGGACTCTCTAGAGTCTTCTCCAGCCCCACAGTTCAAAAGCATCACATATCCTAGTACCACTGTTATGATTTCCTTCCTCCCTCCTCCCTTCCCTTTTTCCTTTCCTTCCTTCTCTCTCCAGAAGGAAGTAGTGTGAATAGGCCATATCTTAGTTAATGAGCACCCATTGGAATCTACCAAATCAAAAAAGAAATACCGTCTAAGCAATGCATTTTGTAATAGTCTTATAGATTAGATAGATAAGTGGAGATGGAGAGTAATCAAGTGAGGTCATCTCAGAAATATCCCAGCAACTGAATATATTGTTTGTTGTAGAAATTGATGTCTAGCTGGAGGGCAGCCTCTAGCTGCATGCCACTGGGCTCCTAACTATATATGTCCTATTCATCATATTTTCAAAGTCAGGCAGTTAAATCAATACTTAAAAAACATGTTTTTCTAACCTGTGGGAAGCCTACTTGCATTGTAGGTGAAATCCATAATGCTAGTTTAAAGAAATAGTTTTGTGTTTTTGTAACTACGCTGGGTAATCTTAGGCCTGATACTCAAAAAAGTGGAAGTACTATTTTCCTAACTACCCTCATCTCCACTCCCATTTTGTGCCCTTGGATTTTGGGTTTAAGAATCAAAATTATCTCACTGGTCAGGAAAAGGGGTTGAAATTGACAGGGTAAAATATAAATGGATAAATATAAAATTTGATATTTAAGAAATGAGTTGTATCAGCATTTTTAGGTATGTATGTATGTATATAAAAATATTGTAGATATATTTACACACTTACACACAGAATCAGTTCAGTTCAGTTGCTCAGTCGTGTCCAACTCTTTGTGACCCCATGAACCGCAGCACACCAGGCCTCCCTGTCCATCACCAACTCCCAGAATTTACCCAAACCCATGTCCATTGAGTCAGTGATGCCATCCAACCATCTAATCCTCTGTCGTCCCCTTCTTCTCCTGCCCTCAATATTTCCCATCATCAGGGTCTTTTCAAATGAGTCAGCTCTTCACATGAGGTGGCCAAAGTATTGGAGTTTCAACTTCAACATCAGTCCTTCCAATGAACACCCAGGACTGATCTCCTTTAGGATGGACTGGTTGGATTTCCTTACACAGAATAATGCCTATCAAAAATACCTAGGAGTTCCAAATGCAATCAGAACCAAAGATGAGATTCAAGAATTAAAAACAATCGTAATTAAATGTTAGACTGCACTTATAAAAGCCTAAATAAGGTTCAGATAATGTAAGACTATCTGGTATATCTGGAGTGTCATAACTATTCTAAGAATTTTATTTTATTTCAAATAGAGACTAGGCAAAAAAGTGAGACTGGAATAGTCAAGTCAGTGAAAACTATGTCTTACAGAGAACAACTAGGGAAAATAAGAATGCTGATTATGAACAGGAAATTTTTAGGAGACATTAAAACACTGGAAGCCATATGTACAATCCTTATATACAAGACAAATGATTTTTTTTTTCTGTTACCCTAGATGAGAATTGCTTCTCAGATTTCCCACTGAAGTATGCTTCATGATACTTGTCAAATTTCTTTGAGAACTCACATTTCACTTAAAAACATTATCCAGATATTTCAACCTACTTTGTAATGTATATTTCTGTTGTAATATAAAATGGTACTTTCCCCCCTTCCCTTCATATCTTCAGGAAAGAGCATTTGTGTTTATTCTGCACTATCTTTTGTTCTCTGGCATACACAAGTATGCCTGGGTATCCATACTAAAAGTTGAAATGAGGCCAATGGGCTTCTGCTCATTGGTTCCTAGGAGTATATTTTTTCACTTATTCCAAGTCAAAACACCAAATATATGTAAGTTTCTAAATGTTGGCTGTGTTGTCTTGAAAATAAGAAAGCAGCATCTGAATAGTCATTTTCAGGTTTGTTTGTATGGTTTTGGATCAGTTATAGAAGAGATTTCTGCTGTAAGTTTAGGCTGAACTGGGTAATTTATCAGTTCTTTGAATCTAGGATAGCTTTAATGTTGGAGATTACATTTGGCATCCAAGGAAAGGAAAAGTGATGGGAGAAACAGGAAACTTGTAAGATAGTCACATTAATCAGTTCAGTTCAGTCGCTCAGTTGTGTCCCACTCTTTGTGACCCCATGGACTGCAGCATGCCAGGCTTCCCTGTCCATCACCAGCTCCTGGAGCTCGCTCAAACTCATGTCCATCGACTTGGTGATGCCATCCAACCATCTCATCCTCTGTCGTCCCCTTCTCCTCCCGCCTTCAATCTTCCCCAGCATCAGGGTCTTTTCCAATGCTGGGGAAATATCAGTTAAATGTTAAATACTAAAATTTTGGATCAAAGGGACAAAACTTTTCAGTTAAAAACAAAGGCAGAGATTTCCTGGTAGCTTGAGAAAATGGCTATTACTGACTTTGAATTTCTCCACGCACTCTCCAAAAATTATATGGATCAATAAGAACAAATACAATCCACAAAACCTAGCCAGAAGGGAAATAACACCATCCTGTATACAGGAAATGGATTGGTGGTTGCTAGAAGGGGGTCACTGGGGAGTGGGAGAAATAACTAAAGGGGAAAAAAGGTAAAAACTTCCAATTATAAAATAAATAAGTCATGAGGATCTAATGTATAGCATGGTGACCATAGTCAATAATGTATTGTGTTGTGTTAGTTGCTCAGTCGTATCTGACTCTTTGCAACCCCATGGACTCTATAGACTGCTAGGCTCCTCTGTCCAAGGAAATTACCAGGCAAGAATACCGGAGTGGGTTGCCATTTCCTCCTCCAGGGGATCTTCCTGACTCAGGGACTGAACCTGGGTCTTTTGCATTGCAGGCACATTCTTTACCTTGCAAATTTGAAAGTTGCTTTCATCACGAGAAGAAATGTCTTCAACTTTGTGTAGTGATAGACATTGTGATGATCATTTTGAAATGTCTACAAGTGTTGAATACTTGTGTTGTACACCAGAACCTAATGCAATATTGTATGCCAATTATACTACAGTAAAAAAGAGTTTAACTCTGTAAAAGTGAACTATAGTTCCTCATACCGCCAAATTTGCTATGAGACTCGTTATTGCCTCAAAGGCAGACATTTGGAAATTAAACAAAGTGTTTCATAAGATGTCGACATTTTTAGAAGTCAGTGATTAGAAGTCTAACTTATTTTTCCAGTTTCCTTATATAGGCAAAAGCACAAATATATATATTGTATATATATTATAATGCTAACGTAATAATGATACGATCGTATGTATGATTACCTTATATACATACTATATATTGCATAATATGAAATTATATATGATATACATTTATATGTATTTATGTTTTAAATAAATGAACTTGTCTCTTTCTTTTTTTGTCTTTTTCTTCTCTATCCATTCATTGTGAAATTATTTGAAATGCCAAACAAGTATTTAAAAAATCTAATAGTAGCAGAATTACCATGTGACTTGTGGGATGTTTCTGTGTTGAATTACTAGGCAGTCACGAAGAGATCATACCTTTTGTTCTATATTTTCTCAAATTCTATGTTTGTCCATTTCACATCCATCTGTCACAGGCCAGTTATATTAGCTACACTTTCTTATTTCGTATTCTCGATGCTCTGGAATTTGTCGCCTTGCTGACAGGGGCGAGACTGCCCATCCCCGGGTGATCTAAGAGCCAGTTCTTGGAGACAACAAAGGACTTGGCCAGGAGCATGTCTTCCATACACAGACCAACACATTGCAGGCTCACGTCCCCCACATACTTCCTTATCAGTGTGTCACACACCAAGCCAATATTCCTCCTGCTCTAAATCAGCCCGGCGCCAGGAACCAGGAAACTAAAGAAAGACCCCTCTGTGTCCCAAAGCTCATCAGAAGGATTCACACTAGTCAGTCCTAAGCTGTTTGCCCTGCCCTGCCTTGCCTTTTCTGTAGAAATCCCAATAAAGTCTCTGGCCAAGACCTCCCGCTCACTTCCGGCCAGTGCCTGCTGACCACTCTGGTGCTTCTTTGGTGGTTCTGCATGGCACATAGTGAACGCCTCTCTGAGACCTGTGAACATAAAGCACACCTCAGAAATACTGTGGGTTCGGTTCAGACCACCACAATAAGGCAAATATCACAGTGAAGGGAGTCACATGAATTTTCTGGTTTTCCAATGCATACAGAAGTTATGTTTACACTATACTGTAGTCTATTAAGTATGCAATAGCACTATGTCTAAAAGAACAATGTACATACCTTAATTAAAAAATACTTTGTTACTAAAAAATGCAACCGTCACCTGAGCCTTTAGCAAGCTGTAGTCTTTTATACTGCTGGAAGGTCTTACCTTGATATTAATGGCTGCTGACCGATCAGGATGGTGGTTACTGGAGACTGGAGGTGGCTATGAACTTTTATTTTAAATTTTATTTCTTAAAATAAGGCAAAAGTTTGCTGCATCAATTGACATGTCCTTTCACGATTTCTCTGTGATGTGCAAAGTTGTTTGATAGCCTTTTACCTACAGTAGAACTTCCAAAATGGCAATCAGTCATCTCAAATTCTGCCATTGCTCTACCAACTAAGTTTATGTAATATTCTAAATCCTTTGTTATTATCTCAACAGTCTTCACAGCCTCTTTACCAGGAATAAATTCATTTTAAACTATTTGCTTTGCTCATTCATAAGAAGCAACTCTTCCCCTGCTAAAGTTTTATATTTAGAACAAATATATAGTAATAGTCAAAAAGTTTGAAATACTACAAGTATTATCAATGTGTCACAGAAAAAGCAAGTGAGCAAATGCTGTTGGAAAAATGAAGCTGATAAGCTTGCTGGATACAGGGTTGCTACAGATTTTCAATTGTAAAAAAACGGTATCTGTGAAGTGCAATAAAATGAGGTATGCTTGTAATAAACTTCATTCCAAGCCTCATTCTTGTTCCTTCTGGAGGCCACCCTGACTTTACTGTACTTTCCATATCTAACACCTACATTCTTGGAACATATTTATGTCCCAGGAAAATGGTTCAAACCTGTTTTAAAAGTTAACATTCCAGTTTCTAATATATATATATATATATTTGTATACTAAAAAATATTAGAAGAAATTGCACCAAAATATTAATAGGGGCTATTATTGGTGACACGATACTGGATGACTTCAATGTGTGTATTTTTTTTTAACATTTTTCTATATTTTCAAAAATTTCAACAAGTTCAACATGATACATTCAACATGGATGTAAATATGGCTGTTTATATCTCTATCTAGCCATACCAACCTATAATTTTACATTCCCAAAACTGGATTAATACTAGCATTCCAAGTTCCAATTTTATATAATTTTATATAATAAATATATTATTATATTTATATTATATTATATATTATATAATATATTATATTATATATTATATATATATTATATATATAATATAATATAATATATTATATAATATATATATAATATATATATATATATAATATATATAATATATATATTATATATATTATATTATATAATAAATATAAAATTATAAAATTCCAATTTTATATAATTCCAAATTTATATAATAAATTTTCAAAGCTGAGACTTTAAGAATGACATATATTAATACCATGCCATTCTCTTAACCTTCTTAAATCTGATTTCTGATTTTTTTGTATCATGTCTGTCTTCTCAAATAAATAGAAGGGCAAAGAATGACACATATCTCCTGGCCTCCATGATATAGAAAAGATACCATTGTGAGTATGACTGATGGAATCAGTTTCCAAAAGAAAAGCTGAGTAACAGAATAAAACAGAAAGCTCTAATCTAAGAAATTATGACTCAGTCCTTACTCTCCCTTCAAAACGAACTCTTTGTAAACTATGACCCATGAATGTTCTTATATGCAGGAAATATTTTCATTTGACTTCTGATTTAATTTTGAATCAAGCTTAATGATTTTTAGTTTGCGATGCAGCCAAGTCCGATGGTAAGTGAACGCCCTCTGTGGAAAAGGGTTTTATCATTTTAACTTGGATCAACTGAAATAGAAACTTATATTGACTCTCAAACCGGTAGATATCCCACACCCAAGCAAAACATAATCAAAGATTTGATGCTGCATCAAATCAAATAACTGAAATTAAAACTTTAAAAAGTGATGAGCTAACGAATTGTGCTGGACGAAAGATTCTGGGGTGAAGTGTGTCCTGTAGCCTTCCTGATTCTAGATACTGAAGCCTTTAAAACCACAGGCCAGGACATTTCTTGTACCATTGAAAATATTGATTTGATGCTGCTGCTAAGCTGCTATGTCACTTCAGTTGTGTCCGACTCTGTGCGACCCCATAGATGGCAGCCCACCAGGCTCCCCCGTCCCTGGGATTCGCCAGGCAAGAACACTGGAGTGGGTTGCCATTTCCTACTCCAATGCATGAAAGTGAAAAGTGAAAGTGAAGTCGCTCAGTCATGTCCGACTCTTCGCAACCCCATGGACTGCAGCCTACCAGGCTCCTCCATCCATGGGATTTTCCAGGCAAGAGTACTGGAGTGGGGTGCCATTGCCTTCTCCGGATTTGATGCTAGACAATGAGAAATAAATGTGCTAGATATATTAAATACACGTCAGCATAAGTCTAGATGTGAGAATTTTTTTGAACTCCCAGAGGCATCCTTGCTTTTTAAAAAACTTCCTTTTCCATACGAGAATTCTAGGTGGCTGTGTGTGTGTGTGTGTGTGTATTTCAATATTCAGTAGTAGAACTAATGGATAGGGGCAGGGAGAACGTTTTGTCAGAAATTAAACTCATAAGATTGGAAGGACTGATGCTGAAGCTAAAGCGCTAATACTTTGGCCACCTGATGCAAAGAGCCGATTCATTAGAAAAGACCCTGATGCTGGGAAAAATTGAAGGCAGGAGAAGGGGATGACAGAGGATGAGATGGATGGATGGCATCACTGGATTAATGGACATGAGTTTGAGCAAACTCTGGGAGATGGTGAAGGACAGTGAAGACTGACGTGCCGCAGTCCATGGGATTGCAAAGAGTTGGACATAACTGACCTACTGAACAACTGAACAACAACAACAAAACTCATAAGAATTTTTCATTTGTTTTTAAAAACTCCCGTGGAAAAATTGGGCTTCCCTGGTGGCTCAATGGTAAAGAATCTGGGTTTGATCCCTGGGTTGGGAAGATTCCCTGGAGAAGAAAATGGCAACCCACTCCAATATTATTGCACTGGAAATCCCATAGACAGAGGAGTCTGGTGGGCTACAGTCCATGGGGTCACAAAAGAGTCAGACAGGACTTAGTGACTAAAAACAACAACAATGGAAAAACTAATTTATCTGCCTCATGTAATCTGTTAACTCTGGTCATAGTGGAATGGTTTCTTTTATGATTGAAGTGGAACATTTTCTAAAAGTAAGATCTGTAGTCTACAAATGTTGGAATTACATTTGTAGATTACAAATCAATTATACGCAGACATTAAACAAAGATATTTAAAAGTTATTTTATGCAAATAAAGATAATATTATTTGTATTAGTAGTACTGAAGAAAAGTAAGCATACATTGAATATATTCATGTAAAATTCATGTGATTTCCCTCCTTAATAAATAAAACCAGATGATCTAAATCTAAATTATTCAAGTTATCTTTCAATCTAGATAATTTTAAAAGTATTAAAAAAAATTTAACTATAGTTGATTTACAATATTGACTTAGTTTCAGGTATACAGTTTCAGTTTCTTTTCCACCATAGGTTATTACAGAATATTGAGTATAGTTCCATATGCTATATAGTAAATCCTTTTTGTTTATCAATTTTATATATAGTGGTATATTTCTATTAACCCCATACTTCTAATTTATCCTCACTCCCCTTCCCCTTTGGTAACTATAAGTTTGTTTTTTTATGTCTGTGAGTCTGTTTATGTTTTGTAAATAAATTGGTTTTTATTATTTTTTAGATTCCACATTTAAGTGGCACCTCTCTGCCTGTCTTACTTCACTTAGTAGGACAATCTCTAGGTCCATCCATGATTCTACAAATGACATTCTTTCTTTCTTTTTTTTATGAGTAGTATTCCATTGTGTGTGTATGTGTGCATGTGTATATGTGTGTGTGTGTATATCATATTTTCTTTATCCATTCATCTGTTGTTGGGCATTTAAGCTGTTTCCATGTATTGGCTATTGTGAATAGTGCTGCTATGAAAATGTATCTCTTCAAATTGGAATTCTCATCTTTTCTGGATATATGCTTGCTGCTACTGCTAAGTCGCTTCAGTCGTATCCGACTCCATAGATGGCAGCCCACCAGGCTCTCCGTCCCTGGGATTCTCCAAGCAAGAACACTGGAATGGGTTGCCATTTCCTTCTCCAATGCATGAAAGTGAAAAGTGAAAGTGAAGTCGCTCAGTCGTGTCCAACTCCTAGCGACCCCACGGATTGCAGCCTACCAGGCCCCTCCGTCCATGGGATTTTCCAGGCAAGAGTACCGGAGTGGGTTGCCATTGCCTTCTCTGGGGATATATGCTTAGGAGTGGAATTGCTGGATCATATGGAAACTGTTTTTTTTAGTTTTTAAATCAATCTATGTAATTTTAAGTGCATTCTGCCAGAATGCTTATCACCTAAGGGGGAAAATATGTGTGTATAATTCTTTACAAATAAATGCTGTAATTTTTTTACTTCTAAAAGCAATTTTTTCCCACTGTCCATTCCTTATACCTGTTAGAGGACTCAATGGGTCCATCACTTGGGGTGTTTGGTTATTTGTCTGCACTGTGGTATCTTGTTGGCTGAAATGTACTATGACTTTTTGGGAACATCTTGTGTTTCTTTAAAACAAAGCACACTTTGGTTTAACCCCATCCTTTCTCTACAGATGCCTAACTAACATATCCTCTCTTCCAAAACATTGAATATTGTCAAAAACTATGAAAGGTCCAAGATTTTACTCCACTTGCACAATAATATGTTAGCTTGCCACAATTTCATGGATGCTGCCAGAAGACATGAGTATATTAGGTCAGAGATGAAGAAGTCACAGTAGCTGGACTGGTCAGTTTCCCTTTGTCTCCATATTCCATGGGGATGAAAGCTCCATGGATGGATGGATTGAACTCCAGATGGATGGATTGAACAGAGTGTGCTGTGTTTCAGGAGAGAACTCTTGACTCATGGAATCTGAATCTTTTATGGTGGGCAGTGTGCATGCATGCCTGTTTCTTTGGAAGGAGATACCTTTTCCATATAGGTTAGTGAACAAACATGTTCTTTGCTCTTGAGAGAGACACTATCTCCATCTTCGAAGGTTGCCTTGATCTACACATATCTTTTAAAAGATAGTCTAGAAAAAACGGTGGTGTGTACCTCTGCTTGCAAGATGTGCAGAAATCCAAGGCACATGGAAAATTGCCTTACAACAAATATGTGAAGATTTACTTGGGAATGGGTTTCCAAGTAAACAAGTCTCAGGAATTCTAGGCTAGTTGGCAGTAAGTATAGTACATACCATATTTGTCATCAGAGGTTAGGTGGCACTTGGCGTTGTATGTTCTATGCCATAGATGTGTCTATGCTTTACCTCCATGAACCACTATTTGTATTTAAAGACACTGCTGTGCTCAACCTCTAAGAACCATGAGGGATGTGGTAGGCAGGATTCTAGGGTGATTACCAAAGCCTTCTTTATCTTTGTATAATCCTCTTTCATCGAGTGTAGGTGGGACCGCTGGATATGATGAGTATCACTCCAATGATTATGTTACGTTATATTATAAAAGGAAAAATTATCTGGAGTGGGCATGAACTAATCAAGTGATCCTTTCAGAAGCATAGAGTTTTCTCTGGTTAATAGCAGAGGAAGAAGTCAGAGAGAAGACTTTCCACTGATCTGGAAGAAAGCACATGTTTGTGTCTTAAACTACCTTGGTGGGCCATGTGGTGAGGAACTCTGGAAAGCCTCTAGGAGCTGAGGACGGCTCTTGACGGACAGACAGCAAGGGTCAGGGACCTCCATGTCATAGCCAGAAGGAACTGACTCTTCAGTAACTGCGGAAGACTGGGGAAGGCCACAAGCTCCAGTACAGAGCACAGATTGGACGATACCTTGACTTCAGTCTGGCGAGGAGCCAGAGAACCCAGGAGCACCTGGTCTGGACTTCTGTAAGCTGATGCATGGGAATTGTTTCAAGCCACCAACTTCATGGTGGTTTGTTGTACAGCAATAAGAAAAACCAATGGAAATTTGCTGTATGACTCAGGGAATCTAAACCAGGTCTCTGTAACAACCTTGAGGGGTTGGAAGCAGTGGGAGGTGGCAGGGAGGTTCAAGAGCGAGGGGACATATATATACCTATGGCTGATTCATGTTGATGGATGGCAGAAACCAACACAATATTGTAAAGCAATTATCCTTCAATTAAAGATAAATAAATTAAAAAAAAATATGAGGGAGGACCAAAGTAGAGTATCTCTTGTTTGTAGCATATACATTTGAATTTCCTGCAGCTTCACTGAATATTTCATTGTATAACCTAAGGTAACCAGTCTAATCAATTATTTTCCTATAATGCTTTTCAAGAAGTTTGCTTCCTGAGTGACAAATTCTTAGCCAATTCAAAATGGAACCACCATTTATTTATTTATTTTTTACTATGCCTTAGGCACATACATTAAACTACCGCACAATTGCACTCATCTCACACGCTAGTAAAGTAATGCTCAAAATACTCCAAGCCAGGCTTCAAAAATATGTGAATAGTGAACTTCTAGATGTTCAAGCTGGTTTTAGAAAAGGCAGAGGAACCAGAGATCAAATTGCCAACATCTGCTGGATCATTGAAAAAGCAAGAGAGTTCCAGAAAAATATCTATTTCTGCTTTATTGACTATGCCAAAGCTTTTGACTGGGTGGATCACAACAAATTGTGGAAAATTCTGAAAGATAATGGGAATACCAGACCACCTGATCTGCTTCTTGAGAGATACGTATGCAGGTCAGGAAGCAACAGTTAGAACTGGACATGGAACAACAGACTGGTTATAAATAGGAAAAGGAGTACGTCAGGATGTATATTGTCACCCTCCTTATTTAACTTCTATGCAGAGTACATCATGAGAAACACTGGGCTGGATGAAGCACAAGCTGGAATCTAGATTGCTGGGAGAAATATCAATAACCTCAGATATGCAGATGGCACCACCCTTATGGCAGAAAGTGAAGATCTAAAGAGCCTCTTAATTAAACTGAAAGAGGAGAGTGAAAAAGTTGGCTTAAAATTCAACATTCAGAAAACAAAGATCATGGCATCCGGTCCCATCACTTCCTGGCAAATAGATGGGGAAACAGTGTCAGACTTTTATTTTTGGGGCTCCAAAATCACTGCAGACGGTGACTTCAGTCATGAAATTAAAAGACGCTTCCTTCTTGGAAGAAAAGCTATGACCAATCTAGACAGCATATTAGAAAGCAGAGACATTACTTTGCCAACAAGGGTCCGAATAGTCAAGGCTATGGTTTTGCTAGTAATCATGTATGGATGTGAGAGTTGGACTATAAAGAAAGCTGAGTGCCGAAGAATTGATGCTTTTGAATTGTGGTGTTGGATTAGACTCTTGAGAGTCCCTTGGACTGCAAGGAGATCCAAACAGTCCATCCTACAGGAAATCAGTCCTGAGTATTCATTGGAAGGACTGATACTGAAGCTGAAATGCCAATGCTTTGGCCACCTGATGTGAAGAACTGACTCATTGGAAAAGACCTTGATGCTGGGAAAGATTGAGGGCAGGAGGAGAAGGGGATGACAGAGGATGAGATGGTTGGATGGCATCACCGACTCAATGGAGATGGGTTTGAGTGAACTCCAGGAGTTGGTGATGGACAGGGAAGTCTGGCGTGCTGCAGTCTATGGGGTCGCAAAGAATCAGACATGACTGAGAGGCTGAACTGACTGAATGGAGCACATACATTATGCTTTTTATACATGATCTCATTTAAACTTCACAACAATCTTGGAAGGGTAATGTTCTATATTTAATAAAAAGCAGCTGCATTACCATATGTAAAATAGATAGCCAGTGGGAATTTTATGTATGCTGCAGGGAGCTCTACCCAGTGCTCTGTGTCAAGAGGGAGGAGACGTATGTATAACTATGGCTGTTTCATGTTGATGTATGGCAGAAACCAACACAACATTGTAAAGCAATGACACCACCCTTATGGCAGAAAGTGAAGAGGAACTCAAAAGCCTCTTGATGAAAGTGAAAGAGGAGAGTGAAAAAGTTGGCTTAAAGCTCAACATTCAGAAAACGAAGATCATGGCATCTGGTCCCATCACTTCATGGGAAATAGATGGGGAAACAGTGGAAACAGTGTCAGACTATTTTTCTGGGCTCCAAAATCACCGCAGATAGTGATTGCAGCCATGAAATTAAAAGACGCTTACTCCTTGGAAGGAAAGTTGTGACCAACCTAGACAGCATATTCAAAAGCAGAGACATTACTTTGCCAACACAGGTCCGTCTAGTCAAGGCTATGGTTTTTCCAGTAGTCATGTATGGATGTGAGAGTTGGACTGTGAAGAAAGCTGAGCACTGAAGAATTGATGCTTTTGAACTGTGGTGTTTGAGAAGACTCTTGAGGGTCCTTTGGATTGCAAGGAGATCCAACCAGTCCATTCTGAAGGAGCTCAGTCCTGGGTGTTCTTTGGAAGGAATGATGCTAAAGCTGAAACTCCAGTACTTTGGCCACCTCATGCAAAGAGTTGACTCACTGGACAAGACTCTGATGCTGGGAGGGATTGGGGGCAGGAGGAGAAGGGGACAACAGAGGATGAGATGGCTGGATGGCATCACCGACTTGATGGATGTGAGTTTGAGTGAACTCTAGGAGTTGGTGATGGACAGGGAGGCCTGGCGTGCTGCGATTCATGGGGTCGCAAAGAGTCCAACACGACTGAGTGACTGAACTGAACTGAACTGAACCCCCCAATTAAAAATAAATAAATAAAAAAAGAACTTCAATTTTGAGGGTTAAGTACCTAATTAGTTGTGGAGTTAGAATTCTAACCTCACTATGTCTAACTTAAAATCAGATTTTTATATGTTGCATGTTATTCTCTCTCAATCCTGGAAAAAAAAAGTCATGATGGTGTGCATTGCTCATAATTGCCAATATCCGGTTCTGCTCAACTTCTGAGTACAAGGGGGAGTGTCCTTCTTACTCTGTTGAAGTTAGATGTGATCATGTAATTAGTGTTGGACAGTGCAAAGTAAATAAAAGCGATATACATCCCATCTGGGTCAAGGCATTTATTAGTAATAGCTGGGGCTTGACTTTGCAATTTCCCCATTCCTTCCAGAACTATCCTCGAAGCCAAGAGTTCAGAGGGAGCCCAGATTCTCCTTGGTCCCTGAGTTGCTGTGATAAGCAGAGCTTCCCATACTGGACTTGTCACAGGAGAAAGAAACATTTGTTGTTTGAAGCCACTGAGATTTCAGAGCTGTATTGTTACTGTAGCTCAGACTAGTATTTCCTGACTAGTACAATTGCTTGAATTAGCATTATAACCAGCAAGGTCTGTAATTCTTATTGATATATTCAGATTGGTTTTGGGCACTAACACACATCTTATATTCTGTGCTTTAATTGTATTAATCTGCTTGCAAGTCTCTGAACGCTTAGTCTTTTTTTATACCTCAGGACCTTTGAACCCTTCTTCCCTCTGCTTGAAATAGGAAAGAGTTCATCATAGTGGGTGGTTAAGAATGGGCTACAGATTCAGGATAGTCTATATTTTTATCCAGAATTATCTACTTTCTCTCTATACTGCCTTTATTAAGTAGCTTAACCCTTATTGCCCCCACTTTCTTATTTGAAAAATGGGATAATAATATTGCATCTATCATAGGGCCGCTGTGAGTGTTAACTGAAAAACTGAAACATTTACAATAAATGCTGTTATTGCTATTATTATTAAAAACTTCACTCTGATTTCTTCTTTTCTAGGAAGTCTTCCTGATTTTTCTGTGTTTGATTAGGTAGCCCTTTATTGTGCTACTGCAATGGATTGTGAAGACCTTTATAAAACTGTATCAAATACTTGTCTGTCTCTTCTCTACTGTCAGCATTTGAAAAACATCAGTTAGAAGTAAAATAATGTATTGCTACCACCCAGTAGTCAATAAATATTTTCTGAATGAATAAGAAACTTTGAGTCAATAGCTGTGGGCCTAAGCTAGTAATTAGTACTAAGGAAATAATTATGAGCCTCAAGTAAAATTAATCTTATAAATGATAATCGCATGAATTAATCTAGTTACGGAAGTGTTCTTCTAACTACCTTGATTGATGGAAGCTTCATTTTTTAGAATTATGTTAAACGGGGTGTAATTTTCAAAAATTGAGATCGTATTTGATTTTCTAAAATTGCTAAAAGCACAAAGTTTATAAACTAAATTGTTTGCAATTTATAATAGATCATTTTGGCATTAGCAACCTGGATTGTTTAGAGAGGTACTGTGTTACACAAAATAATAAATGTCAAAAATTAATGTTATTGTTTATGAACACCCAATATTGCTACAAGGTAGATATAAGGTTAAATGTATTGTCTTTATATTCTAAAATAATATTTATCCTAATGTCCAATTTACAACCACGAGTTGATTTAGATATTTGATAAAACTGACCTTTTCAGCTTAGTGAGAAAAAAAAACCCCACATTTTTGGTTTTGATAAATTCACAGTTTCTCAAAAGAAAACATTAAAAAATTTTTGTCTGGTTTTTAAGTTGGTGACTTACCTACCAGTGTAAACACTTCTGCAGTAAACAATGTCTCTCCACCAAGCAATAGTAATCATCCAAATTAAATTTTTTTTAAAATATGGGAAATGAATTTCACTATGATATTAAACCTTTATCATACTAAATTTTGGAGATTTTTTTGTTAATGATATTTAGAATTTCTGCTCCACCATTGTGGAACTACCTTTCATACTGTCTGATTCCTGCCTGTAATGTATCCTTCTCGCCAAGAGGACATCTTGTCGAGATGTCGAGATGTCCTTGCCTTATCAGGGGACGCTACTGGCATAGTGGTAAGCTCATTTTCTCATGCTTGTGCAAGGTGAAGTTTCTTGTAGTTCAGTCGCTAAGTCGTATCTGACTCTGTGACCCTATGGACTGCAGCATGCCAGGCTTCCCTGTCCTTCACAATCTCCCAGGCTTTGCCCAGAATCATGTCCCTTGAGTCGGTGATGCCATCTAACCATCTCAATGTCTGCCGCCCTCTTGTTCTTAGTGAAGATAATTAGGTTTCATTTCTCAATAAGGAAAGGCATGATAATAGTGAATAAACTGAGAGAGAGAGGAGGCGGAGGAGAGGAGAAATAAAAAGAGATTAATATTATAAAATATTATGTGACTTGTGCAAACCAAGAGGTGACAAGGACCTGGTTCCCTAGAAATTTGAATACTTCAGAAACAAAATGCATTTAAATTATCAGCACCTTTAGACTGGCACCTAATTAGAATATATCAAACTAGGCAGGGTGTTCAGTGTTTCAAAGAAACACAATATCCAAGCATTAAAACCAAAGGTCAGTCACTCACTCCGGATGACTATTTGTCCACTCGAACCTAATTGCCTTTGAATTTCCCTTCAGTCTTGTGAACAGGAGCTCAGCCAAGAATGACCCCAGGTTCACCTGTGAGAAGAGACAAGGAGGAAACACATGTGGTCACATCCTCTTCTTACCTGTAGGCAGGGAGGGATGGTCATGTGACTCTCTGGCTGCCCTTTCTGGGATAGAAGGAAGAGATCCGTGCATAAAAAAGAATTCCTGTCTTCGCTTTGCTTTTCCTTCTGTCCCACCTGTGTGTGTGATTTGTCACAGCTGGCTGTGCATGCGTTTCCTTTCTTTACCGCTTAGCTTCAGTTTGGTTGCACGCCCTAGGACATCTTGATGGCTTTCAATGAACCTAATTAATTTTGCCCATTTTCAAAATAGCCCTTTGGCTAAATATTTAAGGAAGCTTACAGTGTTGCAAGCAGAAGGTGATTGTTTGCAAATTCCGCAAGGTTAGAGACCACTGTGCTTGCTTCAGTGGTGAGGAGCGAGAGATTATCAGGGCCAGGAAGCACTGAGCCCTTCACTGGCGCAGGCTAATGAGAGGAGCTTAGAGGCTGGGTTTCAGGGCTGGTCTTCTGGGCCCCTGAATCCCTTGCAATCTGGTGGGCAGTGACAGTTCCAGGTCTACTCCTGGGCAGAGAGACAGTAGCTCTGGTTGGTCTTATTTTGGGTCATTGTAGGGTCAGAGGCATGACTATGGTGCTGTGAGCTTCTTCTGACTATGAATTACACACATTCCCAAATTTGGCAGTGGGATGAATGTGTGTGGGATATTGGCAATTGTCAGTACGACTTCAGCTCATTTTAATAAGCTTCAGCTCCACGTAATAAACCAGATTTTATGAAACCTATTCATTCTAAATTTTATATTTTAAGCTGTTATTTTCTTCTTTTTTACTTTGTTTTTCTATATTCTTTCCCCTTTTCATTTTCTAATTTCCCTTTCTTGCTGCTTTTCTCCTTTGTTGTATTTTAAAAGAATAAAGAAATAAATTATGTCCACCAGAGGGCAGTCTGATCCTACACACACATACATCTGTGTGCACACATATACACACACAGTCACACATATACACACACACACACGCACACACACACCCAGCCCCCAACTCATCCCTCTTTTTCCTCTCTTTCCCCCTTCTTTACAACTCTTTTCCAGGAAGGATGTCAATGAAAGTAGATGGTAAACAAAACAAAACAGAAACCTTTTGGTTTATAAACTTCTTTCAGTATTGCCTATGTGTGGGCATGTAGTCTCAGTGGTTTGATCTGTGAAGTTAGTCTTCTCTAGGTTTATGTCAGGAGTATATAGAGTCTTACTCTGACCTCTTGAAGAAAACAATCTCAAAATCTACCAAAATACACAATGAAAATGAAAACTTGAGCTGTGAGATTTTGAGTGTATAAGACATGAAACGCATAAGACATCTCATTTCTGGGATCCCTGTGAAAGACATGTGACTCCAGCAGTCAAGAATTTTACACTTTCATTTAAAAATTTTATAAGTCATCTTTATTTTTCTCTATTACTGCAATCATCTCTGTTCCCACACTCTATTGCTTTACTCCTCTAAAAATACTGGTATTTTGATTATATCCTTGCAGACTTTATATATGTTCCCTGTGTCAGTGGAAGGTTAATGTCGAAAAGAAAGGATGTGAGCTTTTCCTCTTCCTCACCTTCCTGACTGCACATGTCTGTGGCACCTGAAAGTCCCACTCTGCCCCGATCAGAGGTTTGGATAAATGAAGGGAATTTTCTACATGCAAGCTTAGTGGTTTTTGAGGTGTGCTGGGGTGGAGAGAAAGTCAATTTTAACTTTATTATCTAAAGCCATGAGAGGCAAAATAAGGACTACACGAACTCTCTGGAAAAAAAAAAAAAGAGTGGTGCCTGAGCAATCCATTCAAAGGCAGAAATCCTGAGGACAGAAGGGAGAAGAAAGTGTCACGGTTAGACTTTCAGTTTCTGAAACCTTGAGCTGTGCCCGACGTGTTGAAGGACACAGACTATGTACTAGTCTATCTTATGTAATCGGCATGAACTTTGAAATTGACTGGAAGCTCTCGATAAATTTGATGTTGTAGAGGGAATTCAGAATTCACTAGTTTCAGAATTCTAGGCTATTAAATCAGTCGCATTGGACATTCTAATATTTCATTGAAATAAAGTAGATGGAGGAAATATGTATGAATTTCAAGTAATTTCTCAGCTGAATTCAAAAGTAACGCTCTCCCAGTACTCTTCTCAAGGATGTCAATGGACAGACAATTTCTGCCCTAGGAATAATTTCTCAAAAGATGAAATCTTCCTGTGGTATAGATGTTACCTTTTTATGCATTACTTATTCCAGGGGCATCTGGGTTGGTAGATGTTTTGGAATGTGAAGTGCAGTTTTGAGGTTCTGCCTCCAGGAACACTGAGGAGATGCAACTGAAGAGGTATTTTCAATTTGGCGCTGATCCAAATTAAAGAAAACACTTGCTAAAGAGACTGAGCCCAGAATTTTAAAAGTTCATCTTTAATCTGAGCACCCCACCAGGCACTAAACATGTTGACTCAAGTAGAGAAGGGGGAGCCCTCTCATGAACTCTGAATGCTAGAAAGAGCCAAGATTGCTAAGTGAGTTTCCATATCTTGTAGATATGGAACTGAAGTCTACATATATCAAAACATGTTGCTCCATAGTAATAATGATTATGTGTTTGGAATACTTTTTAGATTAAGTCCCGAAATAGAATACCGAACTAATCTTCGACAATAATGGCACACATGTATTCAACTACTTCAGATACTTCCCAGGTCACTGTTCCTATAGCTTGGTCTGTGGTTAGTTATGATATATCCTATATGAATAAAGACAGAGTAAGAAGGTGTCATGAAGGAGGCATTATTTCCAAAGAGAGGCCCTTTTTACTTTGCAAGGAACTCCTTAGGAACATTCTTGCACTAAAGAACTTCACACAACATACCCCACCCTCCAAATATTTGTTAATATGATTAAATAAAATAATGATGTTAGTGCATATAAAGTTTGGACTCTGTGGGAGAAGGCGAGGGTGGGATGATTTGAGAGAATAGCACTGAAACATGTATATTACCATATGTGAAATATGTGAAATAGATGACCAGTCCAAGTTCAATGTATGAAACAGGGCACTCAAAGCCAGTGCACTGGGACAACCCAGAGGGATGGAATGGGGAGGGAGGTGGGAGAGAGGTTCGGGCCGGGGAGACACATGTATGGCAAAACCCACTACAATATTGTAATGTCTCCAATTATAATAAATAAATTAATTAAAAAAATAAAGTTCATGCTGATGTTTCAGTGACTTAGGTGATCACATGTAAGATTTTCTTTGTTTTAAAAGGCAAGGGCCCGTGTCTTTCAGGCACGCAAACTGCACTTTGGTTAGCTGTCTCTAGGAGAGAGATCCTTGAAGTGTGGTCCTCTGCTTCCCATGAGCAGCATCTGTAGCGCCTGGGAACTTGTTAGCAACGCAGATCCCCGAGTGGACCCTTGACCTACTGAGTCAGAGACTTGAAGAAGGTAGGGTGTGAACCCAGGAGTCTATTTTTCAAAGCCGTCTGGGTGGTTTGATGCTCACTTGAGTTTAAGAACCACTGTTCCCGAAGAACCATGGTGTTGGTTTATAAGAACAAATTCTGCTGACTTTCACATTTTAAACTTCCCTGCTAAATGTATCTGGATAGAATGATTTTGTCAAGATTTAGGTCGTTTCTTATTATAAGAGAGCAGTATGAGAAATCTGAAGACTTCTCCCTTTCCAGATGTTTTAATTCCTCTTTTAAAATTTCTTGATTTGGGGATTCAAAGCCTGCTTGCTTATAGCCTTTTTCTTTGTAAGAGTACAGACAGACCCCTCCGTGGACACGCCTGTCCGTGGAGCCACATCACGTTTACTTTGTCTCTTTCCTAGCTGCATCCCCGCGGCTTCCCTACTGGAAGCTGTCCATCTCTTCCTGTGGTTCCCTCCCTGGTCCCGCGACAGACTCTCCGAGCAAGTCAAGACTGTATTGTTCTAAGAAGCGCCTCATCAAGCCCCACTACTAGGATGTTCAACATTTTTTCCAATTAGCGACATGAAATATAAAAAGCCTTACTTGAGTTCCTTGAAGATGGCAATAACGAAGCACTGAAGAAGTTGTCGAGGGACTAGGGCTAATTAAAATGCAGCAGGGTACAGAAGTAGAGGTAACCGCGGCTCGCGTGCCACATCTCCGGTAATCAGCAGTCCCTAGTTTCCCCACACTAATTGACAGGAGACGCTGCGCTCCTGAGTGTGCACGCAGCGCACATTAATGGAGTCGGCACACGCTGCCTGACTTGGCTCCTTATCGACCTTGAACCAGCAAAGGTCAGAGGACGGTGCTGCTTTCATCAGCGTGACAGGTGTCTGAGGCGCTTCTCTCTGTAGTCTAATAATTTGGCAGTTGTCTTATCCTGTACATGAATTAGTGATCTGATGCTTGAAGTATGATGGATAAAAAGAATGTCAGGTCTGGGTAGGGGATGTAGCTCTGGGCATCTGTATTAGCCCCATCACTACCCACGGTCTGGGAGACGTGTGTTGTAGGAATGTCCTTTTTTTTCCCTAGAGGAAGAATGAGTCTGTATGCAGTCATTACATGAAAAGATCATTTTCCTAGAAAATGGTTAACTATGAAAAAATAGCTAACCAAGATATTAACATTCATGAGTCAGTTTCTTTCTATCAAGTAGACATTGACATCTGACACTTTTCCAATGTGGGCATAATGATAATGATAATGAAAATGAATGTTCTTTGAGAAAACTTAAAATCAATTAATAATATCTCCTGAGCATCCCTCATGCACTGAAAATGATTTCAGACATGATGTGCAGATATAAAAGAGATATAAGATGTTATACCCCAGCATATATGATACACATCAAGATATGCCAAGTATAAACATACTACAAAAATAAAGAACATACTCAAAGGCACATATGTGTAAGCTTCTATTTATATAACAGGGATAGTCAAACTGGCAGCCTCACCTGGCAAAGATTTGGGAACATTTATAAGCAAAGGCCAATGCAATGGGATAGATACCTTCTTATGGGCGAGTTGCAGAGCAGGATGAACGAATGAGAAAAGATGTCTTAATTAGAGGAAGAATTGTGCACTGCAGAGTTTTAATCCAGTTTTTCAAAGAAAGGAAGGATACAGACAAGGAGAAGGAAAAGGAGGATAATTTCTACCAGAGGCAAGACTTTGATACTGAAAGGACAAAGAAAATATTTCAAATGTTCCTCATTGTTATTGGATATTCTTTCCTCCCTTGTCACTTGTAAAATTCCTATCTAATTTCAAATTGCAATGCAGAATTAATCACTTTATTAAAGTAAGTGTCTCTGAGCCTGCCCTAAGGAACAAGGTTGATCACAACCTTGCGTGTCGCTTCTCTGCATTGCATGATGCTCTTTAGTGTCGTATAGTGAACGTACTATATATACAGATGTACATCTGCGATGGGTTATAATTATTTACTCCTATGCCTAGCTCATTCCCTGGAGAAGGGAATGGCAACCCACTCCAGTATTCTTGCCTGGAGAATTCCATGGACAGAGGAGCCTGGTGAGCTATAGTCCATGGGGTCACAAAGAGTCGGACATTACTGAGTGAGGAACACACTATCTCTATTGTGTGCTGAAGCTTGGTACAAGCTAATACATCACAGTAAGACTAGAGACAGAGCATACACTTCAGAATAAGATGGAGTGAAGCTGAAATTAGATATCTATGTTTCACTAATAGTTGTCTTTGGGTGATTTATTTAAATCTGTAAGTCTCAGTTTCCTCATCTGAAGAAATGGGGGTAACCTCCGTGAAGAGAGGTTGTGAGGATTACATTAGATATTGTATTCAGGTTTCTAGGAAATGCCAGTTCTCCTCTTACTCCCCATCTTCTTCCAACTAGGATATTTAAAATCCTAGAGGGTAGGAATCATGTTATATTCATCTCTATAGCCTCATTATTTAATACTGTATTCCCGCATAAACAGCTGTTCAATGGAAGTTTGCTGAATTAAACCAAGTTGCCTAAAACATTCATGTAGAGTGATTGCACTATTCAAATCAGCATCAATATATTTTATAGACTTGGAAGAATTTATTATTGGCATTATCTGTTGTTTTTCTCACATATTTTTTACTATATGCATGGTTGAAGGAATTTTATGGACGTTTCAAACATGTGTTTAGCCAAAATTATTCTGGAAATATGTTTCTTAGAAATATGAATAAATTGAATCTGTATTAATTTATCCAAGGCCAGAATAGAATATTACCCCCTCAAAGATTCTTATTCTTGTATTTAAATAGAGCTGTAATGGTTACCGTAAATATATGGGTATTTCAATGAGATAGTTTAGAAATATGAGTATTGTTTTCTCAGTGTAGGCACCACATAATCACATAGGAATTATACACTTGCTCCATCAATGTTTGCCTGCTTGGCATATTTCTAAAACATCTCTTTTGAAATAATATTCAGAGCTTGTACAATATTCTTGAAAATGTTTTTATCATGGTAAAATAGATGTGTTATAGGCTGAATATTTGTGCTCTTCCATTCATATGTTAAAACCGAACCCCCAACCCCCAGTGTGATGGTATCAAGAGATGGGGTTTGAGAGATGACTAGGTCTTGAAGAGGGAGCCCTCATGAGTGGGATTACTGCCTTTGAAAAAGAGACCCCAGGGAGCTCCCTTACCCTTTCCACCGCGAGAGTACAGGGAAAGAAGAGGGCCATCAGCAAAACAGTAAGTGGGTCCTCACCAGACACCCCATCTGCCTTGATTTTTGACTTCCCAGCCTCCAGAACTATGAAGACAGGTTCATGATGTTTATAAGCCACCTAGTTCATGGTATCTTCTTATAGCAGCCAGAACTAAGAAAAAACGTAGCGTTAAGTTCACCATCTTAACTCATCTATACATGTTAAGTGTATAGCTTGGTGGCGTTAAAAGTGTATTCTCATTGTTTTGGAACCATCACCATCATCCGTTTCCAGAACTCTTTGCACCTTCAAAACTGAAACTCTGTGACCATTAAACAATAACTCCCCTTCCCTTTTCCTTCAGTGCCCAAGGATCTTTAATCAACTTTTGGTCTCTATGAATTTGACTTGTATGAAATACTCTAGGTATTTCATACAAGTAGAACCATAAAGAATTTGTGCTTTCATGACTGGCTTGTTTCAATTAACATAATATCCTCAAGGTCCATCCATGTTTTAACATATGTCATAGTTTTCTCCCTTTTTGTAGCTGAATAATATTCCATTGTATGTGTATGCCACACTTTGTTTATCCATTGATCCATCGATGGACACTGAGGTGTGTCTACTTTTGGGCTACTTTGAATAATGCTGCTATGAACATGGGTTGATAAATATTTCTTTGAGTCTCTGTTTCACTTCCTTTGGGTATAAATCTAGAAGTGGAATTGCTGGATCATATGGTAATTCTATTTTTGATTTATCGAGGAAGTTCCTTACTGTTTTCTGTAGCAGTTAGCCATCTTGCATTTCTACCAGGAGTGCACAGGGTTCCAATTTCTTCACATCCTTACCATTGCATGTTATTTTGTTCTTTTTCTTGATAGTAGCCATTATAATGGGTATGACAGAGCTTGTATAATGTTCTTCTGATTCTCTTCAGTGATTTTTATCCTTTGGAGGTAGATTTCATGATTGCAACAAGTGGTTGATTATTAGTAGTCAATTTATTGAATAATATCATGGCAAAATGTAACTATAAAGAGACCTTTAAAAGAATTCGACTCATATATTATTTGGCAAGAATCAAAAACTATTTCAAATCATGGTTCTTTTCTACCCCATTCCTAGTTTCTTCCCTGATTAATTCCTCATAAAATCTATTGGGTAGGGCTGAGCAAGGTAGGCGTCCCCATTTGGGGGCATTTGGGAATGGCACCCTGGCATGGATGTCAGACCTTGAATGTGATGAGGAGTGCACCATGCAAAGAATGCGACAGAGGTAGAGGCCTAGAGCAGGACAATGCCACCTGAGCAAGTGGAGAAGGCACCTGTATGGCAGTCAGTCTCTCTCATCAGGAGGCTTCCATAAGCCTCTTATCCTTCTCCATCAGAGGGCAGACAGACTGACAATCACAATCACAGAAAACTAACCAACCTGGTCACATGGACCACAGCCTTGTCTAGCTCAATGAAACTATGAGCCATGCCATGTAGGGCCACCCAAGACGGACGGGTCATGGTGGAGAGTTCTGACAAGATGTGGTCCACTGGAGAAGGGAATGGCAAACCACTTCAGTATTCTTGCCTTGAGAACCCCATGAACAGTATGAAAAGGCCAAAAGTAGGACACTGAAAGATGAACTCCCCAGGTTGGTAGGTGCCCAATATGCTACTGGAGATCTGTGGAGAAATAACTCCAGAAAGAATAAAGAGACAGAGCCAAAACAAAAACAACACCTAGTTGTTGGTGTGACTGGTACTGGAAGTAAAGTCCAATGCTGTAAAAAGCAATATTGCATAGGAACCTGGAATGTTAGGTCCATGAATCAAGGCAAATTGGAACTGTTCAAACAGGAGATGGCAAGAGTGAACATTTAAGAATTTTAAGAATCAGTGAACTAGGCCACCCCTCCCGCCGGCGGCTCTGTCACGCGCCCCTCACCGGGCGGGCTGGGGTCTTTGTGACGCGGCGGCGACAGCCACGGACACAAAGGGAAGGCAAGGAGTCGAGCGAGGGGCTGGGCCTGACCCTGCCCCGCGACCCCCGCCCACTGTGCGTGCGCGAAAGTATTTAAAAAAAAAAAAAAGAATCAGTGAACTAAAATGGACTGGAAAGAATGAATTTAATACAGATGACCCTTATATCTACTACTGTGGGAAAGAATCCCTTAGAAGAAATGGAGTAGCCCTCATAGTCAACAAAAGAGTCCAAAATGCAGTACTTGGATGCAATCTCAAAAATGACAGAATGATCTCTGTTCGTTTCCTGCCGGGGTCCAGCCCCGGCTGATCCAGGGTATTCAAAGCGGGGACGGCGTCGGCGAGGATCAGGATACAATAGCTTCAATTAGATATTAATTAGAGATGTAAGGAGTAATAGAATGAGGATAGCTCAGTAGGAAAATTCAGTGGAGAAAAGAGGCTGAGTAGCTTGGTTTATGCGGGGGACCAATAAAACTTCAAGACAAGAAGCTTGCACCACTTACGTAGGCCGCAGGCGTCCTTCCGTTCTCCAGAAGGCGAGGAGACACTGAGGCCTCCCCGGTCGGATCTTAGAAGCCCAGGCAAAATTAGTAAGCTTGGTGGGTTCCGCGCTCCAGATGGAGACTCAGCCAGAGTGAGAGAGAGAGAGACATGGGGAGACCAGTATTTCGAGAAACTGATCCCAATTCTTTATTTTCCATGGTCTACTTTTATACACTGAGATGTTATGCAAAAGTCACGTGGCGTCAGCAGTCCTGACTTTTATTAAAGTCAGGTGCTTCATACAAATGTATACAGATGTCTTAGGGGTGTTACATCATCTTCTGGCCAGGGGGGCCTGCTGAAAATTTATGACCCTCTCCTTGTGACAGTGGTCAGTCAACCAGAACACTTTTTTCTCCAAGGGTGATTATTCTTAAAACAGACGCCACCCAAATAAAGTTACATTCCTATAGGGTGAGGGTATAGTGGGTTTTAGTTAAGGAAAGAATTTACTTAGCCTAAGGTCTAACGTGATTTATATCAAAGGTTAATACTTATTTCTTCTATATATTCATTAATGTGTGTAAGGGCAGGGGATGTGGAGACTTAGCAACAAACATTGGCTCAACAAATGAAAAAACCCTTCACCAATACAATTTCTAATCAGCCCATTATACTTATACTAATAGTTTTCTAACTTTTCTAAGGAACCTGTTTTTAGAAGGTTTAAAGCATCTCGTGCCTCTCACGGTTGGGAGGCTATGAGCAATCACATGTGGCCGGACAAGCCTGTCAGGCAGGCCAGAGAAACTTCAGAGGAGTTTGTAGGTTAAAACACTCTTGTCACGCCCAGGAGTTTTGATTAACTGGAGCTCTAGGTTAACTCCTTCTCCGAAAGAGGTGGTGGGGGACAGCCCCACGTAAAGTCAGAGGTGTAGGGGAGAGCACAAAGTAGTAAAGTAGGCAGGCTCTGGTTATGGGGGTAGATGCTCGAGAATTTCCAGGGGTCCTGAGGCTCGATCCCGCCTTTGCGTATGTCGAGCCTCCTTCCTCATGACCTTTGCCATGGGTGGAGTACCTCACGCTGGCCCCCAACAGTTTCCAAGGCAAACCATTCAATATCACAGTAATCTAAGTCTATGCCCTGACCAGTAATGCTGAAGAAGCTGAATGGTTCTATGAAAACCTACAAGACCTTCTAGAACTAACACCCAAAAAAGATGTTCTTTTCATTATAGGGGACTAGAATGCAAAAGTAGGAAGTCAAGAGATACTTGGAGTAACAGGCAAATTTGGCCTTGGAATACGGAATGAATCAGGGCAAAGGCAAACAGAGTTTTGCCAAGAGAACACACTGGTCATAGCAAACACCCTCTTCCAACAACACAAGAGAAGACTCTACACATGGACATCACCAGATGGCCAACACCGAAATCAGATTGATTATATTCTTTGCAGCCAAAGATGGAGAAGTTCTATACAGTCAGCAAAACCAAGACTGGGAGCTGACTGTGGCTCAGATCATGAACTCCTTATTGCCAAATTCAGACTTAAACTGAAGAAAGTGGAGAAAACCATTAGGCCATTCAGGTATGACCTAAATCAAACCCCTTATGATTATACAGTGGAAGTGAGAAATAGATTCAAGGGATTAGATCTGATAGAGTGCCTGAAGAAATATGGATGGAGGTTCATGACATTGTACAGGAGGCAGTGATCAAGACCGTCCCCAAGAAAAAGAAATTCAAAAAGGCAAAATGGTTGTCTGATGAGACCTTACAGATAGCTGAAAAAAAGAACAGAAGTGGAAGGCAAAGGAGAAAAGGAAAGATATACCCATCTGAATGCAGAGTTCCAACGAATAGCAAGGAGAGAGAAGAAAGCCTTCCTCAGTGATCAATGCAAAGAAATAGAGGAAAACAATAGAATGGGAAAGACTAGAGATCTCTTCAAGAAAATTAGAGATGCCAAGGAAACATTTCATGCAAAGATGGGCACAATAAAGGATAGAAATGGCATGGGCTTAAAAGCAGAAGATATTAAGAAGAGTTGGCAAGAATACACAGAAGAACTATACAAAACAGATCTTCATGACCTAGATAGTCATGATGGTGTGATCACTCACCTAGAGTCAGACATCCTGGAATGCGAAGTCAAGTGGGCCTTAGGAAGCATCACTAAAAACAAAGCTAGTGGAGGTGATGGAATTCCAGTTGAGCTATTTCAAATCCTAAAAGATGGTGCTGTGAAAGTGCTGCACTCAGTATGCCAGCAAATTTGGAAAACTCAGCAGTGGGCACAAGACTGGAAAAGGTCAGTTTTCATTCCAATCCCAAAGAAAGGCAATGCCAAAGAATGCTCAAACTACCACACAATTGCACTCATCTCACATGCTAGTAAAGTAATGCTCAAAATTCTTCAAGCCAGGCTTCACCAGTACATGAACCATGAACTTCCATATGTTCAAGGTGGATTTAGAAAAGCCAGAGGAACCAGAGATCAAATTGTTGACATCCACTGGATCATCGAAAAAGCAAGAGAGTTCCAGAAAAACATGACTGTGCCAAAGCCTTTGACTGTGTGGATCACAATAAACTGTGGAAAATTCTGAAAGAGATGGGAATACCAGACCACCTGACCTGCCTCTTGAGAAACCTGTATGCAGGTCAGGAAGCAACAGTTAAAACTGGACATGGAACAACAGACTGGTTCCAAATAGGAAAAGGAGTACGTCAAGGCGTATATTGTCACCCTGCTTATTTAACTGATATGAAAAGCACATCATGGGAAATGCTGGGCTGGATGAAGCACAAGCTGGAATCAAGACTGCTGGGAGAAATATCAATAACCTCAGATATGCAGATGACACCACCCTTAGGGCAGAAAGTGAAGAAGAACTAAAGAGCCTCTTGATGAAAGTGAAAGAGGAGAGTGAAAAAGTTGGCTTAAAACTCAACATTCAGAAAACGAAGATCATGGCATCTGGTCCCATAATTTAATGGCAAATAAATGGGAAACTGTGGAAACAGTGACAGACTTTATTTTTGGGGCTCCAAAATCACTGCAGATGGTAAATGCAGCCACGAAATTAAAAGACACTTGGTCCTTGGAAGAAAAGTTATGACCAACCTAGACAGCATATTCAAAAGCAGAGACCTTACTTTGCCAACAAAGGTCCATCTAGTCAAAGCTATGTTTTTTCCAGTGGTCATGTATGGATATGAGCGTTGGGACTATAAAGAAAGCAGAGCAGTAAAGAATTGATGCTTTTGAACTGTGGTGTTGGAGAAGACTCTTGAGAGTTCCTTGGACTGCAAGGAGATCCAAGCAGTCCATCCTAAAAGAGATCAGTCCTGAATATTGATTAGAACTGATGCTGAAGCTGAAACTCCAATACTTTGGCCACCTGATGCAAAGAACCAACTCATTGGAAAAGACTCTGATGCTGGGAAAGATTGAAGGCAGAAGGAGAAGGGGACAACAGATGATGAGATAGTTGGATGGCATCTCAGACTCAATGGACATAAGTTTGAGTAAGCTTCAGGAGTTGGTGATGGATAGCGAGGCCTGGTGTGCTGCAGTCCATGGGCTTGCAAAGAGTCGGACATGACAGAGCAACTGAACTGAACTGACTGTCAGAACTCACTTTTCAATGCATGTGACTAGTGATAGAAATAAGTACAGATGTGAATGTGTACTTGAGGTCCTGTCCACAGAGGCCCTGACTACAGTGATGCCCTAATAATAATGAGCACACCCAGTGCCCAGAGCATAGTTCGTAAATTCCTTTCTCCACTACAAGGAACCTGAACTCTCTAGAGAAGTGACTGATTTCAGGGTGTGGGCGGGGAAAGTATAAGGTGATCTTGAAACATTTTGTTGTACCAGAAAGTAAAGAAGTGTTTAAAGAATGATAGGAACACTTCAAAAGATAATGAGAACCATCTTGAAGGGGCTCCATTGGCCAAGGCTGGGGCAAGTTGAACAACAAAATGAAGCAAATGATGGTGGATTATATCTAACTGAATGAAATAAATGTGTTTGAGTACATACTGATACATAAATAGGAGAATAATAAATGAGGAGAAGAAAAAGCTCTTTTTGCAGTAGAATGCCAGTTAATAAGGGTGGAAAAAATGATGGCATTAGGAAATGATCACTTGGCGACTAGCATAGTGATAATTAATCTGATCAAGAAAAGTCAGTGGAGGTAAAACTAATGGTGAAAGTTTGATGCAGAATTGGATCTTCACCGCCTCAAAGGACCTCTCCACACATACTTTTCTCACAGGGGAAAAACAGAAACTTAACAATGGAGAAAACAGGCAGACAAAACCTGAGTCAGAAGGTCAAAGTTAACATCCCCAGTAAGAACACACAGCAGCATCAGGTGCCACGTGTTAAGATGCAATGAGAAGACTCCAGTACCACTTCTGTACTGTTCTTACCCTGAATCTAATACGAGGAAACTTTGGATAAATTTAAACTAAGAGGCATTCCACATATTAACTGGCCTATAATTTTCAAGTGTTAGGACTTTTAAAAGTCAAGGAAACACTGAGAGACTACCTCAAATTAAAGATGACTAGAGAGATGGCGCACCTCAGTGTGCTTTGTTTATCTGCATGGATCTTTTTCTTCTAGAAAGGGCATTATTAGGACAGTAGGCTACTGTTTGAACTGTGGTGTTGGAGACTCTTCACAGTCCCTTGAACAGCTGGGAGATCCAACCAGTCCATCCTAAAGGAGATCAGTCCTGAAAATTTATTGGAAGGACTGATGCTGAAGCTGAAACTCCAATACTTTGGCCACCTGATGCAAAGAACTGACTCATTGGAAAAGACCCTGATTCTGGGAAAGATTGAAGGCAGGAGGAGAAGGGGATGACAGAGGATGAGATGGTTGGATGGCATCACCGACTCAATGGACATGAGTTTGAGCAAGCTCCAGGAGTTGGTGATGGACAGGGTAGCCTGGTGTGCTGCAGTCCATGAGGTTGCAGAGTTGGACACAACTGAGCGACTGAACTGAACTGTATTAGAGTCTGTGAATTAGATGGTAGTAAGTGTAACAATGTAATTTACATTTGATAGCTGTATTGTGGTTTTGAAGGAGAATATCCTGATTTGTGTTCAGGGGTAATGGAATATTAGGTCATCAAGTTATCCTTGAGTAGTTCAGGGGAAAATGTTATTTGTAGTATTCTTGCAAAGATCATTTTAAAAATAAAAAATAAACATATAAAAGTGGAAAAATAAAATGGTGGTGGCTTCACTGGAAAATGAAGTTTCTTATGGTGACTTGTTTGAAGACAATTAAATTCAGAATGTAACTTTTTAGATGTCTTTAAGATTATCATTTGCATTCAAATGTCACTCCTCACTCTTTTATAATTTTTGAGATATCAGTAGTTGTGGAGGAAAACCATGGGTAAAATAATCCAAGGATACATTAAATTAAAATACAATAAGATCATCAGTAATAAACCATGATGAAATCAGATACCTCTGATATGATGCAATGAAACTAACACTTCCCCTCTGAAGTAGTCTTCCCCCTGTCCAGTATGACTGGGGGTTTCCCAGGTGGCTCAGTGGTAAAGAATCTGCCTGCCAACACAGGAGGCACAGGAGGTGTGGGTTGGATCCCTGGGCCAGGAAGATCCCCTGGAGGAGGAAATGGCAACTCACTCCAGTATTCTTGCTGGGATAACCCCACGGGCAGAGGAACCTGGTGGTTTATAGTCCATGGGGTCACAAAGAGTCGGATGAAGCAACTGAGAACGCACACAGGCCGGTTTGGTTGCTCCTCACCTGTGGGCTTCTCCTGTGGCTCAGCTGGTAAAGAATCCACCTGCAATGTGGGAGGCCTGGGTTTGGTCCCTGGGTTGGGAAGATTCCCTGGAGAAGGGAAAGGCTACCCACTCCAGTATTCTGGCCTGGAGAATTCCATGGACTGTATAGTCCATGGGATCTCAAAGAGTCAGACACGACTGAGTGACTTTCACATAACTTCACCTTTGAGCACTGGACATGGGGCTCACCCAAACTGAGATGTGATGCCAGAGTGAAACAGATACCAAATTTTGAGGACTTAGTATGGCAAAAGAGTAATATACCTCAATAACAATTTTAATCCTTCTTAATAATTATAAACATAATGTACTAACAATTTACATAATTTGTATGTTGAAATGATGATATTTGAGATACATTGGGTTAAACTATATCAATAAAATCCATTTTACCCATTTCTTGGAAAATTTGAATTTAGAGATGTGGCTTACACTGTGTTGCTATTGAAACATGCTGGTCTTAGAGCCCCTTGAAGACAGAGAGGCTGCAACTCTCGGTCATATAAGCCATGTGTCCAGGAGAATGCATGGCTCACAGCTTGTCTCCATTAAATTTTTGTTATCCACCTGAGCAATGAATGACTGTAATATCTATTTTCAAAAAGATATGCAATTGCAGGCACATTAGGCTTCCTTCTATCAGTTATTCATAGGAAAAGAGACAGAAAAGAGATACACAAAACTGAAAAAGTTGGTTGCCTTGGGTGGTGTGATTACAGGCTGCTTGTTATATTTTTGAAACTTTCTGCAGAATTATTTCCTTCTCAGAATTTAAAGAATTTTCCTCCTTTTTAAGTTAAAGAATGAAGACAGAAATTGTGTTTGTTGTGTTCTTGTTTGTTGTGGGGAGAAAAAGAGGCACATGTGAAGGAAATCTTCAAACACCATTGAGACAATTCCAGTGGCCTTTTCCATGTGTATCTCTTGTTGGGCGTGGGGTGGGCATGATGATTCTTGAGAGTCGCAGTATGCCATGGTTAACAGCAGCCCATTCTGGTGCTGGGTAGTAATCTCTTTGGCCCAGAGCAAGTAGAGCAAGTGAAGAAGATTTGATTATCTCCAGCTTCTGCAAGGAGCTGCAGTTGGTTCTCAAGGTCAGGTCAGGGAGCATCCTGAGGATGAATAATAACAGTCCTCTGAGAATGTTCGATCCTGGCAACCATTTATAACCATATAAAGCTGATAATAAAATAATTCCAAAGTAAGTAAACAGTGGGTACATAAGTACCCTCTGAGATCAGTAACTCTGAGTGCGTGAGCTGCCAGTGCAAGGAGCAGATTCAACTTCTTTTCTTCAAATGTCCCAATAATAAGGAGGATGGCAGCACCATTTCATGGTTTTAAAGTGGAGGCTGGCGGCGGGTGGGGGAGAAAAGTGGCTCTAACACAAAGGCTAGAGGAGAGTGAAGTTCCCAGCCATTAAAAACGTTTAGACTGTGACACATTTCACCGAGTCAATGGATATTTGTTGAACCCCTACTATGAGCTGTGAATGTTTTCCCTGGCTGATATAGCAGTAAACAATGCATACAACGTTCCATACCTTTATATTCTTGTGGGATAAATGAAAGCAATAAACATATATAACTTAACATGTACCTTGTTAGATGGCTGTAAGTTCTAAGAAGAAAAATAAAGGGAGAAATGAGGGTAAGACCTAGTTGGAAGGGAGGAGATGGTATTTGAGTAAAGCAGAACCTGAAGGAGGTTTGGGAATAAAACATGTAGATCTTCTGGTAGAAAAACATCTCAAGAAAGAAAAGAGACATTGCAAGGGCCCTGAAGCAACAAGAGGCTTACGTGGCTTATCGGAGGAACAACAGTAGTTAACAAATGGTGGCAAGGCTAAAACCAAGAGAAGCCTCAGAAAAGTAGGAGACGGTGAAGCCAGAGCTTCGCTGTGGGGTCAGTTTGTGCCACCTTCCTGGTCAGGGTAAGGATCTCGGCTTTTACTCTGAGTGAACTGGAAAGACATTGTAGGATTCAGAGCCTGCAAATGAGATCTTAGATTATGCCGACCAGAAACTGGCTTCAGAATAGTTAAGCAGGGAAACCAGCTTTAGAGGCTTCTGCAGTAAGACGGAAGTTATGGTGGCTTGTATCAGGTGATAATTCTGGCAAATATAAGTGGTCATCTTCTGCACATATCTTGAAGGTAGATCTGATAAGTTTTGTTGACTTATTGGATATAAGGATGCAAAAGAAGTAGACGAATTGAGGAAGAGGAGGAAGATCTGAGAGTTTTTTGGACTAAGCAAAGAGGAGTATGGATTTTGCCATTTATGGCATTGGGGAGGACTATCGGAGGAGCAGTGTGACCAGGACAATCGGGTGCTCAGTCCTGCATATGTTCCTACTGAAATGACTAGGAGAAATCCAAAGCTATGGAGACATCAAGTAGGAAGTTGTAGATATAAATCTGGAGTTCAGAGGAGAATTACAGATATGTAATTCTGGACCAATCTAGACAGCATATTAAAAAGCAGAGGCATTAATTTGCCAACAAAGGTCCATTTAGTCGAAGCTTTGGTTTTTCCAGTAGTCATGTATGGATGTGAGAGTTGTACTATAAAGAAGGCTGAGCGTTGAAGAATTGATGCTTTTGAAATGTGGTGTTGGAGAAGACTCTTTAGAATCTCTTGGACTGCAAGGAGATCCAACCAGTCCTTCCTAAAGGAGATCAGTCCTGGATGTTTTTTGGAAGCACTGATGCTGAAGCTGAAACTCCAATACTTTGGCCACCTGATGCAAACAGCTGACTCATTGGAAAAGATGCTGATGCTGGGAATGGTTGAAGGTGGGAGGAGAAGGGGATGACAGAGGATGAGATGGTTGGATGGCATCACTGACTCAATGGATGTGAGTTTGAGTAAACTCCAGGAGTTGGTGATGGACAGGAAGGCTTGGCATGCTGCAGTCCATGGGGTTGCAAAGAGTCAGACACGACTCAGCGACTGAACTGAACTGAATTCTGGAGATATAAATCTGGGGTCATCAGTTTATAAATGATATGTAAAACCTTGAGACTAGATGAGATAGATGGCATGAATGTAGATAGAGGAGAGAAGTCCCCAGAGGGATTCTGGGGATATTATACCCCTTAAAGATTGAAAGGTAAGGAATCTTCTCAGGGAAGAAACTTAGAAGGGGTAGCCATTAAGGGAGGAGAAGAATCCAGAGAGTGTGACACCCTGGGAGGTAATAAGAAAATATCTCAGGGGATGGGAGAGGTCAGCTGTGTCAAGAACTACTGGCATGCTGTGTAGGATGAGAACTAAGTATTGACTCAGATTTGTAACTTGTAGGTCACTTGTAATTTTATAGTTAATACATTTTTGAGTGTGGTGGGGAAAAAAATAAAAATGGGATGAGATAGCTGGAAGAAAGGAGAGAAATTCAGTACTAACTAAAAGTGACGGGGAAACTTCTGTCTTCCATTTGGGGTGCAGAAAGCTGAAAAGAGATCCTTCTTACTCTTACACAACAAAAACAAAAAGGCAGATAATTGGCAAATTCACAGCTTTTCTTGAACTCTCGAGAGCTTAGGTCTCAGGGCCAAAACTCTATAAGGAAAGACTGGTGCTTCTGAAGAGAAGTGGAGTACAACCAGCACTTGATTCACTGTAGCACATATTGGATTTCATGCAATGGTGTAAGGAAGCTTCAGCTACAAAGTTTAATAAATTCTAAATGCTGGATGTTGGCCAGCATGAAGTATGGATGCTGTGAGAACCGCAGACAGGAGGGTTGCTCAGAAACCTTTGCATTCTGTTCTCCATGGGGTGCTCATGAGAAAGACCGAAAGGCAAGTCTTTCCTGCAGTGAAGGCCCTCAGGAGAGGAAGATGTAACATCCCTGTTTCCTATTTTGCCTACTGATCAAAAGGCTCCAGCTTCTGTGATAAGGGTACCAAACTCTATTGCCTTCAGGCCACAGTTAAAAAACCCAATGCAGCTTTGAAAAAGGAACAACAGCAAAATATTCTATCCCTTGGTGGGAACAAAAAAGATGCCCTGGGCTTGACCATGAGAAATGTCCTGCTGCTGGTGGAGAAGCAGGAACAGTAAGAAGTGTCCACCTCTGAGATCCAGTGACATGGCATCTGGCAAAGACCAAAGCTGAGCCAGGACAACAGAGAATCTTCCCTCGTCTCCACCACCCGGCCAGCAGGCACTGAGTAACAGGTACTAGAGGTTTACTGCTGGGAGAGGGGTATAAGATATAAAGAGACCCTTTCTGAGGTGCAAGTGCAAAGAAAAGACCTGAAGTTGCAGGCAGAACAAACACCGAGGAAAACCCTCTTATTAATCAGCCCCCGCCCTAAAGGTGTTTGAAGCCTGTCATGTAGCGGAAATAAAAACAGCAAGAAGTCCCCAAAGCAGCTCAATTCTCGACTAGGTTGACTCACAGAGTGCTTTCTCTTTTCCTGGGAGAAATGTCTATTCAAGTCCCGTGCCCAGTTTTAATAGACTTCTTTGTTTTTAGTTGTTGAATTGTTAAGAGTTCTTTATATATGCTGGATATTAACCCCTCATCAGATATATGATTTACAAATATATTTTTTCATTCCATGGGTTGCCTTTCACTTTGTTGAGTGTATCCTTTGAGGCAACAGTGTCTTTTTGGATTCAAAATAGCTTACCTTTATCTCAACTAAATTTCATGGCTTTTCTTGGTTTCATCCCTGTCTAGAATGCCCCCTTGCCTTCCTCTGTCTGGATAACTCCAATGCACCCTCAAAGACAGCAGATTTTGATAAGCATGTAAACTCTGTCCATTCTGTACTTTTAAACTCTGCATTCCGTGTTCAGAGTTATCCCTTTGTGACTGTTCAGTCACAGCTCAGCTGTTGAATCCACCTGGACTACTCTTCATTATGTTGACCTTCTTCTGTTTCCTCTTAGTACCAAACTCCTTCCTGGATCAGAGCCTTCACACTTGATGATCTATCAGAAATGCTCTCTCTCAACCTCTTTATCTGCCAAATTCTCATCACCCTTCAAGTTTAAATTTACATGTTAATTTCCTCAGGGAAGTTTTCCCTCACGCTAGAGACTTATATCAAGTTAAAGTGTTAAAGAGTTTCTCAGGACTCTATAATTGTCCTTCAAAACGTTTATTAAGATTGTAATTATTTATTTATTGTTGTAGGGTCTCTTGACAATGACATCTGTCTAGTTCTGACCATTCTAATTATTCCTTTTTGTTCTTAATCTTAATTTTTGATCTTAATAAAAGTAAGGACCTTGTCTCTCTTGTTTATCACGCATAGCACAGTGCCTGACATGGAGTAGATCAGTGTATAGGATAAAAGAATGAAATACAAAGACATAAAGAAGAGTTTCATTTAAGATGTGGGGGAACTGATAGTTAGAAAGTATTGGTATAATTATGAAATAAAAGCAGCACATAGTTTGCTTTTAAGTGTTCATTAGATAGGAATTAAAAAGCAGTCCATCATTTTCAGAGGAGGGAAACTGAGCCCAGATTGCTTGTGACTTAATTCTGTTGTTACATAGCTAGTAAGTAACAGAATGAGGCAGCCTGAGAGTCTATGATTATAATACAGTGCTCTTTATAATACATGATTCAGTTTTGTAGCTCCAGAAAACGCTAAATGATAATGAAGTAAATGGACTTTGTATTAAGTTTATCATTTGCACAAGAATATGGAGAAGATCATCCTGAAATAGACCCCATGTCAATTTAGCCAGGTGTTCTAGAAGTTCTAGTAGTTTCTGATGTCAATTTTAAAAGTAAGTTCTATGTGAATCATCTTGCCCTAATGGCTTTCTTACTCATAAATTGATCCATAAATTTTGCATCAGTTTATATTTGCTGCCAGGCTGCACTCTGCATCAGTGGATTTTTAAAATGTATTATACACTTAGTAAATATGTGCTTCCTTTAATTGTGTCTCATTTGCACTGCTCAGGGAACAGAGGTTTAGAGAAGCAGTCTGTGAGTGTGGAAAGAGTGTGGGTCTTAGATCTTGGGTTTGAATCCCAACTCTGACCTCCAAACCTTTGTTCTCTTATCTCAGAAATGCAGAGCTATTAATATCTACATGCTAACATAGGTGAAATGAATTAATGTACGTAAAAGGCATGACAGAAAAGTAATCATTTAATATTAGTTTCATTTTCAGCCTAGTCTTTATAAGTTTGGCAAACTAATCAGTTCACTAATATCTGTTCTGATTTTAGATTTTGATCATGGATCTTTCAACTCAATCTTTCCATATAGCAGAGTCTGAAACTCTTTAGTTCCTATCTTCACAATAATACCTGCCTTTGTATTTCTGACCAATGTAATTATTCTTTTTTGATCTTCTCTACTTCTGATGTATCCTTGCTGCTGCTGCTGCTAAGTCGCTTCAGTCATGTCCGACTCTGTGCAACCCCAGAGATGACAGCCCACCAGGTTCCCCCGTCCCTGGGATTCTCCAGGCAAGAACACTAGAGTGGGTTGCCATTTCCTTCTCCAATGCATAGAAGTGAAAAGTGAAAGTGAAGTCGCTCAGTCGTGTCCGACTCTTAGCAACCCCATGGACTGCAGCCTACTAGGCTCCTCCGTCCGTGGGATTTTCCAGGCAAGAGTACTGGAGTGGGGTGCCATTGCCTTCTCCAGATATATCCTTATAACATCTTAATCAATGTTCCAGGTGTGGGCCACCAAAATTTAATAGAAGGTAGGGCTAAGTTTGTCGGGGTACCTGTTGATGATTGACTGTTATACACATTAAGAAAGAACTTTTCATAAAATTGATAACTAGGGATTCAACCATTTACTTCTTAAGTATTTATTGTTCATCTTCATTTCTTAAACATAAATTAAGGTTACCCAATTCAGCAAATAAAAATACAGGATGCCCTGTTAACTGGGTATCTTGTATTTTATTTGGCCGCCCTACCATAGATAAGAGATAATCTCTCTATAAGTAAAAAAGATCAAGATACAGTTTCTATTCTAAGAAATTTTTCTAAAAAACAAATTAAGGATATAGGCATGGACTTAGAGATAGACAATCTGGTGATACAGGGAAAGAAAGGGTTGGCAGGTGGATGGTGTACAAGTTCATAGGGCTGCCATAACAAAGGACTGCAGAACTGGTGACTTAGTATTACAGAAATTGATTTTCTTGCAGTTCTGGAGGTAGAAGTCTGAATTCAGAGCATCAGCAGGGTTTATTCTTTCTGCGGGGGAGTCGATTCCAGGCCTCTCTCTTGTAGCTTCAGGTAATAGCCCCATATCCTTGGTTTGCAAATGCATCGCTCCATTTTCTGCTAAGTCTTTACATGTTATTCTCCCTGTATATGTCTTTTCCTCTCCTTCTAAGGACACCGAGCCTACTGGATGAGGGCCCACTTAATGACTTCATTTTTAACTTGATTACATCTGCAAAGACCCTATTTAAAAATAAAGTCACATTAAAAAGCACCAGAGGTTAGGATTTCAACATATCTTTTTGGAGGACACAACTCAACCCCTTGCAGGGTATCTGTTATTTTATTTGGCAACATTACCATAGATAAGAGATAAGCTTTCTATAAGAAAAAAGATTAAGATATGGTTATTGATATGCCTTAAAGTTTATGAAAGGGGTAATCTGTTGTGGGGAGGAATGATGAAAAAGGCCCATAGTAGTGTCAAGAATTAATTGAGCTTGACTCTGAAGGGAGGGGAGAACTTGCTGGAGAGGGGGAGAAGGGCTGGAAATGGATGATGAATAAGAGAAGAGGGAAAGGACTCATTTTCCAGGAAAGGAAGATATTTGCTCTAATTTACTAAGGATAATCACAATCAGACTGCAAACTCTGAGAAAAGCAACAATAATTAAACTTCCTTAGCTCAGAAAAGCAACCATGTTTTTATGAGACAGATTTTATTGGTGTCCAATCTTCCTTTCATCTCTAAAATTCAAATTGCTCAGTGTTAATTTGGTTTTGGCAACAACCCCAGAGATACTAGAGGGACAACAAGCCTGGGAAGCTCCTATAGGCAACCTCTGTGTATTAACGCATACATATGGAATTTAGAAAAATGGTGCAGATGGACCTATTTGTAGGGCAGGAATAGAGAGACAGACATAGACAATGGACCTGTAGACACAGGGGAAGAAGGGGAGGGTGGGATGAATTGGGAGAGTAGCATTGACGTATATACACTCAGTTCAGTTCAGTTCAGTCGCTCAGTCGTGTCCGACTCTTTACGACTCCATGAATCACAGCACGCCAGGCCTCCCTGTCCATCACCAACTCCCAGAGTTCACTCAAACTCATGTCCATCGAGTCGGTGATGCCATCCAGCCATCTCATCCTCTGTCGTCCCCTTCTCCTCCTGCCCCCAATCCCTCTCAGCATCAGAGTCTTTTCCAATGAGTCAACTCTTGGCATGAGGTGGCCAAAGTACTGGAGTTTCAGCTTCAGCATCAGTCCTTCCAATGAACACCCAGGACTGATCTCCTTTAGGATGGACTGGTTGGATCTCCTTGCAGTCCAAGGGACTCTCAAGAGTCTCCTCCAACACCACAGTTCAAAAGCATCAATTCTTCTGTGCTCAGCTTTCTTTATAGTCCAACTCTCACATCCATACATGACCACTGGAAAAACCATAGCCTTGACTAGACGGACCTTTGTTGGCAAAGTAATGTCTCTGCTTTTGAATATGCTATCTAGGTTGGTCATAACTTTCCTTCCAAGGAGTAAGCGTCTTTTAATTTCATGACTGCAATCACCATCTGCAGTGATTTTGGAGCCCCCCCACCCAATAAAGTCTGACACTGTTTCCACTGTTTCTCCATCTATTTCCCATGAAGTGGTGGGACCAGATGCCATGATCTTAGTTTTCTGAATGTTGAGCTTTAAGCCTACCATGTGTAAAATAGATAGCTAGTGGGAAGCTTCTGTCTAGCACAGGGAACTCAGCTCAGTGCTCTAGAGGAGTGATGGGAGGGTGGGAGGGAGGCACAAGAGGAAGGGGATGTATGTATACTTGTAGTTGATTCACTTTGTTGTACAGCAGAAACTAACACAACATTGTAAAGCAATTACCCTCCAATAAAAGATAGTGATAGAAAAGAAGGGAAATCTAATAACCAGGATGAGCTCTTGCCTATTTGTTTTCAAGTTACCATTTCCCCTTGTTGCTCTCCCTCGGAGTCACCAAAGAAGGAGGTGCGAACACAGGGATGGATAGTGAAATGAGCCTCTTGAATTTTTGCGTTACTTACAGTTCTGTGATATTTTCTGTCAACAGAAATATGAGTTTGTAAGGCTAATATCCACAGATCTGTGTGTGTTAGTTACTCAGTCGTGTCCAACTCTTTGTGACCCCACGAACTGTAGCCTGCCAGGCTTCTCTGTCCATGGAGTTCTCCAGGCAAGAATACTGGAGTGGATTGCCATTCCCTTCCCCAGAGGATCTTCCCGACCCAGGGATTGAACCCTGGTCTCCTGCATCGCAGACAGATTCTTTATCACTTGAGCCACAGGTAAGTCCACAGATCTACTTATGTTATATTGTCAGTTGTCCAGATAAACCACCACAACTGGTTTCTTGGAGACTGAAAAGGCCAGATGTACTCAGTGAGAAAATAAGGATATGCCAGCTTTCCATTCAATATATTATTGTTTACAAAATTAATTTTTAATAAAAGCATGACCATGAATATTTTAAGGAATTATTATATTGTTGAATCTATGTGTAGTTTTGTGCAAGAGTTAATCAATCAATTATGATTAACAAAAGACCTAGGCCCGATTGCATACCTCATCTATAATCTGCAACTAATATCAGGAAAGCTTCTGCTGTCTTGGTTCTTTCCAGGTAAATCTGATTCTGCAGAACTCCAGGAACTCTGTGATCCCAGCACTTTGGCCATTGACCAAGCCCCTGGAGCCTTCCTTCTTATCATGTGAAAGGATAACCACTTTTCACTTATCAAGGGAAAGGTGGCATTTGTCTTTCTAAGTTTTAAGGATCTCCCCAGGTTCTTTTCTTAATTCCAACTTTCTTAGCTTGTGTTAAAATTCTACATCCCCAGGTTATTTGTGATAAATATGCACAGAGCTGGGCTCCTTATCTGTACAAAAGGAATAGCAACTCAGGATTTAAAAAAAAAACACAAATCCTCCTTTCCCCTATGGGCCTAAAAAACTTCTTTTTTATTCAAAAACTTCTTAAAAACATATAAAGGAGAAGGGAAAACAACCCAGAATATCACCACTTAAAGGCAGCTGTTATCAGTATTTTAGTTTATATCCTCCCAATCTTGCTGTTTCCTGCATATTTTATTTTGTAAACTAGTTGCATTTGTATTCTCTCTAAAACAGTGTGTGTGTGTGTGTGTGAATATTTTTTTTTTTTTTTTAACCTAAAGCTGTTCATCAGAAATGACAGCAAGGTGGTCATGAATGCAGGAATGTGAAGACAGGGTGTGTGGGTTCAAATTCTTGCCTGAAGGTACATGTGTGCTCAGGCATGTTCGACTCTGTGATGCTATGAACTCTAGCCTACAAGTCTCCTCTGTCCATGGGATTCTCCTGGCAAGAACACTGGAGTGGGTTACCATTTCCTCCTGCAGGGAATCTTCCTGACCCAAGCAGGGATTGAACCCATGCATCCTGCATCTCCTGCATGGACAGATGGATTCTTTAGTATTGAGCCACCTGGGAAGCCTTTATGCCTCTGTTTTTGCAAACTTGAGGAAATAATTCAGCTTCTTTAAATCTTAGTTCCTTCATCCACAAAACAGTCTTGAGATAAACATCTTTGTGTGAAAAGACTTTTCTGTAGTTCAGTGTGTTTTCTGAATTATCTTATTTCCAAAAAGTAGTGTGACTGGGTCAAGCAGGATGAACATACTGTAAATTTCTTTCCAAAGGGGTTGTAGCTATTTAAGTTTCCATCAGCAGGGTGTGACTGTGACCGTTTCACTGCACCCCTGCCAGCAGATAGCATATTTGTGTGTGTGCATGTGTGTGTATATAACATAATTTGATAGAAACATTGGTTTCTCATTCTTTGATCACCAAAGGATTTAAATAGTTGTTGCTGCTGCATCGCTTCAGTCGTGTCCAACTCTGTGCAACCCCACAGATGGCAGCCCACCAGGCTGCTCTGTCCCTGGGATTCTCCAGGCAAGAATATTGGAGTGGGATGCCATTTCCTTCTCCAGTGCATTCACCCATGCTAAGTTACTTCAGTTGTGTCCGACTCTGCGCGACCCTATGGACAGCAGCCCTTCAGGCTCCACTGTCCACAGGATTTTCCAGGCAAGAATATTGAAGTAGGTTGCCATTTCCTTCTCCCAAATAGTTGTTATGTCATGATTATTTTTAAGGCAGTTTAACTCTGAAATTTATTTGAGTACTATGGAGTAAGTGTGGCAACCCACTCCAGTACTCTTGCCTGGAAAATCCCATTGGCAGAGGAGCCTGATAGGCTGCAGTCCATGGGGTCGCTAAGAGTTGTACACGACTGAGTGACTTCACTTTCACTTTTCACTTTCATGCATTGGAGGAGGAAATGGCAACCCACTCCAGTGTTCTTGCCTGGAGAATCCCAGGGACGGGGGAACCTGGTGGGCTGTCATCTCTGGGGTTGCACAGAGTCGGACATGACTGAAGCGACTTAGCAGCAGCAGCAGCATGGAATGAGTGAGAGCTTAAATTGATTAGCTCCAACAAGAGCAGGAGGACTTCCCTGGTGGCTCAGATGGTAAAGAATCTGCCTGCGATGTGGGAGACCTGGGTTCAGTTGCTGGGTCAAGATCCCCTGGAGAAAAGAATGGCAACCCACTCAAGTATTCTTGCCTGAAGAATTCCATGGGTAGAGGAGCTTTTTGGGCTACAGTCCATGGTGTTGCAAGGAGTTGGACCTGATTGAGCGACTAACACACACTCAACAACAATAGGCTTGGAGGAATCTGTAGGGTTATACAAAGTAGGAGCTCATCAGAGACAATACAAATTTTTGTAACTACCGTGGTGACTTCAGGAATGTTTTTACTGCCTTATACCTTGCTTGATCTTATTCCCTAGATTGTTTATCCTGCTTTGTTAAATATTTGCCAAGTGAGGTAACATATTAGATGAGTGTGAACCATCCGTTTATCCAAACGTGATCTCCCAAGGAACCACATCTCGCAATATTTATACCCTTTTGTAGTCTCTCCCTGAGTAACCCAAGGAATACCACAGAAGTGGTATTGCATTGCATACCTTCTGAGGCTGGGTCATAAGAAGACTGGTGGTTTACACCTGGTGGTCTCTTGGAAGGAACATGCTCTTAGATGAAAAACCAGCTATCACTCTGAAACTGCCATGCTGTGAGGAACAGCAGCCAGCAATGGAGGGAGGTCACGTGGAAAGACATGTCCAGCTCCTAGTTTTTCAAATCTTACAGCTGAAAGCCCAGAAATGTGAGTGTAGAAGTCACGTTGAACATTAAAGTCCAGTCAGATTTTCAGATAACTCTGGTCCCTGCTACTGTGTAACCATGACCACATGAGTGATCAGAAGTGATTACAACCCAGATGAACCCAGTCAACTCACAGAACTGTGAGGGATAATAATAAATCATTGTTTTAAGCCTCTAACCTTTAGAGTGGTTTGTTGTGTAACAGTAGAAAACCAACACAGTGAATTAACACAGAGGAAACACAAGCACTTTGGTTTGATATATTCCTTCTTTAAAAATTAGCAACAAGTGAACTTTGGAGTTGTCACTGATAGTTTTTGTCAAAGTGAAAATGCAGTAACAGGAGACAACATTCCAAATTAACTGATGAGAATAAGAAATGAATAGGACATAAAATTTCACATGGAGTTGGTGGTAGGGAGAATTAAAAGAGACCTGGTAAAATGGTCAATAAGAATCAGTTGGATACAATATGCAAGTCAAGGCTTACAGTCACTTGAGGATTTGTGGAGTCTAAAAGATAGGATATTTTGAAAGGATCAAGTGTTAAATGACTATTTGGCCTTGAATATTTGTTCCCCTATAGATTAGATGGATCTTTGTTTCTGGCTCTTATAGAATGAGGGGCAGGCAATACTGGAAGGCAGTGTTGATATATTGATTTCACATATATTGATTTCAAATTTGGGTAATTTAGTAATATAATGCTATGTATTTCTGTGCCAATAGTGTTTTTTAAAAATATTATATTTGTGAGTTTTGGGGCAAGCACTAGCTCCAAATTTTATTATATTATTTAATTTGCTTTATTTCTACTTTGCAAACCTATATAAGTAATTGGTATTTAAGATTATATACTAGAGCTACATAGGATATAGCAGAATTCAATTGACTTAAAATATACTAAGTGATAATATGAAGAACATTCATTTCATTTAGCGTTTTAGTCACTATCTTTTTGGTAGCCCCAAATTATAGTGAGTTTATGAATATTTTTGAGGAAGATGGATGGACAAGTTTATGCAGAAGAAATTCTCTTGAAATGTCACTAATGAAGCCATCAACCAATGTTCTGGACAGTTGAGAAGCCAGACCCAACTCCCCTGAGATTTCTTTTGAGAGATGAGATCTCAATATAAAAATTATTATTGAGAGACCTTCACATTGAATATATTACCACTTTCTCTCTACTTTCAGTTTGCAGTCAAAATTATCTGTTGCTCCAGTGCACACTGCTTATTTTTTAAAAGAGTTTTGTTAAGATTTTTACTACATGGACTTAATTATGTAATTGTGCAACAGATCTGGTAACTGCTTCAGAGGAACCATTTTGATCTATGAGGTGCCTAAGATAGTCTTTAAAGAACATCTAATTCCATAATTACAATGCCTAATAGACTAGAAAAATAGGTAGCAGGAATATCTTTGGAGCCATAAGAGAAACCTTATGGCCTTTAGCTAGGGCATATAATATCAGTTATGAAAATAGCCGAACCATTATGACATTATGTAACAGCATGTAATGGCAAAGGAGATATTAATGCTGGATAAAATAAGTTTTATATGCATTTTTTTCTTTTGACATAAACAAATTTATTTAATTAAAAAATATAAACTCAATTGAAAGTATATTTATGTTATGAGAAAGAAAATACTATAATATTTTAGATACAGAATGACAGAGATATTTGAAAGAGAAGTTTTAAAAGATTGTAAATATATGAAATTAGCTATATAAATGCCTATTAATTTCAAAACTATATAAAAAAACCAGTTAATATTTCAAAGACAGATAATTTAAAGTAGTATATTCATATATTTGAATCTGGTGTACTATTCTTTCTGGATAGTAATGAAAAAAAAGTCAAGAATAAAACTAAAACATGCCAGAACCTTCAAATACTGTGATTACTTTAGCCATATGCTGGGGGTGAAGGTTTTGTTGAAATCTGGGTAGTTTATGAGAAGAAAAAGTGAATTTTAATCAAGGTCCATGTTGTTCAAACATTTTGCTGTTGTGATATCTTTCCTTAATATACTAACATTTTGATTCTATTTTATATAACCGATAAAAACATGTTTTGGTTGTTGTGAGCAAAAGACTTTTTTGGTCATATGTTTTAAAGGATATATTTTACCAAGAAAAGCCCAGAGTCTATCAAAGTATAACCCATTCACTATAAAACGGGTTTTAAAGTGAAACCCATTAAAAATTTCACACCAAAGGTTATATCTGGTGAAAAAACAAACAAAGACAGGACGTGATTGGCAATGGATCCTGACACATACCAAATCTACTTGCCCTTTGCTTTCTATTATTTTTGTTTGGTTTGCATGAAAACTAATACATATGTGGGGTGTCTGGCATAAGCATAGGCTTATATTCTCTGAGACCCACTGGTATGTAGGGAAATAGCTGGCATTTGTAAATGAGCATTTCAAATGTTTCATAGAGCCAGCAATTTGGGGGAAAGTTTTTTTCAAGGAAGTTTTATGATAAAATTATGCAAGTTTTGGTTGTGAAAAATATTTAAACAGTGCATTTTTAAATTCACCTAGGGACAGTTATGAAAATATCGCCAAAGTGTTTACATGCCTTTGTGCTATACCTTATTTTAAAAAATCAAGTTTTGCTTGATATGTATAAACTCCCTATCCTTACATGTCTTTTCTTCCCCCCAGTATTTGAATGGCATTCAAAACCCACAATGTTGGATTGAGTTCTGCACATGGGAATATTCATATTTAACATCTCAAGCAAATATGACATCATTTTTTGAGACTGAAAATATTGCCTTAACTAATATGGATCAGTTCATTATTCAAGATAGACAGCATGTATGAACTATGTTTCACATATGTGAGCCCCACATGGTGGGGCTAATACTTAAAGCCCTCATCAGCTAACCCTCATCAGCATTCTCAAATAAAACACATCAACCACAAGCACAATGGCACATCCTGTGTAATGTCATTCTTTTACTAAATAAAAAGTAAGAAAATTCTGGATATGACCATGAGGGAGTAATAGTATCAGATTTACTTTCTTATGTTAATCAACTAAGAAACCAGACATATATAAAGCAGTTGATATCAGATATCACATGACAGACTGCACATGATTATCATCCTTGATTATAAGCTAAGCTGTGGGCTTCCAGGGGACTCAGACAGTAAAGAATCCACCTGCAATGCAGGAGACTGGGTTTGATCCCTGGGTTGGAAAGATCCCTTGGAGAAGGGAATGGCTACCCATTCCAGTATTCTTGCCTGGAGATTTCCATGGACAGAGGAGCCTGGTGGGCTACAGTCCCTGGGGTCGCAAAAATCAGACACTGAGTGACTAACACTTTCACTTTCTTTCACATAAGGCAGTGTACTTCACAGAGCATGTATACCCTCTGCTATACAGGGACAGAGGAAGCAGATTAATGCCATGGAATCTCACTGAGTTTTAGAGACATTGATTGGAATTTAGGGAGGCCAAAATATTGGCACAAAGGGAGTTCACAAAGACAGAGCTTGGAAGATCTGCAGAAATATCCCCTTGAATCTTTGGCAGAGTATCAGTCTGCTCATGTAGGAGAATAAACTATCCAAACCTAGAGAAAGAACCACTGGAAATAAATTCAGGCTAACAGTTCCTGAAACTAACGATGGACTGAGAATAGTTTCTGTTTGTGTCAATCAGAATAAGTGAGATTTCATAATATATGATGCATTGGATAAAATACTTAGAAGAAAATTATCTTAGATGTAGGGTCAAATTATGTCTAGAATAATGACCTAACCTAACAAAGCTTCAAAGCAATCCTATACAGAAACAAAATAATACCAGGTAATCTAAGTGCATCCCAGAAAAGAGGTCAACACTATATAGAGGAATACAACAAAATCCTCCACACAACAACATAAAATTCACAGCGGCCTGCATACAAAAGACAATTGGAAGGCATACAAAGAATTAGGAAATTTTGACTGATAACTAAAAAAAAAATCAGTCTTTCAGACTCAGGAATAACAGGGGTGATCAAATTAGCAGACAAAGATGTTAAAAATAACTATTATAAATATACTACATATTCACAGGTTGAGGTTGAGAGATTTAGAAGATTATCAGTTCAGTTCAATTCAGTTGCTCAGTTGTGTCCAATTCTGCAACCCCATGGACTGCAGCATGCCAAACTTCCCTGTCCATCACCGACTCCTAGAGTTTGCTCAAACTCATGTTCATTGAGTCGGTGATGCCATCCAATCATCTCATCCTCTATCGTCCCCTTTTTCTTCTCCTCCTGCCTTCTATTTTCCCTAGCATCAGGGTCTTTTCCAATGATTCAGTTCTTCACACCAGGTGGCTAAAGTATTGGAGTTTCAGCCTCAGCATCAATCCTTCCAATGAATATCCAAACTGATTTCCTTTAGGATTGACGGGTTTGATCTCCTTGCAGTCCAAGGGACTCTCAAGAGATTTCTCCAACACCACAGTTCAAAAGCATCAATTCTTCTGTGCTCAGCTTTCTTTATAGTCCAACTCTCACATCCATACATGACTACTGGAAAAACCATAGCTTTGACTAGTCAGATGTTTGTTGGCAAAGTAATGTCTCTGCTTTTGAATATGCTGTCTAGGTTGGTCATAGCTTTTCTACCAAGGAGCAAGTGTCTTTTAATTTCATGGCTTGAAGTCACCATCTGCAATGATTTTGGAGACCAAGAAAATAAAGTTTCCATTGTTTCCCTATCTATTTGCCATGAAGTGATGGGACTTTACTTCATGAATGAATGCCATGAACGGATGCCATGATCTTAGAAGATATAAACAGACTCAAATGAAACTTCTAGAAATTAAAAATAAAATACATAGAACGAAAAATACACCAATTTGGACTAATATCAGATTAGACTTGGCAGAAATAAATCAATGACCTTGAAATTAGCAACAAAATTTTTCCAAAATAAAATAGAGATTGGGGTTGGGGAAAAAAGAATAGAGCACCAGTAGTCTTTGGGAAACTCCCAGGCAATTTATATTGGAGGTTAAATAAAGGAAGAGGAGGGACAGATATATATTAAAAAAAATAATGACCTAAAATTTTCCAAATGTGGTAGAAACTAGAAATGTACAGATTGAAAAAATTCATTGTGCTCAACGTACAAGAAACTGTGAAAAACACACCAAAGCATATCAGAATCAAATTGCTGAAAACTAAAAATGAAAGAAGAAAAAAATTGTAAAATTGTAAAAATAGCCAGAGAAAAGGCCAAAAGGGGACAAAGAAAGACAGCTGACATCACTGGATGCTACAAAAGTCAAGTGATAATAGAACAATATCCTTAAAGTACTAAAAGGAAAAAAAATAAAAGGACCTGTCAGTCTAGTGGTGCCGCACTCAGTATTCGGCGATTGGGAGGATGGACTGTGGCAGATTTTTTGACTAGTGATCTTTCCTGCCAGGGCGTTATGCAGCTCTGTTCTGTTCAAATTAGCAGTGGCTGTGTATATGAATATCTTGGCTAAAGAAAAGTGGTAAAAGTATGTCATGTGTCGCTTTTGAACAGAAACTGTAAGAGTAACATGTCTCTTTTCTCCTGAGACAGGCGATGTTATAAATAGAGGCAGGTCCATCATCCTGGGATATGGAATAATGATGACATGAAGCTGAGCCATAGCGGAACCACAAGTGACATGTAATAGGAGTGAGAGATTTAACTTGCCATAAAACATTGTGATTTTGAAATTGTCAACACAGCCTAAGCTTGACCATCCTAAATGATACAGGCAGAAAGATTAACTTGCGAAACAAGGGCAGATTCATAGCATGAGACTAAAAGAATCCTCACACATCTTGCAGTCTTCAGATAACACAATACCAGCTATGCAAATATTTCTAATATAGAAGAATAGTGATTAGTACCTAAAGAAACTGAAGTAAATAATAAAGAACTCTCTAGCTAGTTCAAATTTCAAAATGATAGAAATAAATAATAGAAAGAAATAGGCCCAGAACAAATATAAGAGAATTGAACCACACTGTGAAGTTTCAGAGAAACTTTTTTTTGGCTTTAAATATAACCTTTTTTTTTAATTTTTTTTTTTTATTTTTAAACTTTACAATATTGTATTAGTTTTGCCAAACATCAAAATGAATCCGCCACAGGTATACCCGTGCTCCCCATCCTGAACCCTCCTCCCTCCTCCCTCCCCATACCATCCCTCTGGGTCGTCCCAGTGCACCAGCCCCAAGCATCCAGTATCATGCATCGAACCTGGACTGGCGACTCATTTCATACATGATATTATACATGTTTCAATGCCATTCTCCCAAATCTCCCCACCCTCTCCCTCTCCCTCTCCCACAGAGTCCATAAGACTGATCTATACATCAGTGTCTCTTTTGCTGTCTCGTACACAGGGTTATTGTTACCATCTTTCTAAATTCCATATATATGTGTTAGTATACTGTATTGGTGTTTTTCTTTCTGGCTTACTTCACTCTGTATAATAGGCTCCAGTTTCATCCACCTCATTAGAACTGATTCAAATGTATTCTTTTTAATGGCTGAGTAATACTCCATTGTGTATATGTACCACAGCTTTCTTATCCATTCATCTGCTGATGGACATCTAGGTTGCTTCCATGTCCTGGCTATTATAAACAGTGCTGCGATGAACATTGGGGTACACGTGTCTCTTTGAATTCTGGTTTCCTCAGTGTGTATGCCCAGCGGTGGGATTGCTGGATCATAAGGCAATTCTATTTCCAGTTTTTTAAGGAATCTCCACACTGTTCTCCATAGTGGCTGTACTAGTTTGCATTCCCACCAACAGTGTAAGAGGGTTCCCTTTTCTCCACACCCTCTCCAGCATTTATTGCTTATAGACTTTTGGATTGCAGCCATTCTGACTGGTGTGAAATGGTACCTCATAGTGGTTTTGATTTGAATTTCTCTGATAATGAGTGATGTTGAGCATCTTTTCATGTGTTTGTTAGCCATCTGTATGTCTTCTTTGGAGAAATGTCTATTTAGTTCTTTGGCCCATTTTCTGATTGGGTCATTTATTTTTCTGGAGTTGAGCTGTAGGAGTTGCTTGTATATTTTTGAGATTAGTTGTTTGTCAGTTGCTTCATTTGCTATTATTTTCTCCCATTCTGAAGGCTGTCTTTTCACCTTGCTAATAGTTTCCTTTGTTGTGCAGAAGCTTTTAAATTTAACTAGGTCCTATTTGTTTATTTTTGCTTTTATTTCCAATATTCTGGGAGGTGGGTCATAGAGGATCCTGCTGTGATGTATGTCAGAGAGTGTTTTGCCTATGTTCTCCTCTAGAAGTTTTATAGTTTCTGGTCTTATGTTGAGATCTTTAATCCATTTTGAGTTTATTTTTGTGTATGGTGTTAGAAAGTGTTCTAGTTTCATTGTTTTACAAGTGGTTGACCAGTTTTCCCAGCACCACTTGTTAAAGAGATTGTCTTTAATCCATTGTATATTCTTGCCTCCTTTGTCAAAAATAAGGTGTCCATATGTGTGTGGATTTATCTCTGGGCTTTCTATTTTGTTCCATTGATCAATATTTCTGTCTTTGTGCCAGTAACATACTGTCTTGATAACTGTGGCTCTGTAATAGAGCCTGAAGTCAGGTAGGTTGATTCCTCCAGTTCCCTTTTTCTTTCTCAAGATAGCTTTGGCTGTTCGAGGTTTTTTGTATTTCCATACAAATTGTGAAATTATTTGTTCTAGCTCTGTGAAGAATACCGTTGGTAGCTTGATGGGGATTGCATTGAATCTATAAATTGCTTTGGGTAGTATACTCATTTTCACTATATTGATTCTTCCAATCCATGAACATGGTATATTTCTCCATCTATTAGTGTCCTCTTTGATTTCTTTCACCAGTGTTTTATAGTTTTCTATATATAGGTCTTTAGTTTCTTTAGGTACATATATTCCTAAGTATTTTATTCTTTCCGTTGCAATGGTGAATGGAATTGTTTCCTTAATTTCTCTTTCTGTTTTCTCATTGTTAGTGTATAGGAATGCAAGGGATTTCTGTGTGTTGATTTTATATCCTGCAACTTTACTATAATCACTGATTAGTTCTAGTAATTTTCTGGTGGAGTCTTTAGGGTTTTATATGTAGAGGATCATGTCATCTGCAAATAGTGAGAGTTTTACTTCTTCTTTTCTAATTTGGATTCCTTTTATTTCTTTTTCTGCTCTGATTGCTGTGGCCAAAACTTCCAAAACTATGTTGAATAGTAAAGATGAAAGTGGGCACCCTTGTCTTTTTCCTGACTTTAGAGGAAATGCTTTCAATTTTTCACCATCGAGGATAATGTTTGCTGTGGGTTTGTCATATATAGCTTTTATTATGTTGAGGTATGTTCCTTCTATTCCTGCTTTCTGGAGAGTTTTTATCATAAATGGATGTTGAATTTTGTCAAAGGCTTTCTCTGCATCTATTGAGATAATCATATGGTTTTTATTTTTCAATTTGTTAATGTGGTGTATTACATTGATTGATTTGCCGATATTGAAGAATCCTTGCATCCCTGGGATAAAGCCCACTTGGTCATGGTGTATGATCTTTTTAATGTGTTGTTGGATTCTGATTGCTAGAATTTTGTTAAGGATTTTTGCATCTATGTTCATCAGTGATATTGGCCTGTAGTTTTCTTTTTTTGTGGGATCTTTGTCAGGTTTTGGTATTAGGGTGATGGTGGCCTCATAGAATGAGTTTGGAAGTTTACCTTCCTCTGCAATTTTCTGGAAGAGTTTGAGCAGGATAGGTGTTAGCTCTTCTCTAAATTTTTGGTAGAATTCAGCTGTGAAGCCGTCTGGACCTGGGCTTTTGTTTGCTGGAAGATTTTTGATTACAGTTTTAATTTCCGTGCATGTGATGAGTCTGTTAAGATTTTCTATTTCTTCCTGATCGAGTTTTGGAAAGTTGTACTTTTCTAAGAATTTGTCCATTTCTTCCACGTTGTCCATTTTATTGGCATATAATTGTTGATAGTAGTCTCTTATGATCCTTTGTATTTCTGTGTTGTCTGTTGTGATCTCTCCATTTTCATTTCTAATTTTATTGATTTGATTTTTCTCCCTTTGTTTCTTGATGAGTCTGGCTAATGGTTTGTCAATTTTATTTATCCTTTCAAAGAACCAGCTTTTGGCTTTGTTGATTTTTGCTATGGTCTCTTTTGTTTCTTTTGCATTTATTTCTGCCCTAATTTTTAAGATTTCTTTCCTTCTACTAACCCTGGGGTTCTACATTTCTTCCTTTTCTAGTTGCTTTAGGTGTAGGGTTAGGTTATTTATTTGACTTTTTTCTTGTTTCTTGAGGTATGCCTGTATTGCTATGAATTTTCCCCTTAGGACTGCTTTTAAAGTGTCCCATAGGTTTTGGGTTGTTGTGTTTTCATTTTCATTAGTTTCTATGCAAATTTTGATTTCTTTTTTGATTTCTTCTGTGATTTGTTGGTTATTCAGCAGCATGTTGTTCAGCCTCCATATGTTGGAATTTTTAATAGTTTTTCAGAGAAACTTAAATACCACATGAAACTTGAAAAATAGCTGAAGGCAAGAGGAAAATTTGACTGGCGAGGAGAAAAACAAGGAAATGCTACTTTTTGTGCTTGGAGTTTATGGTATAATATTAAGGATCCATGCTGCTGCTAAGTCGCTTCAGTCGTGTCCGACTCTGTACGATCCCTTAGACGGCAGCCCACCAGGCTTCACCGTCCCTGGGATTTTCCAGGAAAGAACACAGGAGTGGGTTGTCATTTCCTTCTCCAATGCATGAAAGTGAAAAGTGAAAGTGAAGTCGCTCAGTCGTGTCCAACTCTTAGCGACCCCATGGACTGCAGCCTAGCAGGCTCCTCTATTCATGGGATTTTCCAGGCAAGAGTACTGGAGTGGGGTGCCATTGCCTCTCCGAAGGGATGCATAGATGAAGGCAATTCTTAAAAGAACTAACTGAAAAAAACCATCAAAGACACATGTGAAAGAGAAAGGTAGTATTAAATAGGTAAAGAGAATATAAAAGTATGTGTCAGTGCAGGTATAAAATGTGTATAAGTCCATGGATCAGAAACATTGTATCCTAGGGCTCTCAAAGATTATCCCACTAGGATTACTGAATGGCTGCTGATGACCACGGATTACATGTTCTGTTCTTTATTGGTGTATAGAAATGTGATTTTTTTTTTTTACATTAACCCCATGACATTGCTGAGCTCTTTAATTTCAACATGTTAAAATGCTCTTGAGCTTTTAAACTAAGCCATACTGATATTTTTGTTGCTTCTTTGCAATTCTTATAATTTTAGAAAACATTTTCAACTGAGTATAGCATTCATTTCTCATTTGCATTTCTAAATTTTAACCTTTAAGTGTATTGTCCACTGTATTTTTCTGGACAGGTATGAGATTATCAATGTTTCTTCTATTTTCAGTTTGCTGAGACTTTCTTTCTAACCATAAACTGGTCTTGGGATATTAGACTTGCCTTTCTTATATGTATTTAAATGTTATTTTTTCATTTTAAATTGATAGATATTCAAATTCTAATCAATTCTTGCATTGTTGGTACAAATCCAATTGGGTCATGATATTCTGGTGGCTGTTTTTAATACATTGGATTTGTCATCTGTATTCAAAAATGAAATTAGCCAGTGACTTATTTTTCCTTTGATTCTGTTTTCAGTATTACAGTATGATTAGCTTTGTAATGAATTGAGATGGATTTATTTTTAAATTTTCTTATTCCTTGGAATAGTTTATATGAAATTGGGATTTTATCTTTCCTTTTGATTGAAGCAATGTAATAATTATCCAGACTTTAATTTGTTGGTATTTGTTGTTGTTGGCATCACTAAGCTATGTCCGACTCTTTGTGACCCCATGGACTGTAGCCCTCTAGGCTCCTCTGTCCATGGGATTTTCCAGACAGGAATACTGAGTGGGTTGCCATTTCCTCCTCCAGGGGATCTTTCCAACCCAGGGACTGAACCAGCATCTCTGCATTGCAGGCAGGTTCTTTACTGCTGAACCACTGGGGAAGCCTAATTTTTTGGTGTAGGTATTTATATTTTTTTCCTTTAAATTAATGTATTTAATGATTATGGCTTTATTCCTTATTTTGTAAACTAGATTTTGTTAACTAGAGCAGTTTTAGGTTCACAGCAAAACTGAGCAGAACATAAAAGAGATTTCATATATATACTGCCCCCTCATAGGCACAGCCCCCTTCACTATCAAAATCCCAACAAGAGCAGTACCTTTATTACAATGAGTAAGCCTGTGTCTATACATCACCCAAAGCACATAGCTTACAATGGAGTTCACTCTTGTTATTGTACAGTCTATGGGTTTTGACAAATATATAATGGCCTTTATCTACCATTATAATATCATGTAAGGTAGTTTCACTGCCTTAAGTTTTTGAGGATCATAGTGTATATATATTTTAGCCCCAAATCTGCATGGCTCAAATTATGGGGGGAAACTATTTTATCTTACTTGGATTTCATGATTAGACAGAACAGTGTCTTTTTATCTATTTTTTGTTAACAGGAGTTTTCTCCAGCTAAACTTTTGAATTAAGGATATAGCCTTGTGAAGATTTGGTGTTTTTTTTTTTTTTTTTTAGGTTGGAAACAGGAGGTATTTTCAAGTCACCATTTTGTGTGAGCCCAAATTTATCACCACACACTACTAAAATTCAAGTCTCCTAACCACTGAAATTTCCTATAAATTCAGTTGTGCATTTAAAAAAAATGCTTATTTATATATTTGGCTGCACCAGATCTGAGTTGTGGCACACAGGGTCATTTGTTGCAGAATGCAGGATGTTTTTATTTGTGGCACGTGAACTCTTAGTTGCAGCCTTTGGGATCTAGTTCCCCAACCAGGGATTGAACCTAAGCTGCCTGCATTGGGAGTGCTGAGTCTTAGCCACCAGACCACAAGGAAAGTCTCAGCTGTGCATTTATAAGTATATTTGTTATGTTTCAGTTCAGTTCAGTCACTCAGTCATGTCCAACTCTGCAACCCCATGAATCGCAGCACGCCAGGCCTCCCTGTCCATCACCAACTCCCAGAGTCTACCCAAACCTATGTCCATCAAGTCATTGATGCCATCCAGCCATCTCATCCTCTGTCATCCCCTTCTCCTCCTGCCCCCAATCCTTCCTAGCATTAGGGTCTTTTCAAATGAGTCAGCTCTTCGCATGAGGTGGCCAAAGTACTAGAGTTTCAGCTTCAACATCAGCCCTTCCAATCAACACCCAGGACTGATCTTCTTTAGGATGGACTGGTTGGATCTTCTTGCAGTCCAAGGGACTCTCAAGAGTCTTCTCTAACACCACAGTTCAAAAGCATCAATTCTTTGGTGCTCAGCTTTCTTCACAGTCCAACTCTCACATGCATACATGACTACTGGAAAAACCATAGCCTTGACTAGACAGACCTTTGTTGGCAAAGTAATAATATATCTGCTTTTAAATATGCTATCTTGTTATGTTTATTCCCCCAGAAATTCTAGTTTCTTCATTTGTTTGGCCTGAAAACATTCCTGAAAACAGAGCTGCTTTAGGGGCCTCAGAAACTTGAAAAATCAAAAGAAATATTTAATAATGGGGATGCATGACATAAAAAATGAGGAAATGAAGAAAAAAGTATTCTATAGGTTTGTGATTGATTAGCCTGTGTTAGTTCTCCAGAGTATTATAAAGACACCATTAAAAGATTGGTAGGAAAAAATAAAAAATAGGTAGGAAATTCCTAAGGTAAAATCTAGGGTTCAAATTGACTTATAAGTTTTAAGATGAATATCATTTTTGGACAAGGTTACTCAAGTTAGAGAGCATCAGACGATAACATTGTGTCTGCAACATTAGGCAACAAAGAATGTTCAAACCACTTAAAGGAATGAATGAGTGTGGGTGATGGGATTGGTACTATGTATCTCAATTTGAGGGAGACTTGAAAAGAAGTCTTATGTAGTCTTACTGGATGAGCTGCAGTGTAGCAGATGTTGGCGCCTCAACCGTATCCTCTCAGCACTCAGCATCCTGATAGCTCATTACTGCAAGCACCTGCCACTTTCTGCCTGAGGACTTATCGGTCCCCAGCAGTGTGTTTGGCCCACGTACAAGCCAGGGAGTTAACTCCTCTGTCAACGGCACTCAGTCAGTGAGAGGAACGTTCATGGCTCTGTACCCCAGTTCTCTATCCCTCCACGGAGAGTCCTGTATCTACTTCCTTGCTTCCCTTGCCACTCTCCTCCACCAGCGCTTTCTGAGGAAACTTCCCAAATAAACCACCTTTCCTTAATTCCAAGTCTTAGGTCTGGTTCTTGGGAAAGCAGAACCTAAGACATGGAAAATTATGGTTTAGGGTCTAAGATAAGTGAATCATTTCACAAACCAGTTAACAATAATTATTGTTAATTGCTTTATGTCAGAAGGGATGTTTCTATGGATACCCTGTAAAGGTATTTTGCCTTATCTTTCCTAATTCCATAAATAATTGGGTAAAAATGTAGAAATTTCCTAAACAGATTTGGAGATGACATAGTATTGGTGTAGGGTGAGATGTAGTGAGTATATTAGATAATAGAACTGGAATCAACACAATTTTTAGTAGGCTGAAATACAGATAAAATCTAACAAAGTTTTTCATTGATGGATTAAAATCCTGCAATTGTCTTCCAAATGTGTGATATTATCATCATATGATACTATTTTAGAGCTATTGGTTAATAGTAAACTTAAAGATGGTTAACATTGTGTGTGACTGCTGAAAATACAGATGTGATTTTAGGTTAGGTTAATGAAGTAATATCTAGATCAAAAGAGATGATAATTAGGTTTAAATCTGTACTACACAGATAATACTATTTTGAATATCATGCTTTTGAAAGGATAGAAACAATCTAACTACTAGAGTAGAAAGGTTGAATGTAGTTGGAAATAGCATATGAAAAAAGATGAAGTAAATATGATTGTTAAACATCAAGAAAAGAATCAGAGAACATGATCATTGTCTTTAGCTGTTTCAATATCTGGTAAGAAAAGAAATAGATATGCATGAATGACCTTTAGAGTTATTCATATCTGTGTAACCAGTGTCTAATTCAATGTTTGCATATAGTAGGAGCTTAATAAATGTTGGATGAATGAAAAATTAATATATACTTTGATTCCATATTAATTAAATACACATAGTATTTAATTATATATTAATATATAGTATATGCCTAGACAGCATATTGAAAAGCAGAGACATTACTTTGCCAACAAAGGTCTGTCTAGTCAAGGCTATGGTTTTTCCAGTAGTCATGTATGGAAGAGAGAGTTGGACCATAAAGAAAGCTGAGCACCAAAGAACCGATACTTTTGAACTGTATTGTTGGAGAAGACTCTTGAGAATCTCTTGGGCTGCAAGGAGATCCGACCAGGCCATCCTAAAGGAAATCAGTCTGGAATATTCATTGGAAGGACTGATGCTGAAGTTGAAACTCCAGTATTTTGGCCGCCTAATGTGAAGAACTGAGTCATTGGAAAAGACCCTGATGCTGGGAAAGATTGAGGGCAGGAGGAGAAGGGGATGACAGAGGATGAGATGGTTGGATGGTGTCACTGACTCAATGGATATGAGTTTGAGTAAGCTCCAGGAGTTGGTGATGGATAGGGAGGCCTGGTGTGTCGCAGTCCACACACCAGAGTCTTTGCACACTAGGGTTGCAAAGAGTCAGACATGACTGTACAACTGAACTGAAATGATATGCGTATATATCTTATTTAACTGTGCAGTTGAGAGAGGACACATACTCTTTCCATTTTTCTGTGTTTATCCATCCCTTTGTGTATATAAAATTTGAAGTCATTCTTTGGATAGTGAAGTCAAGATCGAGGACCAATTTTCTGCTCTTTGAAATATCTCCCATATCATAGTGAATCTGTAAATGCACATTTTAACGATTATGTGTTTGATGCCTCCTGATGAATACAGCCTTCAATTTCCTACTCTCCTTCATGTAAACTGTCCCTGAGTTTATTATCTGCAGTAGTGTCAAACGTTGTGGTAATATTTGCTTCAGTCTTTTGTCCTGGCTGTTATATTTTTCTTTTGCGTTTCCCTTGGGTTATATCATGCTTCAGTACTTTTAAATCTTAATACAGCGAGTGAATTTACGACATAAGGGAATAAGCCCACTGACTTCTATTATTTTTCACCTCAAATTTCACCTCATTTCCCAATCATTTTATGCTTTTTTCACAGCATATTTCCAATTGTGAATCAGAAGAAATTGCACGACAAAAACTAACATTTCTTTGTTTATGCATTTGGAGTCCTTTTCCTGTCTAGTCCAGTGGCACAAATGGTTCTTTTAAATGTCTTTTTACAGAGGTGACTACCTTCAGATCGTCAGTGCTTGCTTATTGTGGAGTTGTGAGGAGGCTGGTGTTCTGCTGTTCATCTTCGGGTCCAGGTTTGATGGCCCTTTCTCTCAAATGTTCCTCATGGCTCCCCACTTTAAGCTTAGCAGCATCTCTGATGTGCTACATCAGAGTCTGCATCCCACCATTTGTAAAGTCTGTCTGCACATCCTACCAGACAGTAAAAGTTACCCTCAGCCCCTAGTACTGTGCTCAGAACACAGTAAGCCCTCACTGACTATGGGATGAGTATTGGTTCAGAACAATACTTTTTCAAAAGGTGCTTTTGACTATATGAAACTACCATCATTCTGTTGAACCTACAGTTATAACCAGTTGCATCCCTTGATTACCATGCAAATTTTCCACATGGTTTCACACTTCTCTGTGCTCCTAAGAGGTTGATCAACTCACAGTATTTCAAAATCAGGTTCTGGGAAAACCCTGACTTGGAAGATGCCCCTTTCTGGGTTTTTCATTGTTCTTGTTTTATTTTTTAGAGCCGCATTCAGAGGTATAATCTTGTACAAGTTAGCTAGCCTCTGTGAACCTCAGTGTCCTCACCAGTAAAAGAAAGGAGGATGGGCTAATCCCTAAGGTGAATTCGAGAGAAAACCTTCTTTAATTCTCTGATTGAGAAAAGTTTTCAGTTAAAGCTTTGTAATTTCTTGCCCTTCCCTCCTCACCTCCTGCAAAGGCACCCTGATCATTTTTTTCCTTTTCTTTGGGCCTGATTGTCTCTTCTTGTTTATGGCTGCCACTAATTTGCTCGTTTGCTTGCTGGAAAATAGCTAATTAAAACCCACTTCAGCTAACAAGCTGACTGGGACCATGCAAATGTCACTCTCTGCTGTCTGCTCTTTCCGTTTATACTTTACATTATTAGTGTTGTTTTTCCTCCCTCTGTTATAATGAATGCGGGGATAGATTTAGCGCCCTCTTCACAGGTGTGCGCTGGTGCAGCCACCACCATCCCAGGAAAGCGCTGCTGTTTTACTGCACTTCAACACTTTGAGTGTTATTACCCCTGACAGTTAATGGTTTCAGACTACATAGCTTGTTAGCGCTAGATTTTTGAACAGCTTCATCTATCTTTTTGTTTTTACAGTGACTGGCTGCATTAAGTATATGTGTCTGAGCTATTAGTCCCGTCTGTTCATCGCATGCATTTCATTTGGTGTAGGGTTCTTTTTTTCTCTGTCTAAAATTAGTATGTATTGTCATCCATATACTTCAACACATCGACTTTTGTTATAATTATGCTGTCATCATTGTGCTTCCACACATTTGCTAATTTATTGTAGCTAAATTAGACCTAATATTAGCAATTTTGCAGCTGTTCCTTTAGAATATACACTGCCGTATATTTGTACGTTATTTAGTAATTATAGTCCACAGCAAAAGAAAATGGATCTTGTTTTCAAGAGGGAGAGAGGGGAAAGAGGGAAAAAGGGGGGTTCAATTAAAAACAAATTCACCTGAGGGTGAAAAAGAGCAAGAAAATGAGAAAAATGCATTACAGGAAAGTTAGAAGGAGTAGGTTCCAGAGAAAACAAAGAGCAGGGAATTTTGTAGGACTGGGCAGTTTGAAGGGCACGTGCTTTAGGCGTGAGACTTACAAAGAAGCAAGGGTTCTCTGGGAAGGACTTTTCTCTGCTGTACTGCTCTGTTACTGTGAATACGCCAGCTACTTGAATAGCTGAGCAAAGAATACTGTGGGGAAGTGAGGACGGGGATTCTGTGTGCATTGTGAAGAAAAGGAGACCAGCACAGGCTGTGTGGGTGCTTCCATGAAAATGTGGCATCCAGTATACTGAGGTGAGAGGCTTAAATCATTAGGTTTAAAAAAACATGCCTGAGTAAGAGACTTTGAGGATATGGAAATGAGACTGGTTTGGATCTTTACATTTTTCAGATGAATGAACAGCTTTAAATGCAGATTTTCAGTTTGTATCCGGAGATTATATTTGAAGGAAGAAGAAAAAACGTTCCTGCAGTGTGGACTTGTGTGTGTGCACACACGTGTGTGTTTGTGTTTTGCGTTTTAGTTAGGTTAGGAGAGTTTAACTGTATTAAGTTAAACTCTTGATACAGGCATCTAAAATGATGCAGTGTCAGTTTTGATACATGTGACACAAGAAAAATGATCAACAAGACAGATTCTCTCAGGACACAGGCTACCTGTTATGAATTATTAGGTATTTGTAAAGCCACCTGGGTACTGCTTAATATACTGAGTTAGTAATCCATTTAATGGGGCCCTCAAGGATTCATGAGATGTCCCAGGGTGTATGTGCCTATTCCTAGGAAGTAACTTACCAAGAGAAACTAGCTCAATAAGTACTGGTTGTTATAAGTTTATTCTATGTTTTAATGGATCTAAAACATTATGTACAATGATATAAAACAAATAGAACAAAGCTTATAATGGTATTGATGAGAATATATCCTAGGCAGGTCACGTCTGTTTTCCTAGGGGTAATATGTTACCTAGTATATTAGAGATTTGGGCAGAGCATTCCTCTTTGATATTCATATTTTCATTCTGACCAGGTCATAAGAGAGAGATTTCTGTTGCTGACTATGCCCCACTGTGACTGCCCTCTTCTCCTTCCTCCTCAGTGGGACTGAATATCTCATTTCTCTCTTCTTCAATTGCTCAAAGCCCACTCTTCAGCTCTTAGAAAGGAAAGACAATTGAAATGGCTAAAGCATTTTTCAGTGTTACTCCTCACTGAGGTTTTATATTTGTATAAGGAACACTCCATTAAACTTGAAAATATGATGTTCCAGTAGTGGAATCTGAGGGAGAGTCAATAGGTGGGGAAGCAAGTTGTCTGAGGGTTTTGGAGCTTATGAAATCCAAGAATGGGGAAAGTCATGGATTCATAAACCTGACTCTTTCCCTTTGAGAGGATAATGGACTTACAAGGCCATCAGTTAACCTAACTCCCAACTCACAGACCATGGAGACAAAGCCCAGTTGGGACTTAAGGCAATGTTGATTTAATAAATGAGGGTTGAAAATCAAAGAGGCAGTGAATATCCAAAAGTATCAATAGCAAAAAAAAGAAAGAAAAAAAAAAAGCCAAAAAGCGCACGAGATCCTCTTTATGCCTTGGTGTTATTCCTCTCAGATCACATTGAACTGAAGCACAATGTGGTATGTTCTTTTCATGAAGCATTTTTTGGGCACAAAGCTCAAGTAGAATTGCAATGACAGCAGGAGATGGCCAGATATTCTCTTGCGAATCCTTTATAGACTCCAGGCCCTAGACCCCCAGAAATCTACTGCTTTAGCCTGCCTTTGCCCACTGAGACCGCTGCTGTTGACTTTACCACCTGTATCAAGAATCTAAAATGGATTAAAGTCCCCCTCTCCCCAACCCCACACAAGCAATCTACCTCCTCAGATTCATAGAGACAGAAGAGCATTCCCACTTGGCTTTCCTTGTCCCAGTCTCTATGGATCCAGAATAAACTGCTCGCCCAGGTACTAGGGTAAGAGAAAAGTGAAAGTGAAAGTGAAGTTGCTCAGTCATGTCAGACTCTTTGTGAGCCCGTGGACTGTAACCTACCAGGCTTCTCCCTCCATGGGATTCTCCAGGCAAGAATACTGGAGTGGGTTACCATTTCCTTCTCCAGGGAATCTTCCCGACCCAGGGATTGAACCTGGTGGAGGCAGACGCTTTAACCTCTGAGCCACCAGGGGGACTAGGGTAAGAAAGAATGGCTGATAAAGGGAATGGTAGACTTTGAGATTCATCAAATTTTCTGAACAATATGGAGGCTACTTCTTGGGACAGAGCCTACTCTCTCTCAGTCAGGTTCAGGGACAACTTTTAACTCCTCGACCATTCCAGGCTCTGGAGACCAAAACTAGAAAAACAGTTTTCTGAAAACTTGTGGGGCCCAAGGGTTAGGCTTCATGTTTTCACTGTAGGTCACCTCCATCCTTAGGGTACTTTGTAAGGACCTAGCTCTTGAATTTCCACGTTTACTCTCTTGGGCCTATTGTTTCAAGAAATTTCTCTGTGTGTGTGTGGGTGTGTGTGTGTGTAACATGTCCAAATTGTACATATGCTCATGTTAAGTAGCTAAAAATTAACTTAAAATATCCTCCTGGAGATCAATGTTCTGAAATTAAAAGAGCAAGCTCATGTGTTACCCCCCAAATTAGGACGAATAAAGGGCTGAGAGACAGAACACTTAGGAAACTCTTCAGTCTTCAGATTTCTAGATGTCTTCAAAATGTCTTAAGTTACAAGGCAAAATTACAATCCCTCCTTCACCCTAAGATATTACCAGAAACAGTGCTTCTCAGACTTTTCTACTGAAGTCATCTTAAAGTGTTCTCAATGGCAGAGAAAAGAGAGCAAAGAATGGTGGGGGTGGGGGTTGGGGAAGGGTGTTGTAGTCAGATACCAGCTGCTGCAGAAGATAAAAAAAATATTTTTGGAGTCTAATATTTTATCTTAACAATTAATGCAAATTTTTCCATTCTGTTTAACAATGTACTCATGGTTGTTCTAATTTTAAATGTTTTCACCAAAAATATTTGATTACAGGAAGAAGTCCCATACTTTGATGCTTTAATGATTAAGGAATGACCTATCTGAAAAAAAAAAAAAAAACAGCTGCATAGGCATACTTGTATCCAATTTGGGGAAAAACTGCCTTAATTTATCATTAGGTTTTGAAAGGATGTCATGGGAAAAAGTTAGAAAAAAGACAAGTGAATGGGGAATTTTCTTAAAGGTCATTGTTGCGATGTTTTTTGGGAACAGAGGATGTGATAGCTATTAAGAGTGTATGCCAATAGAGGTGGTTTTATATTGCTCCACAAGATTTAACTGTAAGGGCATTTTCTTTTTCTACTATTTCAAAACTTTTCAAACTTTCTAGTTTTTAGTAAAATAAATTGTTTATCCTAACTCTTCTTCTAATTAGTGGCTCTTAGAAGTTAAAAAGTAGAGAAATTGTGTCCATACTTTTGACATAGTAACCTTGGGAAGATGAACCAGTGGGGGTAGACCTTGCTTTTGATAGCGAAGAGCAAGAGGAGGGAACCTATGAAATCTGAACCACAGTTGCCCGGTGCACCAGCACCTCTTTCTTGCTTGGTAATTCTGAGTTCATTCTGCTTAAAATGAACTCAACCCCTTCAACAGTTCCCCGACAGAAGCTGTGGAAAGGACTCATTTGCAGAGGGCTCCTGGACTATGAAATCCTGCTGTCTTGGGACCTTGGATGGGAAATTTGGTGTGGAGTTGGGAGGGCAAGGATGAGTGGTGTCACATTCTTCTTTGTGCATGCACTCAACAATTTTGCCTGTTTTTCCTTTATAGAAATGTCTACTGCTAAAAAGGCTCAATTTCGTTGTTTCATATGCAAGAGTTAGGGTAGTTCCTTATTCTGAATTCCTCTAAATAGCCTGAGATCAACTGACACAAACCAGCAAACCAACCAACCAACAAACACACTCTAACAGTTATTGGATCTCCTGTGTTTAAGGCTTTGTGCTATCCACTTTCAGAACTCTATACAAAATGGTACCAAGTAGGTATTTTTGAGGTATGACCTTCTGCAGAACGTATTATAAACTGAAACTTATTTACTAATGGTCAACTCAGTGAATGAGCTGACCATCCTCATTTACTCAGGGATATTAGGAACTTGGTAGATTTTGATGAAGGTGCTAAATTCAGTGTCACTTGAGTCATGATTGGCTAGCTACTTCTAACATCATTTTGCAAGTTGAAAACCACCATGAAAATATTTTCTTAAGATGAGTGGAGATAATGCAGACTTCTTTAGGGCACTAGTTATAAAGACTAATTCCACAGTAAAATGCTCTGAAAGGGACCTTATCATCAAAAATGTCTCTCTAAAAGGGAAAACAGGTATCTCCCTGCTTAGGCACAGGTCACTTCTGACACAGGTCACTTTGTCATCTTGGTTTTATATTTGCAGTAGGTGGACACAGCAAAATTCAATGTTGACTGAATAAATGAACAGAATTACTGATTTCATTGTTACTGTGATGAATCACAGGAACTCTTCAAACTTTTTAGCTGTCCATCCTATTCTGATCCTATCGAAAATGATACACAGAAAAGGGCCCTGGCTGTCCAGTGGACAGGACTCCAAGCTCCCAAGGCAGAGGGCGCAGGTTTGAGAGTTGGTCTGGAAACTAAGATCCTGCATGATGCATGAAAAAAAAAAAAGAAAAAGAAAAGAAACGGGCCCAGCATCACTCCTGTAGTATTCTTCACAAAACCATAGAGTCTTCATCTAATCATGGGAAAACATAGACAAACAGCATTTGAGAGAGCTATAGAAAATTTGATCAGTGTTCTTCCGAAGTGTCAAGGTCATCAAAAACAAAAAAACCCCACAAAGTCTTCAAAAGGCTGAAGAACTGTCACAGATTAGAGAAAGACTCATGACGATTAATGCAACATGATACCCTGAATTGGATTTTGGACAGGAAAAATAGTGTTATTGGAAAAAGTGGAGAATTCCAGTAAGATCTATAGATTACTTAATATTATGTCAATATTAATTTCATGGGTTTCATAATTGTACTATGGTTTTAATAACTGTACTATGGTTATAAAAGGTGTTAAATTTAGGGGGAACTGATGAAAGATATATTGAAATTCTCTGTAGTATTTTTGCTACTTTTAAAATCTCTAATATTATCTTAATATTAAAACTTAGAAGAATTAAAAAAAATCTCTCTCACCTTTGAAAGGTCTAGAACAACCCAGCCACAGTGAGCCCATCTAATGTCAATACTGTGGCCTTTCAGTGCTATTTACTATGAAAAGTGATCAGTGCTCTTTGGTCAAATCACTGATTTCAGGCCTCCGTCAGAGAATATGTAAAATGGGTCTGGGATAACTTATCATAAAAGACCAGATGAGTTGGGTCAGGTAGACTTTGGTAATCTTGGTAAGTCTACCCTGGCCAAAGATGGGATAATTTGAACTGTAGTAAGGAAGATAACTGTAAAGGATCAAAACATAAATTATATTTAAACCTATGGGCTCCTAACTGTATTTGCGGGAGAAATCTACTTGGTCACCATTGGAGGATGTTGGTATCAGGGAGCGGGAAAGCTTTCCTTTACCCTTATAAGTTCTTCTGGCTTGTCTCAGAATTAAAGTGACAGCTTAACAGGAGAAAATCAAATTTAATTTTGTATGTATGGGAACTCCACATACACAAGAAGTTCAGAGACAGGAAAGTAAAAGGAGGCATATAGGCCATCCTGAGCTAAGGAATGCGATAAAGGCCTGGGGCTTCTAAGGATAGGAGGGTCATTGTCAGGACAATAACAGATTTTTGGTAATTCAATGTTTGCCATATAGATAGGGCCACTTAGATAAAATTTATTGCTCTTAATAAATTTTTTCCTGGGAAAAATCCCTAATTTAAATTCTTCTAGGTGGTTAAGGGAGGGGTAGTAGTTTCTTTTGAAACTATAGGGTCTTGATTGCCTTTAGCTCAAAATAATTCTCATGCAAATGTGGCATATTTGGGGGGACTTGTTCTGAACCCCTACACTAGGGAACTTATGATTTTGGAAATTAATAAATAAGGGGAGAAGAAAAAGCATTTTCTTGCTCTTCCTATACCACTGAATCTCAGAGTAATCAATAGCAAATTACTTGAACACTAGAGGTAAACCTCGGATTCATAGCCAGATGGTTGGTAAGAGATAAGGTGACAACCCTGACTTGACACTGTCATCCTGAGTTGGAGGGTGTTGTTGGAACAACCAATTTGTGGCTGATTGGTCAGAAGCACAGTTAGTAATCCAGGCTTCTGACTGGGTGTGTGGGAGGGGCAGTTTTGTGGGATTGACCCCTTAACCTGTGAAATCTAATGCTATCTCCCAGAAGATAGCAGAGAGTGCCAGTTGAGTTGAATTGTAGGGCAGTGAGCTGTATCCAGAGAATTGCTTGTTGGTGGAGGAGATTCCTTCTACACACACACACACACGCACACACACACACACACATATACATACACACACACACACACACATTGTAGTTGGTGAGCAGAACACCTATTTAAACATCATAATGGATGTCGGTGTTCGAGGCAATGATTACCAAGGGCTGCTCACATCACAAAAAAGATAAAACAAGCAATCATTGTGTTTCTCTCAATGGAGGCACATAAGCACCACCTATGAACTAGTTTTGTTAAATTTTTGGATCATGAATCTGATTAATATTTAGATCTAACATTTTAAAAGAAAGAAACATGTCTAAATAAAACCATTGGGAATAATAAGTCGAAACTGTGAGACATGCTACCACCACAAATAACTGAATTTCTTCAATAAAATGCAAAAGAAAAAAGATTTAGGTGGAACCTTTACATGAAGAAGTTTTAAGAAGTGTATCGACACATTGTAATACGTGGACTTTGTTTGGACCTCAATTCAAACTCAAATAGACTATGAGGGCTAGGAAAATGTGAACACTAACTAGATATTTGATGATATTAAAGAATTATTAATTTTTAACTGTGATAATATGATGTTGAACTTAAAGAAAAATGGTTTGTAGCCTTTAGCAATGTACACTGAAATATTTAAAGATGGGACAATATATTGTCTGAAGTTTAACATAATAAGAAGGGGATTTGGGTAAAAGTATAAATGAAAAAAGACTGGCCATGAATTAATAATCACTAAAGGTTGGCGATGTATACATGGAATTCATCATACTATTCTCTTTAGTTTTAAATATATTTGGAACTTGGAAGCTAAACAATTTTGAAGATATCGATCAGATTTTTCCTGAAAGGAATCTGGTGAATTTATGGCATTACACAGTCTTATTCTCCATATGCTAATAATTCCCATGTTCTTCCCAGAATTCTGGCATGTAGCAAACAAGCCAGAAGCTGGAGGTGGACAGTATATTTGTTGTGCACATTCAACAAAGTCAAAAGTTTAATTTTAAGTATTCTGCAATAAGGAAAAGCAAGACGTGTTTTTCTAACACTTTACCCCCACAAACCACATTTTTTATACTACTTTTGGTTTGTTTCCACTGGAATCATCAAAATATTTATGGGAGTCATCTAAATGTTTATGGGTAAAATCTATTTGCTAAAAAAAATTCTTGTTTTTTTTTTCTTAAAATTTTGTCAAAACTTCTACTGTCCCTTCTGAATTAGAAGTGAAATTAGAAGCTTTGAATATGAAGACTCTTTGACTTTGGATTTCTTAATAAGACTAGAGAAATAGGGTTCTCAGTCCAGTCAGTTTTATTTAGTTTCAAGATGAAATAGCAATTTTTTCAACATCAGAATGTGTATATATTTTTTCCCGTATACTCAAGTCCTGTGACTATGAATGAGTTGCCAGTCTCTGCATTTGTGTAATCTGCCTCTAACTACTGTAGGACATCACTCCAATGATTGTCTCCTCTGTCTCTTGCATCATGTGTCTTTTCTTCCGAATCGTTTCTTTGGTGTGCATAATTTCTGCAGTTTCTTACAGATGGATGCTTAGGTTGCTTTCATACCTTGGCTATTGTAAATAATGCTCCTGTGAACACTGGAGTGCACATATCTTTCTGAATTGGTGTTCTGTTTTCTTAGCACGTATACCTAGGAATGGAATTGCTAGGTCATATGGTAGTTCTGGGCTTCCCTGGTGGCGCTAGTGATAAAGAACCCGCCTGCCAGTGCAGGAGACATAAAGAGACTCAGATTCAATACCTGGGTTGGGAAGATCCCCTGGAAGAGGGCATGACAAACCACTCCAGTTTTCTTACCTGGAGAGTCCCATGGGCAGAGGAACCTGGCTGGCTATGGTCCACAGGGTCATGACGAGTTGGGCATCACTGAAGCAACTTAGCATGCATGCATGGTTGTTCTAGTTTAAGTTTTTTGAAGAACCTCCATTCTATTTTCCATAATGGCTGTACCAATTTACATTCCAACCAATGGTACCCTAGGGTTTCTTTTTCTCCACATCCTTGACAACACTTGTTATTTGTAAACTTTTTGATGATAGACATTTAGACAGGTGTGAGGTGATAGCTCATTCTGGGTTTGATTTGCATTTATATAATGATTAACAATGTTGAATATTGTTGCTTATTTTTGTATGCGTTTAGTATTACATCATCCAATTTCTATCTAATGGAAGTTTATTGAAGTTACTCTTTCTAATAAAACATTATTGAAGTCACCTGTCCATTGTTGACTCTTTCTCATTTTCTTCATAGTGTTCTACTTATACTTTTGTTTTTATTTGTTGTTTATGGAATAAAAAGCAGGAGAATAAAAGATGCTCTATCTTGAGTTGAAAACTACTACTTGTGATTTTTTTTAGCATCATTTAAGAAATTTATTTATTTACTTGATGAAAGTTTGTTAAGGGCCAAATATATGCTTTGGCAGTACATAGGAATTTAAAAATAAATTAAATATTCTTTTTCCTAAAAAAAATTGTGGCTAAATGTGAGTGATAATATGTTGGTAAATGATCATCAAACTCCATGACTCAGGCTATTATCAAGGTAAATAAAAGTTACATGAAGTTTACTTTTTGATAAATTATGGATTATGTTTAATCTTCAAAAGTTATCATTTTAAGATGGTAGTTCTCAAATCTATATGTGAGTAACCTGGGAGCTTCTGAATCAGAATTGCCTGGAGTGGATCTCAGGCATTTTCTGTGTAAAACAAACACACAACTCCAGGAAGTTTAGATGCTCTGTTAGCCTGGGCTACTTTTGCTTTGAGTGTGCTCTCTTCTTGCTCACTATATATTATAAAATTCTTATCTTGGCATTCCAGCTAACAATTACATTTCAAGACTTCTCTCCTTCCTTAACCAAGCCCTTTTAGTCTGGTTGTGCATGTCACTGTTCCCTGTCTACTATATTTGCACAATTTGTTTCTGCCCATGAAATTCTGTGTGCTGTGTGCTCACTTGCTCGGTTGTGCTCATTTGCTTTGTAACCCCATGGACTGGAGCCCAACAGGCTCCTCTGTCCATGGAATTCTCCAGGCAAGAATACTGGAATGGGTTGCCATTTCTCTCTCTGGGAATCTTCTTGACCCAGGGATGGAACCCACGTCTCTTGAGTCTCTTGCATTGAAAGGCAGACTCTTCACCACTAGCACCATCTGGGAAGCCCAAGAAATTCTAGTTTCCCATTATTTCCTCTTATCTACTGTCCAGATCTCATTTTGCCATAAATACTTTTCTGACCATACAAGTCAACTGTGAATTTTCAGTCTTTTGAATTTTCAACATATTTTTTCATTTCATTTTGGAATGAGACAAACAAGGAAAATCACTGAATGCACATGGATAAATGGAACAATCTCTGAATATGGAGAGTTTTTCAGGCTATAGAGAAAAGAGACAATGATATAGCAGTAATGTGACAATGTGTTAATTGTCATCTGAGTTGATTCTTGAAAGATAAGTCTAACTTATATAGACAGATAAGCTAGAAAAAAGGGAGAGGATTCAGCCAGAGAGATATGTATAAAACCATAGAATTGGGAAGGAATATATTATACTAGGGTAATCACAAGTAGAGTACTTAGGTATATTCCGAGGTCACCAAAAATGATGAAACCAGAGAATTTAACAGGAAAGGACCCTTAGAGGGGCTTTGTAGGTCATAGCAAGAAGTCTTATTGGGAACAGGAAACCACTGATGGATTACAAACTGAGGGAAGGGGCATGATGAGTTTGTATTTATAAAATCTGTATTTCTGGAATAAGCATAGCAATTGGGTTTTATTTTGTAAGACTAGAGATATAACAGATAAAAGTCTTTATAGTAATTGAGGTGACAGATGTTTGAGACTGATGGACGTCTGAACGAAAGTGTTGATAGTGGAGGTTTAGAGGAGGAGAGATCAGAGGTACACTACAGAAAATTAAAAAGAGTGAGTGGTGATTATTTCATGAGGAAGATGAGTTGGTTGGTAGGAGTGTTATTTCTGAAGAAATAGAACCTTTAGAAATCTGTGTCAAAAAAGAGAATGTGTTTACTTCTGGAATTGTTGATTTTAAAGCATGTAGATTCTTTCAAACTTGAATTTGTAGCAGGCAGTTGAATATACAAATCTGGAATTTAAAGTCAGAATCAGGGTGAAGGTACTGATATGTGAAATAAGTCTATTAGATGGAATATGCTTTCAACTGGGTAGGATAAAAAGAACCAAAGATAGGATGTGATGGCATTTGGATAAATGCTGCCATTTAGGGCACAAATAGGAAAAGGTGAGACCACATGGGAACATGGGTAGAGTGGCCAGAAAGATAGGAGCAAAGTTGGAAGGCAGTGTTTACTATGGAAGTCATGAAAGTAGAGAATTTCAATGAATCAGGAAAAGCCAGCTCTAGAATTTACAAGTGAATTCTACAAGTGAGGAATTTCAAGGCAACAACACATTTATTATTATTTTTTTTTTAGATTTAGTAACCAGGAGTTTATTGGCCATTTTGATAAAAGCAATTTCCATGGACTGGTAGGGTTGAAATTAGAGTGTAGATTGGATTGAAGAGAGAACACTATATGGGAAAGTAAGGACAATGAATGTAGAGAACTCTTTGCAGAAGCTTTGCTGAGAAAGGAGGGAGAAATTAATAGATGGCAATTCATACTTAATGAGCGTGTACATGGGTCTCTACTTCAGACATCAGTGAATTGAGTGTGAGCATATGGCCCATGCTAGACAAGGCCTAAGGACCTCTTCTGTGCCCCTAACTAAAGCTGAATGATACCACCAGTCACAATATGTATTCAAAGAGAGGAGAGTAGTTCAGTTTGTGGTTCTGGCAACACAGATGGAAGATGAAGATGAATAGAGAACCACAGCATGGTGCATAGCTTTTAAACCACAGTGATCATAGAAAACGTGGGCAAATCAATACCTTGGTATCCTAAGAGGAGGAAAGGACTCTGTCTTAGAAGGGAAAACCTGGAGAGGCTCCACTCCTTAGATGCCTACACTTAAGATAAATACTTTTTGTATATAACTTAAATATTCATACTGTGTTAGCCTCTTAAATACCTGGATAAGGCTTACTCTGTTCAGACTGGGATTAATGGCTTTTAGTGAAAGTGAAAGTCGCTCAGTCATGTCCAACTCTTTGCAACCCTATGGACTATATACACTCCATGGAATTCTCTAGGCCGGAATACTGGAGTGGGTAGTCTTTCCCTTCTCCAGGGGATCTTACCAACCCAGAGATCAAACCAAGGTTTTCCACATTTTAAGTTTTATTTAATAAGGGTTTCTATAGCTAAAAAAAGAACAAATGAAAAATCACTTCTTTAGAAAGTATGTAGACAAAATAGCAATATAAATGTGAAATAAAAGACGAAATCATAAGAACTGTAGTATCTGAAAATTTTTACATAGATCATTGCTTTCAAATAAAATAAAATATTCAGACTGTGTCCTCATAGTGTGAATGACAACATCCATCAGGGTTGAGTTTGGCCAGATTCCTGGCTCTTTCATACTCAGAGAATATTTCTAAGTATGATACCAAGAAGTGCTCACTGACAAAAAGCCATGATTTTCACAGTTCAGTAAAAATTTTATATCAAATGGGTAGACTGTATCCCTAGGGAAGAAAGGGGAGTGAACACAGAGACAGAGAAGGGTAGCCAGGACTTTGGTGGAATCTTAGCAATGAAGTTCTGGGAATGCAATATGTTCATAATAAGAAAGGGAATTTGGCTGTTTTTTGATCCAACTTTGAGTGTCTCCTATAACATGTCACATATCACGTATGTACACTAATTTAATTTTATCTTAAAGTAATAATATACACATAAAACTTGCCACTAAGTGTAAAACAGTGAAGTAATTTGCAAATTTTCCTACCGGCATGATAAATTAAGCATGGAGAACACTAGGAATGCAATTTGCAGTCATTTATAATGCAGTGTTTTATGTTAATAATTCAAAATCACATGCTATTTGGAGACACTTCTAATTAATGTATTTATGAAATTGTCAACTGTGACTGTTTTGGTTCCATTTAGCTAAACATTTCAACAGAATTTACTTGTTGTTATTTAGTGTTTTCTTGATGGCTCCAGCAGCCTCAAATGTAGGAATAATGGAAGATTGTTGTTCAGGGTTTCTTCCTCATTGCTAAAAGTCCTTTCTGATCACACTTCCAAACAACTCAAGTCAGTGACTGCCTCCTCCTCTCACAGCAAACCCAAGTGCTTCAGACACGTTGTTTAAAAGTTTTAAATGGAAGGAAGATGAGTGCCTGGATCAATAATTAATTGAAGAGGAAAGTTCATACCTTGTTAAAGAGTCTTTTAAATATTAAATACGTTGCATGTCTCAAATCCATAGACACTGATATTTCTTTAGAGTTGATAATCATGCCTGTTAGGGGCCATTTCTTTATATCATCATCTTTATTTGGATGCTTTTGAACATGAGGAGAAGGCTAAATATTCATAAGTTGGCTTGTTGAAGTTTTATGATAATTGGAATTCGTCCGAGCAAAGTTTCATCCTCCTGAGGGTGTTTCAGCAAAACTAAAGAACAAAACAATCTCAAGACCAAGAGTAAAGTGGGAATTCAAAGTTGACTATACTGGTACCCTGTGCATTAATAATAAGGGAAACTCTACTGGCTTTCTCCCTTGGTCTATATCCAGAGGAGTCAAATATTAATTTTTTTAGCCTTAGAGATTCTGTGAGATTTTGTGTGATCTAAATAGAAGTGGACATATATATTTTCTCACCAAGAGAAAGAAGAAAGGATCACTGATGTTCCCTGAATCCTGCAGAATAATTCATACCCTCTGTGAGTCACATTCACACTGTGCGTATTGTCACTCAGCTGACAACAATAGAAGCCGTGGCTGGACAAGCCAAGCTTAGTCTCTATAGCCTAAAATTGTCACATATGGAAAGGAGATAGAAAACTGTAAAATGGATTAGGTTTGGGAACACTCTCAGTTGGCCCTTGTGGTGTGTTCATTTTTGAAATTCTATTAAAGTTTTCATTTTCATATCTAAAACCTACTGACTGATTATGCAATGGACTGGAACGCTGAGTAATGTGACATTGGAGGAAAAAACCTAGAATATGCTGATGACTGTGGGGATAATCAAAATATTTGATAAACTGTGAAAGTATGTTGTGGCTTTTGAAGGGAAAACCAATTATTTATAAATGCACATGGGCAGGATTTTTAACCACAGAATGTTCTTTTAAAATTATGAATTTTAGAAGTTCATTCTGTGGTCAGAGAAAAAAACCCATGAAAATATAATGAAACAATAAAGTTTTATTTTGGCAAAACTTCAGTGAGGAAGCATTCATCTAAAAAAATGTGAAAGATAATAAGTAAATATTCATACTTTAAAATTAGGCATTACCAAAATACTATGCAATATGTTGACTGATGAGATATATACAAATCTGAAAATCTCTGGGTTTTATCTTATTTCTTTTTCCTTTCTATGTGTGCAGGCCTGCTGAGTCACTTCAGTTGTGTCCAACTCTTTGTGACCCTACAGACTATAGCCTGCCAGGATCCTCTATCCATGGGATTCTCCAGGCAAGAATACTGGAGTGGGTTGCCATGGCCTCCTCCAGGGGATCTTCCTGAGCCGGGGATCGAACCTGAGACTCTTACGTCTGTTGCAATGGCAAGCAGCTTCTTTACCACTAGGGCCACCTGGGAAGCCTTTTCCTTTCTATGAAGGAAAAGCATTTTTGCATTTATTTCAGAGTTTTAAAGGATTTTAGCTGAGACCTGAAACTAGAATGAAATATTAGTAATGTCAAATTAGTTTAGTGACAGAAACTTGTCTCCATCATTGGTAGCTGGATCAGCTGCTCCAGGACCTTCTGTATAACAGTGGGGAGAATGCATTCCAGATTCCGAGTTTCCCCTGCTCTTACTTTTGTACAGCTAACTCTGTCTGCCTGGACATGTCAAACTACTATTTTTCAAAACCCTTAAGTTGAATGAAAGAAGCCAGGTACCAAATAGAACATACTCTGTGGTTCTGTTTATATGGAGTTCAAATCAGGCAAAACTATATGGTGACAGAAGTTAGAATAATGGTTTCTTTAAGAGAAGAGTGAATAGTGACAGGGAAGTTTGTGCTGATTGGCTTATGAAAGATCATAAATAATGTGTCGTATATTCCTTTGAAAACATTTAAATCCAAGTATTATCACAAGTAGTGGTTATAATTGAAGGGATAGAATGGGCATGGGCTAATTTTTTTTTTAATTTTAAAGAAAGTTTTAGGAAAGCAAGGACTGCTGGCTTAATTAAGTGAAAAAAAATTAATTATGATATGTTGAGAATCAGGTTTTCTGGGTGAAAAACAGAACCAAAATAAGAAAATCAATATGTATTGGGAATTTTTTCCCTTATGTTTCTGTGAAAACTTTACTGAGCCTGAAAGGCTTAGATTCAAAGTTAGCAGACCCTTTGTATTCTTTTTTCTTTTAAAAAATAAATTGAGCCATACTGTATAGTCAATAAAATATGCAAAACTGAATGCACCATTCTACAAAGTTTTACATAGGTATGTACCCATGTAACTATCACCCAGGTCAAAGTCTTGGGCATTTTTATCCTCCAAGAGAGTTTCCTCATGCCCTTTTTCTATCAATGATTCCATTCTTCCCAACATTTCTGCCTATCCATCTAGCTTAGTATTCCCTTGCCAATCTTTTGACTTTTCTGATAACAACCATCCTAAGAGGAGTGAGGTGATATCTCATTGTGGTTTTGATTTGCATCGCCTAGATGATTAATGATGTAAAGTATCTTTCATATAAATCTTTTCTATTTATATGTCTGGAGAAATGTCTATTCAATTCCTGTTCTTAGTTTTAAATTGGGTGTTTTGGTTGTTGTTATTTATTTATTTTTTAATACAAATTTATTTATTTTAATTGGAGGCTAATTACTTTACAGTATTGTATTGGTTTTGCCATAATTGTTTTGCTATTGAATTACATGTTCTTCGGGGGCTTCCCAAGTGGCTCAGAATTAAAGAATCCATCTGCCAATGCATGATATGTGGGTTGGATCCCTGGGTCGAGAAGATCCCCTGGGGTAGGAAATGGCAATGCATTCCAGTATTCTTGCCTGGAAAACCCCACGGACAAAGGAGCCTGGTGGGCTACTGTCCATTTGATCGCAAAGAATTGGATACGACTGAAGAGCACACACGCACATCTGTGTACTTTATGTATTTTTTGATGTTAGTTCTTTTGGAAATACTTAACTTGCCAATATTTTCTTCCGTTCCATGGGTTAACTTTTCATTTTGTTGATTGTTTTCCTTGCTGTATAGACATGTTTTAGTTTGAAGTAGTCCCACTTGTTTGTTTTTGCTTTTATCTCCTATAATTTTGGTGTCAGATCAAAAATATAATTGCAAAGACCAGTGTAAAGGAGATCTTCCCCTATGTTTTCTTCTAGGATTTTTATGGCTTAAGGTCTTACACATAAGGCCTTTACGCATTTTGAGTTGATTTTCTGTGTATGGTATAATATGGTCTTCCAGTTTCATTCTTTTACATGTGGATATCAAGTTTTCCCAGTACCATTTCTTGAAGAGACTATCGTTTATCAATTGAGTATTCTTGGTGCTTTTGTTGAAAATGAGTTGACCATACATGTGTGAATTTATTTCTAGTCTATTTCATTGAAGAATGTATCATTTTTATGACAATGCCATACTGTTTTGATTACTGTAGCTAAAGAGTACTTATTAACCAGAGATGTTATTTTCTTTGTTCCATATTAATCATTTTTACTAAATGTATTTTATACTTGGTGTGTCTCAATTTGAGCTAGTCACATTTCAAGTTCTTAATAGCCCCAAGTATCTCGGTGTCTTGGCCAATGCAAGTCTGATCTCTGAATAAAATTAAGATTGTTGTTGAACATATTCGATCTATCAAACACCGACAAAGTTAATGTGGTTCAATGAACTGTCCTTCCCTTCACACTTTTCACACCTCTGCTTAAGAGTACCTTCAGGTTTCTTGGGTTCTTAAGAGTTCTTTCCTCCTTTCTTCTTGGCCTTACTTACAGTCAAAATAGCAGATACTGAAGCCTCATTTCGCACACAATCCACATTCAGGGTATTCTATCCATGGCATTTCATTTTTTCCTCTATTCTGAAGTCTGCCTTCCTAAAACCTAGGTTGCATATCTGTCAATTTCATATTCATAATTTTATTCTTCCTTGTTCATTTCCATCTTAACCATGATGCCCTTTTGGGTCCCCCCATCTTCTGAAAGCTGAAATTATCAGTAAGACATTAATTTATCTGATGCTTTACTTTATAAGAGGATGAAAATCCAAAATACACCCTGATAATAGCAGTCCCCCAATGATTTTTTATCTTGCTTCTGTGCGAGCTTTGTAATTTCTATTACAAAAATTTGTTATCTTGTAGCCTCTAATTGTCTGGGTTCTGTGTGGAAGTCTCTTATAGCAGCATGGCATTAGTTTTTCTTTCTGTGTGCTCATGGAATTGCTCAGCTGGTAAATTTAAATACAAGTATGTACATACCTTCCTAATACAGTGTTTCCTTCTTCCTCTTCCTTTCAGATTTGTAACTCTTAAACTCTGTCATATCCCTTTCATTTCAGACATAAGTCCCAGGCCATCAAATATCAGTAGCAAATCCCCAATTTCAGTGTGGGAGAGCCCATAAGAATCCTATCAATTAAATCATTTTGTAAGATAAGGAAACTAAGGTTTACAAAGACAATTTTTCATATTTACATACCTGACATCACTGAGGCTCTTTTGATAGCCCTTTGCTATAATTTAATTTCACTTTGTTACCTTTACAGTTTTATCAGGTGGTAGACACCTAAGACTAAACTTTTTCTTTCAGTTGTACCTAAAAGACTTTTATCTGAGCATGCCTGTACTTTACTTTCATTTTGCTTAACTTTACACATAGTAAGCATTTGAATAATGGAAAAATAAATGTCACATCTATTCACTCTGGTAATATTCAGTTTTGCATGGACTTTAAAACCTGTCTCACAGATTAAAGTCTCCTTGGTTATATATGAATAAAAAGCAGCCTCACAGTGGCCCACAAATAATGTCATCACTCATTGTTTGATCTTATCAACTGCCACTCCCCTCCTGGCTCAACCAGCCCCAGCCACCTGGCCTCCTACACGATTCCTCAAACTCCCCAAGCCCTTTTTTTTTTTTTGCTTCAAACATTTGCACTTTGGAATTGCCTTTGCCTGGAATATTCTTCCTGCAGATATCTAAATGGCCACTTGGCTTCTTCATCAATCACATCCTCATTTTAGGCCTCTGAAAGTAAAAGTGAAGTCGCTCAGTCGTGGCCAACTCTTTGTGACCCATGGACTGCAGCCTGCCAGGCTCCTCTGTCCATGGGATTTTCCAGGTAACAATACTGGAGTGGGCTGCCATTTCCTTCTCCAGGGGTCTGCCCAACCCAGGGATCAAACCCAGGTATCCTGCATTGTAGGCAGATGCTTTTACCACCTGAGCCACCAGGGATTAGCCCTCTAATCCACCCTATAAACACTAGAAACCATCTACAAGTTACTTCTCTCCTCCACCTTGTGGATATTCCTTCCCTCCACTCCCAACCCTGCTTTAAGTAAAGAAGCACATCAAAACCCTTAAGAACTGTTCTGTTAGCTTCTGGTCCATGCCCCCTTGGTCCACGCCCCTTTGATCGCTGGTAATCAGATCCTAACTGAGAAACTGCACATCAGTGCCTCACTGTCCTCATGTACCCATCACCTAATCCATACTTCTGAAAAGCTACATATTCCTCCTACATGGAATTCTCTCTCCCCCACAGAATGTTTTTAATTTTCTTACCTCATTATCAAAGCAGAGTTTTGGCTGCTTGGTAGTGACAAATTTCTCCAAAGACATTTATTTCAGCCCAGGGTCTTTGCTTTATATTTAACAAGTAAAAGGTTCATTGGGGAGACTTTCTCAGAATGAATAGAGGTCTGCTTAAGTTAGTTATTCAAATATAAAGGGGATAAAATATTAAAATAAATGCAGGTGTAACCTTTTCTTTTCCTTTATTTTTTAAAGGAGAATCTTTGTTTTTCAGTTTTTGGGATCTCCTGAGCCTTTCATAAGCTAAGCAGAACTGGAAAAAAACCCAAAGGCTCTCCATTGGTCTATATGAGAAAAGGTGAGGGAGAGCCAGTGAAAGGTAGAAATCAATGACAATCAGATGGCTGAGTAATGAGGCATTTGGGGGGTTTAGACAAATATAAGACAGCCACAAAAAGGAGTGGGGCTTTAGGAAAAGACAGGTATATCCAAACAAGACTGCTTGGGATGCCTTCACAGTGCATATGATATAGTCTTACTTTGTTTCCTTTAAAGAAATCTTTGGTATACATCTATGATTATATTAGAAAGTCTCTTAGCCCAGACAAACTGGTTAATTGGTAACTGATTAATTAATTTAAAAATATGTATAGTTACTGTGGGGATTGAAAACAAAGTTTCATGAAAATTTTAATTTTAAATTGGAAGTACATGCTTTGAGGTAGGGCCAAGAGCTATTAAGTGGGCTTGAGTCAGAAGATGTCTGAATTATTTTACTTGCATAAATTCTACCCATAATTAGCCAATTTCAATCCTTATTTTCTTTATTTGAAGCAAATAAAGTCCCTGTTAGATAATTTAAGTACATGATAATTGTATGTTTTTAAATAATTAATTTTTAACAGTTTTATTACCTACACCCAAGTCAATGGTAATATTTTAGGCAGTACTCAAGTATTCTAATGAAGAAGGCAATGGCAACCCACTCCGGTACTCTTGCCTGGAAAATCCCATGGGCAGAGGAGCCTGGTAGGCTGCAATCCGTGGGGTTGCAAAGAGTCGGACACGACTGAGTGACTTCACTTTCACTTTTCACTTTCATGCATTGGAAAAGGAAGTGGCAACCCACTCCAGTGTGCTTGCCTGGAGAATCCCAGGGACGGGGGAGCCTGGTGGGCTGCCGTCTATGGGGTCGCACAGAGTCGGACACGACTGAAGTGACTTAGCAGCAAGTATTCTAAAGCATTCAACCTTGTTTTCTTTTTCACTACAATCATCAACTCTTTTACCTTATATACTTTTCATTTCATTGATTTATATAATAGTGCATTAAATGATATTTCACTGTAACAAGTACAATTGGTACAAGCTGGTTTGGGGACAAACACTACTGACTCTAGATGAGCAGAGAACCTGACTGGTGGCAGGAAGAATATGTCAATGTACCAAGGATAGGATAGTGTACTGGCTGCCGTGTTCAGTGTGCTATGGTTATAACAGAGTTGGATTCAGAGAATGAAGAACATTAAGGCCAGTTCAATGTTTCTCGGAGTCTGACTTGTGTTTCTTTTGGAAAAAATTGGCTTTGAATCCAACGAATGAAATTCTTATAACAGAGGATTGAGTAAGCTTTGGAAGTCTGTCATTTCTGGTTTTCACACCTGTCATCCAGACTTCAAATATCACAGGAGCAAGATTTGCAAAACGCAAATTCACAGTGCATTCTGTGTTGTCCCCAGCAGCCTCCATAAGCAGGGCTGTGAGGGTGATGAAAGAGCTACTTCCTCTGCTGCTTCTCACTTCAAGCGTAATGTCTTTTCCATGTTTCACTTTGAACTCTATAAACTGCAAGTCTTTCTCAGTTTCTTGCTAGCGATTTTTGGAGTCTTGTCTTCTTATTGTACTAATTCTGGGGGGGAGGGTGATATTGTATAGTGGACTGAATAGACTGAACCAGTGGCCTTCCCAGATGGTGCTAGTGGTAAAGAAGCCTCCTGCCAATGCAGGAGATACAAGGGATGCAGATTTGATCCCTGGGTTGGGACGATTCCCTGGAGGAGGGCAAGTCAACCCACTCCAGTATTCTTGCCTGGAGAATCCCATGGACAGAGGAGCCTGGTGGGCTACAGTCCATAGGGTCGCACAGAGTCAGGCACAACTGAAGTGACCTAGTGTGCATACAGACTTAATCAGGCAAATCTAAATTTGGGTTATAGAATTATAGCCTTGTGATTTGGGGCGGTTTGAATTTTGTTATACTCACCATCAAAGTAAGTATTAATATAACCTAGAGTGTAGAGTTGGGAGAATTAAATGATATAATACATGCAAAAGGCCTAACATAGTGCCTGATGCATAGCAGGCATGTAATCAATGTCATCTATTATTAGTAGCCATCTTCCTCCTTCTTCAGTCCCTCTCAATGATATGTTATCAGTTCTCCACATATGATGTTAGGTATTCATGCCTGCTTAGTAACTCACTACTTGACAATCACATTGGCAATGTACCCAGCAGTCATGTGAGGCGAGGAGAATAAAAGGCAAGATTGAAGGCATGCAACCACCTCCTACTCTGACTTAGTGGTTTGCTAAAAACACTCTGATGGCCTGCTTTAAACGTACTAGTAAAGCGATGCCTTACATTCATATCCTTATATGATTTATATTTTTGTTTAGCTTTTTTTTCCTTTACTTTTTATGGTTTAAGTGCCTTCTCCTTTCAACTGATTCCATTTGAAAAGATGGTTTATTTTAAAGGAAAGTGCTTTGGTTGTTTCAAGGGTCTGCAGTACATCAAACACATCTCCAAGGCCAGGGGAGAGTGTTCCTCATACACATTAAATAAAGCTTCTAACAGGCTGCATTACTGAGCTCACTCAGCTTGCTCTCCACAGCCAGTTTCAATTTCACTAAAAGGAAAGAATTGGTAATTAATTATCTAGGCCATGTAATGAGTTTCCATTACTTGGAATTCAATAAAGCTCTTTCATTGTGACCAGGCTGATCAATAGCACAGAAGGGCTAATAGAAACCACAGATACAGCGGGGATAATAGAATGGCTATAGGAAATGAGGCTGGGTCCCTGGAGCACGCTTTCTTCTCTCCAGGGAATGGAAGCTGCTCAGTAGCTTCCTTTTTTTTTTTTTTTTTTTAAGAAACACTCTGTGAGTCATTGTGAAATGAGTAGGCTATTGTATTACTGCACAAGCTAATGGAAATTACCTTCACAAAATCCATACGCGCTTGGAGCTGGAATGACTTTGGAGGTTATTTAGTAGTATTGCTCATGGATCACCATGCTGTCTAGATGGCCACTTTTTTTTGTACCAAGTAATATCATCTTTAACACCAACCTCACCATTGCCTAACTGCCTCTGCTGATTAGACAAAAAGGTATAATTGATAAAAAAAAAAAAAAAAAAAAGCAACCAATCCTTGGCGTAGCAAGGCTTATGTAGTTGCCTACATAGAAAGATGTGAAAGACTAAAAAGATTGTGGGGGTGGTAATTGATTTTCTGTGGATTTTAATCTGGAAGCGGAGACAATGTAATTGTTTAACTGTGGTTTAAAACTGATAGACCCTACACAGCGTGGACTTGTGAGGAAGGGTTAGCACAATGATCAAATCACATTTGTAAGAATGCCACTTGCCCAAGAAAGGAAGACGATACACTCCAACATTCTAATAGAGGCCAAGGGGCACATTTGATGCCTGAGGGCTTGCTCGTTTCAGTGCCAATGTATTGTGTTTTCCTGTGAAAATTCTATTTTTCTTAAGAGATCTTGAGTAAGTTCTCTGTTCCTTTAAATCAAAGGATCCTAAGTAGAACTCTGGTCCAATTCCAGCATTTTTCAAGCAATGAAGCCTGTGGTAGGCAGTAGGGGTCTAGGTATATGCATATGAATGTGTGTGCTAAGTCACTTCAGTCATGTCTGACTCTTCGAGACCCTTTGAACTGTAGCCCACCAGGCTCTTCTGTCCATGGGATTCTCCAGGCAAGAACACTGGAGTGGGTTGCCATACCCTCCTCCAGGGGTTGTTCCTGAACCAGGTATCAAACCCATGTCTACTGTGTCTCCTGCATTGCAGGCGGATTCTCTACCGTTGAGCCACTGGGGAAGCCCTAGGTACATGCATAAATATAGGTATACTGGGAGCATTATAAAAGGTTGACAGAAATTGTGTTGAGATGAGAACGTGGCTGTGGCAGATTGTATTTTCCAAAGATGACTGGAAACATTATCTCCTATCCTACATGCTCTTCAGCAATGTGACCTTGCAAGCCCTCCACTAGAACGTAGAGTGTATCTTCTCCCTCCCATGAATCTAGGAAGGCGCTCTGACTGCTCTGACCAATAGAATACAGTACAAGTAACACTGTGCAGCTCCAGGCATAGCTCTTGACTGACCGGGCAACTTGGGCTTCCTCCTTCTTGGAAACCAGCAACATGTAAGAGTGTGGCTTCTTGGGACCACAGTGCTGGGAGAAACCCAAACCACATGAAGAAACCTTGGATAATGAGACACTGCATGGAAAGACAGACAGACAGACAGGCTGACATACACAGAATACAAAGGCAAATGAGAAGTGAGTCATGTAGTAATACGTCATCTTGAAGTGAATCCTCTAACTTCAGTCACCCCAGCAGATGACACAGATTAGAGACAAAACTCTCAGCCAACCCTTTTCCAAATCTCTGATCCAAAAAGTCACGAACAGAATGGAAGTTACTTTAAACCACTAAGCTTTGGGTTAGCTTGTTATACAGCAGTAGATAATTGAAACATTAGGTCACTCCGCTTTTAAATCAATGTCCATGAGGCCTCAGTTTTATCGGAATAAAACAATATTTTTTTAAAAATTCATTTTTTTTTTTTTTTTTTTCTCTCTTTTGAATTTTATGTTTTGTTTTGGGGCATAGCCAGTTAACAATGTTGTCTAGTTTCAGGTGAACAGAGAAGGGATTCAGTCATACATATACATGTATTCATTTTCCCTCAATGCCTTTTCGAGCTGACATCTCATTTGTTAAATAGAAAAGCAAGTGGATGCCATGTTAAAGTCACAAGAAACATTTGAGACAAAAACTCAAATTATGTGACAGGTGCAATTTCATTCATCTTCATAACACCATGAAGGAAGGCATCATTACTTCATTGTGGGATTGGAAAATATGAGAAATTCAGAGACAATCGCAATATTTCCCCATGTGTCAGTGGTACAGATTGAAGACTTTCTCACTGATGATTACTTATCGAGGTTCCAGTAGCTGGAGATGGTCAAGAGAGTGCTCTTAAATGCCTGTTTTCTAAAATCAATAATTTGTTATAGTCCATTTGTGTTGCCAACTTGCAGTCAATAACCTACTGGTTAGAAAGAGCCAGCTTCCAGTTTTTCCATATCCACACCAACACTTGTTATTGTCTGTCCTTTCGGTTTTAGCTATCTTAGTGGATGGGAGGTCATAGCTCATTGTGATTTTGAGTTGCCATTCCTTAATGACTAGTGATAGTAATCACTTGTATATGTGTTTATTGGTTGGGTTATTTACATATATACTCTGGAGAAATGTCTATTCAAATATTTTGCCCATTTTAATCATATGATATCCCTTATATATGGAATCTAAAAGGAAATGATACAAAAGAACTTACAAAATACAAACAGATTCACAGATTTAGAGAACAAACATGATTGCCAGTGGGGAAGGATGGGAGGAAAGATAATTAGGGAGTTTGGGATCAACATGTACGCATCACTATATTTAAAATTGATAACCAACAAGGACTTAAAATATGGCACAGTGAACTCTGCTCAATGTTATGTGGTAGCCTGGATGAGAGGGAAGTTTGGGGGAGAATGGATATATGTACATGTATGGCTGAGTTGCTTTGCTGTGTATCTGAAACTATCAGAGCATTGTTAATCAGCTAAGCTGCTGCTGCTGCTGCTAAGTCGCTTCAGTTGTGTCCGACTCTGTGCGACCCCATAGAAGGCAGCCCACCAGGCTCCGCCATCCCTGGGATTCTCCAGGCAAGAATACTGGAGTGGGTTGCCATTTCCTTCCCCAATGCATGAAAGTGAAAAGTCAAAGTGAAGTCGCTCAGTCGTGTCTGACTCTTCGTGACCCCATGGACTGCAGCCCACCAGGCTCCTCTGTCCATGGGATTTTCCAGGCAAGAGTACTGGAGTGGGGTGCCATTGCCTTCTCTGTAATTCGCTATACTCCAGTATAAAATAAAAAGTTAAAAAATCTTTTGCCCATTTTAATTGGGTTATTTACCTTTTTGTTGCTGGATCTCAAAGAATTTTATAAGGAACTCTAGTGTGCATGAGGCCCTTATCAAAGTATATTCTTTGCAAATATTTTCTCCTAAAACACTTTGATTCTTAATCTTTTTTTTTTTTTTTTTTGGTATTATATACAACATTTAAGAATCTGATGAATTCATGGAATCGCATACAGCAAAGTGCACCCTCACATTTTCAGGGATTTCATAAACATTCTGAGGCCACTCCATGGAAACCTTAAGAGTCTATGTCTCTCCACCTCCCACCAGGTTTTATGCTTCTCTAGAATCATTGAGCTACTGTATAACAATGTGTTGCAATGAGACGAAGAAAATGGCTCTTTCAATGAATGGTCTGAGGATTCCATTTGGAGCCAGACATTTGGTCTTGTTGGAAAGTTGCCTTGAGAGACCTTCTTAGAGTCAGCAATTCTGTCTAGGACTGAATATGCTGAGTCTTAGGAGAGGAAAATTGTGCGTGAGACAAGGAGAGGTTTTTTTCCCCCTGTTTTTGTATGGAGTAGGGAGAAGGGAGAGAGAACTATAGCCAACTGAGAAACTGAGAGGGTTGAAGAGGAAAATTCCCAGGACATGTCCTGATGAATGGGAAGTAAATGGATGTTTTCCTAGGGCTGATCAACAGCACTCGCTTAACTACCTTTGTCATGTCTGCTTCCCAACTAGAGAGAAAAAGATGAAGTGGAACAGTGAGAGCTATTTAAATAGACAACTGGAAGCCAGAGGCTGGGGGATGTTTAGATCTTTTTATTTTTCTGAAGTCTATTGCTGGGGAAAAATCATGAGTCTGAATACTAATTTTTTGGACATGCAAAGTTACCATTTAACCCAAACTCAATGTCTCATGACAAATTCCCTCCCTTCTGTCTAACTTCATTATCTTTTCTTTTCAAGAATAATCAGAAAAATTGTGCTCGTCATTTCAAAAACTATCAAGAATTTCAAGGCATCATAGAAATGTAGCATGTAAAGGGGTCTAGAATTTAAGCCTTATACTTAATTCCCTATTCATCATGCATGGTAAAAGGTCATTTAGATTTTGCTTGAAGGCTCTTGATGAAGGAGAAGTCACCACCTCATAATAAAGCAGCCAGTTGATTTGATCTTTGGCTGTTTTAACTTACAGAAAATTCCTACTTTACCGAACTGAACTGAGCCTCCTTATACTTCTAACTATCATCACTATTAACAGTTATGCTACTTGGGACAAAAATATGAAAACTATGTGTGTGTGTTAGTCGCTCGGTCCTGTCCAACTCTTTGTGACCCCGTGGACTGTAGCCCGCCAGGCTCCTCTGTCTATGGGGTTCTCCAGGCAAGAATACTGGAGTAGATTTCTACTCCCTTCTCCAGAGGATCTTCCCAACCCAGGGATCAAACCCTGGTCTCCTACATCGTAGGAAGATTTTTTACCATTTGAGTTACAGGGAAGTCTATGAAAACTATAGATACTCTTTATTTAGCACCACTTAGATCTCTTCATGGAAAATAAATGGAGAAACAGTGGAAACAGTGTCAGACTTTATTTTCTTAGGCTCCAAAATCTCTGCAGATGGTGACTGCAGTCATGAAATAAAAAGACACTCCTTGGAAGAAAAGTTATGACCAAACTAGACAGCATATTAAAAAGCATAGACATTACTTTGCCAACAAAGGTCCATCTAATCAAGGCTATGGTTTTTCCAGTAGTCATGTATGCATGTGAGAGTTGGACTATAAAGAAAGCTGAGCACCGAAGAATTGATGCTTTTGAACTGTGCTGTTGGAGAAGACTCTTGAGAGTCCCTTGGACTGCAAGGAGAAAGGAGATCAGTCCTGGGTGTTCATTGGAAGGACTGTTGTTAAAGCTGAAACTCCAATACTTTGGCCACCTCACGTGAAGAGCTGACTCATTTGAAAGGACCCTGATGCTGGGAAAGATTGAGGGCAGGAGAAGAAGGGGATGACAGAGGATGAGTTGGTTGGATGGCATCACTGACTCAATGGGCATGAGTTTGAGTAAACTCCAGGAGTTGGTGATGGACAGGGAGGCCTGGCATGCTGCAGTCCATGGGGTTGCAAAGAGTCAGACACGACTGAGCTACTGCACTGACTAACTGATGCCATTCATATGATAGGTGCTTTATATTATATTTATATTATTAACTTGTAAGTACTCATTACAACTCAGGAAGGTAGGTGTATCTTTTCCACATAATAAGTAAGAAATTGAGAATTGAATTCATGGCTCAGAGAAAATAACTGAAACTGGGATTTCAACCTTGCTCTATATGATCCCAAAGTCTAAATGATTTCTACCATGTAACACTGTCTCTCTGAAAGTGAAATCGCTCAGTTGTGTCCAACTCTTTGCGACCCCATGGACTGTAGCCTACTAGGCTTCTCTGTCCATGGGATTTTCCAGGCAAGAATACTGGAGTGGGTTGCCATTTCCTTCTCCAGGGGATCTTCCCAACCCAGGGATCAAACCCAGGTCTCCCGCATTGCGGGCAGACGCTTTACCATCTGAGCCACCAGGGAAGCCCAACACTGTGTCTCTAAGAAAGACTAATTCTTTTTTTACCTGAAAGGTTTAAATGATAGAAGATAATGCTACTTCTCACTGTGACTGTTCTCTCTTCAGTGAGCAAATGGCCTCAGATTCTTCTAACCAAAAACATGCATTCAACATTTCTTTCTTGTTGCAAAGCTCTATGCCGGGTACTCTAAGCAACATTATTTTGAGTGGGAACTTGGTTTCTAAATGAATTAATTCACAACCCAGTACCTACAATAGAAATTAATACTGTAAGAACTGCACTAGTAGAGTGAAGTACAGTGGAGCATTGAGGATCAACAACCACATCCATTTGGTGCTTGGCTTTTGCAATTATTTTGTTAGTTCATAGTTTTAGTTCTTTTCTATACTGATAAATCAAGGCTAGTCTTCACTTTCTAGATGTTACTTTTCTGCTGGAAAAAATAGACATGGTAACATTTTTATTTTTCTTTGTTCTTGCAGTCAACTAGATTTAAATGCAGACAAGCAAACTGGGAAATTGCCGTTTGTCAGTTGAGTTAGACTTGCATCAAAGAAAGTGAAAGTGAAAGTTGTTCAGTCCTGTCCAACTCTTTGGGATCCCATGGACTGTATAGTTCTTGGAATTCTCCAGGCCAGAATACTGGAGTGGGTAGACTTTCCCTTCTCCAGGGGATCTTCTCAAGCCAGGGATCGAACCCAGGTCTCCCACATTGCAGGCGGATTCTTTACTAGCTGAGCCACAAGGGAAGCCCTGCATCAAAGAAGATGTTCCTAAAGACGTAGTAATGGAATTGGAGAAGTTGCCATTCCTGATGAATAGAGTCTGTGGAGGCAAAATGGGAAAGGAATTTTCACTTTTTAAGCAGATTTTTAATTCTTAAAATTAGTTTATCATATTGATAGTTATAGAGCAGGCTCTTGAATAATATGTGCTTCATAACTGTGACGGAATACCTTGAAGATTCCTACAATGACCAGGCATAGGCTTTAAATAAAAATTTCTCCAAATTCTACATCTTGTGATGCATCACAGGATATTCATATTAGACAAGGGACATCGCAGATGAGTCTACACTAGGACTCAAGACAGTACATTGCGTATGTTTGCTTGTTTCACGCCTTTGAAAGCCTTAAAGGTATGTTTTGGAATTGTGACTAGAAATTAACTTTTCACTGTTTAAACAATGTTTTCCCAAATTCTTTATGGACCTAGTATTATTCTGTTTATTGTTATACCTCATTATTTCATGGATGCAAGAGGAATTTAAAACCAGTGCTCTTAATATAAAGTTCTTGTATTGGTGAACAGGGAATTGAGGACTGGGAGCCCTCTATTATATGGTGCTGATGATGGATGCAGGCTACCTCTGAGTTTGCCCTGGATCCCTCAGGTGCTGCAGAAAGACACTGCAGGTTGTTCTCAGAACACATGGGGAAAAAAAAAAAGAAAAAGAAAAAGAAAAAAAAAGAACGCATGGGAAAGCAGAATCCTTTACTGGGCAGGTAAGAGTGAGAGGGAAAGGAAGAGCAAGGCATGTGACAAAAACTCTGTCTAGATATATATATTTAAGATTTTTTAAAATATTTGTTTTGGCCTTTTGGAAGTAAACATTGCAATGATTCCTGGGGATGCTTTAGGGATGTTGTTTGTACATGATGGTTTTTCTGTTCGTTATTATAGTTATTATTAGTTCATTCATTTTGCCAATGTTTATTGAATACCAGATACTGTCCTAAGTTTGGGGTTCCAGTGATGAACAAGACTGACACAGTTTCTACTCTTATGGAAATTCCATGAATAAGAGAATAGTGTGATTTGTATTTCACAAAGAAAAAAGCAACAAATTTTATATGAAAAAGACTTTTTTTGTTTAAAGAAATCTTTCCTTTAAAAAACTACATAATATAGAATTTTAGGATTGTGCAATAAATATTTGTGGACTGCTGTCATTACTAAACAATGCTATTAATAGTGTGGTAGCTAATACGGTTATAGCGGTCAAGACATACCGGTCTGGTGCTGGGCCTCTCTTCTGAAGGAGGAGACAGTGTGTACCTGTGCTCTGCTTCAGTGTGTGCTGACTTTGTACTGTAATCTCTGAAGGCTACAGCCCTCCCTGTCATTTCTGAATTTCAGAGGAAGCCTTCGTGCAAGCTTCAGGTATTCACGACAGTCTGTTGGCTCTGGCGTGGGGGGGTTGAAGCAGTAGTTTATAGGAGGGAAAGAATAGAAGTCTCAAAGCTTATTTATCCCTCTCTCTCTTGTAAACAAGTTACCTGAGCTCCCGAGGGCACAGTCCCACAGACAGTGACAGAACCAAGCTGCCTGGCTACCTTTCTGTTTCACTCTCTTTGCATTTGGGCTGTGATAATGTTCCTTTGGAAAAGAATGCATCCACCATGATAAAAGGAAGGCCTTTGCCTCTTGGACTCCACTGCATCCCCAGTGCCAGCAGAATGCCTGATATGTAGTAGATGCTCAGTAAATGTTGGTGAAAGACTTAATAAATGAATGAACTAAAAGCTATCGATCACAATTAAGTACAGTTACAGGATGTCATGAAAAGCGAATGCGTTTAGCCCTACAAATAACATACAAAATCAAAAGGCATGTAGAGTTTGAATTTTTTCCTTGGCTTTATTAAATCTTTACCCTTTGTGTGTTAGTAGTCACCTGAACTTTCTGCTGCTTATATCTCTAGGTAAGAACATCAAGAGAAGCTCCATTCAGTCAGAAATCATTCACTCAATCACAGGCAGCTGGTCATGCAAAAGAGTTCCTGGGGAATTCCCCACAAATAGTTTTTTTTTTTTTTTTAATTAAAAAACAACTACTTGGATTAGAGAGGAGAGGCCAAGAGATGGTTTAATTTATGCCTTGTACCCTGGCCCACAGCCTATTTTCATAGCTGGGCCAACACAGCAGTACATAAGTGAATTCTCAGAGTGGAGAAGGCTGCCTATGAAGACTGCTGTCCCGATGGAGGATACAGTTGGTAAATAGGACAAAGGATTGAGAAAGGAGAGATGGCTCCGTTTCCTTGGGATACCTAGCTGGTGCTTGAAGAATCCAGGTTTTGTTCCTTTTCTCTCATGACCCTAAATGAAGTGTTTTTTGGCATACACATTTAAGAGGAAGGTTCCAGCATGTCCCATTTACCACAGATATTTCAAGTTTATTTCAGCACCATTTACAGCAGCCAAAAAATATTTGGGGTTATGAATGGAGATAAATAAAGAATGGCCTATTATTTCACCAGGTTAGTTGAGAGTAGACACTGTAAAATGTATTTCAGAAGGTGAATATATTTCCCCCTATCAAACGTATACAATGAGGTACAATTACCCTCAAAGGCAATTGGATTTGATTTTTGTAAATAATAACCTAGCATGTTCTTCATCATCCTTCAAGAGATTCACGTGGTTTGGTCTGGAGGCAAGATAGGTTTCTATTAATAGATAAATGAGTGATGGAAACTTTGATTCTAAGCAAATAATTGATTTGGAAACCTTGATACTTCTTTGATAGGATAAACCTGGTTTAAGTGTTAGAAGCCAGGATGTCCTATATCTATTTTGCCAGTAACTTTCTGTATGACCTTAGAGAAGACACTTAGGTGCTCCGTGTCTTAGTTTGCTTATGTACAAAACAAAAATAACAACCACCCCAAGACTACCTATTATAGGTTGAGTTGTAACCTGAAAAATATGTGGTGAAGAGTTAATCTCTGGAACTGTGAATATGACTTTATTTGCAAACAGGGTCTTTGAAAATGTAATCAAGTTCAGATGAGGTCATTACTGTGGGCCCTAATTGAATCTGACTGCTTCTCTTACAAGAAGAGGGAAATTTGGACATAGAGACACACAGAGAGCAGGCCGCATAAGCTACACAGACACCAGAAGCTAGGGAGACACGAGGAAGGATTTTTATCCAGAGTCTCAAAAGGAGGTTGGCCCAGCCAACAACCTGGCTTAGAATTTCTAGCCTCCAGAACTATGAGAATATAAATGTTTATTGTTTCAAGCCACCCAGTATGTGATAATTTGTTACAGCAGTCCTAAAAAACGAATTCACTACCTAACTTATGTGGTATCATGAAGCTAAAAGTAATAATGAATGTTAAAAAATGTTCTTAGATCTATTACATTAGGATAAATTGCTGTAGAAAGATTGATTACTTCAACTTTCTATGTCTTAAAATATAACTAAAATGAACTTCTTTAAGCAGACAGTGTTATGGAAAGGATAAATTTAAAACTCTGTTACAATACTTTTTATCACTAAAAAATATTTCATGACAAGATTTTAGCCTTCAAAAATATCTCAGTAGAACCCTGAAAAATCAGCAGTTAATAAATATTCTCGTTTTCTGTCTTCTTTCATTTTTTTGTATTTAAATAATTTCCCCCCCTAAGTACATGAGTTTTTTTCCAAGGAAGCTTGAGCGTCTTATTCATTATACTTAGAGTGTTGGCTTTTGTACAGCCTACACAATAACCAGAAAATTAAAACATAGCAAAATAAAGAAACTTATGAGAAGTAGCCACAAAAATCCCTTAATAGGTCTGATTTGCCATTCACCACCCCAACAACCACAGAGGTGAAATACTATCAAATTGTAGTCATTTTGCAATATTCTTTGTTCATCCAAAAGAGTAATTAGTCCAAAGCAACACATTCATCATGTCAAAAATTATATTATGCTTCAGAGAGAATTGTGGTGTATCTCCCCTTCTGTATATGTCTATGAGAGGAATTAATATTGTTATAGATACCTGTTAGTAGTTCCTCTTCATTTCTCAGGATTTTCTTGAACTTGAATTTTTCTGAGCTTGAATTTTTCTCATCAGGAGATGAGAGTTAAATGTATTAGACTAAAAACTCAGAAACTTTAGAGGTCATGCAGTTTAAATCTTCTCATTTTACAGATAAGGGAAGCAGAGCATAGCTGTTCAGTGACCTGTTGAAGGCTGCCCAGGGATTTGGTGACAGAATAGAATTCCAGTTGTCTGACTTTATCCAGTCTGGTGCTCTTTCTTCTCTAAATCCACAGTGGTCATACAGACTTGGTATTAGTTCTTGGATCTCTAACATACTAGCTATGTGACCTTGGGTAAGTCTCTCAAATTTTCTGAACATGTCTTTTCGAGCTTATAAAATGAAAACAGAGAAACCAGTAAAAGCTGTAGTGCAGCTAAGAGAGAAATATCCAGGCCACAGAGTGTATCCAATCTGAGAAAACATCAACTTCCCTTCTCCCTTCCCCATGCCTCCTTAATAATGAATACTTTTCAGAGGTGGCTTTCGGGTGTTGCTTCCTTGACTCTAAGAGACTTGCAGAGGACCCTTCTTCCTGCACTTGTAGCTCCGGGGGCTGTTCCTAGCGTATAAGCACTTTCCCACTCTACTGCAGTTGCCTGATGATTCGACTATAGACCTTTGGTTGCAGGAACTGTTTCACATTCACTGTTATATTTTGACACTTAAGACAGTACTCAAGAAAACGTGCTTGTGAATGAATTGTTTAGTGCACATATTCTAGGGGGAGGGGTTTTGGGAGCACATATTTTTATGGAAGGAATTCCTTCTTTTTCCCAGCTGCTACCAATATAAAGTTTGGATCCACACATTTTATGAATAATTTTTTTTTTCCTAGTGATTTTTAACCTTCATGATTATGTTTTGTTTAGGATACTGGTGCAATTACTTTGTTTTACCTGAGCTCGTACTGACTAAGGGTGGAGGGAGGTTAGGCAGCCTTGGGCAACCATAATTTCACCAGAAAAAAATTCAATTTAGAATCATGTCTTTACTGCCCATAAGCCACAGTGTGCTACATACTTGTAAATAAAGATTTCTGAAGTGAAAGAGGCAGTTGTAAAAGAGTTGAAAGTACTCCAAGGTTATTGTCAAATATCCTGGATCTGAGTCCATGATTCTGTGTTCTTATTCATAATGTGGAGGTACCAATGTCCACCTCATAGAATGTTTGTGAAGGATCAATGAGAGAATGTTCATGGACATACTTTGTAAGTGGTAAAGTACTATGTGAATGAGAGGATGTGTAATTATGACTTTGATTACCAAACTAGAGAAGGACAGCTAATTCCTTTCTTAGTTTAGTATCCAGCACTAGAAAATGAAGGAACTTGGTCATTTCATCCTGTTAGAAAGTAGGATGCCATTGACAGTGTTCTAGGGTTTGCCCAGCTACTTGTGCTCAGTGACTGCTTAAAATGCTCCAGTTTGAGCTCAGGAAGCAGAATGATCTAAAAGAAACTAGGAAGAACAGGAACAAGAAGAGGTACAAGCATTAACTCCTGGAAAATCTAGTGCTGATAGGGGAGATTTGAATGAATAGCAGCACTTTCCCTCTTATCCTAGAGCTCTGTTCTAGCATGGTTTACAGAGGACAAAAGTCTGAAATTCTCCAAGTACTTCTTTTCAGTGGATCTCTCATCTGCATGGTTCCTAAGCTGGGAGTCTAAGTCCACCCCAGGATGCATATAGTTGAAGGTAAAAACACCAGTCACACTTATCTGAGAAATTCAACCTGATCTAGTGTTGTGTACAGGTTACCCTAAATCAAGCCAAGGTCCCTGTACCGCTCTTTGAAAGGACTTGTACTGATAGACCTAGGCAATGCTTCTTGGAGGCCATAACTATTTTCAGCTGCTGCTAAAACATACTGAGAGTGATACCATTTACCGACCACGTAACGGTCACCAATATGGAATCTCTTCTTCTGTCTTTCACATTCTTCTTCCAAGAATACTTGAGGCTTTTTTTTTTCTTTTTTAGCCTATTTTCCCTTCAAGGGTTCTTAAAGGGTTCTTATCTCTCCACATTTAACCTACTGCTGCAAGGTAGATTGTTTGTGGCTTAAAGAGACAGCTGTTATTATCAGCATGCACACTTGGCATAAAATGCTAAGGTTACCTGGCATATTTATCAAGGATACAGAACTTCCCATTAGTGAGCAGGCTACATAGTGTAGGTCCAGATGCACCTTATCTTTAAAAAAAGAGCTTTCCTTTGTCTCCGTCCTACTTAGTTGCTCTCACAGTCTATGCAGGTAAAATCCCATCAGAACTGAAAAAAGAGAGAAATTCTTGCTAGGCTATTGCCTTTCTATATTTAGGCTTATATCTTCATATCTCTTGGAGAAGGCAATGGCACCCCACTCCAATACTCTTGCCTGGATAATCCCATGGATGGAGGAGCCTGGTTGGCTACAGTCCATGGGGTTGCTAAGAGTCGGACACGACTAAGTGACTTCACTTTCACTTTTCACTTTCATGCATTGGAGAAGGAAATGGCAACCCACTCCAGGGTTCTTGCCTGGAGAATCCCAGGGGTGGGGGAGCCCGGTGGGCTGCCGTCTTTGGGGTCACATAGAGTTGGACACGACTGAAGTGACTTAGCAGCAGCAGCTTCATATCTCTATTGTTGAAGAATTTACATTAATCTTCTCTTTCATTTAAGCAGATATTTATAAACATCATTCTCTTCTGATCCTTGAAACAAATGCATCATTAGCAAACCAACATCCTCATCCAAGTAGCCAGAGGAGAGTTGTTAAAGTGTCCCTTCAAAAAACATCTACACCTTTTGCTGCCCAGTATCCTAGAAATCTGTGTCCTTTGTATCTGTTGAGAAATATTCATTGGGTGGATGTTGTCAGGGTGAGGTGGGAAGCACAGAGAGTAATTTGCCCATGAGTAGAGTTATAGGGATAACTATGGTTGTTCTGCTCTCTGTAGAATGACACCTTGGAGAAAGTTCAAAAATCCCATCTCTTGCCAGTGACTGTAGCTCCCTGCCATGGGCGTAGAAAATGGAAGATGCCATGAGACATGAGGAAATCATTCCACTGAGACAATTGCTGCTGACTTTTCCTCTTGACTTAACAATGTTTGTTATCTCTCTTAAGTTCTCTTTCATTCTTTAGAGGACTTGAAAGTTCAAGGAATGTTTCTAATATATTAAACTAATGATTTTTATTATTCACTTTTTATAGAAGGCTTGTAGAATATTTTAGAACCAAAAGAAAACCTGTAGATTGTTATTTCTCTTTGTTTTTCATTTTTATGTATAATCAGGTAGGTTTCATGATTGACTATATAAAAGCTTATCTCTCCATATATTTGACTGATCATTATGTAGAGTTTTCTTTTAAAGTTACAGATTTCTTTTAAATCTACAGATGTAGAATTCAGCAAAATTTTTTGATTCACCAATTTAATGATTTCAGTTATGACTTAATATTTGAGTAATGTCACTACTCTACGAATCTTCCATAATTATAATTCAATTTGTCAAAATTTACTTAATAGCCATGTGCCTAAGCATAAGGGAAACACTCGGTCTGTTTAGCAAACCTTCTGTTGGAGCAGGAATACAAGAAGTCTGTAGCTGTTGATTACTGTTTTAGTGTGGTTAGGATATGCCATATGATGCAAGATGGCTCCTGCCAACTAAGTCAGCAAAGGATTTTGTTTAGCAGAATTCTGTTTAATAAGAAAGAGTTTTGATAAATAGTCTTGTCTCAGATGGTTTAAACTATTGATTTACCAATACTGCTCCTATCTCGACCCAAGGGGACATTGTTGATGCCACTTAGAATATTACAAACTCTCTGCCATATGCATGTTGTCTTGCCCATGCTTCAACCCTATCACCTTTCAGCAGATTGCTTTAGACAAGAGATCTCATGGGCAAGGAATCTGCAATGCATATAAGCTTACTTGCTGATTTAATACAAGAGAGTCCTAGATGTTGACCTTGTCTTGAGTTATTCTAACTTGGCAGGGCTGTAACACTGCAAAGACCTGCAAATCCCTTTTTAACAAGGCTACCTGAACCAAATGGCCCCAGTCCAAATACATGAAAATTTAAAGATGTCCAAGAGATCAGTGGCATACAGTATTAAAGAGCAGGAAGACTGACACTGCATTTAACTCAGTCTACTTGTTTATCCAGTCAAGGATTCTGTCTCCAAGCATAATAGCTGCTCTGTTATCACTTTATAAATTGCTGTGCATATTATTTCAATAATGAACTGGGAGAAGACATTCTGTTTGCAGATATTAAAGGCACAAAATGCCCTACTACAATCCCCAGATGTTCAATTATTTGAAAGAAATTATTTCTCCTCTAAGCAGTTGTATATTTAATTTTTCCAAAAACAGCCGGTAGAACAGATACTATAATGTCCATAGAGCCCATGGTCCTTGAAGTTCCCACAGGTATTGCAGGCCAACCAGAGTGGTTCTCAAGGCAAGAGGCAGGCCAAGAACAGGATGCAGGTGCTCACAATTCTGCTTATGAGTGCTTTCTTTCACAGGAAAAAAAATCCTATCATTTTCCAGGATGAGAGAGAAATTGGCAATACCTATCAACTTGGCACTAAGGAAGCCTAATTTGGCAAGATTTATAGTATACCTATTGCAGAAATGATCATATGTGCACATCATGTACTGTGTCTAAAAGGGCAGCCTAATGCATTCTTTGCTACTCTAATGATGGTGTATTGAGCGCAAGTGCTCTGTGAGTTTTGCATGGAGAGTTTTCCCTTGGCAAACACTTCTACAATATGCGTTGAAACATAGCAGTTTTCAAAAGGAAAGCAAGCACACAAATATTATATCTGTATCTTTCTATCTATCTATCTATCTGTCTGTCTATCTCTTCCTGTACCAGGGCATGTGAATTTAAACACTCTATAGCTCTATTGTGTGTAGTGTTTTTCAGCATGGTCTAGACCGAACACTCCTGGTAAGAAGCAAAGTAAAAACAAACGTATGCAAATAAAGGTCTAAGGGAAGGCAGAAACAAGGTCTTTAGGAAAAGAAATATGAGGCTTGGGTCATAAGCAGTGGTAAGCACCTACTGCGGATGCTCTGGTAAAGTATCTTTCTTTAACTGAGCTCCAGTTTCCTCATTGTAACATGATCAAGTTTGAGTAGGTGATTTCTTAGTCTAGTAGGTATATGGTTAGCCTGATATTGTTGTTTAGCCGTTGAATAATGTCTGACTTTGTTGTGAATCCCATGGACTGTAGCCCGATAGGCTCCTCTGTCCATGGGATTCTCCAGGCAGGAATACTGGAGTGGGGTACCATTTCCTTCTCCACGGATTTTTCTGACCCAGGGATCAAAACCACATCTCCTGTGCTTCCTGCATTGGCAGGAGGACAATTTACCACTGAGCCGCCCCGGAAGCCCACAGTTTCTATAGTAAGTATGGTTAAACCAGAACAAACATACAGACAAACCATTAAGTTTATAATTCTGCACTCGTGTGTTGCCCATCCGCTGGAATTCTCAAACTTAAATATGCCCATGTTATGAAGAAGGAATAGAGACAGGTAATTGTGGGTTTCTAAAGGAGTTTTCCTGTGGAAAAGTGTTCAGGGCAGTATTGATGGTTGTGTGCAAATGAGGAAGGGAACGTGCTTTCATTCTGGGTTGGCAGGCACCCCACCAAAAATGAAATAAAGGAGTAACTGATTCACAGAATAATCTGGATGCTAGAGAATGCAAGCAGGAAACAATGTAAATTTCCCTTCAAATTCATCTTCAGTTCCTTCAGTCACCCTCTGTGGATTAGTTCTTTTTCTGCCCCTCCATGAACCCATAGACAGGTCTTGCCCCTTAGACGATAAACAACCAGTCCCTTGTTTGGGGATTAAAACCTCAGTCTGATCTAATAATCACACAACTCCAGTCCAGAATATTAATCAAGACTTCACATGCCTATCCAGATGAGTCTTCTTTCTCTCCCCACCCCCAACTTGGGCCTGACCAAGAATCCAGGGAAAGGTCAGGGTCATTTCTTCACCACTTCCTGTGACTTTTGACCCCTCTGGCTTTGGAGGGGATGATGAGGGAAGTAATAGGGAATGACAGAGTCTTATCTGCCTGGTACCACTGTGGTGATACCAACTGGATACAGCAAGGTCCAAAAGATGAGTCTGTCTTTTGAACAATTTTTGTGGATATCTAGGGGATCCATTGCCTCTTTTCCAACTGGGCACAATTCTCCACTCATGTGTTTCTTACAACTCAGTCACCTGGAGAGATAGAAACAAGACTGACAGACAGAGATGGAGTTAGGTTTAGAACTAGGGTTAGGGTTAGGGTTAGGTGAGAGAAAAGAAACTGAATCTGCCTCAATATCTCAACCTGAAGGAGGCCTGATCTAAGGGACGGAGCATTGCTTTTAATTGTGGTAAGAACGTTTAACATGAGATTGACCTTTAAAATTTTTAAATGCCCAATGCAGTAAAGAATCCACCTGCAATGTGGGAGACCTGGGTTTGTTCCCTGGGTTGGGAAGATCCCCTGGGGAAGGGAAAGGTTACCCACTCCAGTATTCTGGCCTGGAGAATTCCATGGACTGTATAGTCCATGGGGTCACAGAGAGTCAGACACAATTCAGTGACTTTCACTTCACTTCACCTTAAGAAGGGGAAGAACACTATTCTGTGAAGCCCCAGTGGTTACCGAAGAAGCACATAAGGAATTCTGGGAGATACACATTTGTAAGAAAGATTTTGAAAAGAGATCAGGTGGTCCTTTATCCCCATGTCATCTGCTGTGATGACTTGGAAATGAGTAGTTACAATGAGACAGCACATTGTTTGAATGCCTTGGAATGGGAACATTTCTAATAATAACACTAGGACTAATGAGTTTCACGTTAATTAATAAATGTGACAGTAGTTGAATCTTATTCAAATAACATGAATACAAACAAAAACATGCCCAGGCTTGCTTGTCACACTGCTGCACTGAATGCTACAGTCTGTTAAATAGCTGGGCCCGGGCCAACATAATACCTGGAGTGCTTCATGGAATAATACTCAGTAGTTCACCAGTCAGCATCTGAGAAAAAGTGAGCTATTCTTTTATGGCTTGAAGTACAAGTAGTGAAGTACAGGCTAGATGTCTATATTTGTGAAAGAAATGCTTCTTCTGTATTTTCCATGTAACTACGAAGCTTCCATTACTGATTTTTCCTCCCCCCAACAACATATTACTAATGTTGGGATCCTGAGATTTTCCTCAACAAGTCAGTGAGTTCCTTCCAGACTAATCTTAAGGAGCAGGGTAGGTCCCCAGATACCTGTTATAGAACTCTGATATATTCTGTAATCCTCTATGGATACCTGGGCTTTGCTTGGACATGCATGGTTTGCTATTACATCAGCATATGTGTATGACCTGTGCCAGCAACTTTATGTCTGCCAACTTTTGCAAGGGTTTTTTCAACAACTGGGTGGGACTCAGTGAATAGAATTATAGCATCTAAATCATATTTTGTTTTCAGTATATATTGCCTTGACCTGCAGAATTTTGCCTCTGTATTACCAGAGAATTCTATGGATCCGTCCAACCTAAGGTGCCTAAGAGTAGAGTTTCTCAATCACGGCAGTGCTGATGTTTTGAGCAGGATGATTCTTGCTGTTGGGAGAGGCTCTTAGCATCCCTGGCCTCTATTCTCCAGATGCCAGCACAACTCCTCCAAGTTATGATGGCCAAACATGTTTTCAGAAATGGCCAGATGCTTCCTGGGGAGCTGAATCATCCCCTCCTCCCATTTGGGGACCACTGCCACAGAAAGAATCTTCTCTCCCTTTCTAGGCCCAAGCCTAGAAAATGCCTTGAATATGACTCACATATGGTAGCAAACCTGGAAATAACCCCAGGGGCCTTTCTAGAGTCCAATTTTAAGCTGACATGTGAGTGTTGCCAGTTTTCAGAAAGAATGCTCTTTAACAGTTGCATTGAGATAGAAAATACGGTTTTAAGTAGACAATGGTGGTTTTAAAAGAGCAGGTGCATTTTAATACGATGCTTCTATTTTATAATGATATGTGTGAATTGAAAGTGAAAGTGTTGGTCACTCAGTTGTGTCCAGCTCTTTGCAGCCCCATGGACTGTAACTCACCAGGCTCCTCTGTACATGGAATTCTCCAGACAAGAATACTGGAGTGGGTTGTCATTCCCTTCTCCAGGGGATCTTCCCAACCCAGGGATTGAACTCATGTCTCCTTCATTGCAGGCAAATTCTTTACCATCTGAGCTACCAAAGAAGCCCTTTTCCAGTGATAACAACTCTAATAATGCTATTAATGCTAATAGTTTAATGACTCATATATCACTATTAGTAAAACTGCCCAGTAAGATGCGTTAAGTCAATCTTTTTATAATGAAAAATGTGAAAAAATGCATAGAATAAAATAGTTGTACTTGGGATTTTGTTCAAGGGTGAAAACCTAATTTAACAGTTATAGGAATAGAGATAAGTGATATGCAGAGAGAGAAAAAAGCAACAGGAAAAATTTAATAGTTACAGAAATAGATAATAGGCAGAGAAAGAGAAGAGAAGGGCAAAGTGATCCAAAATAAATAATTTCAACAGAAAATGGTCTCAGTACTCCAAGTGAGAACCATTGAGCACAGCTGAGAATGTAGTTTTAAACCACCTTCTTTTTGAGGAAGAACATTTAATGAGTGTCTGTAAATGCATTGCCTATGATGTCTAACTTGTGAATCCCTTCCCAAAGCCTGGAGCATTTAGAGCTGCCTTTTAAAAATTATTTTCTCAAAATAATGGTAAGTGAAGAAACTGGCATGCTGATGATCAGAAATCCTACGAACACAAAGAATAAAATGGAAAATACATCAAAATGATGAGAGTGTTCTGATTGCTTTCCTGTCTCACCCTCAAAAGCAGTATGAATCTACCCAAGCTCTGCGGTGATCATTTAACCACTGTGAAATTTTTAGTCATAATGGTTTGTAGGAAATACCATTAATGTTTTTAGAGACAAGGAATATGTTTAATTTAAAAAAAAAAACCAAACTTACCATCTTAGCCAAAAGAAGCTGCTTTTCTTTAATACAGGAAATTAAATTTTTTTGCCAAAAGCATGCTTGTAGGTTGAATCGTTTATTTTCCTCTGAGGCATTTCTGAAAATATTTGCCTTTCTAATAATAGTTAATTAACTTGAATGCGCTCTTGTTACGGCTGTGTCTTGGCCTCTGCATAAATTTTTAGAGGGCTATCTTCTTAGTGTCCCCAGAATTTATCTGACAGCCATAAAGTTATTAGGATTAGGAGAATTGCTTACATAATGTGAATAAAAATACTTCATGAGCTGATATTATAAATCATTGTTCTCCAATTCTCCCATTTAAAAATGATTCAAGAAGCTGGTATTTTATTTGCACGTGAAGATTTTATTCAGATATATTCTAATGCTATAGGACTAAGAAGTTGAAAATCTTGAAGCTCACTTTCAAGCAAGGAGTGTGGTTTGATGTGAAAAGGCATTAAATTTATCATGGGTCATGGGACATGAATATAAGTGCCATCTCTTCCATGTATTTGCTGAGGATGGTAGAAAGGACACTGCCATGTTGTACAACTCTAGGAATATTTCCCCCATTTGAGTCTTTACAAAAACCCTGTCCCATGAGGTATTTGGGAGAAATATCAATAACCTCAGATATGCAGATGACACCACCCTTATGGCAGAAAATGAAGGAGAACTAAAGAGCCTCTTGATGAAAGTGAAAGAGAAGAGTGAAAAAGTTGGCTTAAAGCTCAACATTCAGAAAACTAAGATCATGGCATCCAGTCCCTTCACTCATGGAAAATAGATGGGGAAAAGGTGGAAACAGTGACAGACTTTATCTTCTTGGGCTCCAAAATCACTGCAGATGGTAACTGCAGCCATGAAATTAAAAGACGCTTGCTCCTTGGAAGAAAAGCTATGACCAACCTAGACAGCAGGGACGTTACTTTGCCAACGAAGGTCTGTCTAGTCAAGGTTGTGGTTTCTCCAGTGGTCATGTATGGATGTGAGAGTTGGACCATAAAGAAAGCTGAGTGCCAAAGAATTGATGCTTTTGAACTGTGGTGTTGGAGAAGGCCCTTGAGAGTCCCTTGGGCTTCAAGGACATCCAACCAGTCCATCCTAAAGGAAATCAGTCCTGAATATTCATTGGAAGGACTGATGTTGATGCGGAAACTCCAATACTTTGGTCACCTGATGTGAAGAACTGACTCATTTGAAAAGACCCCAGTGCTGGGCAAGATTGAAGTCAGGAGGAGAAGGGGACAACAGAGGATGAGATGGTTGGAAGGCATCACCACCTTGATGGACATGAGTTTGAGCAAGCTGCTGGAGTTGGTGATGGACAGGGAGGCTGGAATGCTACAGTCCATGGGGTCTCAAAGACCCAGACACGACTGAGTGACTGACCTGATGAGGTATTTGAATGAACAGTGCTCATTCTCTGAGACTTTGAATCAGGCTAGTTTTTCCAGGCCTCCCTGGGGATTCTTGATATAGAATATAGTCTGCACATCAATTGTATAATTTTGTTTTTGTAACCTTTTATTTTGATATCATTTTAAACTTATAAGAAAGCTACAAATATAGTGGAAAACACTCATAAATATTCCTCACTCAGATATCCTAGTTATTGACATTTTATCAAATTTGCTTTGTCATCGTCTATCTTCTTTTCTTCCCCTACATCTCTATAAACATGTATTCCATTTTTTTGTCTGAATCATTTGAGAGTAGATTGAAACATGATGGCTTTTACCACCAAATATCTTAGTAGATATTAGTTAAAAGAAATAATTCTCTTATATAATTTCAGTATAATTGTGGAAATCATAACAGTAAAATTTATAAAATATTAATATCTAATTTGTAGATTATTAAAATTTCAGCCATTGTCTTATTAAATAATTTTACAGAGAAAAAAATTGTGGACAGAATTCCATCATGAATTGCATCTAGTTACTATGTCTTGTCCACTTTACTCTGGAATAGTTTCTTGGTTTTTGTGACCTTGGCATATTTTTTGATGATGGACAGCTATTCTGACCAGTGTGAGGTGACACCTCCTTATAGTTTTGATTTTCATTTTTCTAATAATTAGTGATGTGGAGCATCTTTTCATTTTCTAAATGTTTTAAAATTTGTATATCTAGTTATCAGATTTGCTAAATAAAATATATTTACTCTTTCTGAAAAATGCAGCATCAGAATTACAAATAAAGGTATCAAGATAAAGCTTTAGCATGACTAAAAATTAGCGAAAAGAAGCCCCCCGGTCTGGCTGGATTTATTGTTACTGCACATATCTGAGTTTTCTCTTGATTGTACAGTGATGTTTCCCACGTGGAAACAGGCCCCACGGAAAGACCTTTGGTGCAGGTAACCAATTTAGAAGGTTATCCTAAAAAGTACAAGGGAGAGAGCAGGGAAATTGAGACAAGAAGTGGAGAAAAGCCAAAAAAATGTGTGTTTTTGATTAGCCTAGCACGGTGGACAAGTGGGCCTCAGTCCACCTTGGAGGAACATCTTTAAGAAGCCAGCTTTTGCCTTTATACATGATCATGATGAAGTTGTTTCTCTTTAATATGTAGTTCAATTACAGGAAATTAATTTTCTATGCTGGAAGCATATTTGAAGGTTGATTAGTTTATTTTCCTCTGAAGCATTTTGGAAACTATTTCTCCTTTCTTATAATAGCTGATTAACCTGAATGCATTTTCATTAGTGCCCTTCATTAGTCTGGTCCACATCTAAGAATTGTTTCACAGTGAGATGGGGAAGCTGGGGGAATTTATTCATCAATTTTGACTCTCTCTTTGGTTGGTGATTGTTTGGGAGAGTATTAAATTCCCCATTGTTTGGGACTGTTCTGTGTACTGTCTGAGCAAGGTCCCATAACAGTAGAGCAAGATCTCACTAGAGAAGCAGGAAGTTACAAGCCTTTGAGTTGACATTCCCCCCACCCGCCCCCCACCCACTTTTTATGTCTTATATCCAGGGTATATATCCAAATAAGCTAAATGCATTTTACATCCAAAATTGTTATATTTTTCCTTAATGACGAAATTTAAAGTAAGTATAAAACTGAAGTGTTATTTACAGGTTTTTAAGTACTTTAAAAACATTTAAGTGACAAGACAAAATACAAGTTTTCCTAAATTCATATCAAAATATTAAATACAAACATTTACAAATGAAATTAGAACATTCCCTAATACCATATACAAAAATAAACTCAAGATGGATCAAAGACCTGAATGTAAGGGCAAGCACTAAAAACTCTTAGAGGAAAACATAGAATGCTCTTTGACATAAGTTATAGCAGTATATTTTTTGACCCACCTCCTAGAGTAATGAAAATTAAAACAAAAATAAATGGAACCTAATTAAACTTAAACATTTTTCACACAGCAAAGAAACCATAAACAAGACAAAAAGACACCCCTCAGAATAGGAGAATATTTGTAAATGAAGTAACCAGCAAAAGATTAATCTCTAAAATATATAAGCAGCTCATGTAGCTCAATATCAACTAACCAAACAACCTAGTCAAAAAATGGGAGGAAGATCTAAATAGACATTTCTCCAAAGAAGACATACGGATGGCCAATAAACACATGAAAAGATACTCAGTATCACTAATTACTAGAGAACTGCAAATCAAAATTACCATGAGCGATCACTTCACACTGGTCAGAATGCCATCATCAAAAAATCTACAAACAATAAATGCTGGAGAGAGTGGGGAGAAAAGCGAACCCTCTTACACTGTTGGAGGAAATGTAAATTGGTACAGCCACTATAGGGAATAGTGCGGAGGTTCCCCCCCAAAATAAAAATAGAACTACCATGCTCCACTGCTGCCAAGTTGCTTCAGTTGTGTCCAACTCTTTGTAACCATATGGACGGCAGCCTGCCAGGTTCCTCTGTCCACAGGCTTCTCCAGGCAAGAATACTGGAGTGAATTGCCATTTCCTCCTGCAGGAGAGCTACAGTATGACCCAGTAATCCGAATCCTGGGCATATACCAGGAGAAAACCATAATTTAGAAGATATACGAACCGCAATGTTCACAGCAGTACTATTTAGAATAGCCAGGACATGGAGACAATCTAAATGTCCATCAGCAGAGGATAAAGAAGACCTGGTACACACGTACAATGGGATATTACACTCAGCTGTAAAGAAGAACTGGAGAAAGAAATGGCAACCCACTCCAGTGTTCTCGCCTGGAGAATCCCAGGGACGGGGGAGCCTGGTGGGCTGCCGTCTATGGGGTCGCACAGAGTTGGACAAAGTAAATATTGTAAATATTGTAAAGGAAATACAATAAAAGTTAATTTAAAAAAGAAAACTTAGCAAAGGTAAAATCAATGTATTTCTATATTTTAAAAACAAAATCAAGGAATAAAATTATGTAATATTTTTACAGTAATGTAAAGATGTGTCAAATACAAGGAGTAAATCTGTCAAAAGATCATCAAAAAATTCTACACAGATAACTATAAAAGATTATTGATATGTTTTAAAATAACAGCTGTTGTCTGTTGTGAATGATGCTGCTATGAACTAGGTGTACAAATATCTGTTCAAGTCCCTGCTTTCAGTTCTTTGGGGCATAGACCCAAGAGGTGGAATCTTGGGATCATATAGTAATTCTTTTTTTTTTTTGAGGAACATTCATTCTGTTTTCCATAGTGAATGCACCATTTTGCTTTCCACAGAGATTGCAGACGGGTTCCAATTTCTCCACATTGTCGTCAATGCTTGTTATTTTCTGTTGGAAACTAGCAATTTTAAATATTATGCAGAAAGAAAGCTTTACTGAATAGATGAAATTTGAGTAAAAACTAAGAAAGTGAAGGTATGTGCCATATAGTTCTCTGGGAAGAATAGGTAAATGATATGAAGAGACAAGAGAAAGAGGCACAGAAATGATGAGTTATGTAAACTAAGAATAGAGGAGAAAAAGATGGTGATTGCCAGATATAAAGTCAGTAGTAACGATTGTCTATTGATTCATCATCATGGAGATCACGGGTGGCCTTGACAACATCTATTTCAGAGCAGCATGAGCACAGAGTCCGTTAGAGTGGACATGCCCACACAGAAAGCACTGAGGATATATTTTTAAGAAGTTTGGTTGTAAAAAGGGAGACAGTGATAGTGAGATTGTTGGGGGAGAAGGGCAGCTGAAGAGCTATGTGTTTTTTTCAAGACAGCAATGCCTTGAGCATGTATAACTGTTGATGATAAGAAGGAAATAGAGAGAGAGAGGTTGTGGCCAACCATATTGGAAAATGAGAAGTCAATGAGGTAAATAGGTTTCTGGGATGAGGGGAGACATTGGGATCCAGGTAAGCCTTTAATGGAAAGTAGTAGAAGAGAAATTGGGAGTGGTTGAAGGGAACCTACATAGCAGACTTTTGATGGTTCTTTTGATGATGACATCTGTTTCGTTGTGAGGTAGGGTGAGCTCACCATCTCAGACTGATAGTAGAGATGGTGGGATTGAATATTTAAGATGAGGAGACAAAATGTTTGTGAATTTCTTTTGAGGACTTGACTAATACTGAAAGTATTTTTTGTGAGCAACATTGAGAATACATTTGAGATCAGATATAAATATATATTTATGAAAGAAAGTGTTAGTTGCTCAGTCATGTCCAACTCTTTGTGGGCCCATAGACTGTAGCCTGCCAGAATCCTCTTTCCATGGGATTTCCCAGGCAAGAATATGGAGTGGGTTGCCATTTCCTTCTCCAAGGGATCTTCCTGACCCAGGGATTGAACCTGAGACTCCCACATTGTGGGCAGATTCTTTACTGTCTGAGCCATCAGGGATGGTAATTATTTAATACAGGATTATTTTTATAGGAAAATCATACTTCAATTAATCACTTCTATGTACTCAATCACGTTCAAAGGAAGTGTGCTTCATGCATCCCTAGCTTGAATTAGGAACTTCTGTTTCTAATGTCAGCTACCTGAATTGAAGACAAAATGTCCGGAAGTAAAGAATCTGATTCAGTAGGCTTGATTTGTTTAAACCCTGTCAGGAAAAAGTATGGGAATGTGAACTTATGTGAAGCACAAATGTGAACTTAAGAGAAGGAAGAGTACTGAAATTCATAATAAACCATTCAAAATGTAAATGAGTATTTACCAGTTTAGAAATGACACTTTGGAAATACCTCAGTTCTCTGCACTGCTGTAGGAATTTCTCAGTGAAAGACTGAACCAGCAATTACGAACTTTACAGATGAGGAATGCACATGTCCCCTGCCTGGTATCTGTTGCAATTGCCCTTTATTCAATCACCCACAGCTGGAGTAATTGGATCTTTAGGTACAGGTTAATGGGATAATTAGGCAAACACGATCAAACTTGTATACGATGAGGAAATGGATGGCTGCTGTCTCCCAGCCTCCTGTTGTACACTGTGCTTCTGCAACCTGTTCTTCATTTCTATGGGCAATAAAGTAGGAGATGGATTAGCTGCAAGTGATTTCGTCTGTCTGTAAGGGGAAGTGTGGTTTGATTGAAATGATTTTTTTTTAAGAGGCAGCTACTGGAATAACTAGCTAGAGACGAAATGGATGAGGTATGCTTGCTTCATAAGCCAATGTAATTTGGCCCTAGTATCTCACAGAATCCTTTGAATGCCATTTTCTTCCTAGTATATTAATAAGATACTCATCAGTAGAGTGTTGTTATGGTCATAGGCCTTATAGAGAAAATAGAAAATGGTATGATTTCATGGAGGAACGTAACGGGAAGCATATACCCAGCAGTGATCTCCCAAATAGACTAAAGCCAGCATAATAGGAAAGGTGTACGACATTGTCTTCTGAAAACTAATGTGATTTGATCTATTTTTTCATGGTTATTTCTGCAAGTTCTCACTGGTTAGTTCTCTTGTGTTATGGGACAGCGTGGGAAATTTGATGACTGACTTCCAGAGATAGACCTACTCTGGAAGCACAAATATCATTCAAGGAATAAGGACCTTGCATCAATGAGCATAATATGCTTCTGCTGTTGACCCTCACCCTCTCCTTCCTTGTTTCACAAGCCCACTGCGAGAATTATTAAGTGACTTGTATCCAAATGACCACAATGGATTGTACTGCTATGTAAACTGGCTGATGCTCTTCTACCTTTTTCTGATAACATAGATTTGCTTGTCAGATTAACTTGCTGAGTGCTCATGTATGGGACTGTAATATGGAAGAGAGAGGAAAGTCTGATAATTCTAACAAACTCTGTTAAGGAAGGTGCTGAGATATAGACATCAAGCTTAGACTCACGTTCTGGAGCAAGCATTTGGGTGATAAATTTGGCACCACATACAACTTCCATGTCTGCCTCTGCCTAGGGTCCATCTCACTTTTGCAAACATATAGTGAATTCAAATGACAACATTTTATTTTTTTTAATAGTATTTTCATTGTAGGACAGTTTTAGGCTTACAGAATTATTATGAAGACAGTACAGTGAGTTCTCATATACTCATATTCTTTCCCCTATTAACATCTTATATAACGCTATTATATAACATAACAGCATAACTGTTACAATTGATGAGTCAATATTTATATGCTAAATATTAACTAAAGCATGTAATTTATTCAGATTTCTGCAGGTTTTTTCCTGTGTTTTTTTTTTTTTTTTTTCCTTCTGTTTTTGTTGCTTTGTCTTTTCTATTCTAGGATCCCATCTAGGGTACCACACTGCATTTAGTTGACAAGTTTTTTTTTTTTTAATTAATTAATTTTTTAATTGAAGAATAATTGCTTTACAGAATTTTGTTGTTTCCTGTCAAACCTCAACATGAATCAGCCATAAGTATACATATGTTCTGTCCCTTTTGAACCTCCCTCCTAATCTCTCTCCCCATCTCACCCATCTAGGTTGATACAGAGCTCCTGTTTGTGTTTCCTGAGACATATAGCAAATTCCCGTTGGCTATCCATTTTACACATGGTAATGTAAGCTTCCATGTTACTTTCTCCATATATCTCACCCTCTCTCCCCTCTCCCCATGTCCATAAGTCTTTTCTCTATGTTAGTTTCTCCATCACTGCCCTGCAAATAAATTCTTCAGTACCATTTTTCTGGATTCTGTATATATGTGTTAGTATGCAATATTAATCTTTCTCTTTCTGACTTCACCAGTATAATTTTTTTTAGGCTTCTTTTGGTTGTGACAGTTTCTCAGACTTTTCCTGCTTTTAATTAACCTTGACAGTTTTGTGGAGAGCTGGTCAAGTACTTTGTAGGGTGTCTCTCAATTGGATGTTGTCTGATGTTTTTCTTATGATTAAACTGCAGTTATGGGTTTGGGGGAAGAAATCCACAGAGATGAAGTGCTGCTCTTATCACATCATATCAAGGGTTCACACTCTCAATATTACTTGTCACCATTGATGTTGACTTTGATCACCTGACTTGAAGTAGTGTTTTTTGAATTCTCTACTATAAAGTTACTTTCCCTGCCTCCCTTTCCATAATGTGCTTTTTGGAAAAAATCACCATGTACAGTTCACATTGAAAGAGTGGGGAGTTATGTTTGATCTTTTTAGAATGAAAGAGCTACATAAATTATTTCTGCACAGGAATATTTTTCTGTTCTTTGCCATTTATTCATTCAATAATTAATCAAATCAATATTTATTTTATATTTTGAGTTAAAAGTCCAATACTACCTTATTTTCTTGATCCAATTGTTCTAGGTTGGGCCCTTGGGAGTTCTTTCCATCAGTTCCTGTGTTCCTTTGATGCATTCCCATTATTGTGGAGGCTTTTATATTTGTTAGTTTGTTTTTAGCACTTTCTAACATTCTGACACTCCATGTGATTGATGCTCCTTGTGTCTTTCCTTCTCCAGTCTTAGAAACAGCTATTTCTCCAAGGAACCTTTTATTAGAGAACGGTTCTAGAAACATAGATTTGGGCCCTAGGTGTGCTTATCGGTACTGGGCTGTCATTGCTTCCAGGCCTTCTTGGCTGTCAGAGGGAAATATATGTATGTATATTTATTAGAGGTGTGTGCGTATGGTCACACATACATATATACATATGTGCATATATACACTTATGCATGGGTGCATGCTAAGTTGCTTCAGTCTTATCCAACTCTGTGCAGCTCTATGGACTGCAGCCTGCAGTCTCCTCTGTCCATGGGATTCTCCAGGCAAGAATACTGCAATGGGTTTCCATTTCCTCCTCCAGGAGATGTTCTCAACCCAGGGATCAGGATCAAATCTACCTGAATGGGCAAGCGGGTTCTTTACCACTGGCGCCACCTGGAAAGCTCATATACATTTGTATGGGTATACATATACATTTCTCTAAATATTTCTATGTGTAACCATCTGTGTCTGAGATCATACTGATGTCTTAAACTCTAATCCATTACACCACATGGATCACTATAATTCTTCCTCTTTCTTATTTGTAGCCTTCTACTCTAATAGTGAGAAACCTGACTCCCATCATCTGCCATCTATTTACTTGAGCTGTTCAATTGCAGTGTATATATGTAACAATATCAGAATTGTTAACCTGTCTTCCAGTTAGAAAAACTTCATCACCTAGAATACAATGCTTATGTACAGTTCCTTTGCCTTAATTCTTATAGACTCAATTCATTTCTAAAGTTACTTAGGGTAGCACCTTATTCTCACCCTTTTCTATTTCTGTTTAACATTGAGTATCAGAGTAATCAATACTATATTAAGAAGATTGTTCTAAGCTTAATACCAAAAGCTTTCAGAAGTTCCTCTCCTTGGATTAGATGCTTATACTCCATTGTGATCACTCTATGCCCATCTCAAATCTCCTTCATTGTTGCTTTCTGGCTATTCAGTAGCCAGTAATATTTGGGTATAGATAGAAAGGGTCGTATCTCACCTTAGGTTATTCCCATGATCACATTGACTTTGCTGCTGCTAAGTCACTTCAGTTGTTCCTGACTCTGTGCGACCGCATAGACGGCAGCCCACCAGGCTCCTCCGTCCCTGGGATTCTCCAGGCAAGAACACTGGAGTGGGTTGCCATTTACTTCTCCAATGCATGAAAGTGAAAAGTGGAAGTGAAGTCGTTCAGTCATGTCCGACCCTTAGCATGGACTGCAGCCTACCAGCCTCCTCTGTCTGTGGGATTTTCCAGGCAAGAGTACTGGAGTGGGGTGCCATTGTAACTTTGGACAGTCCTAAAATGGCAGATCTCAAGTCAGAGGGAAAGAATACATTTCAGAATGAGCAAAAACTACTGTTACCTCATCTACAGTGTTTGCTGGGTTTTTAGCTTTGTTCCCTTTTTTTCCTAGACTTAGTCTTCACAAACTCTCTAATGTCTAGTTTTTGACAACCTAGGACTAATACTAAGCATAAACATTTGAAAAAACTATAAATTGAATAAAATGTGCAGGTCAAAAATTCTTGTTTCCTTCTCAGAGGTTGTATCTACAATGATAGATATGACCAAACCATGGGAATAGCTGGGATAAAGCTTCTAGGTCAGTCAGTGTGTAAGAAGTATAAGAAGAAATGTTATTAACATGATTTGGTGAAGCTAAAACTGAATCAACAGAAGCAGGGATACTTCAGATAAATCCTTGGATTTCCACTCAACTTTAATGTCTGTATTTTAGTCAAACCAGAGTAATAATATTTGTACCCATGATTCATCAATTAAAATATAGAACTGGAGGACTGCAAGATGGCAGAGGAGTAGGTGGATGTGGAGTACATCTCTCTCCACGGATACATCAGAAATACACCTTCAGACACAGAAGTGCATGCAGAACATCAGCTGAGAGCAGACAGGAGTACCTGACCAGCAGAAAAGAATATGTAGACCCACGCAAAACTCAGTAGGACAAAGGAACTAGGGGGAAAATGGGAATGTTAGTAGGACTGGACCCGCCCTTGGTGGGTGGGGGAACTGAAGCAGGGGTCTGATCACCACATCAGGGCAATTGTCTGAGTCAGAGGAGAAACACTGAAGGCTGAGAGGGAAACAGCTGATCGTGGCAGCTGAAATGGAATGAGAATCAGACAGTCCTTGCAGCAACAATACATACCCTAGAGGGAGCAGTGGCTGGGAGCTGGAGTTTAGGGATTGTGCAGCAATCCCAGGGTGATGGCTCCTGTTGACTGTGGAGAGACGGATTGAGGGGATGTGAGGGAGGAGACTGTGGTGGGAAATGCCTGTGGAGGAAAGCGGGCAGCCATGGAAGCAAGGGGATCCTGCTGAGTCATACATAGGGTGTGGAGCCATCACCATAGCCTCTCTCTCCACACACCAGCATTGGCAGCTGAATGATAGAGAGGCTGGCCCATCAGACGCCTGACACACTGAACTACAGAGTAAGACCCCACCCAGGGTGCCCCTCTAAGTGCCCGATGCCCCATCTACAGTATAGGGGGTGGAGGGGGGCTTTATGTGCCTGATGCACTGAACAACAGAGAAGGACCCCAGGTAAGGAAGCCCTCTAAGTGTCAGAAAGGGCAGAGCTGTGGAGAAAGACAGGCCAAAGAGGCCTTCTCATTGCCAGCTACAAGAGGCTCAAAAAAGAGACTCTGATAGGGCCATAACTCCTGTAGCGGAGGCAGTCCGAGTCCCTGCACACTTGGCGCCGCCAGGGTTCCCACAAGCCAAGCAGCTGTGCCACCTTCATGCTCAACTCTCACTGGGCAGAGCTGCACAGGCAAAAAAAGTCTTGTGTCTGTGCATGCAGGGTCACTTCGGTAGTGTCCGACTCTTTGCGACCCTGCAGACTGTGGCCTGGAGAAGGCAATGGCAGCCCACTCCAGTATTCTTGCCTGGAGAATCCCAGGGACGGCGGAGCCTGGTGGGCTGCCATCTGTGGGGTCGCACAGAGTCGGACACCACTGGAGCGACTTAGCAGCAGCAGCAGCAGCAGACTGTGGCCTGCCAGGCTTCTCTGTCAGGGAGGGGGTCTCTGCAGGCAAGAATACTGGAGTGTATTGGCCAGTACTGGTTGCCACACCCTTCTAGAGCACTATATTTCCTGCTGCCCTAGCCGCTAAGCCCTGATTACCTGGTGCTGCCAGAACCCCTGAGACCCAAGCAGCTGCACCACCTCCACACCTGGCCCTCACAGAGGCAAATCCAGGTCCTCCAGGGCAGCCTCAGCAGCAAGCCCCAGTGGACAGCCCATATCCAGAGATGGAAATAAAACCACAATTGAAACCCAGGAGCAGTGTGACTAAGGAAGAAGACCCAAAACCCTCCCACTATCTGTACAAGCTGCAGATTAAATCCACATGATCAACTAGGCAGACTCTGTGTCTGTGGAGTATATCAAAGGTCATTGAGAGCTCCCACAAAAGAAAACACACTAGTTCTGAGAGCTGTGGACACTGGAGGCAAGCACATAGAGGAGTAGGAGCAGGTTAGAATCTGAGCTGCCCCCACAGCAGGTCCAGAGACCAGCACAGTGTTGGAGGGCATCCTAGGAAGGTGAAGTGGACTGCGACTCCCAGCCAGGGAAAGGACTCTGACAGCAGCGACTCAAGAAAAACATTTATTATTCTTATGTTTTGACTTGTTCTGTAGATTCTTTTGCATTTATCCCCCACCCCCACCCCATTGTAGTTGTCAATTTTATTGGCACTATGATTTTATTGGCACTATAACTAAGCTTTTGAGCTTTTTTTAAACTTTTCTCAGTCACATTTTTTATTGTTGTTATAAACCTCTGCCTCTATATTGGACTTTTGCAGTTCTGGGGATTTTTTTTTTTTTCTTTTCTCTGTTTAAAATTTTAATTGTTTAAACCTATTATTTTTCTACATTTATTCCTTTGTTTGCTTTTCCTATTGTTCTTTTCCCCTTGCAGTTAACCTTTAATATATATATATGTTCTTTATCTACTTCTATTTAACTTTGCATATCTATTCTTTCTTTCCTTTAGTTTCAACATATTTGTTAGTTTTATTTTCATTGCTTTATACCCCAGTTGGCACCTTGCTTTAGTTTTGTTTTCCAGTTTGTGCTTTAGTTAGTTTTGTTCTGGTAGACATAATTTTTGGTTCCCTTTGTTTGCCAGGTCAGTCTACTGTGCTATATTTTTGTTGGACTGTTTTGATTTTGCTTATGGGTGTATATGTGTATGTTGTATATTCAGTCACACTTTTTATTGTTGTTATAAACCTCTGCATCTACCTTGGGCTTTTGCAGATCTGTGGAGTTTCCCTTTTTTTTTTTTTCTGTTTTTCTTTCTTCTTCTGTTTTTGTTTGTTTTAATCTTTTCTCTTTTTGATAATTTTAACTTTTAATTCTGTAAACCTATTGTATTTTTTCCACACTATTCCTTCGTTTGCCTTTCCTACTGTTCTTTTCCCCTTGCAGTTTATCTTTAATATATAAATCTTCTTCATCTACCTCTATTTAACTTTGCATATCTATTCTTTCTTTCTTTCCTCTCAACATATTTGTTAGTTTTATTTTCATTGCTTTATTCCCCACTTGGCACCTTGCTTTAGTTTTGTTTTCCAGTTTGTGCTTTAGTTAGTTTTGTTCTTAAGTGGTAAATATAATTTTTGATCTCCTTTATTTGCTGGGTCAATCTATTGTACTTTATTTTTGTTGGAATGTTTTGACTTTGCTCATGGGTGTGTATTTATATGTGTATATTCCATTAATTTAATTATTTTTTTGCCTGCTTTTGTAACTGCCATTTGTCTGGGGTTCATCTTTGGTTTCTTGTTTTGTATATTTGTTTTAATCTCACATAATGCCGTAACCAACCACTTGTGGAATCTTCGTTCTTGACCAGAAATCAAGCCCTGAGCCTTTCGAGTGGGAGCACTGACTCCAAGACCCTGGACTACCAGACAACTAACCCTAGAGGGTATCAAACAGTGAGAACTCACACAAAGGAAACCACCAATAGCACCCTGTGCAGGACACCTCATCTAAACAACAAACAAAACAAAAATACAAACCCAATCATCTGCAGACAGGATCACCACCTCACTCAGCCTTGCCCATCAGAGGAAAAACAAACAAAAACTCAGCACAAATCTCATCCTATACTAAGCTTACACAAACCACTGGACCAACCTTAGAGGGCAGAAACCATTAGGAAGAAATAATTCAACCTTGAAGCCTGGGAATAGGAGACCTCAGACACAATAAGTTAAAAAAAAAAAAAGAAAAGGCAGAGAAATACTACACAAATGAAGGAACGTACTAGAAACACAGAAGTCCAAATAAATGAAGAGGAACTAGGCGAACTACCTGAAAAAGAATTCTGAATAATGGTAGTAAAGATGATCAAAAACCTTGAAAGCAAAATGGAGAAAATGCAAGAATCAATTAACAAAGACCTAGAAGAATTAAAGAATAAATATGCAGAGACAAACAACACAATTAATGAAATTAAAACTACTCTAGAAGGAATCAATAGTAGAATATCTGAAGCAGGAGAATGAATGAGTGAGCTGGAAGATAAAATGGTAGAAATAACTTCTGAAGAGCAGAATAAGGTAAAAAGAATGAAAAGAGCAGAGGACAGTCTCAGAGACCTCTGGGACCATATCAAATGCACCAACATTTGAATTATATGGGTCCCAGAAGAAGAAGAAGAAAGAAAGGGTACAAGAAAAATTTTGAAGAGATTATAGTTAAAAATTTCCCCAACATGGAAAAGGAAAGTCAATCAAGTCCAAGAGGCACAAAGAGTCTCATACAGGATAAACCCAAGAAGAAACACGCCAAGACACATACTAATCAAACTAACAAAGACTAAACACAAAGAAAGAATATTAAAAGCAGCAAGGGAGAGGAAACATATAACGTATAAGGGAAAACCCATACTCTTAACAGCTGATCTTTCAGCAGAAACTCTGCAGGCCAGAAGGAAATGGCAGGATATATTTAAAGTACTGAAAGGGAAAAATCTACAACCAAGATTACTGTACCTGGCAAGGATTTCATTCAAAATTGATGGAGAAATCAAAAGCTTTTCAGACAAACAAAAGTTAAGAGAATTCAGTGCCACCAGAACAGCTTTACAACAAATGTTAAATGGACTTATATAGTCAAGAAATACAAGAGAAAAAAAAATATCTACAAAATCAACCCCAAATAATTAAGAAATTGTTCCAAATATGGCAATGGGAACATATATATCAATAATTACTTTAAATGTCAATGGATTAAATGCTCCAAAAAAAAAGACACGGACTGGCTGAATGGATAGAAAAACACAACCCATATATATGCTGTCTACAAGAAACCCACTTTAGAACTCAAGACATATATAGACTGAAAGTGAGAGGATGGAAAAATATATTCCATGCAAATGGGAAGAAAAAGAAAGCTGGAGTAGGAATCCTCATACCAGACAAAATAGACCTTAAAGTAAAGAAGATTGCAAGAGATAAGGAAGGTTACTACAAAATGACCAAGGGATCAATCTAAGAGGAAGACATAACAATTATAAATATTTATGCACCCAACATAGGAGCATCTCAATACATAAGACAAACACTAACAGATATAAAAGGAAAAATCAAAAGTAACACAATAATAGTAGGAGGCTTTAACACCCCACTCACACCAAAGGACAGATCATCAAAACAGACGATTAATAAGGAAACACAAGCCTTAAATGATACATTAGATGAGATGGATCTCATTGATATCTTCAGGACATTCCATCCAAATGCAGAAGAATACACCTTCTTCTCAAGTGCACATGGAACATTCTCCAGGTCACATCTTGGGTCACCCAACATCTTGGGTGACAAATCAAACCTTAGTAAATTTAAGAAAATTGAAATTGTATCAAGCATCTTCTCCTACCACAATGCTATGAGATTGATATCAGTTACAAGAAAAAAACTGTAAGAAACACAAACATATGGAGATTAAACAACACGTTTCTAAATAACCAACAGGTTATTGAGGAAATCAAAAGGGAAGCCAAACAATTTCTAGAAACAAATGACAATGAAAACACAGCAACTCAAAACCTATGGCATTCAGCAAAAGCAGCCCTAGGAGGGAATTTTATAGCAATACAATCCTACCTCAAGAAACAAGAAAAACATTGAATAGACAGCCTAACTTTATACCTAAAATGACTGGAAAAAGAAGATTAAAAAAAAAACCCCAAAATTAGTAGAAGTAAAGAAATCATAAAGATTCGAACAGAAATAAATGAAAAAGAAATGAAAGAAACAATAGTAAAGAACTATTAGTAAAAAAACTAAAAAACTAAAACTAAAAGCTGGTTCTTTGAGAACATAAGCAAAATTGACAAACAGTTATCTAGACTCATCAAGAAAAAAAGAGAGAAGAATCAAAAAAAATCAACAAAATTAGAAATGAAAAAGGAGAGGTTACAACAGACAATGCAGAAATACAAACAAAGGATTATAAGAGACTATTACAAACAACTATATGGCAATAAGATGGGTAACCTGGAAGAAATGGACAGATTCTTTGAAAAGTTCAATCTTGCAAGACTGAACCAGGAAGAAATAGAAATTATGAACAACCCAATTACAACCACTGAAATTGAAGCTTTGATCAAAAATCTCCCCAAAAACAAAAGCCCAGGACCAGATGGCTTTCACAGGAGAATTCTATCAAATATTTAGAGAAGAGCTAATGCCTAGCCTTCTAAAACTGTTTCAAAGAATTACAGAGGAAGGAACACTTCCAAGCTCATTCTACAAGGCCACCATCGCCCTGATACTAAAACCAAAGACAACACAAAAAAGAAAACTACAGGCCAATATCACTGATGAACATAGACGCAAAAATCCTCAACAAAATTTTAGCAAACAGAATTCAGCAACACATCAAAAAGCTCATGGAGCATGATCAAGTTGGGTTTATTCTAGGAATGCAAGGCTTCTTCAATATAAGCAAATCAATCAATGTGATATACCATATAAACAAATTGAAAGATAAAAACCATATGATCATCTCAATAGATTTAGAAAAAGCCTTTGACAAAATTCAGCACCCATTTGTGATTAAAATTCTTTGAAAAATGGGCATAGAAGGAATCTATCTCAACATAGTAAAGGCCATATATGATAAGCCTTACAGCAAACATTCTTCTTAATGGTGAGAAACTGAAAGGAACAAGACAAAGGTGTCCACTCTTACCAGTATTATTCAACATAATTCTGGAAGTCCTAGCTACAGCAATCAGAGAAGAAAAAGAAATAAAAGGAATCCAGATCAGAAAAGAAGTAAAGCTCTCACCATTTGCAGATGATACTGTACATAGAAAACCCTAAAGATAGTATCAGAAAATTACTAGAGCTAATCAGTGAATTTATCAAAATTGCAGGATACAAAATCAATATACAGAAACACTTGCATTTCTATATACTAACAATGAAAAATCAGAAAGAGAAATTAAGGAATCAATCCCATTCACCATTGCAACAAAAAGAATTAAATATATAGGAATAAACTTACTTAAGGAGACAAAAGAACTATACACAGAAAATTATGAGACACTAATGAAAGAAATCAAATATGACATAAACAGATGGAGAGATATTCCATGTTCTTTGGTAGGAAGAATCAATATTGTGAAAATGACTATACTACCAAACACAATCTACAGATTCAATGCCATCCCTATCAAATTACCAATGGCATTTTTCACAGAACTAGAACAAAAAATTTCACAATTCATATGGAAACACAAAAGACCCCAAATAACCAAAGTAGTCTTGAGAAAGAAGAATGGAGCTGGAGGAATCAACCTTCCTGACTTCAGATTATACTACAAAGCTACAGTCATCAGTATGGTACTGTATGGTATGGTATTTGTACAGTATGGTACTGGCACTGAAACAGAAATATAGACCAATGGAACAAAGATAGAAAGCCCAGAAATAAACCCATGCACCTACAGGTACCTTATTTTTGACAAAGGAGGCAAGAATATACAAAGGGGCAAAGACAGTCTCTTCTATAAATGGTGCTGGGAAAACTGGACAGCTACATGTAAAAGAATTAATTTAGAACACTTCCTAACACCATACACAAAGATAAACTCAAAATGGATTAAAGACCTAAGTGTAAGACCAGAAACTATAAAACTCTTAGAGGAAAACATAGGCAGAACTCTCAACGACATAAATCAAAGTGAGATCCTCTATGACCCACCTCATGGAGTAATGAAAATAAAAACAAGAATAAACAAGTGGGACCTGATTAAACTTAAAAGCTTTTGCACAGCAAAGGAAACTATAAGCAAGGTGAAAAGACAGCTCTCAGAATGGGGAGAAAATAATAGCAAATGAAACAACTACAAAGGGTTAATTTCCAAAATAAACAAGCATCTCGTACAACTCAATACCAGGAAAGCAAACAACCCAATCGAAAAGTGGGGAAAAGACCTAAACAGACATTTCTCCAAAGATGACATACAGATGGCTAACAAACATATGAAAAGATGCTCAACATTGCTCATTATTAGAGAAATGCAAATCAAAACTACCATGGGATATCACCTCACATGGGTCAGAATGGCCATCATCAAAAAGTCCACCAAGAGGAAATCCTGGAGAGGGTGTGGAGAAAAAGGAATGCTCTTGCACTGTTTGTGGGAATGTAAATTGATACAGCCACTATGGAAGATGATATGGAGATACCTTAAAAAACTAGGAATAAAACTACCATATGACCCAGCAATCCCACTCCTAGGCATATACCCTGAGGAAACCAGGGTTGAAAAAGACACACGTATACCATTTTTCATTGCAGCACTATTTACAATAGCTAGAACGTGGAAGTAACCTAGATGCCCATCGACAGATGAATGGATAAAGAAGCTGTGGTATGTATACAGAATGGAATATTACTCAGCCATAAAAAGGAACACATTTGAGTCAGTTCTGATGAGGTGGATGAACCTGGAACCTATTATACACAGTGAAGTGAGTCAGAAAGAGAAATATAAATATTGTATTCTAACACACATATACGGAATCTAGAAAAATGGTTCTGAAGATTTATCTACAGAGCAGCAATGGAGAAACAAACATAGAGAATAGACTTATGGACATGGGGAGAGGGGAGGAGAGGGTAACATGTACGGAGAAAGTAACATGGAAACTTACATTACCACATGTAAAATAGATAGCCAATGGGAATTTGCTGTATGGCTCAGGAAACTCAAACAGGGGCTCTGAATCAACCTAGAGGGGTGGGATGGGGAGGAAGATGGGAGGGATGCTCAAAAGGGAGGGGATATATGTATACCTGTGGTTGATTTATGTTGAGATTTGACAGAAAACAACAATATTCTGTAAAGCAATTATCCTTCAGTAAAAAATAAAAAAAAAATATAGAACTAACATTAACTGTTTCTGGAAGTCATACTGTATTGAGATGCTTCAACTGGACTCAAAATTAATGGTGATCTAAAATTTATTTAAATAAACCATCTTCTTCCAAGTTCTTTGCTGAAGAAAGCTACTTTTGTATAAGTGAGATTCTTGCTATAAATGTCTTTCTAACTGCAGGTGGAGGCAATGTTCTATTACAGAAAGTTTCTGTTTTATTTTGCAATTTTGAAGATGTGGGTAAAGCCAAGAGAAGCTTGGAATGCTGGCTTTATAGCAATTCATTCAAGAAAATTAGCTTCCAGTCCTGAGGCCTTTTAAATAGGAAGCTTGAAGTGAGCATCTCCTTCACATAGAATTGTTATTGTTGTTATTCAGTCACTAAGTCGTGTCCGATTTGAATATTCTGTTCTAACTCCAAGTTCATTATTGCAGCTGTCACCTGACAAAAAGCAAAGTCAATGCTTTACTTTAGCCCAAATTAGCAATTTGCTTTAGCCCATGATTAGCCCAAAAAAGGGTGCCAAAAGGCTCTTTTGATTGGACAGAAGCAAAGATGAAATAGAAGTAAAATTCAGAATGAGCTGTCTAGATTTCATTTTGTAACCAACTCCCTGTTTTCTATCCTTGTACTTTGTAAGGCTAAACATTTAATCAATTTACTTAATATTAGCGCACAAAGAGAAGGTGTGAAGGAGAACACTTTCGGAAAGCTAATGGTTAAATCACAAAGAGGATCAGGGCATGTGAAGTAAGAGAAAGCATGGTAAAATGTTAAGAGCCAGACAGTTCTTGGTGCTGCATACCAAAGGCCTGATATTTGTAAAGAGAAGGGAGATGTGTAGAGGTGGATATTTTGCCGTTACAGAGAAAGTGCTAAATAGGTTTTATCATCATTGAGAGAAAGTATTAAAAGCAGGAAAATGCTTGTTTATATATATATATATATATATATATGTGATATCATAAATCATATATATATAATGTATCAGATTTATTTCATCCTATTTGTATATTGTTTTACTGTTTTTTAAAAGTAATTGTGTTGATAGGTTACATATATTTATACAAATTTTATTTCAGGACAGTAAAATTGCCTTACAAAATCAATTTTATAAAAAAGAGGTGTTATGTTCCATAGTACTACTGGCTGGAAGCATTATTTTAACGTATATATCTCCATTCCATAGCAGTCATTCTGATAGCTATGCAGGAAATTTATCTGTCAGGGACCAAACTGAAGGCAGAATGACCTGCTGAGTGACTACTATACTAGATCATGCAAGACAAAGTTCTAAGTTAGTGAGTGTGGAAATGAAGAAAAAGAGATGTATTAGAGATATTTTTAGAAAGTACAAATGCAAAATGAATAGAAGATGGGAACAAATCCAAATTGGGAAAATGTTTTATCCAAATGTGGACCTCAGGTGTATGTATATGTTTTTTAATCCAAAAGTTTAAGTTTTCTTTGTCCTGGAAATGTGACTGTACAACTTTGCTGATTTTTTTCTAGCCCTGTAAACACTCTTGTTTCAGCACCAAGATGTCATACACAAACTCCAAAAACACTTATGCCAACAGAACTCAGTATCTTCTCACTAAAACACTCATCTTTACACTTTTCTGGAACAACTCATGGTTGATGACATCATCAACTATCTAACTGTTCAACCGAAAATCTCAAGAGTTATTTTTCTTCCCCATAGCCATCATTCTCCTCTCATCAAGCTCTGTTGAATATTCTTCAAAGTGGCCATTGTGTATCTGCTTACCTGCCTCTCTACATAGGTTTAGGTCCTCTCCTCTTTTGTGTAGTCTCCTGCACTTTCACAGTTTACCTGCCTCCAGACTTTACAACAAAATTAATTCTGTACATGGCTGCAGAGTTTTTAAAATCCAAATCCTAACTAGCCTTCCCTAATATAAATTAATCATAACATTCTTCCTGAAATCCTTTTATTTTAGATTAAACACTTATGGCTTTATATACTTAAAAATGATTTCTAAAACAAAGGTCTGTATAGTCAAAGATATGGTTTTTCCAGTAGTCATGTATGGATGTGAGAGTTGGACCATAAATAAGGTTGAGCACTGAAAAATTGATGCTTTTGAACTGTGGTACTGGAAAAGACTCTTGAGAATCCCTTGGACTACAAGGAGATCAAACAAATCAATCAACCAAATCAATCCTAAAGGAAATAAACCCTGTATATTTATCAGAAGGACTGATGCTGGAGCTGGAACTCCAATATTTTGGCCACCTGATGCAAAGAACTGACTCACTAGAAAAGACCTGGATTCTGGGAAAGATTGAAGGCAGAAGGAGAAAGGGGCTACAGGACAAGATAGTTGGATGGCATCACCGACTCAATGGATCTGAGTTTGAGCAAGCTCCGGGAGATGGTGAAGGACAGGAAAGCCTGGTGTGCTGTAGTCCATGGGGTCACAAAGATTTGGACACAACTGAGCAACTGAACAACCCTGGTGGCTCAGAGGTTAAAGCGTCTGCCTGCAATGCGGAAGACCTGGGTTCAATCCCTGGGTCGGGAAGATCCCCTGGAGAAGGAAATGGCAACCCACTCCAGTATTCTTGCCTGGAGAATCCCATGGACGGAGGAGCCTGGTGGGCTACAGTCCATGGGGTTGCAAAGAGTTGGACACGACTGAGTGACTTCACTTTCACTTTCACTTTCAGACTGTCATAGTAGGGAATCAGTTTCAGTTCCCCAAACAGCTCATGAACAATTATGTTTCTATACCTTCCTTTTCTTCATGTATTTCAAAAGATTAATGCTGGATTTGTTTTTCTCTTGCCAGTTTTAGATTAAATAGGGAGTTTTTGATTATTTCAATTAAAGATATTGGGCAACATGCTGTTGGTAAGGAACATAATTGCCTAGTATCCCGCCTTATTGCCACGTGAAAATAAGATTTAACCAATACCTTTTGACCCCCTGCTCTTTCCTAGAGATAAATTTTCTTAAGATTGACAACTGTCTATTTCACAGAAACCAGTCAAAATTAGTAAATTATGCTTGCTTAACAGACTGTGGTCCTCAACAAAGCACATGGAATGTGTTTAGCTTAATCAACTATTATTGGGAATGATGATCATTTTCAAATTGCTCCAAAGGAAAACAAACCAACAAACTTGTAAACATGTGCTTGGCACAGAAATTCGGCTTAATTGAACTAAATTTTTAAACAGAGAGAGAGTGAAAGAGAACCGGAGTGAGAAGCATGTTTGATGAAGGCTGGAAAATCTACATGTCAGCAATGATAAACTTGTTATTTAATAAGGTTAATAATAGATAAAGTCCCCTAAAGATGAATTGTTATCACAGTTGACGACTGTTTTATTAAAATGTTAATGGCCTGAGGCAAAAGCAAACTGTTCCCTTAGTCTGCCAGAAGAACTGCTTTTTCAGGAATTATCATACCCCACAGCACAGGGGATCTGAACAAGCCATAATAAGCATATTTAAAATTTGGACTAGACACAGCTCCTGAGATCTTAACTTGACTAAACTCTGGATACATTTCACATCCTCATTCATGGTCAAACTTCTTCTTCTTGGGAGCTAAATCTATGACACTGACTTTTGCACTTGGAACTCTACTGAAAGAAGTTTCTATAGATTAATTTTGTTTTTCTTTTCAAAGTTGAAGAAAATAACTCATGACATTTTTTTCCTCCCCGCACCTCCATACACATAATAAAGCAAGCCAAGGGTGTTTTCTAGTAAACATGATTGCCTGAACCATACAATGCACCTTTTCCATAATGGCTGGAATAAAAATTAAAGTATTCAGCAGCACCTTCAAGGACAATCAAGTGAGTTAACTCAAAGCCAAGTTATACACTGTCTGTGTATAACTGTGATGGATTACACTGTGATTTGTTTGGGTCCATAATCAGAAACCCCAAAGACCTCTGTCAGGTAATGCTGTATTTCTATCAATGTAATATTAGCTCAGATCACAAAAGAAACCACGTTCAAATTCAATTCTTTCTTATCAGCATTTTCCATAGATTTTTTATAACTACACATGTATGTGGTGTATATCAGTGAAAAAAATTGCAAATCATAAATACACCATAACATTGACCTTTGTATTGTGTGTCTCAAAGAGGAGCAAAAAGAAATACTCAGTATCTTTTCAATTATAAGTGAATTTAAGGGGCCTGGTGGTAGTATGGAGGTGGAACTGACAGCTAGGAAAAAATGTCATCTAGGGTAAGTGTGGCATAGATTCAGGACAGGAAAGAATCTGGAAAGGACTGTTTAGTGAATGCCAAAGCTCTGTATATGCTAGAGTTTAAACATAGACATTCAGTTAAAAAGAGAAGCAAAAACTGTCGTTAAGTCCAAATACAAAGAAAAAATGGAAAACCAAAAGTTGTGAGACCCAGGGAGGAACAAGTATTCTCTAACCTGTACTAGCAAGATGGACTGTGGCATCCGATCCTGTTTAATGGTTTGTATGGATTGCATGAAAGGTGGGGTAGAAAAGCTTGAAACCATAGTGTTAAGTGTTAAGTGTTAATATCTGTTTTTCTTTCTTTTTTAATTCATTTTTTTATTGAAAGATAATTGCCTTACGGAATTTTGCTGTTTTCTGTCAAACCTCAACATGAATCAGTCATAGGTATGCATATATTCCCTCCCTTTTGAACCTCCCATCTCCCATCCCATCCCACCCCTAGCGGGCTACAGCCATGAGGTTGCAAAGAGTCGGACACGACAGAAGAGAATTAGCATGCATGCAGATATCCTTAATCAGGTTAAGAGAGTTTCCCCATTTGTTTGCTAAGAGTTTTACCATAAGTGAGCAGAGATTTTTAATTAACTTTTTATTGAAATATAACATATTTACATGTAATTGCACAAATTATAAGGATATAACTTGAGAAAGAAAGAAAGATAGTGCTAAGTTGTGTCCAACTCTTGTGATCCCATGAACTGTAGCCTGCCAGGCTCCTCTGCCCATGGGATTCTCCAGGCAAGAATATGAACTTGTGTTAAACCTGAGACTTGGTATTATCTGCTGTTTTCATTTTGGTATTATAGAAGATATGGAGTAGTAGTCACACATCTTAATTTAATTTGCATTTTCCTATAGAATAACGAAGCTGAGCACAATTTCTCTATGCTCATTGATCATTTGGGTATCTTTTACAGTAAAGTGATAAAAATGTGATAAAGGTTTTTACCAATTTTTCTCTTTGGTTTCCTGCAGCTTTTGATTGATTTGTAGGTTTTCTTTGTATGTTCTTATATTAGTCCTTTTCAGATATCTGATTCAAAAATTTCTTTCTCCACTCTATGGCTTGTCTTTACACTTTTATTAGTGTATCTTTTGATAAACAGCCATGCTTTATTTTACAATAGTATAATTTAAATTTCTTTTATTTATGGTTATTGATTTGGGGTTTGTTTTTGTCTGTTCCAGTATTATGAAGTTTTCTCCAAAGTTACCTTTTAAATGTTCTCATTTAAAATTTTTTTCACATTTAACCCTATAAACTGTCAGGAGTTTATTCCATGTGCAGTGAGGTCATGGTCAACGCTGTTCCCCATCGTGTTATCTAGTTGTTCTAGCACCATTTATTGAAAAAAAAACCAAAAACAGTAGCTACCTCTCTGAACTGTCACCTTTGTCATTAAATCACCTGTGTAAAGGTCTGTGGCTGGATTCTGTGTTCTGTTTCCTTGGGCCATTTTCCTAGCCCTATGTGAACATCAAATTGTCTTAATTACATCTGTAGAATAAATTTCCTTATCTTACAGATGAAGTTCTCCTACCTTGTTATTCCTTTTCAATGTTGCCTAAGTACTTTGTTTTCTTTTTTATCGATTTCAGAATATGATTCTCAATTTAACCAAAAATTCTGTTGAGATTTTGAATGGACTGTATTTAACCTACGATCAATGTGGATAGAACTGATGACTTTACTATACCAGGAAAAAAGCCAGAAGTTTACAAAAGCAAGAGAAAATTTAGATACAAGTCTCCCTGCTATCCAGTGGCAACCCACTCCAGTACTCTTGCCTGGAAAATCCCATGGACGGAGGAGCCTGGTGGGCTGCAGTCCATGGGGTCGCTGAGAGTCGGACACGACTGAGCGACTTCACTTTCACTTTTATGCATTGGAGAAGGAAATGGCAGCCCACTCCAGTGTTCTTGCCTGGAGAATCCCAGGAACGGGGAAGACTGGTGGGCTGCCATCTCTGGGGTCGCACAGAGTCGGACACGACTGAAGTGACTTAGCAGCAGCAGCAGCAGCAGCAGCTCCCTGCTATCCAAAAATAGAGCATTCCTTTAGAACGTTTCAAAAACCAACATGGTATAAAACTAAGAAGCAATTTCCTTAGGACACAAAATAAGACACGATCTTTTGCTTAATTAGCTTCTTCATATGTATTAACTATCTTTAACCTCTGAGCAATTTTTAAAATATATATTATTGTGCTTTTTCTAAAAAAGAAGAATACGACGTCTAAAGAAATTCAGGAACATGTAAAGTCAAAAGTCATGAAGCTTGAATCTGAGGTCTTGTCTGTGAGACTTAAAGTTCAGGCTTATTTCTTTTTTCCTTACAGTTGTATTACTACAATTCAATGATTTACAATTTTTAAAGGTTATACTTCATTTATGAGTGTGTGTGTGTTTAGTCTCTGAGTTGTGTCTGATTCTTTGCAACTCTTTGAACTGTAGCCTGCCAGGCTTCTCTGTCCATGGGATTTTTCAGACAGGAATACTGGAGTGGGTTGCCATTTCCTCCTCCAGGGGATCTTTCCCATTATAGTTAATATAAAATATCAGCTATATTCCCTATGTTTTACAATATATCCTTGTAGCATATTTTATACATAATTCATTACCCCATATTTCCCCTCCCTCTTCCCTTTCCCCACTGGTAACCACTAGTTTCTTCTCTATATCTGTGGGGATGCTTCTTTTTTGTAATATTCATTATTTTGTTATATTTTTTTGATTTTACATCTAATTAGTATCATACCATACTTGTCTTTCTTTGTCTGACATTTCATTTAGCATAATGTCCTCTAAAGTCCAAGTCCATTCATGTTGTTTCAAATGAGCACAATTTTATACTTTTTTAATATCTAAGTAGTATTGCATTCTATATACATGTTTATGTATGTATACATATGAGAAAGTGAAAGTGTTAGTTGCTCAGTTGTGTCTGACTTTTTGTGACCCCGTGGACTGTAGCCTCCCAGGCTCCTTTGTCCATGTGATTCTCCAGGCAAGAATACTGGAGTGGGTTGCATGCCCTTCTCCAGGGGATCTTCCCTTCCCAGGGATTGAACCTGGTTCTCTTGCCTTGCACGCAGATTCTTTACCATCTAAGCCACCAGGAAGCATATTCCTATGTAAATATCATGGTGATCATGAAAGAGAAACATTTCTGTTGCTTCACAAAATTCCTTCATGATGATTTCCTGTAAATTCAACCAATCTCCACTTCCCCGCAAACACTGAAATGCTTCCTTCCATTACAGTTTAGTTTGACCTGTTCTAGAATTTCATATACAGAATAATATAATATGTACTTTTTGTGTCCTTTCTTTGCTGTTATGTTCCTTTTCCTAGCATTTATCATCTGTGTTTATGTATATGTGTATGTATATGGGTTGCTTCCATACAGAAACACTAATTCGAAAAGATACATGCAACCTGATGTTTTTAGCAGCATTATTTACAATTGCCAGACTTTATTCCCAAACTTCTTACATTTTCAGATACATCTAAACCACCTAGGGATCTTGTTAAAAATGCAGATTCTGAGTCAGTAGGAGTGGATTGCAAATAACTTGCAATGCCAAAAAATTCAGGTGAAACCAATTCTGCTGGTCCAAGAACCACACTAAAAGAAGCAAAGCAGTTCACAATGTGTCGTAGGAAATTTGAATTAATAAAATAATTAGAATGCTAAATAGCATTTTTAAAATTGAAATGTAGTTGATTTACAATGTGTGTTTAGTTTCAGATATGCAGCAAAGTGATTCAGTTATAGTCTTTCAGATTCTTTTCCATTATAGGTTATTATAAGATATTGAATATAATTCCCTGTGCTGTACAGTAGGATGTCTTGTTGATCTATTTTATATATAGTATTATGTATCTGTTAATCCTTAGCTCCTAATTTATCCCTTCCTCCCCAAACTTTAGTATTTCTAATAGAACCATAAAGTATAATTATATAAAATATATATAGTAAATATGTTGAGGGCTTCCCAGGTGGCACAGTGGTAAAGAATTTGCCTGTCAATGCAGGAGATGCAGAAAACACAGGTTCAATCCCTAGGTTTGGAAGATCCCCTAGAGAAGGAAATGGCAACCCACTTCAGTATTCTTGCTTGGAAAATCCCATGGACAGAGGAGCCTGGTAGGCTACCCTCCATGAAGTTATAAAGAGTTAGATACAGCACCGAATATATTAAATGTACAATTTTTATATTAAAAACTCAGGTGTTTTCACAGAATTTTTGAATCGTCGTTATGACTCTAGATCCTAACTGCTCTAAAAAAGAAATCAGTGCTTGTTTAGTCGCTGCAGGTCATGGATACTTTGTTGTACTGGTACATCCATAGAGATTAATTTTTAATGTCCATCTTTTAAAATTTCCACCATTGACTTAATTAGGAATGATCATTTTGCTAAAATAAAAGTAAAAAGAACACCAAAAATGATCAAGATTAATAATTCAGAAATTATTCTAATATGAACTATAGGGGAAATGAATGTGTTTCCTTAAAATTTTTTTTTACCTTGAACTTCTTAAAAATGGCTGTTCCATATTGCTTAGAGATCACTTTTGAGTTGAGAAAGTAGTATTTTTATATATAGTAACTCACGAATCACCCTGACCCCTCTTCCTTACAGCTAAATAAGCTGCAGAGCATGCGGTCTTTGGTGTTCTGCCGGCAGGAGCAGGGAGATAAGAATTCCCACTCTGAACATTGTGTTATCCTTTTGCCACTATCTACTGATTAAACCTCAAAGGCCCTTTCGAACTGTCAGGAAAAGCACACACAAGGTGCTCTATGTGGATACGTATGGCAGGAAAGGACAGGCAATTCTTGAGTTCTGAATTTCGTGAATACCTGACTCTCATCCTTAAAGCACATCGTGCTTCTGCTTTTGGATGTAGCGTAGGATTGTGCTTCTAGGAATGCTGCTGGTAATAAAGCAAACACCAGGTGCAAGCTGTAACTAGAACTCAGGGGAAATTATTAGACTCTAGCATATGAGGCAGTACAGGGTCAAGTGCAGGGCTAAGTGGAAGAGAGCTTTGTGTCGATTAGCAAACAAACAACTACAACCTATTGGGTCACAGGTGGCAGGAAGCTTATATTATCAGCAAAGGGAAAATACGTATGACATGGGAAGCTCTCAGAAGTGGAACGTGTAACACTGCTTCATCAGTTTGCTAAGCGCGGGATAGGGAGAAGGTTCCAGAGACTTGAAAACCGTAAATATTGTTTAGATGCCCAGATGATGAACATGTTAACTCCTAATCTTGATCAGACTCACAAAAGTGCCTAAAGATTTGAACCCAAGTCATATTATTTAGAAACCAAGATCATTTAATGTCACAAACTAGGCTTAATGTGACGGTGGATTCCAGGCTGGGAGTTTCTTGATTCCTGAGGGAATAATAGTTTCCTGGGGTATCTGCCTGGTGGACAGAAATTTTCCTGAGAGCAGATCTATCTGAAGATGGTTCTTGATTTGTGAAGCATCTCTACTAGAAAATCCTGACTAACCAGGTACGATTTCTCGATGGGGGCTACAGGAAGAGAAGGAGAAGGACCATGTCATAGTTGTGGGGAGCAGTCTGCATGCGCTCACTAACAAGGCCCTGGTGGCTTCTGCATTGCTTACTCCACCTGCCCTAAAGCACAGACACAGCTGTTGGGTCCTTCTCACCCAGGGGCTTTGAAATTGGTATGAGATCATATTTATCGCAGGGCTCTTCTTCTAGATTTTAAGACAGGTACTCTGCTGGTATTGCTTATAATGCTTCAGATGGAGAGAAGTTAGGGCAGGAGATTTCCATTCTTTTCCTTACTTAGAGGTCAAGCTGCACATTTTCAGATATGGAGAGAAATCACTGGCTATGGAAATTTTTATATGAAAGTGACCATGCCCGAAACAAGTCATTATGATAATGTGGTCTTCCTTAAACTCTTTTAGGTTCATGTTAAGTTCTGGCTTAGGGTTTTTGTTTTTTGTTTTTTAAATTAACTTGCTACTGTCTCTTTGGTCTCTACAGACAGCAATCTTAGACTTAAAGGTGGAAAGATTTTAGATGTGATCTATATTAGCAATGGTAAATAGGAGTTATTGCATGCCATTTCTGATCAATTGGTATATCTTTCTAGAGCCCTGGACTGAGAAGACTACAGCTATGCCTGCAAGTCAATTAAGAAAAGAAAATGTCATGATCATTTTGTAATGTTTTCCATGGGGAAAAATGGGAGAAACGGCTATACACACTCTAGATCTTGACCATTTCTATTATTTTATAGTTGAGGAAAGCTCAGATTAAATGCAGATGACTTGCCAGAAAGTGAAAGAGATAAAATTAGAACCTCGGAAGCTGAGCTCCGATTTCTACGTTCTTTCCATTATGCTCTCAAATTAATGCCTTTCATTTTTGATGACTATATAGAAAATGAGGTGATGAAAAGGAAGCCATGATTTGTTTATTAATTATTATACACTATTGGGAAGAGAATATGGAGTCACATGAATTTATCTCAATGGAACTTATATCCCTTTAACTCATCCATGCACTGTCTCAGTGAAGGTGTCCTCTATTATTTGGAGAGTATTATAAGTACCAAATATGATCTGGAGACAAAATTTTGATTTTGGAATAAACAGATTTTGAGGGTAACATTTTGAAAGGTGGGAAGGAACTCCAACTCTTTGGATCCACTGATTAGTGGTTGTTTCACAAATACATATAGGTATAAATGAGAAGTGTAGTGTAGTAGGAAGGATACTGAAAAAGCATGTGAGTTCAAACTTCAGAGCTGTTATTTAGTTGCCTGTAGTGCTTTAGGAATGCCATATAATTTCTCTGGTCCTTGGATTCCTCATCTGGAAAAATTTGGAGTAAAAACGAATGCTGTTATGATTATTGTAAAGGTTGGAATCATGTATCTAAAGCTTGTGACTGTGTGACTAATAAAAATAGCTGCTCAATAAGTATTGATTTTTGCTATACAATTTTACATAAAATTCAGAAAAAAAAAAAATTCCACTTATGTGAATTTGGAGAGTTCCATTTAAAAATCTTCCTGGAGCTGCAGCGTCACAGCCTCTCCTGAATGCATTTAAAACAACATTTCCAGAGTCAGCATGGCAGCCTACTACATTCTTACTTGGGAATCTTGTTAAAAATGAAGATTTCTATGAGTTGTCCCACCTTAGACTTACTAAATCAAAATGTCTGGGGGAGAAGTCTAATTACCTCTATTGTTTAACAAACTCTATTCTTGTTGGGAGTCTCAACAAACCTCTTTGTCTCCCGACTTCTAAATCAATTGAGAAGCAAGGAAAAGGGCTCAAAAGATAATATTGGTTACTCTTAAGATTTACTCTGAAAGAGGTAGGTTATGTCTGTAAGTCTACTCTTGAATGTTGAACCCCAGAATTAGAAAAGCATGCTCTCAGTCACAGGTGATGCTGAACCAGGAAGCCCCTCACCTCTGGACTGCAGACTTCTAGAAAGGAGGAGGAGAGAATGCAGGCCATCTTGTCCCCTTGAGGAAGGGACAGGATCACTTGGGCAAATGTGCCAAATTTCTGCTTTCAATCACAATGTAGACCACTTCACTTCCTGCTGACAGCAAAGGGTAGGGTTGCAGGCCAGGAATACCACTCAAATTTATATCCCTACACATGAAAGAAAACTTCATCAGTGAATAAAAAACATCCACCACCACCCCGACCTTACACCCAATCCTGAGCTACTTTTATACATATCGCTCAAAAATACTCATTGGTATTGAGTCTACACTTCTGTTCAGTAACCCTCTGTAAAGTATCCCTGGCCTAACTCTAACATAGACCAAGTGCCATTGTATGTCTGGAATGTCTGCAGGGGTTGAGTGTACAATGATGGTGGAGCCAGTGCGACACTGCTGCTGTGGTCTGGGGCTAGGATGATGTGTAGTTATCTTTCCTGTCCCCGGGACACCTGCAACTGCTCTAAACTCCCAGAATTGTGAGAGGCCATTGCAAAGGAATATAAACAGTCCTGGATATTCATCAGAAGGACTGATGCTGAAGCTGAAACTCCAATACTTTGGCCATGTGATGTGAAGAACTGACTCATTGGAAAAGACCCTGATGCTGGGAAAGATTGAAGGTGGGAGGAGAAGGGGACAACAGAGGATGAGACGGTTTGATGGCATCACCGACACGATGGACATGAGTTTGAATAAGCTCCAGGAGTTGGTGATGGACAGGGAAGCCTGGTGTGCTGCAGTCCATGGGGTCGCAAAGAGTCAGACATGACTGAGCGACTGAACTGAACTGAACTGATTACAAATGAAGGCTTGACATGCCCTTGTCAGTTGACTATTTTCCAAACACCAAACTCTTAAATGAGGAAAGTAGGAATAGAAGAACAGCTCAACATGTATATAAAATAATAGGTATGAGAAGAAACAATAACTATTTAAGAACACAAAGGACATGGAAAAATCCAGACAATCTTGTCTCTCTCACCTAAGAGTGATAATCTGCCAAGGATTTATTTATTATAGTTTCCCATTTATGGAATATTTCTTATGCACAAGGTTTGCAATAAAGGCCGTGTAATGACTGCTATTGCCATTACTAATGCTATGAATTATAGCATAAAACAGTAAAGAAAAGTTTATTTTCTGCTTGAAAAATAAAATCTAGAAATGCGAGAATAGAGTGTCTTTATTGGGCTACAATTGACTTAAATACTGTGTTAGTTTCAGGTGTACAACATGGTGATTTGATATTTTTATACATTACAAAATGATCACCCCGATAAGCCTAGTTACCATCTGTCACTATACAAAGTTATTACAATAGTATTGACTGTATTTCCTATGCTGCACATTACTTTGCCGTGACATTTATTTTATAACTGGGAGTTTGTACCTTTTAATCCCCTTCATCTATTTTGCCCGTCCTCCCACCCGCATCCCCTCTGGCAACCACCGGTTCTCGGTATCTGAAAGTCTGTTCCTGCTTTGTTTTGTTTCTTAGATTCCACATATAAGTGGAATCACACAATATTTGTCTGACTTATTTCACTTCTTTTTCCTTTAGGTCCATCAATGTTGTTTCAAATGCCAATGACAAGATTTCCAGAGAACAGAGTGTTTTAGTGGTCTGGAAAAAGCAAAGAAACAAGGGAGCCGCATGTCTGTTACTTCCAACACCGTCTCCTTCACTGACTAGAATTTTTCAATAGTAAGAAAGTACGAGTGATTTAAAACAGAGTTTGGCTAATTGACAGATGAATAGATAAAGGGGATGTGGCATATATATGCCACACACACACACACACACATATAATATATAATGAAATATTTCTCAGCCAATGGCATTTGCAACAACATGGACTGACCTAGATAGAGATGATCATACTAAATGAAGTAAGCCAGACAATATCATATGATATTGCTTATATGTGAAATCTAAAAAAAAAGTGATACAAATGAATTTATTTACAAAACAGAAATAGACCCACAGCCATAGAAAACAAATTTATGGTTACCAAAGGGGAAGCTGGAGGGGATAAATAGGGAACTTGGAATTAACATAAGCACACTACTGTATATAAAATAGAGAAGAAACAAGGACCTATTGTATAGCACATATCAGTATTTTATATCAATATCAGTATTAAATCATATTTATATGATTATATCATATATCATTGATATCAATATTTTATAAAATAGGGAATGAATCCAAAAATAATATACATATATATGTATATATGCATATGTGTGTGTGTGTATATATATACACACATATGTATGTATAGGGCTTCCCAGGTTGCGCAGTGGTAAAGAATCCACCTGCAGTGCAGGAGATGCAGATTCAGTCCCTGGCTCAGGAAGATCTCCTAAAGTAAGAAGTGGCAACCCACTCCAGTATTGTCGCCTGGAAAATTCTATGGACAGGGGAGCCTTGCTGGCTCCAGTCCATGGGAACACAAACAGTTGGACACGACTGAGCACTCATGCATGCAGGCGGCCACATGCATGTATAAGTGAGTCACTGCTGTATACCTGAAACTAACACAACATTGTAAATCAGCTATATTTCAGTCTTTTAAAATGTCATTTACATAATCAAACAATAGAGTTTGCCTGGGCGCTTGGTTGCAAGAAGATATTTATATTTCTGATAAAGTATGAATCTAAAAGCATGCAAGAAATAGTTATAAAATATACAGTAGAGATATAATCCTACAGAAAAGTGAGCAAATAAAATAATCAGTTTATAAAAGAGAAACCTAAATGGTGGACAAATATAGGAAGAGATGTTCAGCATCACCAGTAAAGAAATAAATAAAAATTAAGATAAAAATAGTAACTTATATCCATGTGATTGGCAAAAAATAAATTTTGACAATATCAAGTATGGAGAAATTTGTATCCTCAGTCACTGCTAATTGTCATGAGGGATGGTATAGACCTTTTGAAGAACAAGTTAATAGTAAAAATAAATTAAAATGCCCTGTGCTTCAGCTATTCTTGTTTGGATTTTTTCCATGGGGAAAAACTATACAAATATTTTTTTTTCTGCAAGAAGATTTTACAAAGATGAAGTATCTTCTTGAAGTACTATTGATGGAAGCAAAGAGTTGAAGACAACCTAGAGTCCTTGTGAAAAATAGAGAAGTAAAATATAGAATATTCACCAAAAGGAATAATACACAGGAGTGAATTAAATCTATAAATGGCATCATGAGAAGATTTCAAAAGCATAATGCTGCAATGATAAAAGATAAGAAACGTGAAATTAGTAGCAAACAAAAATTTATATACATTTTTAAATGACACAGAATGTTATATTTTTTATAGACACACATATAAGAAAAAAGGGCCTGCAATTTAGACTGAATATACATACCTTAAATATTTGAAAGCCTCTTGATGAACGTGAAAGTGGAGAGTGAAGAAGTTGGCTTAAAGCTCAATATTCAGAAAATGAAGATCATGGCATCCGGTCCCATCACTTCATGGGAAATAGATGGGGAAACAGTGGAAACAGTGTCAGACTTTATTTTTCTGGGCTCCAAAATCACTGCAGATGGTGACTGCAGCCATGAAATTAAAAGACGCTTACTCCTTGGAAGGAAAATTATGACCAACCCAGATAGCATATTCAAAAGCAGAGACATTACTTTGTCAACAGAGGTCTGTCTAGTCAAGGCTATGGTTTTTCCTGTGGTCATGTATGGATGTGAGAGTTGGACTGTGAAGAAGGCTGAGCGCCGAAGAATTTATGCTTTTGAACTGTGGTGTTGGAGAAGAGTCTTGAGGGTCCCTTGGACTGCAAGGAGATCCAACCAGTCCATTCTGAAGGAGATCAGCCCTGGGATTTCTTTGGAAGGAATGATGCTAAAGCTGAAACTCCAGTACTTTGGCCACCTCATGCGAAGAGTTGGCTCATTGGAAAAGACTCTGATGCTGGGAGGGATTGGGGGCAGGAGGAGAAGGGGACGACAGAGGATGAGATGGCTGGATGGCATCACTGACTCGATGGATGTGAGTCTGAGTGAACTCCGGGAGTTGGTGATGGACAGGGAGGCCTGGCGTGCTGCAATTCATGGGGTCGCAAAGAGTCGGACACGACTGAGCTACTGATCTGATCTGATCTGATCTGATTTTAAGAAAGAGGAATGGAATTGGCTAAGAGATGCAGAAAAAAAAGAAAGAAAAGATGACAATTGCATCAACCAGAGACTGTATCATGACAGGCATGATAGGGGTGATTGATGTAACTCTATGTGTCTATGAATCTCAAACACATAACTGTATTTTATATAGAATAATTATTAATAAAACAGATCAACTGGCATTTCTTGACACAGTATCTTCAGATTTTTCACTAAAATATCAATGTGAGCAAATTAAAAGACAAAAATAATACAGAAAAGTCTGTTACCTGGATGAATTTCTATTAACTCTTAGGCCAAAGCAGGTGGAATAATGCCTGTACTATGGCCTGGCCAGGTTTGGCGTCATGAGATCGAGCATCCCTGCTCTCCTGGCAGCAGCTAGGAAGTGTTTTGACTGCCTCCCCAACCCTGCTCCCCACCCTGGCTTGTAACTGTATCATCAGAATATGTGTTAAGCAGACAACTGGCCCATTATTCCTTGATTACCAAGGGCCTGATGATAGACATGACTAGAAATAATCTCAGATCCCACTTTCTATATCAAAAATAATCAAGAAGCAGATAAAAAGCATCAGTTAGGTTTCTATGCTGTAGCATTGTTTGTAATAGTGGAAAACAAAATTATCTGAAGGCTCAGTAGTCAGGGAATGGTTAAATAAATCATATCCTAGCCAGATGGTATCATATCATATATCCATAATAATCATGTCTTTGAAGAATACTAAGAATAGAAAATTATGCATAATATTAAATGAAAAGAGTAGACAACAAAAATTATATAATATGCCACTATTTTTAATTTAAAAGCAGACATAAGTGTGTATATGTCAAATATTGGTAAAGTGCTAAGTATGCCGACATATTGACAATGGGTAGCTTTGGATCTTAGGAATAAATGTGGTTTTCATTGTCTTTTTTGTTCCATTTAAAAAATTTTTATAATGAATACATAATAAAATTTACAGTAGCTAATGCTTGATAACTACTTACTTTGTGCCAGGCGCAGTTCTAAATACTTCTTATGTATAAACTCCTTCCATCCTCACTGCAGATCTTTGAAGTAGGTACCATAATTGCATCTACTTATCTTACCCTTGGAGGTCCCTGAGACAGAAGTTGAGCAAATTGCTCATTGGCATTTTAGCTCTGGCATCTGAGTATAACCACTGTACACATTGTCTCCCCAGTCTCCTTATTCCACACCTGGAAACAAGGCTTAATGTGAATTCTCACTGAAAGATGGTGGTTTCTTAATAACAGCTTTGGGACGAGGGAGGGGCCAATGTACCAGGTGAGGGGAGAAAAAAAAAAAGAAGGGGGAAAGGGGAAGCAAGAGCCTGAAAGAGAGAAAAAATCTTTTTTCAAAATAGTGCCCTCAGTTCTAGAGCCAAGTCGTTTTAAGGAGAGAAAATAATTAGCTTAATTTAGCTTTGTTTTTTGTGCTTCCTCTGAGAAGAGAGAATGAGGAGTAAAAGAGACTCACGTTAGTTTCATGGTTAGCCACACAAACACCTGTGGAGCTGTATGCTTTAGTGCATACAGATGATGGTTCCTGAAGAGAGTGCTCAGGAGTGGTGGTGTTGGGGGGGCCCTTTTTGAATGAAAGTGCTTCATCCTTCAGGTCACCCACAGATAGCAGATCTTTATCCCCTGTGAGATCTTGGCACTGAAATGGATCAGTGAGACTATGCCTCTTAACTTTCCAGCCCCCATCCCGTTTGTAAGAATCTCTGGTTAAGCTGTTGCTCTCATGGGTTTACTTTTCTTATTTCTGATTTTGTAATGTGAAGCCCTAAATTATTAGTCAGGGCTCTCTGGGAAAACAGAACCAATAGGAGATCTATATATCTATATGAAAGTTTATCAGAAGTCTCACCCGCTGGCGTCTGCAAAGCTACAAAAGTCAGTGGTGTAATTCAGTCCCATTCTGAAGGCTGGAGAATTGGTGAGCTGATGATTTAAGCCTTGATATGAGTTAGAGAGCTGGAGTGTCTGGGGCAGGAAAAGATGTATGTCGCAGCTCAAACAGAAAATTCACGCTTCCTCTGCCTTTTTTCAGGCCCTCAACCGATTGGGTGATGCTCACCTACATTGGTGGCAAAAAGGCAAAGCTTGTTTTAAGCACCCGAGTAATGCTGCATTGTCAGGGTTCAGATCCATTCACTGCTCCTTCAGCAGTCAGCAGTAACTGAGAAGGTTTCTGTGATCATCAGAGATTTGAAGGTCTTACTCTATCTTGTTAAAGAACTGCCCCATCATCTTTCTCCCTTACCACCCAGACCAAATTTAATTGCTTCAAACTCTGATCCTGAGCTCTTTTAGTGCCTCCAGAACCTGATTAAACTTTTAAATGGTTCACTGGGGCTGTAGGCTCTTGTCAACACTAACCTGTTATGGTGCCCTTCGAAGTACTTTTTTCTCCAGTGTTGCAGTGAACTGGGAGATCTTACTTAGCATTTATTAAATAGTAAATAGCTAATTACTCAAAGTAGCTATTTACATATTGAATTTATTTTTCTTGGCATCTTTAATGTCTGATTAACATTTTCTTCCTACAGCTGGAAGATACTTACACAGAATAAAACATTCCCTTATTTAATCTCAAGTGGAATATACGATAAGTGTGATAATTTTAATTTGTGTCATTTATTAGCAGGAGAGACATATCGTACAGGTGGGATGCTCTATCACCCGCCAATTAGCAGGTGGCTTAGAGGGCAAGAGGGAAAACACTTCCACCAAGGGGATTATAGAAGTCACAGAAATAGAAGTTCAGCTATGGGGAAAGTAGAGGAAATGACACTGGGATGTGTGATTTTGGAGACTGGGGACAGAGCTTAAAGCAGTAATAATAACCTGTACAGACATCCTAAGAGAACACTCAAGATAGGAAGTCTGGCACTCTCTTTGTAAAACTCACAACTTCTTTTTCTAATCATAAAAAAAAACAGAAAGTGAGAGCTGAAGGAGACCTTATGAATCTCATGAAAGTTCATTATGTAGATATGGGAACTGAGGCTCAGAGGAGTCTTGCTCAACGTACTTTAAATTAGTACCGTGGACACCGTGTGAAATCCAAGTCTGCTATCTCTTGTTTTGTTGAATTTTAAAAAACTATATATGGCAGCATATTTGTTTTTGTTTTTTTTTATTTTTGCCTCCAACACACTCTTCTGAGTTGGTCCTCTGATGGCCCACATCCGGGTGTTTCGTTTGTTGAAACAGGAAGTATGTCATTCTCTTTAGTTTCCAGCACTGAGTGCAGAATCAATTTTATTAACTGAGAAAGTATTGAGTTGACCAGAAAGTTCGTTTGGGTTTTTCTGCAGCCTCTTATGGAAAAACCCAAATGAACTTTTTGACCAACCCAATATTTTAGACTGATTAAACCCAACATGCTCCTGGAGGCTTTTGGTGACTCCAGCCTTCTTCCCTGAGTGGATGTTTGTAGGGGTGATTTTCCTTGGTATCCTGCCCATTTTCAGATTGGGGAGCTGATACTCACAGGTGGATAGCTGTTGCTGGCTTCTCTGCCTTCGCTCTTTACCCTTCTCCTCACTACTCTGTGCAGTGGAGGCTGATTCATGAGACCTGCACCAATACGCTCTTCTGGATGGCTTCAGTCAATGGTGTGCCCTGATAGGAGATTGGAGGAAGAAGATATTTATTCCTGGGTTCAGATATTTATTCCTCCAGCTTCCTCCCTGAGAAAATGCTTCAAAGTTGACTGTTTCTCTCAACCTAAGGTTTTAGGGTCTCATGGCTTCCTTCTAATCATTAACTTTCCCTTCTAAGCACCCAAAACCACTCCCTTGCCTCACTTCACTGGCTTCAGGAGTGCAAGTGGCTCTGCTGTCATTTATGCAGCTTATGGTGCTATCCCTTGGTTTTCCTACACCCTGCCTCCACATATCTGTAAATAGTTTATTACACCTTCCTCAAATGACCCTATTTGGAGTATATCACATGTCTAATCTTGGACTCAATGCTTGACTACTTAGTACTGTGTTAAAACATAAGTCAAAGGTGCAAAGAGCTGAAATCTCTGCCCTGCAATTTGCCCTACATTGCTGCTCTCCTTAACAACCCTCTAACTCCATCTTCTGTCTCCTCTCATGTTAATCCCATCTTCAGCCTTTGCATCTTGGTTTACCTGGTTTTTTCATGTCACCTCAACTCTCAAGTCTGGTGCAAAGTTATGTTTTTCACTTGGGTTCAATCATGTTTGGGATGATTTCACCTCCTTTCCATGTGTTCCTGGAGGACACCGCCCAGGACTCCCCAGGTCTGCTCCCTTCATGGACCATCCCCTGAAGATAGTTTTGGACAAGTTACAACTGCATTGAGTGAGCCACTTGTGTGTCCCTTTACTTATTTGGAGAAGGTGATGGCACCCCACTCCAGTACTCTTGCCTGGAAAATCCCATGGACGGAGGAGCCTGGTAGGCTGCAGTCCATGGGGTCGTGAAGAGTCAGACACGACTGAGCGACTTCCCTTTACTTATTTACAATAGGAATATTGCTACAAGTGAGCCTACCCTCTTTCTTTCATTTTTGAGAAAGCCATCCCCTCCTATACTACATCAGCTGAAACTTCAATCAACTCCCTGCCATTCGGGTTGGTGTCTTGGCATACATATTTTATGAGGTTACTGGCCCTTAGTCTAACAGAGCAATAACTTTAACAGATGAATTCTTTAAGGTTGGGACCTTGGGTTATATAAAATTAAATGAGTTCCCTGATGTTATCAGTCCTATAAATCCAAAGTTTTGTTGTATTTACATAAAATGAAGGTTCATTAAATTTTATCCTCCTTGTAGTCTATCCCCAAAATGGTATTATAAATTATCTTCTCCTGGAGTTCTTAATGATCCAAAATAGACTCTTTAAGGAGATCTACTGACAGTGTTCTGAAATATAGAAATGCTGCCCTAACTATAGATTTTTTTTTCCACAAAAGGTCTGGCTGCTGCTGTTTGTAGATTTGTCTTGAAATCTGTGCCTGTGAAATATTAAACACTAAATGCTGAGATATAGTGGATAAAAATACTTACATCTCTCTGCCTGCATATCAGGGGACAGGACTTGCTCAGGAAATATTCATGAGAAAGTAAAAGACTGTTGATGAAGCAGGGCTCAGATGCTCCTTAAATGTCAAGTCAGAATCAATAATAGCATTGAGACTTTATCCTAGTGGGAATGGAGTATGAGAATCGAGCACACTCCATTGTGGCTTTCAGAGTAATGAATGGGGGAGGGATTGATAAGACCTGTCAATAAAGTATATGAGTGATTTTTGAGTTCAGTACTAGTGATTGCTAAATACCTGAATATTGATCTCTGACAGATGTTAAGATAGAGAGTTTTCTAGATATCTCACTGAAAAGTAGTTGTGAGTCACAACTACCCTCTAAGATGTTTATGATTCAGAAAGTGTCCTTAGGTTCACTGAGCTGTGAGAGAAGTGTCCTCACAAGAGTAGGCTGAGTAGATTTCAGGGCGCCCTAAGCTACTCCATCACCCAAAAGTCATCAAGGCATTAAGAATGCCCCTACAACGGCTCCCTGCAAGTCACTGTAACTTGAAACTATAGGAAACTATTTTTACCTCACAGCCTTCTGAGCATTGTTTGGAGGAGGAAGGGAAACACCTTCTTGATCTAAGAAAATGTGTTAAAATAGGTGAGGAGTCACTACGATGAATCTGAGAAGTACTGGCTTGCTGGGTCTGATCATGACAGTTGTTGGAGGGTTGGAAAGTTTGGGAGCCGGAGGAAAGGCTGATAGCAGTGTTGCTATGGGCATCTTGAATCAGGACCTAAACATATGGCTGACTTTGAAGTGTTTCCATATCTAAAGTTCTGTAAGAGTATCACCACTAAACCCCGTAACTTCTCATCTCTGTATTCCTAGGTCCAGCCCCTCATTCTCCATAAAGCCTCTTCTGACAAAACTCACCCATTGTAAACTCACTGGACCCACTGAGTAGACACAGACACTTATTTTCCTATCCTATATATTTAGATGACTTGCAATTAGATTATAATCTCATGAAATGAGGGGCGACGTTTCTCAGCCTTCTTTAATTCTCCAACATGAGCTCTGAGTGTGCCTTCTGATAGTACGTTCTTAAAAAATACCCTGGTGGAAGAGTAATAAAATACTTAATAAACACTCTAAATACACTGGTTGTTCAGCTGATCCTGACATTGCCATCATATTCTAGAATATTCTCAGCCAGCTGATGAAGTCAGGCCATTCTGGCCATTAACATTGCTTGGTTTGGGTTCCCCAGCTGGCCCAGTGGTATAGAATCCACCTGTTAGTGCAGAAGATGTGAATTAGATCCTTGGATTGGGAAGATCCTCTGGAGGAGGAAATGGCAACCCATTCCAGTATTTTTGCATCGGAAGTCCCAGGGAGCTTGGCAGGCTACAGTCCGTGGGGTTGCAGAGTCAGACATGACTGAATGACAGCATACACACATTGCCTGGTTTCCTATTTGTCTACTGCTGATATTGTATCAGGCATTTGAGACACTGGAAACATGCTGTACATGCATTTAGAGTTTCAGATGTTCTATAATATGTTATTTCATCTACATATATTGAAGAGTCATGACCCTGTATCCCTCAAATCTTTCTAGTCTTTGGAACTGAGCCTCATGCCAGACCTTGTTATCTAGGACAGGGAATAAAAGGAAACATGTTAGGAAATCTGGCTTAGCTTCAAGCTAGTCCTCTACTCTTCATAATCTGAACTGGTGGCCCTGTTTTTCAGTAGCTTCCATCTCTGAAAGTCTCTGATGCTGTGTCCCTAGTTAGATCTCCTACCTCTGAAATTCAGGATCCTCTTGCTGATCTTAGATTCCTGATGCTACGCTTCCTATCGTCATATTAGCCCAGTTAAGAGTGTTAGGTTGGATCCTAAAGTCTCTGAAAAAATTTGTAATTTTTCACCTGCTGTCTGAATAAAATTTCAGATTCTCATTGTGGCCTATGAGGGCACCCAGCACCCCGCCAATGCCAGTCTGTCTGCTTCTTTTCCTGATGCTCCTCCCAGCAGAGTCTCCATTACTTCTATAATTGCCCATGTGCCTTCACCTTTGATCCTCCTCTTTGGGATAGTTTTCTCTTATTTAACTTTTTCTCAATCTTTAGGTTTCAACTTAGATATTACTTCCTCTGCTAAACTCTGGTCTATTCCCAAGGTGCCACATACTGGCCTTATGGAGTATAATATCACACTGGAGTTGAATATCTTATTTGATTTCTATAGTCCTCATTAAATGCTAAGTTTCATGAGGGCTGAGACCACAGCAGCCTTCTGCACAATTTGATCCCCAATGATCAATACTCTTTTTAATGAGAATGAATATATTGCAAGGATGCATAGATATCAATCTCTCCTACTTAGATCTCCTCTAATTATATTTTGGATTCCTGGGATAATATAGACTCCAGCTGTGATACAAAATGGAGAAATATGTCTGGTTTTCTTTGTAGACTTGTATCTGTCTCATACACACAGAGAGATGTACACAGAGACTGAGAAATGGATAGGAGTGGATGTCAAGAACTCTGGGAAAACCTTACGTTACTTAATGGAAAATATATTTCCTATAAATGTTCTTGGCAAAATGAATTGTTTTTAAACTAAATAAAACTACTTAAAATCAAGGGTCATTTGACAGATCCATAGAACATGGTGATTCCCACATCAGGCTAGGTGTCATCTTAGTAGCCTGTTTTCTCAATGTGTGAAAAGCACTCAGAAAATTCACAGCTTGTCAAATGACAGGGAATCACCTACTCTGGGAAAGTGTTCAGATCCATAAATCGCAGAGCCTTATGTCTCTAATGAAACAAAAACCTACTTTCTTTGATGTGCAAATTTGGAACTTTGCAAAATGGATTTTCATAATGGACTTATTCATGGCTTAGAAAAAACCTGTTGAAGGAGTTGACAGGGAGGGCAAGGATGAAGATGAGATAGATGTAAGGACTATACATTACAAAGTATAATACTTTATCCTTGGGTTTAAAGTATTAATAGGTACACACTAGCCTCTGGGTCTTCTGATATCATTGCAGAGAACAGACACTCTGATGGGCCAAACCAGTAATTCTCCCATGGCTTTTATTTGGCTCTGGAATGTATAGATCTCGAAAACAGTCTGTTGTGACGTCTGAAGTATTCACAGTGTGTCACGGCCTTGCATTTGCGGGAAAGGAGGTGGGTTCTACTGTGAAAGAGAACCGTTTCAGACTACTGCCCTGTAAACAAGGCAGAGTGGACATTGCTGGTGGCAGGCAGCTGAAGCCTGCAGCAGATGCTGCTCTGCATATGGCTGCCTTCTCAGCTTTCAAGAAAACAGGTTACTGAAACCCACCTACCTGTCCTCCATCAGCTGGTGTGTATAGTACACATAAGCTGTGGAGAGGAAAACAGAATATCCTGAAGGGGAGATAAATTGACGCTTTGTTCTTTCAGATGTTATATAACTTACGTCCAGTATGATAGAAGCATCATGTTTTCCAAACACATCTCACTTTGAAACACATACTTACCTGTGCTGAGGCCCTTAGGACTCTGGCTTTCCTTCCTGACTTGTCGTTCTGTTTTGTCATTACAGAAAGTGTGAACTTGGGAGCTTAGCTCTCTGAGACATGAGGGGTAGAGGCGGCTGTCAAAGCCATCAAATAGGCTGAAAGCAGTTCCTCTCCCCTCCTCCACTTTGGCTCTGAACTTCACTGCACACTGCTGTCCCCCAGGGTTCAGGGAGGGACTTGTCCCCAAGGACCAGGACTCTGCTACCCATTTGCTTTCACAGTTGGCAACTTTCCCTAGTCTGATCACCCCTTAAATTTTTGCTCCTGAAAATAATTCAGGTTCAAAAAATGTGAGGGAAATTCACAATTCCATCTATAAACAATTGAACATAGGATTTCATGTTACTCAATGCTCCTAACTTGGGTTTAAAAATTTAAATTTGTTTGTTCTGTTTTCAGTTCTTTTAATCTTTAGACCCTTTTAGGGAAAGATCTGGTAGTTTAGTATACTTTCTCTTTCTCTACTCCAAGTCTGAGCCACCTGTATTCCCACTTTCATCTCTGGAGGAATAAAATGATGTCTTATTTAGGTACTAAACAGTTTGGAAGTCCTCAAGACCTTCCTGTCTGACATCAGTTGCAAATTCAGGACTAATCAAGACCATGCTCAGATTCAATAGTTTACTAGTGTCAACTTAAAAAAAAAAAAAAAAGGACAGTGTGAGAGTTGTGAGTTAAGTTTTCTCTGGGGCAAAATGATGACTGTAGCCTAGGAGACAGCATCTCAGATAGCTCTGAGAAACTGCTCCAAAGAGGCAGGAGAGAAAGTCAGCATACATGTGATTTTGGGGAAAGGGGAGTACATGCAATCAGCATGTTTGTTTTGTTAGTTTGGTTGGTTCTTTTTGCAAAAGATTTCTGCTAGTCATGAGGAGCACTCATCACCACTGAAGGATTTTATTGCTTTTCTGGATATGAAGAGATATAAGAATTATATATATATATATTTTTTTTTTTTTTTAATTTTATTCTTTATATTTTGGGGCTCCAAAATCACTGCAGATGGTGATTGCAGCCATGAAATTAAAAGATGCTTACTTCTTAGAAGGAAAGTTATGACCCTCTTAGACAGCATATTAAAAAGCAGAGACATGACTTTGTCAACAAAGGTCCATCTAGTCAAGGCTATGGTTTTTCCAGTGGTCATGTATGCATGTGAGAGTTGGACTATAAAGAAAGCTGAGTGCCGAAGAATTGATGCTTTTGAACTGTGGTGTTGGAGAAGACTCTTGAGAGTCCCTTGGACGACAAGGAGATCCAACTAGTCCATCCTAAAGGAGATCAGTCCTGGGTGTTCATTGGAAGGACTGATGTTAAAGCTGAAACTCCAATACTTTGTCCACCTCACATGAAGAGCTGACTCATTTGAAAGGACCCTGATGCTGGGAAAGATTGAGGGCAGGAGGAGAAGGGGACAACAGAGGATGAAACAGTTGGATGGCATCACTGACTCAATGGACATGGGTTTGGGTGGACTCCAGGAGTTGGTGATGGACAGGGAGGCCTGGCGTGCTGCGGTTCATTGGGTCGCAGAGTCGGACACCACTGAGCGACTGAACTGAACTGAACTGAAGAATTGGGTTCATAAAATCAGCTCCCAAAGACATCTAACTATCTGAAGACCTGTTCTGCCAGTTTTTCTCAGAGCACAGAGTGCCTCATTTCTGCCCTCCACCCTGAGAGTCTTTCAAGGAGGTGTTGAAAGTCAGCAGCTGCCACAGCACATGATTTAATTCTTGTGGAGGTAGATGGCAAGTGCCAATGGCAAGTGCCAATTTGTAGTTGACACTGGAAGGACTCACAGAACTCATTCAGGACTGTGGTTTATTACAGCAAAAGAATTCAGAATACAGTCAGCCAAGGGCAGAAGGCCGTAGGACAGGGCCTGGGGAAGATGCAAGCAAGGAGCTCTGTTTCTCTCTCTCAGCGACACTATGTGGACAGTGTTTACTTGTCTCAGTAACAACGTGTGACAATACACACAGAGTATTGACAACCAGGGGAGCTCACCTGACCCTCGGGGTTCAGAGTGTTACTGGGGCTCAGTCGTGTAGACATGCTTGACCACCAGGGTATCTGACCTTAGATTCCAGCTCCTTCAAAGGTTGAACTGATACTGTAAATCTCATTTTCAGCATAGACTATCTGGCATGTCCCAAGTTTGTAAACAGACACTCTTATCAGGCAGGACATTCAAAAGACTTAGAGATTACTTCTTAGAAGCCAACACAAAAGCCAAACCTATCTTTGAGCAAGATTCATCCTGTGCTGCATAGGTACTTTTATGCCTCCAGTTAAAAATGTTTTGGGTCTTTTACAACTTTTGGAAATTTTCTTGTTATTATTTCTATTTTATATTTTTCACCAGTGGAAATGTTTTAGTCTGAGATGTTTTAGTCATGTCTGACTCTTTGTGACCCCAATGGACTGTAGCCCACCAGGCTTCTCTGTCTTTGGGGATTCTCCAGCCAAGAATACTGGAGTGGGCTGCCATGCCCTCCTCCAGGGGATCTTCCCAACCCAGGGATCGAACCCATGTCTTCCGCATTGCAAGTGGATTTTATACCCTCTGAGCCAACAGGGAAGCCCTTTATCCAGTGGAAATGTTTTAGTTTGAGATAAATGAAGATTTGGGATCTCATTCTTGAAAACCTCCCTACTGGCTGGTATGTTTCAGAAGGCAAGTCTCGGGGCTGAATTCTGTCACACATACAAGCTCTTATTGTCAGACCAGTGAGAAATAAATTTTTAAGAGTGCCAAAATATTTTTAAAACTCAATATTAAGTCTCGGCTCTCTTTCTTTTTAAGACATTCTCCCAACCTTAAGAAAACGTTCATTTGAGGCAGATAGGAAAATATTCTAACTTCACAATTCAGGTAAGTAATTAGGTGATAGAATCATTTTGAGCCTAAACACAGAACCCATGTGTTCTAGGGCCAGGGAACCCATTCTGAAGGTTGTAGCTTGCTGTTGTACTCGGATTTTTACACTCTGTGTGTGCTGTGCTGTGCTGTGCTCTGCTTAGTCGCTCAGTCATGTCTGACTCTGCAACCCCATGGACTGTAGCCCGCCAGGCTCCTCTGTCCATGGGGATTCTCCAGGCAAGAATACTGGAGTGGGTTGTCATGCCCTCCTCCGGGGGATCTTCCCAACCCGTGTCTCCTGCATTGCAAGTGGATTCTTTACCATCTGAGCCACCAGGGAAGCCCAGGAATATACTGGAGTGGGTAGTCTATCCCTTCTCCAAGGGATCTTCCAGACCCAGGAATCGAAGCAGAGTATCCTGCATCGCAGGCAGATTCTTTGCTGACTGCACTACCAGGGAAGCCTACGCTCCATCTAGCAAATGCGGAAGGTATATAATACATGTATATAGATATATGATGTTTTGCCAATCTTGAATTCATTTCAGCAGCGGAAAACCATTTTTTATGCTAATTATAAAACCCTTCAGCAATGGTGAAACCTTCAAGAGAGTTGATACTGTTGGCTCTCTGGAGTGTAGATTCTTGATTATTCTTTCAGATGCTAACTAAACACTCCATAGTATGTATCCTACTTAGAATACATTGAATGTTAACTAAATAACGCCCCTAGGATATACACAAACTCTGACCTGTGACTATTAACACACTGTCTTTAGACAATATAAAAGGCCTTTCTAGAGAAGGCTGTTTATTCAGTTCTTCTGATTTCAAATTCACCTGGATTCTGTTGCTTTCTTTCTTTCTTTTTTCCCTTCAATGTTCCAGTTTTGTATAAGACCCCTTGGGTCCTCACATCTTTCTTTCATTCTCATTTCACTGGCCTAATCTGAGTTTCTCTTGAACAGGTCCTAGGACACACTCACAGGTGAGAAAGTATCACTTATTCTGGCAAATTTTGTGGGTCATTTTTAAAGCACTTAAAGCATCCCACATTTATAGCTTCTCTATTCATTCACAAAATTTTTACAAAATCCTATTCTTTGTCAGTAAACTCTTATTTTTAACGAGAGTGCTCCTGAAAGACTGGTCCATAGAACACTGGTCTGCAAGACCCAAACTATTTTCACAGTAACTAGGATGTTATTTGCCTTTTACATGGTATTGATATTTGCAGTGATGGTTTGTAAACTTCTAGTATATTAATGATCAAGGCAGTGGCATCAAACTGAAGAATGGTTACTCTGGTCTTTCCAGTTTAAATTTTTTAAAAAGCCATTTCTCTTTTAAAAAGCCATACAATTTATTAATTTTATTAAACCTGACCTTTGAGCAAACAGCTTTTTACTATTTTGTGTAACAAAATAGGAAGTATACATAAAATATTTTTGCTTTATGATGAAGTATGAGGGCTATCATGAGGTTGAGTTGTGTGCTGAACTATTGGCTTTTTGCACAGAATACCATTTTTCCTTGACAGAACCTCTGATGCCGAAACTATGGTTGTTAAGATTTGTGTACTTTACAGACATTTCCTTAAAAATCTCATTTCGAGAAAACAAACTACCATATTTATTGCCAAGGATACAATTGGAAATTTTAAAGTAAAATATATTTTTGAAAATATGTGTCTTAACTTGGGCTTGAAACCTGCAGAAAGGAACGACAGCCCACTCCAGTATTCTTGCCTGGAGAATCCCATGGACAGAGAAGCCTGGCGGGCTGCAGTCTATGGGGTCACCAAGGGAGGGACACGACTGAGTGACTAACATTTTGGGCTTGAAAACTTCCCCATTCTTAAAGATTTTTCTGATAATCTCAATGATGATACAAAGGTGATGTTTTGGTATTGTATAGTGAAATATGTTAATGTTTGGAAGATGAGTGTAACTCAGTAAACCAATATTTTCTAAAAAGTATCAACATATAATGTCACAGAATTACGTGTAGTAAGAGGACCACTTGATGTACAAGATAGACCAATTGATTTTAATGTAATAGAGTAACAATGTTTACTTAGACAATTTAAGTTTCCATATTGTAACTAAACTTTAAAAAACTTCTGCTTATTGAGTTTTGATATAGCTTAAAAAAATAATATCCACAATCATTTGAAAAGAGCTATGAAAATGTCTCCTTTTTTTCAGTATCAGTGTATGTCTTTTGAAGTCACATATTTTTCAAATACTTTAGCAAGAGTAGTAAGCCAGACATCAAAGATATTTGCAAAAATGTGAAACATTGCCCCTCTTCTCACAATTCTTTTCTTTGGAAAATATAATTATTTTTTGTAAAAACTATGTCATTTTCTTTAAAAATAATAAAAAAGGTTTATCATCATTAATTTTAAGTTAATACATATTTTTGAATTTTTTAGTGTTAAATGTTAAATGTCATAAAGTAACAAATGCAACATTCACCATCATTAGTAGTGACAATTTTTTTTTTCTCATGATGAGAACTGTTAAGATCCACTCTCTTCAGTTCTGTTCAGTTCAGTTCAGTCACTCAGTCATGTCCGACTCTTTGCGACCCCATGAATCACAGCACGCCAGGCCTCCCTGTCCATAACCAACTTCCGGAGTTTACTGCGACTCACGTCCATCGAGTTAGTGATGCCATCCAGCCATCTCATCCTCTGTCGTCCCCTTTTCCTCCTGCCCCCAATCCCTCCCAGCATCAGGGTCTTTTCCAATGAGTCAACTCTTCGCATGAGGTGGCCAAAGTACTGGAGTTTCAGCTTTAGCATCATTCCTTCCAAAGAAATCCCAGGGCTGATCTCCTTCAGAATGGACTGGTTGGATCTCCTTGCAGTCCAAGGGACTCTCAAGCGTCTTCTCCAACACCACAGTTCAAAAGCATCAATTCTTTGGCACTCAGGTTTCTTCACAGTCCAACTCTTACATCCATACACGACCACTGGAAAAACCATAGCCTTGACTAGACAAACCTTTGTTGGCAAAGTAATGTCTCTGCTTTTCAATATGCTATCTGGGTTGCTCATAACTTTCCTTCCAAGGAGTAAGCATCTTTTAATTTCATGGCTGCAGTCACCATCTGCAGTGATTTTGAAGCCCAAAAAGATAAAGTCTGACACTGTTTCCACTGTTTCCCCATCTATTTCCCATGAAGTGATGGGACCAGATGCCATGATCTTTGTTTTCTGAATGTTGAGCTTTAAGCCAACTTTTTCACTCTCGTCTTTCACCTTCATCAAGAGGCTTTTGAGTTCCTCTTCACTTTCTGCCATAAGGGTGGTGTCATCTGCATATCTGAGGTTGTTGACATTTCTCCCGGCAATCTTGATTCCAGCTTGTGCTTCTTCCAGCCCAGCATTTCTCATGATGTACTCTGCATATAAGTTAAATAAGCAGGGTGACAATATACAGCCTTGATGTACTCCTTTTCCTATTTGGAACCAGTCTCTTAGCAACTTTTAAATATGTGACACAGTATTATTAACTGTAGTCACTATGCCCTGCATCACATCCCCATGATTGATTTATTTTATAACTGGAAGTTTGTACCTTTTGACACTTTTTGTTCTTTACATTTCTTCTTGATGAGGTAGTAGATCCTTTAATAATTCTTTCAGACAGGTTTGACTGTGGATGATAAATTCTCTAAGTCTTTGATGCTTCAGGAGTGAATGATACTTCAGATTTTTATTTTCACAGTTTCACTTATTGTGTTACTTTCTATCTCTATTTTTGCTGATGAAAAATCTAACTGATGTCTCTGTAGACAATCAGTGTTCTCTTGGATCTAAATACCTGGATTAGGCACACTAGCAGATTTTTTTTTTTTTTTGAGATGTTTTGGGGGCAGATGTTGTTTCTAAATCCTACTGTGTAGACAAATGTCAAGTTTGCTTCTGAATTAGGCTTATGTCTCTGGGCCTATCACTGTTCCCAACCCATAAGAGGTGTTCAAGACAATTGTTTGTTCTTGTTGTTTGTTTTATTTTTTAGTAAAGAACCAATGAATGAATGAATGAATCATTAAACCTCATCAATTTTGTGGGCAATTATTATAAAACTGAAACTTCTTGATAGTGGAGGTGTTGCTGAAGGATGTTAATTTGAGAGTCTAGACTCTGAAGCTTTGTGGAGCACAAAGACAAACTGAGAAGTCGATTTGGTGGTTAGGATTGGTAAAAATCTATGGGATGCCATTCATGTTGCAAAAGATCGCTAAATGTTGCTTGCTAAATTTTGCTGACTTGGCTGCAGTGGGATTCTGACCCACTGTGATCAGAAATGGTGCCTCTACACTCCATACCTAGGAGTGAGGTCCTCAGAAATACTTCAGGACTTTGAGTCCAGGCTTGAGTGAAAAGCAAGTCAGGAACAGAAGAGATCAGAACCCACTAGTCAATGAAACACAAACTGATGTGAGAGAAAAAAGATCTTAACCAAAACAAGGGTGCATGATGTCGGGACAGGTTACCTGGTTCAACTACAATGTCAGATCAGATATTAGCTTGACTTTACTATGATACCATGATGATTTATTCTGAAAACTGAATTCACATTTTGAAAAAAATTCTTAATGCCATTTCTTTAAAAATCAGTTTGTGTAGGTGGTCAATACCAGATGTTAGCAAAATCTTATTATCTATTTCTGCTTATTAATCTCACACCCTCGTTCTGATAACCTGCTATAGGACTTTGTAGAGAATATTGTTTGGATTAGCAATAATTTCTAAAATATCTTTTAGCCACTGGAGATATGTAGGCTATTATATCTCTGCTTAAATCACAGATACACTCACACACACCCCCACACCCCTAAGCAGACTCCCATACACATATACAGAGGCATACACCCCTGTAAGTACTTAAGGAAAAGTCTAGGGATGTGTATTATCAGATGTAGAAACTCAAAGCAAAATTTTTGATGTCAGTGAACTAAAATTTTGTCTTCCCCCAAGCCCCTTAAAAAAGGCGTATAATGTTTAGAACCATGTAGAAGAATACCCTGCCTCTCTTTCCTCTCAATCCAGGTTGAGTTAAGCGCTGTGTGGTCACATTCTTGGTTCTATGTATGATTGAATCCTACTGCACTCCTTGTTGTTGATTGTTGGTTAAGTCATGTCTGACTCTTTGCAACCCCATGGGCTGTAGCCACCAGGCTCCTCTGTTCATGGGATTTACTGGAGTGAGTTGCCATTTCCCACTCCAGGGGATCTTCCTGACCCAGGGATTGAACCCATGTCTCTTGTTTGACAGGTAGATTCCTTACCACTGAGCTACCTGGGAAGCCTGTATTACTCTCCTTGTGCTGTGCTTAGTCGCTCAGTCATGTCTGACTCTTTGAGAACCCATGGACTGCAGCCTGCCAGGCTCCTCTGTCCCTGGGGTTTCTCCAGGCAAGAATACTGGAGTGGGTTTCCATGCCCTCCTCCAGGAGATGTTCCCAACTCAGGGATTGAACCCAGGTATCCTACATTGCAGGTGGATTCTTTACCATCTAAGCCACTAGGGAAGCTCAAGAATACTGGAGTGCGTAGCCTATCCCTTCTCCAGATCTTCCCAACCCAGGAATCAAACAAGGGTCTCGTGCATTGCATGTGTATTCTTCACTAGCTAAGTTACCAGGAAAGCCCTATTACACTCCTTACCTGTATTATTTATCTCTGAGCTTTTCCCTAATATCAAGCTCCTTTCCCTCACCCCATTGTTGCAAACAACGGGGTTGGGCGCGTGGGGAGGGGGTGTTCATTCTTTAACAGCATTTGTGTTTGTGATTGTCTTTGACCCTAATCTCTTTCTCTGAGTACTAGGGTCAAAATTTTGTTCTAGTCTGGAAGTGGTGATGAACATTTGCCTTTAAAGCCCTCACTGGGAAAAGCTTGGTTTCTCTTAGAAGCTGACCTCCCCAGCTCCCATCTCACACCTGCTTCCAGCTGCCACATTTCATGAGCCTGCTGTGCTAAAACACATTAAAATGGCAGGCACTGACAATTTCACATAATCCCCAAAGCCAGGGAAGATGGATCAAGGGAAAGTTTACCCAGTGAACATCAAGCTGAAGAAAAGGTGAAAGAATTCAGCTCTTTATTAGCAGTTTTGAGTTCTCCATCGAGGAGCTGAGAAAGCCTGCCTCTGTGAATCTGAGCCAGGGCACTAGGTGCTGTGCTCTACGTGGCTGCTAGTGAAAATGACACTCACAGGCAACACTCAAGTGTACAGAAAACTAGTTGTATTTCTACAAAACCCAACTCCAATTGCTAAGTCAGTTTAAAATCCCAATCAGGGCATTTTCCATTTTCAAATACTCTCTTTTCTTCCAGAACAGTGTGTGGACAGGGAATGAGAAGTTCCAAGGTAATGAGGAGGATGTATGTGCCTTGTAGATGCTCCCAGCTCCCTGCGCCCTTACTGGCCTCTGCTGAGACACCTCTTCTGTCTGTGGCTGCAGTTATCAACTGTCCCCAAAGCCTCCCAGTTGATGGAGGACACTGTTGCTCCCACCCAGGGTACCTCCCCTGCCCCTGGCTGCTGGACCACCTGTTGACCACGTAGGCATCCTGTCTCAGTTCTCATGTACTGTCTGAAGCGCAGTGACATTATTTAGAGTTGGACACAAGTTAGCGGCTAAAGAACAACAACTTTTCACTGTATTTGCTTTATACATTTCTGCTGAAATATCTAAAATAAATGATAGACTGTGATATTTCATCACTAAATACTTTAGAAGGAACTCCCCCTCCCCCAAATAAAGACATTTTCCTATTTAACCACCTACTTAAACTTATATTATCATCCATAGTATCACCGACTCAATGGACATGAGTTTGAGTAAGCTCCAGGAGATGGTGATGGACAGGGAAGCCTGGCGTGCTGCAGTCCATAGGTTCAAAAAGAGTTGGACATGACTGAGCAACTGAACAGAACAGATAAGCCTTTACTATTAACTGATATCCCATCCATATTTAAATGTCCTCCATTAACCTTTAAATGCCTTTTGGTGTTGGTGTGTTCAAAGTGGGGTCCAGTTAAGGTCCACACACTAGCTTTGGTTGCTGCCTCTTAAAAGTTTCTCGCCAGGAACTGATGTGCCCACCGCCGTCCCCTTTCCCCCGTGCCATGTTCCTATTGGGCAGACCTAGCAGGTTATCTTATAGAAAAGCCCACCGTCTAGATTTCTCAAACTTCTTCCTGGTTTAACTTGCTCCTCTCAGAGCTGCTATTCCCATTAGCTGGAAATAAGATCTACTACATGGATTAGAAGTACAATTTCTACAGGGCTTCTTTGGTAGCTCAGATGGAAAAGAATCTCCTTACATTGCAGGAACTCCGGGTTCCATTCCTGGGTTGGGAAGGGACTGGCTACCCACTCTGGTATTCTTGCCTGGCGGATCCCATGGACAGAGGAGGCTGGTGGGCTATAGTCCATGGGATTGCAGAGTCAGACACGACTGAGTGACTAACCCTGTCACTTTCACGACAATTTCTACAATTAGAGAGACTATTTCAGGGGTGAGGGACAGGGGCTATGAGTCTGGTTGATTCACCCTTGGTGAGTCTGCTATTGATTACTGTGTGAAGGTGATCCTTGTTCACTTCTAAAGTACTATATATATATATATATATTTTTTTTTTTTGCAGTATTTTCCACACTTTATAATTTCAATTAATTCTGGAATCTAACTTGGACATGTGTACTCACTGAATAAGTCAGCTTTCACTTTAGGACATTGCTCAGGTTCCATAGAATACTGAATGCAGGCATTTAACCAATACAAAAAGATAAATGGTGCTTTAGACAGTGCATTCAATATATTTTTGAAATTAAATTAAAGTTACTGTTTTTTGCTAAGGAGACATCTAGACTACTCCTTTGATTCATTTCCCCCACTCCCTGTAACCTTCAATTTTTTGTCTAATCATATTCCCAGAGCAGCTGGGTATATACATCTTACCTTACCAACACTTCAGAGATCGTAAGAGCAAGGTCACAGATTGAAGGTTTTTCTCCTCTTCGTGTTTCTGCAACACACACCAACATATACACATATGCAAAGAGAGAAAAAGAGTTGCACAGTAAACATACCTCATTTACTCAGTTTTATGAGGAAGTTTTCACATAACACTGATTATAAGGACAGGTATCACTATCAGTGTGTACAACGTGTACATCTCTGTGTGTGTGCGTATCATACATTTAAAAAGATAATTCAAATCTAAAATGCGCCTTGCAAGTGACTGCATTTTAGAATCAAGGGAATGTGTGAGTATACCTGCTTGAGATCAGCTGTGTGAAAAAATAGTCTTTCCTTTATATTCTGTATGTTTATGTACTTTTCTATATAGCGGTCTTGATGTCTTAATAATTTTTATAGTAATTTTGTTTTCACTGAGAGTAGCACTTTGTTGTAGGGACATGTGGCCTGGCTTCACTGATCTGCAAACGACACCCCCTCTGAGTACTATTATCATCCAGACGGTTTTCTTACTGAGCAGTTATGAAGGTTTATGACCAAGTTATAAACAGGAGAAGGGAGCTTATGTTAATGAGGTCAACACTGTTTCTGTTATGCCTTTGACTTATTAAACAGTCCCCCAAAGGGAATACCTTTTCCAAATGGGCTAAACAGAGAGATAAACTTTTACTAGCTGAAGACTTAAACTACAAGTGTACTTAATGATGTAACTAACGTTACATGGAACCATGCAATGACACCAATGTCATAGGAATTATTAGAGTAATATTTATTTATGTATTTGTATAGATAGTTATTTCTGTGACTGTCTCAGTCAGCTTGGGTTGCCATAGCAAAACTCCATGGACTGGATAACTTAGCCAACAGGAACTTGTTTTTACATAGTTCTGGAAGCCGGAGAGTCTAAGATCAAGGTCCCAGCCAATTCGATTTCTCCCTTCCTGGCCTGCCGGATGTCATCTTCTCATGCTGTCCTTACATGGCAGGGAGAGGGTGAGCAGGCAATCTTTCTGGGCATGATGAGGGCCCCACACCTGTGATCTCCTCTAGTCTTGATCTCTGTCCGAGGACCCCACTTCCAGATACCCTCACTTTGCAGGTTATATCTTCATCATACAAATTTGGGGAGGATATAATCATTCCTTAAGAATCTTAATATGGGAAGTGGGTGAATGGGATGGAAAAAATAGATCTATTTTATTAGACTGACTGGTTTACCTATCAGCCTCTGGAGATTTAGAGACTTCCCTGTAGCTCAAACGGTAAAGAATCTGCCTGCAATGCAGGAGACCAGGGTTCGATCCCTGGGTAGGGAAGATCCTCTGGAGAAGGGAATGACAATCCACTCCAGTATTCTTGCTTGGAGAATCCCATGGACAGAGGAGCCTGGCTGGCTACAGAGTCGGACATGACTGAGCAACTAACACACACACACTCTGGTGATTGAGGTTGTATGTGCCTTATTCTGACACTGCTGAGTTCTGTATGAGAGGAGATGCCCTGGCCACCGTCCGGTCATACTTGATTGCATGAGAATGTGCCTATCACCGATGAGTTTGTGTAAAAGCAGACATTACAGAAAAGTTCAAATATTGAGTATATGGTTGATAGTCTATTAGACTAGCTCATTCTAGCACAGTGAACAAGAGCATGCTGGTTGCAGTTTTGTTGTCAATATTTCCATGGTTTATCAATTTACAATTATAGTCTTAGCTCAGGATTTGTACAGCTTTTGATAAGGAAGCCACCAGCTTGCATTTGGGTGGGGTGGGTAACCAGACAGCTGCTCATGCATACCAATGAGGATTTTGTCGATGCAAGTCTGGAGAGCCCTTTAAAAAATTCAGCCCTTAGTGCCTACTTTGAGCTTGGATGTGATATGTGATATGAGACCACTTAACCAGCAAGTTTACCTCTAATTTTAGCTTCACCTGAATTAAAACTGGTGTGATATTGCATACTGCTACAGACATTAGCAACTTTAAAGTGCAGAAAGAAAGAACCGGAAATTAAATGCGGTCCAAGGGAAGAATCACAAGACTGCCACTGGTGGTTTGGTGTTGTTGTCAAAATTTCAGGAAATCTCTGATGAATATTAGGATAAAAGAGATAATTTGCTTCTTCACAGGAACACATTTTTAATGCCATTTATTTCCTACTTTGGCAGTTTAAGACAATCTGCCCACACACAAAGGAAGCAAAACAAAACAAAACACACTGTTTGGGGAATTGATTCTCCAACAAATCCCTGTTGAATAAGCCAGGGTCCCCAGTAAAAAAGTATGCTTTATACCTCCTGCCTACTCCCCAAACATCTGACCGTTGGGCTGATGTTCCATCAAACCAAACAGCTGGACAGGCCATTGCGCCCTTTTGTTTTGACTAGCCCAGGGGTATAAGCTTTGTCTTTTGTGTGTGTGAGGGAAGGGAAAATACAAGGTTTCTATATCATCTCCTAGATTATTGAAGAGACCACTCCCTGACACTCAAGTGCCAATAAAGTGAATGGAGACTAGCTGTTCTCATTGACTATACAGAATGATGGCAGATAGGAAAAGGGACAGTTACAACTGGGATAATAGTCACAAAACAACAAAATGAAGAATATCCTATAGTTGTGGGTATGCATGCTCAGATCAGATCAGATCAGTCGCTCAGTCATGTCCGACTCTTTGTGACCCCATGAATCGCAGCACGCCAGGCCTCCCTGTCCATCACCAACTCCCGGAGTTCACTCAGACTCACGTCCATCGAGTCAGTGATGCCATCCAACCATCTCATCCTCTGTCGTCCCCTTCTCCTCCTGCTCCCAATCCCTCCCAGCATCAGAGTCTTTTCCAATGAGTCAACTCTTCGCATGAGGTGGCCAAAGTACTGGAGTTTCAGCTTTAGCATCATTCCTTCCAAAGAAATCCCAGGGCTGATCTCCTTCAGAATGGACTGGTTGGATCTCCTTGCAGTCCAAGGGACTCTCAAGACTCTTCTCCAACACCACAGTTCAAAGGCATCAATTCTTTGGTGCTCAGCCTTCTTCACAGTCCAACTCTCACATCCATACATGACCACAAGGAAAAACCATAGCCTTGACTAGACGAACCTTTGTTGGCAAAGTAATGTCTTTGCTTTTGAATATGCTATCTAGGTTGGTCATAACTTTTCTTCCAAGGAGTAAGCATCTTTTAATTTCATGGCTGCAGTCACCATCTGCAGTGATTTTGGAGCCCAGAAAAATAAAGTCTGACACTGTTTCCACTGTTTCCCCATCTATTTCCCATGAAGTGATGGGACTGGATGCCATGATCTTTGTTTTCTGAATGTTGAGCTTTAAGCCAACTTTTTCACTCTCCACTTTCACTTTCATCAGGAGGCTTTTGAGTTCCTCTTCACTTTCTGCCATAAGGGTGGTGTCATCTGCATATCTGAGGTTGTTGATATTTCTCCCAGCAATCTTAATTCCAGCTTGTGCTTCTTCCAGCCCAGCATTTCTCATGATGTACTCTGCATATAAGTTAAATAAGCAGGGTGACAATATACATGCTCAGTCAGGTCCAGCTCTTTGTGACTCCATGGACTATAGTCCATCAGGCTCCTCTGTCCATGGAATTTTCCAAGCATGAAATACTGGAGTGGGTTGCCATTTCCTACTCCAGGAGATCGTCCTGACCCAGGGATTGAACCTGCATCTCCTGCACTGGCAGGTGGATTCTTTACCACTGAGCCATCTGGGAAGTCCAGTCCTATAGTTAGTGAAGGCTAATTATGCAGGAATTTATGGTATTAATTAACAAATCAAATCATTTTGCACTAGGAAGTGTTATAAGACTTAAAGACCCAAAAGTGTTAAAGTGTTGTCTTTACCTTCAAGGGATTAGCTGAGAAGCATGTCAATATGCAGACACAAGTATTATATTCACTGTGATATAAGTTTTTACCATATACAAGAGAGACTCTTAGGAGCAAGCCAGCCTCCTTACTGGGGAAATCAGGAAAGGCTTCAGAGGAGAAATAGAGTGAAATACTGGGGGGAAAAAAACCACAAAAACATCACAAAGCAGTATATGTTAAATAAAAATGAAGAAACCAAGTATCTACTGAATAGGATCTTAGAGAGGGGAAAACCAACTTCTATTTAGAAAGGGGAAATAACATAAAAGAGGGGGAAATGGAAGTGGCCTCGAGTAATATTTGTTGTATCGTTGGAAGGTGAAAGGGTTGTTCAACCTGAGCTATTCTAACACATCCTTAGTTCCTGCTTGTGCACACAATCTTTGGGGGACCAGGCCTAGTGATGTGAGGATAATTGGGGCAACAGAAGGCTGTAAAGTTGTAACCATCTTGATATATATGGAGATGAGAAGATAAAGCTAAGTCAGCCCAAACTGGGCTTGTAATTGACATTTGGTTTCCCAGTATTTTGTTATTTTTCTGCTTTAAAAAAAATTAATATACTTCTCTAGAAACACATATAGAATTAGCTTATTATCCACTACAGTGTAGTTTCCTATAAAATAGCATGAAGTAGAACTTACATCGGAGAAGGCAATGGCACCCCACTCCAGTACTCTTGCCTGGAAAATCCCATGGACAGAGGAGCCTGGTAGGCTGCAGTCCATGAGATCGCTAAGAGTCGGACACGACTGAGCGACTTCACTTTAACTTTTTACTTTCATGCATTGGCGAAGGAAATGGCAACCCACTCCAGTGTTCTTGCCTGGAGAATCCCAGGGACGGGGGAGCCTGGTGACCTGCCGTCTATGGGGTCGTACAGAGTCGGATACGACTGAAGCGACTTAGCAGCAGCAGCAGCAGAACTTACATAGTAGCAACTATATTATGGTACTAGACAAGAGGGAGAAATGTGAAATTTGTCTCATTTGAATATAAATTCATGGGAGGAAATCTTAGTTTACATTTTGAGTTTGAGTCTATATCTCTTAAATCATTCCCAAGAAATCTTTGAGTAAATGTCCTTGGATTGCTGAGTGATTGCTTCCTCTCTGAGCCATAACCAAAGTATTCTTACCACTATTAAAAATGGATTTGGGGTTAGGCAGACTATGTGATCTTAAATAAGTAAGTGTTAGTTGCTCAGTCGTGCCCGACTCTGCGACCCAATGGACTGCAGCCCACCAGGCTTTTCTGTCCAAAACATTTTCCAGGCAAGGATACTGGGGTGGGTTGCCATTTCCTTCTCCAGGGGATCTTCCCAACCCAGGGATTGAACCCAGGTCTCCTGCACTGCAGGCAGATTCCTTACCAACTGAGCTACAAGGGAAGCCATGTGATCTTAATGATCACTTAATAATTAATCCTTAATGTAACCTGAAGTAGGGGACAGATTTGTCAGCTTTCTTCAAGGATACCTCTTTCCAACTGAGGAAATTCTTCATGGTTAGTCAGCTAGACACTCACTCATGCAGGCCCCAAATGGTAATGTCTGAATGTGAGTGTTTGTGTTTTCTGGATGTGTGCAAGCCTTTTGTGGGAATAAAACCCAAACCCCAAAATCTGTAAATGATTTGATGCCTTAAATAGAGGCCTAAATTGGTATATCACATTGGTTACATTTTTATCAATACTTTCTTCTCAATATTAGACTAATTCTCTTATGCACAACAATGCAGGCTTTATAGGTAAGTTTTGTCATGTGATGGAAAGATCCCAGAGTTATAAAAGTGTTTGAATGAACTTCTGGGATTCCCTGGTGGCTCAGAGGGTAAAGCGTCTGCCTGCAATATGGGAGACCTGGGTTCAATCCCTGGGTCAGGAAGATCCCCTGGAGAAGGAAATGGCAACCCACTCCAGTATTCTTGCCTGGAGACTCCCATGGACAGAGGAGCCTAATGGGCTACAGTCCATGGGGTCATAAAGAGTCAGACATGACCAAGAGACTTCACTTCACTTTCACTTGAATGAATTTCTAGTTCCTTCAATTCAGTTCAGTCGCTCAGTTGCGTCTGACTCTTTGTGACCCTATGGACTGGGATCCATGCACGCCAGGCACACCAGGCTTCCCTGTCCATCACCAACTCCGGGAGCTTGCTCAAACTCATGTTCATCGAGTCAGTGATGCCATCCAACCATCTCGTCCTCTGTTGTCCCCTTCTCCCCCTGCCTTCCATCTTTCCCAACATCAGGGTCTTTTCCAGTGAGTCAGTTCTTCTCATCAGGCGGCCAAAGTATTGGAGCTTCAGCTTCAGCATCAGTCCTTCCAGTGAATATTCAGGACTGATTTCCTTTAGGATTGACTGATTTGATCTCCTTGTTGTCCAAGGGACTCTCAAGAATCTTCTCCAACACCACAGTTCAAAAGCATTAATTCTTTGATGCTCAGCTTTCTTTATAGCCCAATTCTCACATCCTTATATGACTACTGGAAAAACCATAGCTTTGACTAGATGGACCTTTGTTGGCCAAGTAACATCTCTGCTTTTTAATATGCTGTCTAGTTTGGTCATAGCTTTTCTTTCGAGGAGCAAGTGTCTAGTTCCTTAGCTGTGCCTTGAATTACCTCTAAGACCTCAGGTAAGTTGCTTCATTTGGGGGGACTTTGTTTTCTTCTTGTTTCAATGGAATGAGTAAAACTAGTTGTTAGTACAAATCCTTTATTTTCAATAGTTTTTGGTTCTAGGAGTTCTGTGCAAAAACCAGAGCAGTCTTAGTTTCAGAAATGAGATTTTAGAAATCTATTGTTAGGGACATTTATATCATTTGATTCCTACAGTGTCTAATTCAAGTTGACTATCAGGAAACAGCTCTCCATCTTCCTGTTGAGAGACTGATATGGAGTTTGGCAGTATTGCCTAAAGAATTCCAAAGAAGTTGAGTTATATAGAACCAAACAGGAGAAGACAATTTGTGTAAGGTCATATGTGTCATGTGGGTGACAAAACATTTCCAAGATAAAGTCATTTTTCCCCTACAACTCTTGGCTATGTCAGAGGAATTTTGTTTCTGCTAGTATTTCTATTACAGATAATAATTTCTATTATAGATAATTTACCTTATGATGGCAGAAAATTAACAGGAATTTATGACCCTTTGGTAAAGAGGGGTAGCTCTGGTATATAGAGGGCTTCCCTGGTGGCTCAGATGGTAAAGAATCTGCCTGCAGTGCAGAAGGCCTGGGTTCTATCCCCAGGTTGGGAAGACCCCCTGGAGGAAGCCACAGAAACCCACTCCAGTATCCTTGGCTGGAGAATTCCACGGACAGAGGAGCCTGGCGGGCTGCAGTCCATGGGGGTCCCAAAGAATCGGACACGACTGAGTGAGCAAGCACAACTGGTGTATAATGGTAGGGAGGGATGGTTGTCAGGGGGAATCTCGACCTCTCTTTTGGAGTCATGTGGGGAACCAGTTTTTGGGATTTCTCCCATCCATACTTTGCTTAATTTTATATGTATCTGACCAAATATATCCAGAACTATTTTACTCTAAAGCGTTGATTATTTGCTATAATATGTTGGCACAGTGGTTAAGAACCCCCCTGCCGCTGCAAGAGATGCAGGAGGCATGGACTTGATTCCTACGTTGGGAAGATTCCCTGGAGAAGGAAATGTCAACTCGTTTCAGTATTCTTGCCTGGAAAATCCCATGGACAGAGAAGCCTGGTGGGCTACAGTGCATGGGGTCGCAAAGAGTAGGGCACAACTGAGTAACTGAACATACAATATGCAAGGAATTGTTTTAGCCTTTATAGGAAACAAAAAGATGATCCTTTTCTTCAAAAAAAGAAAGAAAAAGAAAAAAATTAGTGATGGAGACTCAGCTCACAGTAAGAATACAAACCATTATTCTGTTTTTAGAAAATAAATGCTAATTATACTATTTATATAGTTAAAAAAAAAAACCTAAGAGACCTAGAACAAAACCATGACAATATTTTTTATTCAAAAGTGACATTAAATTTTGTTACAAGCAATGACTCGTTATACTCAGAAACTTAATCCAGTTCATGCTTAATGGATAGAATCCCAGGTGACCCATGAAAAATACTTGCATGTAAGAACTACTTTTCACTTGATAGGGAATGTCTAATTTAATTTTTCCAAGTTGAAATATGTAGGACAAATTATAATAGACCGTTTTCCTTCTTAAGAAATTTTAATTATTTGGCTTGCCTGATACCCTATCATGAAAAAATGTTTTCACCCTACAGCTTTTTAGTTGTTCTAGTCCAATTTCTAGTTGAAGGATGAGGGTACTGGTACTTTTGATATTGATATTTTAATTAAAGCTTAGGATGTGGACAATGATGAGAAACCAGAGGTGTAATTTCTTTACTTGTAAATGTAGATTTGTATTTGAACCTGGTTCTACAGTTCAAAGACTCTTGTGGGAGAGTAAAACTCCTTGATCTATAAGCATGAAGGACATTATATTTCCCAGGTGGCTTGAATGAGATAGTAACTGTGGTTATAAGGTTTTCGGATCCTTTGATTCTCTTACTTTCTAAATTTAGTTAAACACTATGGAAATAATTTCTTCTGTCCTGTTGTTACTATAAGAGAGATTAGAAATGCATCTCAAAAAATATAAATGGGATGGACATGATCACCTAAAACGTTCAAAGTGATAAAAAAAAAAATCTCTACTTAGATTGATTTGTACTTTGAGGTTACAGGATTTTAGAATCTGGTAACCTTCACCAGGTTAAGGAAAGTACCTGTTTATAGGCAGTGATTTCTCAGGAGTCATGCTATCTTCTGTGGCCTTCCTGCTGTTTTCCTGCAGATACATTTTTCAACAGGATAAGAGAGGCAGGACATTTACACACAATCCCTTCATTGCTATTTTTTTCCACAGAATACTGTTCTATTAAACAAATAGAAATGCTTTTTTTTTTTAAGTCTTTGATTTCTTTTTGATTCTGTAAAACAGGTGTAGAATAATACTCAGGTGAAAAAAGTACCCTTCTTAAATAATGATTCAGAAAACTTTAAGATACACTCTCTCATTTATTAAGGTTTGCTGACCTTCTGGCTCCCAAAGGAAGTTGCTTCACTCAGGCTGTAAATGTTAATGTTATGGAAAAGCTCCATGTGGAGGCCTGGCTTCCAAAAGGGCAGCTCTTCCAGTTGGTCCCAGGAGCTGTGCAGCAGTGGCTGGAAGGAATATTCCACCATCAGTCCATTAAACAACATTCCCATTGAACAGACTCTGTTCTAGGGAAGATTAAATTTTGGAAAATCTATAGATAAAAGAATATTTGCATGATACTCGATTCCATAAAGCTGAGAGGTATATCTACCTTGAAAGTGAAAGTGTTAGTCACTCAGTCAAGTCTGACTCTTTGCGATTCCATGGACTATAATCCACCAGTTTCCTCTTATATGGAATTCTCCAGGCAAGAATACTGAAGCAGGTTGCCATTCCCTTCTCCAGGAATCTACCTTAGGTCTTCTTATAATGATTAATATGCCAATATTCATGAGGAATATCCTGGTAGAGTGATGCTGTGAGCATGGTCTTCTAACTATATTGTTCCAGGCACTCCATGGCACACAGCAGGCGGGGTTTTGGTCTCTCAGCATTGTTTTGTCTCTATGACCTTGCCACTGACTGGGTCCAGATGAAGCCTTAGGTGCTTAGCTGGAAGGATTCCGTAGGTTTCCAAATTAAAGAGATCAGCACAACTGGATCCTAGGAATGGAACCAGTTTCTAGCTGCACTTGCCAAGCTTTCTTTGTGGGCAAGAGCTTCTGTTGGTGTGTAGCATGGCTGAACTAGACCAAAGCATGGCTCTCAGCGACAGAACCGTGGCTCGAATTCATCAAGATGCCCGTGTGCGAGAAGTGCTGCACTCAGACTGTCCTCGGAGGGGATGGCTTGTGTACTGACTGCAGACAAACGATTCTGACATCTGGCCGTCCACGCCATTGCCTGCCATGAGGCCTCTGCATATTAAATCGCTCTTCCACTGCAAACATTGAAAACAGCTACTTGGACATAAAAGTACAGATCTGACAAATCTAAGCCCAGCTAGAGGACCCTGACTTCTTCCTCAGGACATGCATAAAGGCACACTGTGTGTCCCTTCTTAAGTAAGCCAGCTCAACATTTCTGAGGTTTAATGGTATCCCCAGTATCCTCCAAACGAACAGGCAAAAGATACACACACATATATATGTATGTGTGTGTTATACACATACTTCATATACAAAGTCTTTCCTCTAGCAGGAAAGAGGATACTGCTTCAGTTTGCTCCATCTTTCTTCCTCTTTCTGTTCTTTGGTGTTCGTCTGCCTGTCCTCTGTCTCCTTGTTTCTACCTCTAGCTCTTCTCTTTCTCTTATTCTTTTCCCATCCTCCCTGTCTCTTAACAAGGTTGCTGTTGAAAAATCTCTCCAACTGCACTTGAAAATGACTATGCTTTCACTTGTAGTTGTTACTTACTAAGCATTGCAAGGCAGACAATATTTTTCCTGCACCCTAGAGAAAAGAGCTCATCTTTTCGCAACAGCCAACTTTTTGAAAATAATAGTTTTCATTTCTGTGGTGCTCCCGCAGAATTTACAAAGAACTCTCACACGCCTAATCTCATTTAATCCTCACAGATATTGTTATCATCTTCACTTACAGGCGAGGAAAACCTAGGGCAGGGAGAAATGAATTAATTAGGTGACGTGCCTTAGCAAGTGCCTGGGAGGTGGTAGGTGGTCCTGAACTTCCTTTGTCTCTGCTTAGGTAACATGCTCAGTCTCAGTTCCCAGTCTTCTTACTCCAAAGAACAAACTCCGTGTTAAATCACAGCCTCTAGGACACAGCCATCGGTTGAGCTGTGCGTTTCTGGAACAGAAGAGAGAGGAGGTCAGCAGTGTGGCTAATTCTCTGTCTCCCTGTGCCTGCTGTCAGACATCATTTCTTCCTAGATAGAGAGGGTGGGAAGCCCTCTGAAATGGCAGTTTAGACGGACAGAGAAAAGCCTTCTTGTGCTTTTGATTTATTTGTGAAATTGAAATTGCAGCATACATATCTGCAGAAAGGGACAGGCTTTTCCTCGGGTGGCTTTTCCCCCTCTATTCATTTATCTTCCGTGAACCACCTTGCAGAAAGCAAAGTGAACTTCGCTGCCCTGCAGGGCCCTGGATTTGAGGCACGCTTGGGGATAGGAGAGCCACACGCACAAATACCACGTGAGTGGCGGCGCGGAAGCGTGAGTGCCACGTGGTCATTTTTGTTGGAGTGCTTCACAGAACAGATGGGCTTTTATGAGTTTTCTGAAGTTTGTTATTATAAATCTAAACTGTTGTTTCGAGGATTCTTTCCTTCTCCATACATTTTAATATCTCTATTTGTATTTGGTGCTTATGAGATGGCAAGGCGGTTCCCCTTAGAACTGGGCATCTCAGGGCATTGTAAACTTCCCTCACTAGGCACTCCACCTCTTCAAGCTGTTGGGCTGGGGGAACAGATTTGGCTGTAGGGTCTGTGACCACACCTGAGGTATTGTTCAGGGGAGGTCATGCTACAAAAACAAACTCAAAGCCAGATCTCATGAGAGACTCTAGGTGTATTTCTTGCCCTTGAATTCTAACGCAGGCTGGAGGGGTGCAGGATATGGGAGGGCAGTGGCACCGTCTTCCACATGGTCAGTCGGGATACAGACTGACTGATGCCCCGACAATGCCACATAAGATTTGCCAAAACAGGAAAAGAATGAACCTGGAGAATCACGGAGAGAATTTCTATCCCCATAGTTCAGAAATGACAGAGAGCCTTCTTTCCCAAGCCTCACTGGCCAGAGCCGATCACATGGCCTTGCCTACCTGCAAAAGGATTAAGAAGTATGGTTTTCTATAAGCCAAGGAGGAAGAATAGAAAATGGAATTTTCTCTGAGAGCTCTTTCTCAGCCTTGTTAGACATTAATGTTTGCAGAGATATCGAGTTCACCATTATTGGAAATTTGGTAATGGATGTATGCTACCCAGTCTCCTCCTTTATTCAAAGTGAGTTGAGTGAAGTTGCTCAATTGTGTCCGACTCTTTGCAACTCCATGGACTGTAGCCCACCAGGCTCCTCCATCCATGGAATTTTCTAGGCAAGAGTACTTGAGTGGGTTGCCATTTCCTTCTCTAGGGGATCTTCCTGACCTGGGGATCAAACCTGGGTCTCCTGCATTGCAGGCAGATGCTTTACCATCTGAGCCACCAGGGAATTCTTATTCAAAGAGAAGAACAGAAATACATGTAATAAGAACAATCAGATAATAAAATAATTCTTTGCCTTTAATTAAAATATGAATTGCTCTATATACATAACCAAAGTTTCTTCTACATGACAGTCACCTTTTAATTGCCACTTTCTCAAGTAAAACAGTTTAAGCGCACATTAACCATTGAGCCAGGAAAGACCCTAAAATTTCCTGAGTGGTCAGGACAGGTCAAAGTAGCATGAAATAGACGTGTCTTTGCTATTAGAACTCCAGCCATTTAAAAATTGAACATGATGAAATTTGAAATTCAAATTGTGGGGCTTTCCTTTGGTGCTTCAGGCTGAAAACCACATCCCTTAATAGTTTCTAAGTGCCTGGTTCCATTTACTTTTAAAAGACAGAAAAAAATTAAAGCCAAGGTCTAAACATTTGAAGGTGAAAGGAAATCACCTCATGCATTTCTGGTAGCATTATAAATTAATACAATCCTTTGGGAAAATAATCCAGCAAAATGTATCAAAAGCTTCGCAAGTGTAGTGTTGCTACCAATATGTCAAGAGTCATAAAAATGCTTATAACCTCACTAATCCCACCTTTGGGAACCTAACTCAGAGAAACACAGTAATCCCTTATCAACCATCTCAGGTAACATTCATGAAAGGCAGTGTGGTTGGCTGCCACCTTGAAAAACTACTTTGATAAGGTCATGATTTGATTAAAATGAATGGATCAGTGATAGAGAAAATATGACCTTATATAGATTGTTTTCAAAATTAGGTAAATGAAAATTCTGCAAAGCGTCTATTAACCTGAATATGGTAGGTTGTTTGGGGTTCTTCCATTTTTCTGCAAGATCACTGTCGACAATGAGAACTCCTCTGGCAGAATCACCCAGAAGTTTTCTGTTCTACCAACTATTTCTCTCCAGTTTCCCAACGAATACTTAGTGGCCTGGAAATCTAACATCTTTTTCCCTTTCATTCTTGTGCATTTTATATCACAGATGTTGACAAAATGCTTAAGTAACCAAGTGGCCTTACAAATATTCATGTTTCATTTTGGCATATATTTTCTAGATCTGATCTCCAAATCCATATGCTGAAAGTATAGAGGATACACACACATTTTGCCTCCATGTTATGTTCGTAATATATTACATAAAGAGCAGAAATTTATCCTGTTATTTTTCTCTACTTCTCATTTTGTTTTGTTTTAGGGAATTGGTTTGAATGGGCTATTTGTACCAAGAATGCTAGCTTTATATTTTTTCTTATCTCTCAAATGTAGTTTGTAAGAAATTCCAATTTCATAATTTGGGTAGAGAAGTCTCTTTGCTTAAGGAGTATCACTTGAAGAGCGTCACAGATTTATTTCAGCATTTTTAATTTCAAGGAAAATTAAAGTGCCACCCAAATATTAAAAACAATATAATAAATCATTCACTGTATGGAATATTATGCAACTTAAATGAATTCTTATGAAGACTATGAATCACTTCCAGTGTAATGTAATTTTTAAAGAATTAATATAAATCACTACTTTCTGTTGCTGCCTACTCTGTATCAACCATGCCCTCTCCTGCCCCCTCTAACATTAATGTCAAACATCTATCCTAGGAGAAATTAACTATCGGCTGACAGAAGGGTTGGAAATGAATGTAACTAGGTTTGGGGCAGCATCTCTGCCTCCCTCCAGTTCCTCCTAAGCCACTGCCCATTCAAGCCTTCCCGGATTCTGAAAAACCCTGTCCCTGATGAACATGGTGTAGGAGAGTCCGCATTCAGCTTTCACTCTTTTCATAGCCCCCAACCCCAGCTCTGACCCTCAGGCCACACCCCTGAGCAACCTTGGCAAGCAGCTGCGCTGCAGTTGGCTCTACTTTTCCTATAGGGAGTTCAGGACTCAATGCATGTGTTGCATCTGTGTTTGCAGATTAGACAGGAGCTGCATTTGTGCAAGATGGTTGCCATAGGAGAGTTAGGGGCAATTCAAGCTTTTTTGTTTTGGTTTGTATTAAGGTACTATTTTTTTCCCCCAGCTTGATTGAGGTATGACTAACAAATAAAAACTGTACACATTTAGGCTGTACAACATGACTTTTTAAAGGTGTATAATATGATAGTTTAATATATGAATACATTGTGAAATCAGCCCACTCAAAAAGTCAGAACAGGCTACCTTCTTTAGTATCCATGGTTTTTTTTTTTTTTTTTTTTCCAGTTTCTCTGGATGTGGTTTCCTAAGGGATTCCAAGAAACTCCTGTGCAAAATTTTATATGTATGTGCTTCTTTCAGCAGACTCTCAAAAGCACCATAGCTCAGTTGGTAAAGAATCGGCAATGCAGGAGATGCCGGTTCGATTCCTGGGGTGGGAAGATTCCCTGGAGAAGGGATAGGCTACCTAACTCCAGTTATTCTGGCCTAGAGAATTCCATGGACTGTATACTCCATGGGGTCGCAAAGAGTTGGACACGACTGAGTGACTTTCACTTTCACTTTTTCACTTTCAAAAAGAGCCTCACTTTATAATGCCCTAACTTTTAAGTTAAGTTCATTTCTCCTAATGAAAAGCAATGTAAATACCGATTTCCAATTGTGATCTCATTTTAGTGAACATTTAAGCACCCGAGTCAGATAAGACAGCTAAGGCTTTCTAACTTGGGAGCTAAATTAGAGATTCAGATTTGATGTTTCTCTAAGTCCAATCATGCTGATGGTTTTATTTAATATAAAAACAGTGTCCATCCAGGAGGATATTGAGCCTTTACACATGTCACAATCTATATAGTTCTTTCTTAATTCATATGACTAAATAGTTTAAATATATTTATCGTGATGTATAAAAACACTGACATTTACTTTGATAGTTTCCCCAGGAAGAAAATATCTTTGTTTCTTTCACATTCTCCTCTAGCAGAGACTGCATTAAGACTGTTTCTGTTAAATTATTTACTTGGAGTTTTGTGCCTTTCTATGTAGCAACACCCTTGTTCCATCTCCCCAAAATTTACTTTTCCATGAAACCTCTGGTCTGCAAAGACGCATGATGTTCTTGGAGTCTTAGTGCTCCTAGTAAGATGAAGGGAGGAATCTGTTCAATTACCTTTCTGTGAGATAAGAGAGAGGGACAAATACTGTTTGCAACTAAAAAGTCATAAAACCATTAGTGTAATTTGAAAGTAGTAATTTGTGTGTGTGAATCAGAAGATATAGATTCTCAGGGAAGGTACCTTGTCTTATTTATTTTTGAAATCAAGTGCCTGAATAAGTGCCAGACACCTAGAAATCATCCAAAACCTGTTGGTTGAATAAATGAATGAATGTTTGCCCCAAAGATTCATTTGAAAGGCATTAATGACTGGGAAAGTCGAGGATGCGAGACACAGCAAGGTAGTTATATTACATGTATATATGTTGATTATTTTATTTTAGATTCTTTTTATTGTTCTAAGTAATAAAATATTGCTATCCGTTTTACTCATGTCATTTTAAATGCCATAAAAGTTGATGATTTGCAGATACACCTAAGCAAATAGTGAAGAGTAATTCCTAATGGATCAAAAAGCAGCAGTGCAAAGTCCTCATTTCTTTTCAAGGAGCCAAGGGAAAAAGAAGAAACAAAAGCTGAGTGTATATTATTGGTGTGTTTGTGCATGGGTGCTGCTGCTGCTGCTAAGTCACTTCAGTCGTGTCCGACTCTGTGCATGGGTGCACTCTCTTTCAAACATTCTGTTCAGTGTTTTACACATATTCAATTAATCCTCTACTCAACATTATGAGGAAGTTACTATCCTTATTTCCACTTTACAGCTTTTAACAATAAGCTAAGACTTAGATCATTTTAGTAACTTACATGAAATCATATATCTGGTTAGTGGTAGAGCTGTGTTTTTAAACCAAACAGTCTGATTCTAGGACCCATGCTTATAGCTTCTATACTATTCTACAGTCTCTTTGTATTAGGAAAATAACACTTTCATGGGCAAAAAGATCACTATTTTCATACTATATGGGAAAGTCAGAATAAAAAATCAAAAGAGATAATGAAAACTGTAAAAGTGAATTCCACTGTGGTTCATTGAACCCAGAAATAGTCTCCTACAAACATGAATGCTAGAATCACTTTCTAGAAATAAATAATAAACTTTCTTTTTTAAAAATTTTGAATCCTTAAAGACTCTATTTCAATGTGTTCTCTGAATTGTCTAGTATCTCTCTGCTTTAATTAGTAGCTGTTTCCAAGTGTGATAGGTGATTCATGCTAGTCTTAATATTGTATATAATTGGATCTCTAAGGCAAATTTATCTGTCAAAGTAAAATTGATCTACAAGTAGTTCCCTCTAGCTAATACCTAAATTAGTTTCACCTGGACTCTGCCCTCTGATTCCTTCTGAATTATACCCAAGGAAAGAAATCTAACAGCTGGTATAGGAAAGAGAAATTTTATTTGAAAGATTGTAGGGTGAGTCCAAGCTGATTATGAAAGGAACAAGAAAACTAAACATGTTTATAGGCCAGCTTTGGGAAAATCAAGCTTACAATGCATCGTATTTAAGAATAGTTAAAACCCACAGTTCAGAATGGATACTTTTAAGAAATGTTGGTTAAGACTCTTAAATCAGTAAGTATTAGAAAACTGTGATGAGCCAAGGGTTTTGAATTCTACTGTAAATGTTTTCCAGTATAAATAGACTCTGTATAAATCTGTTTTCCTCATTATTTCCTCTTATTTTTTAAAGAACCTCAAGGGAGTGTCCATATCTACTTCCTTTCCAGGGGCCAAGTATGCAGTGATTTCTCACTCAATGGATAATGAGTCAGCCTTAGTCAGAAGTAGAGTAAATAATGATTTATTTTGTGTGTTTTAAGAACACATTGCTGTTTGAAAGTTATGCTTTCAGGAGCGCCCCAATTCGACAGGGCAGTGCTCCACAATGCCATGCAAAGTGGCCACCCCTGCTCTGCGTCTCATCACCTCCTATCACTTTCAGGACCTCATCATGATAATCATCTTGTTTTCTGTATTACGACACTTATCAGTCGTACTCACTATGTCTTGTCCTGTTAAGTCATGAATTCTCTTTTTCCTATATCAAATCTCAAGTGGCCTCCCACAGAGTTGAGAACTCTTCCATCATCCATTATCGGAAAAATTGCTGGTCCAAAAATTGGAAGCCCCAGTTCTAATGTCAATAAGACATTGGGTGCTACAATGGGTCTCTGAACATCATTTTCTTCTTTGGTTAAATGCAAGTAATCAGCATCACTCAGAGAAAGCAATGGCACCCCACTCCAGTACTCTTGCCTGGAAAATCCCATGGGTGGAGGAGTCTGGTGGGCTGCAGTCCATGGGGTCACTAAGAGTCAGACACGACTGAGCGACTTCACTTTCACCTTTCACTTTCATACATTGGAGGAGGAAATGGCAACCCACTCCAGTGCTCTTGCCTGGAGAACCTCAGGGATGGGGGAGCCTGGTGGGCTGCCGTCTTTGAGGTCACACAGAGTCAGACACGACTGAAGTGACTTAGCAGCAGCAGCAGCAGCATCACTAGCTTTGTCCAAAGTGAAGAACACCAACTCTACAGGATTCTCTACAAATAAACTGATTTTCTCTCAAAAAATTTTGGGAAATATTCATATAGCCCTTTTAGATATCAATGGCATATGAGAAAAGGCCCTTATTAGAAATCCTGAAATCAGAAATGATGCAAACATAGATTAGATTTTCTGTACATTATTTCCTCATATTTTTAGACCATGGAAGCCTCTTATAAGAAAATGTGTTAATATCTTGTAACACGAGATTCCAAGAGAGAAAGTTAGGAATCATCAACATGCAAAATCCCTTCCAATCCCAAACCTTCCAGGGTTATTATTGTTACTGGGCAGCATCCATGAGTATATCACTGTCAAAACCAGAATATACTGGCAGAGGTAGCATATTAATCTGGATGCCAGCTATCAGCCTTGCATTTATTTTCTTCTTACAAAAAGCAGTCATTCAGTATATATTACACTAGAACTTATAGAGGTGAAATTAGTAATGCAGTTCACTCTACAACAACAGGGCTTTGAACTGCAGGGGTCCACTTATATGCAGATTAAAAAAAATAGTAAATAGTACAACACTACAGATTGAGTTTGTTTGAATCCATGAATGTGGAACTGTAGATGGGGAAGAACCAAAGATATGGAGTGACGACTGTAAGTTATCTGCAAATGTTCAACTGAGCAGAGGGTTGGCACCCCTAACCCCCACATTATTTGAGAGTCAACTCTCGTAAAAAGTTTTTGGTATGAAGGAGGAGGCCAAAATATAAAATATAAGAACTATATAGTTTCTGATGGCATATGTGTGAAGGGCACTGGAGACACAAGGCATATTTGACCAAGTCTGGGAAAGGATGCTGTGGGGGCATCACTGTAAGAAGGAAGGTGCCCCTCAGGCTGAGTTTTGAGAGACAGACAGGATGTATCATGGAGGAGCATTTTAGGGAGAGAGAGCAGAATGAGCAAAGCCTGGCTTGTTCAGAGGTCACTGGAGACATTTGCCAGAGTGATTTCAGTGGACTTGAGGGAATGGGGGCCTGATTAAATGGAATGACACATGAGTTGGGAGATGAGGAAGTAGAGACACACTTCAAAAAGACTGTTCGTGAAACAAGTATAAAGAATGGATTGGCAACTGGAAGGGGAAGTCTTCCTGCAAGTGGGTTTATCAGAATGTGATCTCCCCCAATAGTGAAATGGAGCAAGATGCAGTAGTAACACATCAGAAAACTGCTGATGGGAGAGGAGAAAACATCAGAGCATTGCTGAAAAGGAATATGTGGGCTTGAGGTGCTCATATACCTTTAAGTTAAGCTTAAAGAGAGTTGAAAAAGTGCTGAAGACACAGACACATTTTCCCCCTAAAACTTGGCTGTGATAAAAAAACAACACCTACATAACAAATTCTGATTTCTCACTTTAAATATCCAGAAGGCTGGCTTTATATGATTTAGTATAAAAGGATGACATTTCATTGAGCTAGTTCATAAAAATAGAAAATTACCTTTCCTTTTTGTCTATGCTTATATATATCTTGAGAGTATCCAAAGTGTTTCATCGCAGGCTGGATAATATGTTGCTCTGAGCTGTATAAATCCAAAAGTGAAGCAAAATATAACCACCACAGTGGTCTGACTTGAGCTTAAGAACTGTTTTCTAGGGAAAGAAAATGTAATTCATAGCATGCCTTTCCAGAGAGGTAGCGTTCCCAGCAAAGAGACCTATATTATTGTAAATATCAAGCAATCCCAGTCCTGTGCATTCTCTTTACAATTTATTTGCCTCAAGTTGATAATAATAATAATGTGTTCACTTCTGCAGCATCTCAAATCCAGGGATTTCCAAGTGCTTTGTAAATGTGAATCAAATCTTAAGACACCCCTGTGAGGCAGGTGAAAATGGTTACTAATATTTTATAAAGACAGTAATGGATGAGGAATTTACCAAGTTCACAGAGTCATTCGTTTGTTGACGCCTAAGATTCTGGGATGAAATCATGCATGTGTGCACACACATACACACATTGGGTCCTGACTTCTATGAGTCCAGCACATCAAAAGAGGCAAGTGTGTAAAGAAATCATTGCGCTAAATAGAAGATATTTACAGGATGCAGACCTGGTTCAAGGGAGGTAATAAACAGCTCTGCTTGGGGAAACCAGGGAAAGTTTCAAAGTACATAAGACATTTGGTCGTAACTCTGAAGGATGTTAAGTATTTACAAGGCATAGAAGTGAACAAAGCAGAAGATGCATAGGGTATAAAGCCCTGAAGATAGGAAACTGAATGATGGATATATATATGTATGCGTGTGTGTGTGTATATGTATGTATATATATATATATAAAAACCAGGAGGAGTCCCGTATAACTGGGACAGGGACCTCCAACTGAAATGCCTACGAGGCAGCACACAGTTGTAAATGAAGTAAATGGTCTACGTGGAGATGCTGGCAACTTGTAAATTATGCACTTGGCATAGAGGGCAGGGGCTTGTTGCTCATTTCCAGCTGGGTTGTTGCCGTGCAATGCGGTCTGTCATACAATCTGCTTTTTCAAGATAAGCTAGAGATCAAGATTTCAAAATGGTCTCTATTTTTGAATGTTTGTGACTAATGTTATTTTTTAAAAATTGTGTACACCAGAATATCTCCAGCACATCTATAGATAAACTCAGCCTATCAGCAGCTATGTTGCCACTTCTACAAATGTCCAGAGAAAGGGATCTCAGTTTTCGCCCTCCTGTTTTCGTTACAAGGGGCAGAAACAAAATCTAAGTTAGTCTTGGAGCTGTATCTGGAAATTTAGAGACTCTATGGGAAGCCTGAAGAATAAGGCATGAAAAATCCTCACAAACCAAGGGAGATTAGACAGAAGGGAGCACAGCTGAGGTCACACTACAGAATGAGTCCTTCTGCTGGACTCTCGATGGTGCTGCAGCTGTCTCCTAACCGCTCCTAATTCCTAATGGCAGAATCTTGACCTCCCTCTGTGATATATCCTGCCCTCCATAGTTTCAGTATCAGAATGGAGGACCCAGTTGGCACAGCCGTGGTAAAATGCTCACAGCCAAGTTGATGGAATGGTCCATCCAAGTTCGAGAATGGGAGATAGAGTCTTAACTCTAACCGAGACTCACACATTGAGGATTGGTGTTCAGTGCTTTATAGCTCAAAAATGCCAAGTGTTTACCCAACATATATTGAGATGGTAGAATAATCAGCCCTCTCATCTTGGCTCAGAAAGATTACTTCCTGTGTGCTTCTGGGTTAGTTACTTAACCTCTCTGGTGTTATTTTCCATATCCATAAATCTAAGGGACTAGGACCAGAAAGGCTCTAATGTGAGTAGTAAGTGATGCTTCTAATTATAACTGATGTTATAATGATAAGTGATGTTTCCTTACAACTCTGTAATTGAATGATTTTCATTGGCATTACCATCAACACACAAAATGTCTAGAAAATGAACATGACTTCTATAAGATTGCTACAGTTCATGGACATTTAGAATGTTGAACAGTTAGAATGACTCAGTACACTGGTAGTCTGGACACTGATGTTTTGCACTGGCTACGAATGCCTTTATATTACAGAGCATTTCAAGAGACTAACTGTTCCAGCTTTCTTTTTCTTAATTCCACTGTAATCAGCAAATGCACCTTAAAGTGTGAAGGAACAAGTGAGAATGTATCCTTTAAAGGCAGAAGTTGTTGTACTAAATAAAAAGTAAGAAAAATGCACATTAAATATAAATACACAGGGATGCTCAAGGTAGAATGATAGGAAAATAAATGATGTAATCTCTAAACGTTAGAATGCCGGAGGCTGGTGTGGCTATTAATATGGCATAAAAATAGACTTCTGGAAACGAGTATTACCAGGAATAAAGAGAGAAACTTTATAATGCTGAAGGGTCAACTCATCAAGAAAAATTATTTCTAAATGCATTGTGTGCTCAGTTGCTTGGTCACATCCAACTCTTTGTGGCTTCATGGACTATAGCCTGCCTGGCTCCTCTGTCCATGGGATTTTTCAGGCAAGAAAACTGGACTGGGTCACCATTTCCTACTCCAGTGGCTCTTCCCAACCCAGGGATTAAACCTGCATCTCCTGTGTCTCCTGCATTTGCAAGCATATTCTTGACCACTGCACCATCTGGGAAGCCCAAATATGTATACCTTATGAATGAACCTAAACGAACAGGAAGCAAATTGATAGACATTAAAGATGAAGTAGAAAATTCATAGTTACTGTTAGAGACAGCGGTAGTCCTTTCTTAGTACTATATATAACAGGTAAACGATAATTGAAAAGTATAAAGAAGATTCGAACAAATAACCTGACCTAACTGACATAGACAGAGCACTCCAACCAGAGCCAGAAGCATACATGTTCTTGTCACATGTATATGAAACATTCACCGAGATAGCCCACGTGGTGGTTCATGGAACAATAAATGTAAAACGGTCAAACAATAAAAATGTATTCTCTTATCATAACAGATTAAATAATAAGTAGTTTTCTGGAAAACATTCCAGATTATTTTACATTAGATAACACCCTTTAAATAATCCATTGATCAAAGAAGAAATCACAAGAGAAATGTAATACAAAGTTGATTCCTTGGAAAGATCATTAAAACATAAAACTCTAGCTGGACTGATCAAAAAAAAAGAAAAGACAGAAGACACACTCTGCCCTTATTGGGGGTTTAAAAAGGAGGAACTATGTTTCCTAGAGATGTTAACTTATGATGAGAATATTTAAACTATACCAATTTTCTGATGGTTTTGAAGAAATAGACAAATTTCTTAAAACTCAAAAATTATCAAACTGACACATGAAGAAAGAGAAATCTAAATATCTACCTTAATTTACTTAGTAAATTAAGGCATAGTTTAAAATCTTCCCTCAAAGAAAGTTCCGGAAGTGTCTGGCTTCATTGGTGAATTCTATTAAGCATCTAAGAGAGGAGAGATATCAATCCTAAACAAATTCTTTTAGTTGGTAAATGAAGAGGGGATGATTCCAAACTCATTATAAACCCAGCATCACCCTGAGACCAAAGTTAGAAAAAAGTCATTTCAAGGAAATACTATTATTAATTTTTTTCAACATAGAAGTAAAATTTTAACAGAATATTAGCCAAGTGAATCCAGCACTACATTAAACTGATAATACATCCTTAACAGGTGGAGTTTATCTCAAGAATGCAAAATTGATTAACATTTTCAAATTGGTCACGTCACTAAACATATTAATATAACAAAGAATAAAGTACATAAATATTTCAATATGTGCAGAAATACTTGACAGTATTTGACAGAAATGAACACCCATTCACAAAAAACTCAGCAAACTAGAAATAATATTTCTCCTGTTATATTATGGGCATCCCAGGTAGCTGAGATGTTAAAAAAAAATCTGCCTGCAATGCAGGAGATCCAGGTTCAATCCCTGGGTCAGGAAGATCCCTTCGAGAAGGGAATGGCAACCCACTCCAGTATTCTTGCCTAGAGGATTTCATGGACAGACCATGGGGTTGCAAAGAGTCGGACACAACCGAGCAACTAACACTTTTGATTTCACTTTTACTGTTATAATAGCATTAAAATAAAATATTTAGAAATAAATATGAGATATTTGTATGCAAGACCACATACTGAAAAGTGCAAAATGTTGCTGAATGACAGCTAAAGCTAAACACATGGAGAAATATACTGTGAGTCATCAGAGAAATACAGGTTAAAACTACACTGTGCTTCCATCACACCTCCTCTGCTGCTGCTGCTAAGTAATGTCAGTCGTGTCCGACTCTGTGTGCAACCCCATAGATGGCAGCCCACCAGGCTCCCCCATCCCTGGGATTCTCCAGGCAAGAACACTGGAGTGGGTTGCCATTTCCTTCTCCAATGCATGAAAGTGAAAAGTGAAAGTGAAGTCACTCAGTCGTGTCCGACTCTAGGGACCCCACGGTCTGCAGCCTACCAGGCTCCTCCGTCCATGGGGTTTTCCAGGAAAGAGTACTGGAGTGGGGTGCCATTGCCTCCTCTAGAAAGGTTAAAATTAGAAAGACAGGCATTTAATAACGGGAAGATCTCCTGGAGACGGAAATGGTAACCCACTCCAGTATTCTTGCCTGGAAAATCCCATGGAGGGAGGAGCCTGGTAGGCTGCAGTCCATGGGGTTGCAAAGAGTCAGACATGACTGAGTGACTTCACTTTCACTAAATCCATTGAACAAGGATGAAGTTCTATGATTCTATTATTATAGAAGATCCTTCCTAATAGAAGGAACTAAAAGGCTGTCTTAAGACACCCTTTCTCACATCATTGATGGATGTGGGATTTAGGACAGAATGCTCATTCATCACAGGAGGACCAGTTAACTGCCCAAATCAGAGCTACATACTGAGCACCGATGTATCCCTTCATTAGAAGCACGTGCAACTGCTCTGAGTCGTGACCCAGTGAGGTCCGAGTGGAGAATGTCTGAGCAGTGCTGGTCAGGGAGAGGATGAGCTAGAGGTCAACCTGGAGAAGTACTGGATCCTGACAGCAGGCATCACTTGCCTCTCAGCAAATGGGCTGTTCTGTGAAAGGAAACAATTGCTAACTCTCAGGCTTATCTGTGGGCTTCCCAGGTGGGAAGTTCTCTGCCACTAGTGGCACAGAACCCATCTGCCAATGCAAGAGAAATGGGTTCAGTCCCAGGGTTGGGAAGATCCCTCGGAGGAGGCATAGCAACCCACTCCAGTATTCTGGCCTGGAGAATTCCATGGACAGAAGAGCCTGGTGGGCTATAGTTCACTGGTTCGCAAAGAGTCGAACACAACTGGAGTGACTTAGCACAGCACACAGACTTATTTGTAAAGAATTTTCACTTTATTGGAACCATTGTTAATGAGTTCCCACAGGAAGAGGTCTCTAGACTTGTGAGTTCTGTCCCCCTAAATAGGTATAACTCCCGTTTCCAGTTCCAATACAAATACCTTCCCATTTTCTGAGTCAGAATGTGATGTAGAAGGCTCTATGCCCAGACAATTCTGACCCCCATTAATCTCAGTCATGGACTGAGATGGAAAAATAGCTTTACTGTAACTTGATGTCTTGGACTTTTCCCAGCACCTTTCTGGCCCTGCATTTACCATGTTACTAATAAAACACCCAAAACAAAAATAAGTAGGTCTAGCTGACCTCAAGTGTAAAATTGGGGCTGGAGGAAATGGATCTGCTTCTAATGGATTTTCATACAAATCTCACGTACCTCTGTGGTGTTGTGACTCCTATTTGAGAAATACTTTTATAGATTAGTGGTTTTATTTTTTATTCTGTGTGTGTGTGTCTGTGGTTTGTGAGATCTAAGTTCCTTGACCAGAGATTGAACTTACACCCCCTGCAGTGGAAGCACAGAGTTTTAAACACTGAAATACCAGGTCAATTAACCGTTCTTAATTAGTTAAAATATAGATGCATGATGTTCTCCGCAGAATGGAGAAAACTGATTTTCAAATAAAACCAAGAATTTAACGTGATTTCTTCTGTATGCATACGTGCATGCTACATTGCTTCAGTCTTCTCTGATTCTGTGTGACCCTATGGACTGTAGCCCTCCGGGCTCCTCTGTTCATGGGGTTCTCCAGGCAAGAGTACTGGAGTGGGGTGTCATGACCTCCTCCAGGGGATCTTCCCAACCCAGGGATTGAACCCATGTCTCTTAAGTCCTGCATTGGAAGTGCCACCTGAGAAGCCCTTTCTTCCGTATACTGAAACACATAATGGGAAAGTTCCTCTAGTTTATTGAGATATTTACTCTATTTTAGTGCACTGTTTAGAATGAGGACCAAGTGTTATCAAGAAAAGATCAAGTGTTTAGGAAAGTGTTTGGAAAGTGTGTGATGTGTTTCACAAATTTTCATCTACAACTAATAAAATATATATTTAACTTTTTAATTATAAGTATTTTTGAACATATACAAAAATAGAAAAAAAAACTTTTTATATTCAATACTCAGCTTCAACAATTATCCATGCGTCCAGTCTTGTTTCAAATACAGCCCTCTGTCTATATCCCTACCCTTCCCTGTACTAGTTTGGTGCAAATCCCAGAAATGTTATCATTTCACTGGTATTAAAAGAGACTAGCCCACCAAGTTCCTATGCTCATGGAATTTTCCAGGCAAGAATACTGGACAATTTTCCTTAATATCCCTTAATATCATCAAATATCCTGTTAATATTTAAATTTCTATAATCATCTCATAATTGTTGGTTAGAATCAATGTGCATCTTTGTCTCTTTTAATTTGTAGTTTATTGCTAATCCTATTTTATCCATTGTAATTTATTTGTTAAAGAAACCGAGTTTTCATCTGATAGAATCGTTTCAACATTCTGAGTCTTACTGATTGTACCCTTGCACCATCCTTCAACAGCTATTCTGTACTTTCTGTAGTTAGAATCAGAAGGTCATAAGGTCAAGGAAAAATTGTCTTTATTCTTTAGGGATGCATACCAGTGAAATGATAAAATTTCTGGGATTTGTACTAAATGAATACAGGGAAGGGTAGGGATATAGACGGACGGGCTCTATTTGAAACGTATGGTTGTGTTAAGTCACTTCAATCATGTCTGACTCTTTGCAACCCCATGGACTGGAGCTTGCTAGCCTCCTCTGTCCATGGGATTCTCTAGGCAAGAATACTGGAGTGGGTTGCCATGCCCTCCTCCAGGGGCTCTTCCTGACCTGGGAACTGAACCCTCATCTCTTATGTCTCCTGCATTGGCTGCTGCTGCTGCTGCTGCTGGGTCGCTTTAGTCGTGTTCAACTCTGTGCGACCCCATAGACGGCAGCCCACCAGGCTCCCCTGTCCCTGGGATTCTTCAGGCAAGAACACTGAAGTGGGTTGCCATTTCCTTCTCCAATTCATGAAAGTGAAAAATGAAAGTGAAGTCACTCAGTCGTGTCCGACTCTAGGGACCCCACGGTCTGCAGTCTACCAGGCTCCTCCATCCATGGGATTTTCTAGGCAAAAGTACTGGAGTGGGGTGCCATTGCCTTCTCCGTCCTGCATTGGCAGGCGGCTTCTCTACCACTAGCGCCACCTGAGAAGCCTGGTGTTATGGTTATGGGAAGGAAAAAAACAATTAATACTCTGCCATAAAACAAGCATCAATTCTTATCTGTTTGGACAACCTGATAACCCTGAATGACTCATATTTTAAGAGTTCTGAGTAACTCCTTTCTTTCTGTGGTAATTATTTTTATTTTGAGTAACAAAAAGAGAAAACTGTTCAAAAATGAAATAAAAGAACCAAATTCTGAATTCTAAGATAAACCTACCAACTCCAGATTCCTTCTGTTTTGAGAGGCCAAGAGCTGTTGTCTATTTAAGAGCAATAAATAGCAGAGCAAGGAAACCATTATTGTCTAAGTGCTGCTTTTCTTTTAAATGAAGATATCTAGCAAACAACCCTGAGTTTGGCAGTACCTTTCAGCTTTTGGGATTTTCGCCTTGTTAAAAGCAGAAGGAGTCATTATTTTATGAATCCAGTTCAAACACTCTCCTCTATCCTGCAGGGGTGATGTAGGCCACTGGAAAAAGTACAGAGAAGATTCCTTGAACTTTTTTTTCCCCAGACTTTTCACACCATGCCATATATTTAAATAACGGGCAGAAATGGGAAATGATGAGTCTCTCAAGGAAATAAATACAGCACTCTCATTAGAAGGCTCATTAAGAATAAAGTACAGGAAGGGGCCTCTGAGAACAGACTCTTATTCTGGTATTTATTAGGACAAAGCACTTTTTTTAATGGAGCACCCGAAAAGCTCTCTGCTGCAGTCATTATTAGGCATGAGTGCTTTTAGTAACTTCTTGGGTTCAGCTTGGCCCTTCTCTCTGCCTTGGTAAACAGTTGACAGCAACATCCTTGTGTCCCAGGCTCCTGTGGAGAATTTGTTCACACTCTTTCTGTCTTTGTTCAGGACTCCATTCTTGCAGGCTGGTCTGAGAGGGTGTTTGACGACTGGACCTCCCTTTGGAGCAGTGCAAATTGGAGGACATAACCACACTTTGGTTGCAAGTCTTCTCTACTAAATCTCTCTTCTCTTCCTCCATTTCATGTACATCTCTCTTGCTCTCTTTCTATCTCTCCGAGGGTGTGGGTGTGTGTTAGTTGCTCAGTCATGTCTGACTCTTTGCGACCCCATGGACTGTGACCTGCCAGGCTCCTCGGTCCACGGAATTGTCCAGGCAAGAGTACTGGAGTGGGTTGTCATTCCCTTCTCCAGGGGATCTTCCCAACCCAGGGATCAAACCAAGGTCTCCTGCATTGCAGACAGATTCTTTACCATCTGAGCCACCAGGGAAGCCCCTCCCTTACGGTAGAAGAGGTTGACAAATTTTTTCTTTAAAGGGTCAGTTTGTACAGTTAGTTAACATTTTAGGCTTTTCAGTCCATAGGGTCTCCTTTGAAAGTCTGCTGTTATAGTGCAAAAGCAGTCATATACTATACAGGAATGAGTGGGTGTGGCTGTGTTTCAATAAAACATGCTTTATAAAAGTGGGTGGTGGGCCAGATTTGGTCCACAGGCTGTAGTTTACTGATCCCTTTCCAGCAAGGGAAGTTCCCATCACACTTATCAGATGAAAATGGGCATATAGTATCCCCAAACAGTTTTAACTTCATTCATTCATTGACTCATCAAATTTCCCCAAGTTAAAGAAAAAATTTTATTTTACTTAAAAAATTTTTTTTATTTTTTTTGGCTGAATCACTCAGTATGTGGGATGTGCCCCCTGCATTGGAAGCACAAAGTCTTAACCACTGGCCCACCAGGGACGTCCCCCCTACTAAGTTTTTAACACCGATTCTGCCAGATCCTGTGCTAGGCACTGGGAACATGGAAGCATAAAAACCAAGGGGCTCACCGTCTTGTGAGTAGTGAGGCAAACAAACAGCTCCAATATGATAAATGTGTCTTAAAGGACATATGGGCATATGAGACCATAGGTTAAGGGGATGCAAGATTGCCTGAAACAATGCATTAAGACAATTTCACCAGGCAGAGGGTGTTTTGAGAGGAAGCAGCCCAGGAAAATGTATGAAGGTCGAAGAAAACACACCTGCTTCTGGGCCTCTGGGTGTTTGAGTGTTCTTGCAGCATCAGAGTAGAAGCAGGTGCTCCAGAAAGAAGGCTTCAGGGATAGGCGGGAAGACTGGTTAGAAGAAACGAAGGCTGGGCAGGTAGGAGAGTCTTGTGTCCTGTGCGATTGTTAACATTATATTTTGTAGAACATGGGAGCCACTGAACAATGTATAGCACGGGACTGCCAGGTCAGACTTCCCTGCTAGTTTGTGGGGAACCGTGTGGGAGGTGCAATTCCATCAATCCTGGAAGGCTTTGACTTTTCTCTTGAGAAGCTGTCAATAATAAGCAAAATTGATGGAAGGAGGATCTAGAAAACCAGGAGGGAAATTTAAAAGAGCCTGAGTATTCTTCCTATTCACTGTTCACTTCAGCTCCCAACAGTTGACTGTTGTCATGGATATTAATGCTTTATTTTTGTTTGTTTGGGGGCTTTTTATTTATTTGCTACAGAAACAGAGTTCTCCTAGTTCAGTGACAACAGGTGGGGAATCACTGGGGTTATTAAATCCAAGATCTAGAGTGAAGAACTTCTGAGTATGATTTAGAGGAATTCCAGGAATCCCTTTGCCCTGAAATTCCATACTATCCGCCTTCCTCAGGAGCTAAAATTACACAACTGCAGATTTTATTCCTTTAGGCTGAGCCGTGCCCTCTCTAGGCAAGGTGTTTTAAAATGCAAGTACTCCCAGGAAGAGTGAATAAGGGCATGACTTTGATAGGGACTCAGGAGAACAGAGACCCTTGTGAAAGGAAGTAGGATGAGGCTTTCAAAACAAGGGAACCAGGGACTTGAAAGGCAAAGAACAAAGCCCAACTTTGCCTATTTCTCAGTAACACTCAGGGCAGCGTGGAGCATAAAAAGATAGATGAGGAAAAGACATAACATTAACCAACTGATTAATAAATATGGGGAGGAGAAATATGTCTTTTTCAGACTCAATGGAATTTTTACTGACCACGATTCCAGAGTCAATTTGTAAAGCTGTCTGGGAGCGTTCAGTGTGTGAGAGGCAGACGCAGAAAGGCGAGGGAGACAATCAGGCTAAAGAGGCTTCAGACAAGGGATGGGCTGTAGGTGACAATGGAATGAACCCCCCACCCTCTGCCTCTGACTTCTGGCAGCTCTTACTCTGCTCCCAGCAAGTTCTTGCTGGCTGCTTTGTCTTCTGAATGCAAAACTCGAGTGCTTGGGTGAATAAACAGGAGCTCTCTTTATCAAGGAGAGACAGCGCCCAGTCTCTTTGGGCTTGGTCTGTGTCCCCATGTGAGGCCTGTTGATCTGAAGCCAGTGAAAGATGTGAGGATACTGTGCCTAGTGGATGACAAGGCAGCAACTCGGGGACCACAGACTAAGGTCCTCAGGGCCTGTCCTACTTGGGGCATCATTGTATGAAGTGAAGAAAGGCCATCTAAGCTGATAAGGCCCCCAAACCCCCCTCAGCCTTTCTTAACTGATTCATACATGTATTAAATATTTATCCATATTTGTTGCAGACCTGCTCAGTGTGAGGGTCCTGATTTGGTGCTGGGGAGATTCTAAGTGAGATGTATGAATGAGTGCAACACAGGATAGCTGCATGCGAGGGCCAGGGAAGTTATTATCTGATTATAGATGGCTACATTCCTCAACTATAGAAGCATGGCCATTGTGCAGAGACTCAGAGGAGGGGCCTTGGGTAGCAGGAAACCGGGATGGCCAGTGGTCAATGGGCAGAGACAGGAAGCGGGAAGCCAGGTGGGACCCTAGGCAACAGGAGGCAGTGGAAGGCTGCCAGGGAATCTGTTCCTTGGAGGCAGCTTGAAGACAGGCTAACTGTGAGCCCAGGCTCCAATCCCTGGGTCATGTTCTATTGTCCCATTGGGCTTTGCTTACAAAACATAAAATTCAGAGATAACATTGTTAAAAATTCAGAGATGATGACTGCAGAGCATTAAATACCAAGGGTGGACCGTTTTGAGTGTGAGATCTTCGTGACTCTCCTGGTAAGGCCGCATAAAGCTGAGCCTGGTCAGTGGTACTGAATCTAGTTTCAGAAAGAGATTAATCGAGGAGGGTGGAATTTATAAGGAACCTAGAAAGCAGAGAGATGAGGAAATAATTGTGGGCAGCGCTGACTCAACACTGTTGAGGGGCAGTGAGGTTGATGTTTCTCAACACTGTTGAGGGGACAGTGAGGTTGCTGTTTAGGGCCCTAAAGGGGTGGGATCAGTCCTGGGCAGGAGGACTTCATTCTTCCTGCAAAGACCTGGGGGAAGTGGTCCTTACCACTTTGTAGTGCTTTGCTATAATCACACACACATTTAGAAAAGACTGCTAATTGTCCCTAAACATTTGTTCTCTTTTCCTCTCCAGTAATAGTGTTTTTTGCTTTGCACATGGTCATCTAGAACAAAGGTGACATTTCTCAGCAACTCCTGCAACCCCATTAGGACTGTGTGAGTAAGCTGCGGTCATCGGGATGCAAGCGGAAATTCATATGGCAGCTTGGAGGCTCAACTCTTAAAATAGACTGCGTGCTGTTTGTCCTTTTCTGTCCTCCGCTTCCTCCTTGCTGCCTGGGATGTGGATGGAACAGCATCCTTATGGGCCAGGAGGATTCAGGCAAACCTAGAATCAGTGATGTGTTAAAGAGCTGGGGTCCTGGAGGACTTTGAGGCACAGAACTTCAGGTCCAACTCTGAAATACATATCTAGTGATGGCATACCTTTTGGGTGGGAGAAAAAAGAAATGAACTCAAGCAGCCTTTTTATTAGATTACTTACGTGTGCATGCTAAGTTGCTTCAGTTGTATCTGGCTTTTTGGGACCCCATGGACTATAGCCAGCCAGGCTCCTCTGTCTGTGGTATTCTCCAGGCAAGAATACTGGAGTGGGTTGCTATGCCCTTCTCCAGGGGATCTTCCTGACCCAGGGATCGAACCTGTGTCTCTTACATCTCCTGCATTGGTAGGCACGTTCTTTACCACTAGCATCACCTGGGAGCCCTCATTCATGAGAAAGCACACCTACTGTAAGCTAACAAGTTCGCACTGGGGTTCCGATAGTATACATTTTATAAGTTTTGTTGGTGTGAATTAGCATCCCTGAGTCAATACACCGACAAGCTTTTATTTCTAGGCCTGAAGAGCGTAGGCCCAAGTCTTAGGTCTTGGTGAACTCTCTAGATACCTTCATCCTGTGAGGTGGGGCTATGTGGCCAGCTGCACCTTGGCCTGTTGACAGCCTTGGGTACGTTAGACATGATGTGGCCTAAATACACTGTAAATGCAGGGAAAGGTGAAACCACTGTAGCTGGTTCTTTTTTAAAAATTATTTTATTATTCTTATCATTACTTTTATTTTTTGGCCACACAACACAGCATGTGGGATCTTAGTTCCCCAGCCAGGAATCAAACTCGTGTCCCCTGCATTGGAAGCATGGAGTCTTAGCCACTGGACCACCAGGGAAGCTCCCCTGCAGCTGGTTCTTTTAAGCAGAATTAAGAGAAAGAAAATGTGGTAAAACATGTAATATTGCTAAATCCCAACAAGCAAAGGTAAATCTACTTAGATAAAATGTACTCAATACCTACTATGTCCTATGCTCTGTTCAAGAAACTTGGAATACATTGGTGAGCAAAACAAAGATCTTTGACCCACGGAGTTATGTACTAGTGGTTAGACAGGCAGTAGAGACTGGAACATGATATGTAATTAACAACCACAGTGTGTGAGCATGATAATGACTGTGTAGAAAGGAAAGGAAAGAAAGGAAAATGGGCAGCAGGATAAAGTGCTAGGCGGTGCATCTCTCCTTTCTGCTGCTTTAAGCACTGGCCATACCCTTCTCAAAACCACTCTTTGCAGCCAATGGAGCTGCCTTGCCGAGATAGGCCTAGAAGGTTCTGTATCCTCTTATTTCACGTCTAGGAGCTGGCTTGCATGCACTCATCAGCTGTATATCAGCATGCCCAAGATGGGCAACTCAGTGATGCCATTTATAGTTGAAACTAGACGTCCCAGGGAGTCAGGCCAGGGTCCTCCCACTAAACCACATCTTTACCTAGTTTCTTTCCTGCCCTGTCCAGCTTCTCTCTCTCCAACAAGCTACACCTGAAACACTCCCTCATTAACTCACTTGCCCAGGAGCCTCTACTTCAGTTCCTAAGGAGCCTCCAAACTGAGCTCGGCCACAGTGAAAGGGGAATAGGTGTGCCGATAGCAGGGCAGGGGTCTTATCAAAGGATTAAGTAGCATAGTCAAAATGGAAGAAATGGGACTTGATCAAAGACCTGAAGAAGATGAGAGACTCAGCCAAGAGGAGAAACACTGCAGGCAGAGGGCAGAGTTAGAGCAAGGCCCTGTGGTAGAGAGAATATCACGCTTCCAGAAGACCACATCCTCATCTGTAGAACTTGTGAACATGTTAGGCTACACAGCAAAGGGCAATCAGGGTTGGATCAAGGCTGCCAATCACGTGACCTTAAAGTAGCATAGTCCTGGATTACTCAGATGGGCTCCATGCAGTCCTAAGAGTCCTTGAAAATGGGAGAGGGAGGTGGAAGAGGAAGTCAGGGGGAGGCAGGAAATGGAGTCAGAGTCAGAGGAAGCGTTGGGGAGAGACAGAAAGGAGTCATGTTTCTGGCTTTGAAGACAGAGGAGAGGGTCATGAGCCAAGAAATGTGGGCAGCCTCAAGGAACTGGAAAAGGTAAGGAAATGAATTTTCCCCTAGAGTCTCTAGTAGGGAACACAGTCATGCAATCACCTTGGTTTGAGCCCAGTGAGACCCATTTCAGTATTCTAATCTCTAGAGCTGTCATATAACAAATTTGTGTTGTTTTTGGATACTGTTTATGGTAATTTGTTATGGTGACAATAGAAAACAAATATAGGCCCAAACGGGTTGCTGTTCAGTCGTTCAGTCGTGTCTGACTCTTTGCGACCCCATGGACTGCAGCACACCAGGCTTCCCTGTCCTTCATCTCCCGGAGCTTGCTCAAACTCATGTCCATTGAGTCGGTGATGCCATCCGACCATCTCGTCCTCTGTTGACCCCTTCTCCTGCTGTCCTCACTCTTTCCCAAAGCGGGGAGCATCTAATAATATGAGGTTAATGTAGGGAGGCCACTGAGCTAGAATGGAGGGAGTAGGAGGAGAAGGTGTTGGAGAGGGCTGGTGGGCCAGGTGTGCAGGCCCCTGCCGCTGTTGTATGCAGGCAGGCATTTACCTTTAGTCAGGTGAGGAGCCATCACAGGTTTTTGAGGATGTGATCTTCTGCACCTGTTCAGAGGCCCTAGGGCTGTTGAGATTAGTCAGCATAGGGCTGGGGAGACTGTCAGGAGGCAATAATATAGGTGAGAAGTGATGAGAGCAGAAGGATAGCAGAGGTGGCAAGAAGTGAGTATGTTTCGGGGAGAGAGGCAGCAGGGCTTCTGCTAGATTAAATGTCTTAGATTAAATGATCGTCCTGCCTGAGAGAAAGGATTGCTGCAAGGATTTCTCCTGAGCAGCTGGAAGAAGAAAGCTGCCATCCACGGAGATGGGAAAGGTTGCCAGGGGAGCAGATTTTCAATGTGGTGCCTGAGACTGGGTGACCTTTGAGACTTATTTTTGATTTATTATATCCATGCAAAGATTTTGAGTAGGTAGTTGGGGAGACAGGTCTAGAGTTTGAAGAAGTCTGATCTGGATATATCCATTTGGGAGTCCATGGGGTCGTTAAGAGTCGGACACGACTGAGCAACTTCACTTTCATTTTCACTTTCATGCATTGGAGAAGGAAATGGCAATCCACTCCAGTGTTCTTGCCTGGAGAATCCCAGGGACGGGAGAGCCTGGTGGGCTGCTGTCTATGGGGTCACACAGAGTCGGACACGACTGAAGTGACTTAGCAGCAGCAGCAGCATATAGATGTATTTGTTGTTGTTTAGTTGCTAAGTTGTGCCTGACACTTTTGTGACCCCATGGACTGTAGCCTGCAAGGCTCCTCTATCCATGAGATTTTCCAGGCAAGAATACTGGAGTGTGTTTCCATTCCCTTCTCCAGGGGATTTTCCTGACCCAGTAATCAAACCTGTGTCTCCTGCATCAGAAGGCAGATTCTTCAGCACGGAGCCACCGGGGAAGCCCCGTATAGATGTATAGTGAAGTGAAAGTCTCGTCCGACTCTTTGCAACCCCATGAACTACAGTCCATGGAATTCTCTAGGCCAGAATACTGGAGTGGGTAGCTTTTCCCTTCTCCAGGGGACCTTCCCAACTCAGGGATCGAATCCAGGTCTCCCGTATAGATGTATAGGATAGCATTTAATGCCTTGGGACTGAGAGATATCACTGTGGGAACAGGTGGGGAAGAAGAACAAGAACTGACCCCAGCGAAGAGATTAAGTAGAAAAAAACATAGAAGGAAACCAAGATGGGAGGTCATAAGGTAAGAGTAAGTTCAGGAGAGTATGGGATCCTGGAAGCCAAAGGAAAAAGAAAAGGAAGAGGGTTAGGTTGACTGCATAGAATAGCTCAAGGGGGATAAGAACTGATCAACTACTTTAGCAATGAAGAGCTTATGGGGAAACTTTATTTTTCCCTCATTTAAACATTTTTTAAAATTCATTTACTTCTAATTGGAGGTTAATTACTTTATAATGTTGTGTTGCTTTCTGCCATACATCAACATGCATCAGTCATAGGTATACATATGTCCCCTCCCTCTTGAACCTTCCTCCCACCTCCCACTCCATCCCACTTCTCTGGGTTTCGTGGAGCTCCAGGTTGAGCTCCCTCTGTCACACGGCAAATTCCACGCTAGCTATTTTACATAGGGTGCTGTTTATGTCTCAGTGCTACTCTCTCAATTCGTCCCGCCCTCTCCTTCCCCCGCCGTCTCCACAAGTCTGTTCTTTAGCTCTGTGTCTCTATTCCTGCCCTACGAATAGGTTCATCAGCACCATTTTTTCTAGATTTCATATATATGCGCTAATATATGATGTTTGTTTTTCTCTGACTTCTTGATGAGAAAAATTTAGTGGCATGGTGGGAATGAAAATCTTGATTGGGTTAGGTTGAAGAGAGAACGGGGAGAAAAAACTTGGAGCCAACAGGAACATACAGTCAGTTTTTGAAGTTTTGCTGCAAATGGGGAGCAAAGAAGTTGAGTAGTAGAGTGGTCAGTGGGACTAGGTAGAAAATCTAGTTTTGCCAAATGAGTGTGATCAGGTGAGAGCAGGGGAGTCAAGGGTACATGAAAGGAAGTGATGATAATATCTGGCTGGGGAATTTGAGTAGAATAAGGAAGAGGAGGAAGATACCGAGGGGAGGTGGATAAAGGGGATGGGAAAATCAAGTGATACAAATGTAGGACTAACATTAGTTTAATCTATAAAGATATTGACCCCCTGTATCGTACACTTCAAACTAGTATAACATTGTAAATCAACTTTATTTTAATTTAAAAAATGAAAAAATAATAAAAATGACTTAAAAGAGGGCAAGAAAGTAGAACTAGCCAAGCTATGGGAATATTGAAGAAAGATTAGTGGTTGCCAGGGGTTTGGGGTGAGGAAGGAAGGGATGAATAGAAGCACAGGGGATTTTTAGAGAAGCTATTCCATGTCATATAGTAATAGGTGGATATGTGATATTTTATGTCTGTCAAATGCATAGAATGTATAACACAAAAAGTGAACCCTAATGTAAACTATGGATTTAAGTTAATAATAATGTATTAATATTGGCTCATTAATTATAACAAATGTATCACAATAATGCATGGTGTTGGTAATAGGGAAAACCAGTGGGGTGTGGGCTAGGCTGTGTGTATATACGAACTTTCTATACTATTGCTCAATTTTTTTCTGTAAACTTAATGTGCTAAAACTATCTTTTTAAATGTAGAACTTCATATAACTTGCCATGGGACTAGTTTGTTTTTAACCATTTTCTTCATCTGCCACAGAAATAAGACAGTACTGGGTTTGTATTAGATGATCTACAGTTAAATGCAGTTTTGTCCAATCCAAAGTTGCTTCCTCTAGATGAGAACATGAATAGCCATAGCGTAGAACAGGGATAAATAAATAGGACATTTTTAAAATTTATTTTTGGGTTAGGGAGGGCACACATTTTCTTGGTACCCAAATTGGAAAAACATATTTTAATATTCCAAGGCAGGAATAGCAAAGGAGGCAGTAAGCCTGGACACAGCATAAATATCCAAGACTGGTCTCCCTAGCCAAGGGGAAATGCGCTTTAACCCCATCCCCATGGTTTCTCTCTTGGGATCTATAAGATATGTGGATCATCACAACTTCGGTGAAAGAAAAAAAAGGACAAACAGAGTCACATGATTATCAAACTCAGTAGTCCCTTAGTGAAACCTTGTCAAATACTGTATGTGCACTTCCTTTTTGTGAGGATTTAAAGGTGAGATAGTTTTACTTGCCTGGTAAGGCTGGTTTAAATTCTCTGTAACAATAGCTTTAAACACTAAATTCTCATAAGTTCTTCCCTGGCTTAAAAAAAAAAAAAAGGCATGGTTGTAATGGCAAATAGACTAAAACTTTATGTAAACAGACCTTTGAAAATGCAGTCTTGAAGTTAACCAAAGTATATTTAAAGGCTTATAGTATCCTGAGTAAAGTTTAACTGGTTAAATAGCTTTCAGTACAATTAACTTGTTCTTGCATAAAATTGTTAGAAAATATTTTCTTAAGTGTTTGGTCATTGATTCAGAAATCATTGTATTTTTAAATTAAATGGAGGACATGATAAATGAATGAACAGTGACGTCAGATGCATGTGAAGTTATCTCTGCTGTCCACACAGACACACACATTAGCACAAACTCATCTTTCCATTAATTGCCTTTTGCGGCAGTGAACCTCTGATCTCAGAAATACAATGATCATACGCACAGAAAGCCAGATAAGCTACCTGGGCCACGTTTTAGAAATAAGAAATCAGGTTTTCATGACTGATGCAAATGGGATCGCTCTTTGAGTGACCAGCTGATGGTTTTTGTATTAAATTCTTTCAATGATTGCCATACATTCTAAAGGAATACAGCCGTGAGGCCAAAAAAGGAAATTCTTTTACTGGAGAGAATTGTATTCCTTATTTCTTTCTATTAGATTAAAAACCCATTGGGATGAAGGAGGAGACAAGAGATCACCAATTCAATCTTGCTAAAACTGGCCTAGTTTCTGATGCCTTTTGAAAGACAACTTGCCAAATTTCCTTTGTAATAAGATATTTCAGGAGATTCTTAATAGTCTGATAACCCTTGTTTATGTTGCATCTAATTTCTTCGTGCCACTGGATAGTCCATCTATTCTTTTCTGATTTTTGGAGGGGAGAGTAGGTTTGTGTCCATTTCTAAGTGAAGCTATTGATATACTTGAAGATTTGTTATTAATCCCCTATTCACTTTTCTTTTTCTGGTCCAGTGACCTTTATTCTTCACTGTTTGGGTTGGAAAATTGAACCATTTTTATGGCTTGTTTCAAGTTGGCTCTCAAAGTTTTCTGTGTCTTTCTATATTTTAGCGTTCAAAATTTGACTTAAGTCTAGTGGCATGGTAAAAGCCTAGTTCCAGTTACTGCTTATATTTTTAAATAGAATGAAATTGTTTAGAATAGTTGTAATTCTGATGGCTTCCAAAGCCCCTCTCTGCAGTAGTGATATTTTTCAATCATGGATTGTTCCTCATCTTTCATTTTTTTGTCATCTGTTATGCATATTTATTCCATAAATTACTGAAAGATGCTCAGCACCATTGCTTTGGACAATCATATATAATACAAACAACTCCCATTTGTAACTGTGATATTTAGTGGATTAGCTCCTTATTTCAATATCAGATCTTGGCAGAAAATATGAAAATGAATCCTAGAATGTTATCTATCATGCATCTTTCCATGCAAGTTGAAAGCAATCATAGACATGCAGATGCACCTCCTGCCCTTTGTGTCATGCACCTCCCGTCTTTGTCAGTCAACAGATAATTATTGAAAGCATCCTATGTATCAGACAGATCTATATAGGCATTGTCTTTGCCTTTATCAGTTGGCTTCCTGAAAAGCATACTGGGATGTGTTTTTATAATTTGGGTCATACTCCAGATATAAAAGACCACAATTTAAAGAGAAGCAGGGTGACTCTTTCTGATAAAGGGAAGTGTCTCTTTTAAAAGTGGTATCTATAAGCTAGTTTTTGTGAGTTAGCCTTATGCTGTCACGTAAGTAAGCAAAAGGTGTCAGGACGCAGTACCTTAGGTTTTCTTTTCAAGGTTCTAGCTGTCTTTCAGGCACAGAGTTCATCTTGGTCACATGCAATGTAACTTACAGGGCTGAAGATTTTAATATTGTGTGTGTGAAAATCTAGGGGAAGCTATGGGTTCTCATTGCAGAAAAGGGACAATGGACTTAAAATTTCAGAGGCTCCTGTATCCCCGAAACCCTCTTATGGACACTAGGGTAAGACACTGTCCGTTCAAGGGCCTTCTGCTCACCCCATGCTCTCACCATGCCAGTGGAAAGTAGAGGAAATCTGGTAGTGATCACATCTCCCAAAGAGGCTTTAAGAACAAGTGTGGGATATCTGTGATAAGGGGAGAGGTATGCTGCTAAGTCACTTCAGTCGTGTCCGACTCTGTGCGACCCCATAGATGGCAACCCAACAGGCTCCCCCGTCCCTGGGATTCTCCAGGCAAGAACACTGGAGTGGGTTGCCATTTCCTTCTCCAATGCATGAAAGTGAAAAGTGAAAGTGAAGTCGCTCAGTCGTGTCCAACTCTTAGCGACCCCATGGACTGCAGCCTACCAGGCTCCTCCATCCATGGGGTTTTCCAGGCAAGAGTACTGGAGTGGGGTGCCATATAGTCTTGCAGAAATAAAGAACAATCCATTTCATCTTCCTTCACCCAGCAAGTGGTAAAATGGCCAAAAAAATGAGGACCAGAATGGTGCCCAGGGAAATGTGTTGCACAGTTGGATGTTCAGATTTATTTCTGATCTATTATATTAATCTAATCTATTCATAAGTTTTGAGCTAGAGGGAGAAGAGTGGCCTTTGAGATTCATACATTGCTTCAACTAGCCCCCTGTTAAGGTAGTATAGAGGAGAATTTGGAGCCAAATCTCAAGTCTTTTGTTCATTGATCAAATATTCACCGAGTGGCCTCAATGTGCCAACAACTCAGAAAGACCCAGGACCTGCTTGCAGAGAACTCAGCTGTCACCTTGTAACTACTGGGGCAGTGGTGGAGATACCAGAGGGCCTGATTTTCTGCAGCTCGTGCTAGAGCTGTCCAAGCCTTCAATAAATATTGCTTGGATGATTAGTTTAGTGCTTTCCCCGATGAGCTGGTTTTGCTGCAGAATCTGTAACAGCTGGGGTTAATAAAAGAAAAGTTTAGTTTTGAGAGGGGCACAAAGCTACATATACTAATTATAATAAAATATTAAAAATCTACTTAGGGTAACATAGTTACAGACACGAAGTGCATGCTAATGTGAGATTCGTTCGGAGGTAAAGCATTTTCAGGATCAGCTATCTATCCTCAGAGTGGCCAAAACAGCAGTCCAGAGACTGACAAGGAGCATTTCAAATTCGGCAGTCTGCTGTCTTATTGGCCCAGGGATGGTAATAACACAGGCAGCAGCTGGTATGAATCTGGGTCTGTTCTGACTACATCATGCTGCCTGAGAGTCTAATTTTGCTTCAAAAATGGTCTAATTTTGTTCACAGTGGAAAAAGTGGTATATTCCTTTAGTGTCAACAGACCAGATTGCATCTCCAGTTTGTTTGATGGGAGAACTTGGTTCTGTTCCCAGATATGGCTCTCCTTCATGGATCATTGAATTACGCTAAGTGTTTTGAACAAAGTCAATTTCAAAACATACCGCTTTCCTCCCAAACCTTGGAATTTATCTTCATACCAAAGTTCCAAGAGTTTATGTTTGTAGGAAGAGAATACCCCACAAATACACTCACTTTAAGTCTTCAGATACTTCTTCTCTAGGTAGGTAAACCTTAATAACCCTATGGGAATTAACATTCTAGGGTTTCTATGGTGAGTTGTAGATACGCTAATGTTTTGAAACTGATGCAAAGATATGTGTATGTTCCACAAAGTAGTGAATAAAAATATTAGGCCCTTTCTATTAAAAAAAAATCCTAGATTTGGATATTCTGCACTTTGCCTTTTAGTCGGGAAACTTCTGATATTTTCCTATGTTCCCTCACATGGCTTGAGGAAGTAACAATATGTAAAAGCACCTATTACTTCAGTATTTTTTTTTTTCCTTGAGAATATTTCCAGCTGAGGGCTCATTGCCTATTTCTAATTCACCTAGTTTCAAACTCTCTGGTCTTAAGTAATGAGCCGTGAAGGAGACCAGGTTAGAGAATGACCAGGGAAGGACTTGCAGCCGGAGTCCCCCTCTGATTGAGGAGCCCTGTCTCCGCAGCACATGCTCGTCTGTGCAGCTGCCTGTGGTGACGAGAGACCCAGGATCCCTGCTCCAGGCAGACCATGTTCCACTGAAAACCCAACTTTGCTAAAAATGAACTAGGAAAACTTAGCAGATAATGGCCCTTGGTCTCTAAGACACACCCTCGGAGTGTGGGGCTGGAGGAGGAGGATGGGGAGGGTGGGTGAGCGGCTCTATTTATGCTCGGTTGATGGGCTAACCTCTGTCACACACCTGGAGGTGATCTGCATTCCTGCCCACACTAAGGGCTCCTGGCGTTGGCTCCAGCACTAACCAGTCGGCACTAAGAGCTCAGACTTCAGTTTGGCTGGAATGTGCACTGCACTAGCCGGATTCTCGGAGAGAACCAGCTGGGGTCTCCCCTCACTGGCAATTAATCTCGTGGTGAAGCCTAGGAAGGACAGTAGGAAAGGGTGATCATTCTGAAAAGAAACCCCGGGGGAAAATTGTAGGGAGAAGGGCATCCCTCTTTCCCTGTCCTACAGTTTTTCTTCCATCCCATCTAGTCCCTGGGCTTCTGGCCCTTTGGCTTTTCTCTTTAAGAGTCCAAGAAAATGTAGCACTTAGCTATGTTGTGTAATAGGTTTTTTTTTTTTTTAATGAACATTTGCTTCATTTGGTGTCATCCAAAATGGGTAGTTCCTTTTATGTAATACCTGAAGGCAGGATTTTGCTTTTCTTTCTGAAATCCATTGACTGTTTTTAGCTCCTCCTCAGAATCTCTGGCTGGACAGGGCACAAGCGCGGGGCAAAAAGCCTGCAAGTCAGCCCTGATGGTGGTAGAAAGGCCTTGGCATGTGATAGAAAGCCTACCTCCCCCAGCACACAATGCTGTGCTGGCTGTTTCTGATGACTTCTGTGGATTGACTCAAGGCAGCTACAGAAGTGGGTGAAGCTATCCCTCATGCTGACATTTAATTTACCTAGGAGCACAATAATCTCAGAAAGAATCAAATACTTGAAAATTTTGCTTCAGTGAGCAAAAGCTAAGTGTTTGCACCATATTGAAAAGTGATACTTTGGTTCGGAATTCCAGATAAAAAGGGTGCTGGGGTCACTGACTAAAAGCAAAATGAAAGAACGAAATTCTTTTTTTCACACATTCACAATTACAGTATTGGAGAAAATCTGGGATTTTGCACGTTATAGTACTATTTTGTCAGCTTCAGTTTGATAGAGCAAGGTCAGTGGGGCCTAGAAAAAGGATGTGGTGGTGAAGCCTAAAAAGGAAGGGTATTTTTAAGTGTATTACAGAGAAGCAGCTGGACTTAATAACTAACAATATGTGGGAGGTGGAAGTATGTTAAATCTTGTACAGAAGTTTGATGATCAGAGAAAGGGCGGGGAGTATTTCTGGCCAAATCAAAATAACCCTCTATAACCAGCTCCACCTGTGCTAAAATATTATGCTCACATACTGTTCCCAATTTGTTGAAATTTATGATCATTAATATGTTATGTGAGTAATAGTTACTACTGAACCAAAATCAATATGTAGTTCTCTGTTGACAAAGCTTGGGTTTATATTTTATTCACGTTTTTGCTTTCAGGACCTAACATGATGCCTGGCAGCTAGATGATGTTCAAAATGCTGAATGTGTGGCCTGCCTAGTGGTCTGATTTTTGTTTAAAATATCTGACCAGGCTTAATTGTTTGCTTTAATGAATTAAGTTCTTTGGTTTTCTGAAATCTGGCTCTGGGTGTCATATGCCTTTTGCAACGCCTTAATAATCAGGAGATTAGAAATTAGTACCCGCTTCAGATCAAGCTTACAAAGTAGTTGTCATGATGAGAAAGGGAAAGTTTGGGTGAAATTACCAAATACCCAGTATATCAAAGCAAGGATCATGGCCAATTCTGCCTATCTTTACCCACCTTTATGTTTCATGACCACATGATAATTCAGGATCATGTTCCCAAATGATATGAGCAAGCTTTCCAGCCACCCTCCATCATATACCCTGTGCCCCCACTCTGGCAAGTCTTTCTTTAGATCTCTGGATCTTTGGAGGTGGTTTGTGGTGGCACATCAGATTGTCTCATGTTGCCACAGTCTCTCTTTTCACTCTCCCAAAGGTAGAGAACTAGATTTCTTGCAACAGACTGGGAAATTTCTGATATAGCCAAGGCAGTGTAAGATACAAATGGCAAGTTTGACAACAAGTCAGAACAAATAGCTCCTTGTGTGTGAGATGTGCAAATTCAGTAGTCATGCCTTCTTGTCTCAGTTTATTCAATTTTTGGCTAAAAATTCCACCTAAGGCATAGGCATCTAATAGAAAAAAATCGGAAACTGGGCTGGACACAGAGTTTCAAGGGATTCTTAGCTCTAATCTAATAAAGCAATGTTATAAAGAGATTAAGAGCAAAGAATTTGGAGTCAGACAAACTAAAATTGGTCCTCAACTCTGACACTGCATAGCTGTGTGATGTTGGAAGTTAACTTCATCTCTTTACATTTCAGTTTTCTCATGTGTCAAGTGAGAATAACACCAACTTAATAGCACTGTTGTTAAGAATTAAATGAGGTGATGCTTAGCAGAGCATCTGGAAAATGATCATTAATAAAAACTGTACATCCTCATCACCTCTATATTGTTTCACCATGGCATAGACCTATGAAAATTCCCAACATTACCCTAGTAAGCTTAGTTTGTAGAGTGAAAGTTTCCTGGACATGAAGAAACGTAAGGGCTGCCTCAGATGGAAGGGTCATCTTGATGATACAGTTAGCATCACACGAGAAGAAGACACTTGCTGGGCAGAACATCCTATGGGTGTAAAGGCACTTAATGGCCACTCCGATATGGTTATTTTCCTGGAATTTTGGTGTCTGATTTATAGTATGATGCACATGAACTACTCCAAGAGGAAAACAATCCCAGTGTGGGCACCATCCTTAAATTAAAGCAAAGGGGTAATCATGAAATCAGCTTGTAAAATGGCCAGCCCATTTCAAGATCTAAAAATTTATAAGCATACCTTAACTCCATCAACTGTTTACTGTGTCCAGACCAATTTTTAGTTACAGAAATCTGTGGACAATGATAATAATTTCTTAAAGACTAGAGAGAGGGAAAAAAAAACTTTCAAGAAGGCCTTGTAAATAAGGAAACCTTAAAAACGAAAATGTTCTGAAAATGTTTTAATTCAGTGTCTTTTATGCAAACGCCACTAATTAATCTCATACAAACATGGATATTTTTGTAAAGCGTATGCCCAAGTGCCATTTTATGACCATGTAATTTACAAGTCCTCAAATTACATTAAAATCACCACACACACTGTTTACAGTTTAATTATATGGTTATTTACCATTCCCAATCAAGTGTTATTCATTCAGTACCTCTTTGCCTGATCTTACCTAAAAAAGAAAATACTTTTTGCTGGATTTGAGTGGTAAACATTCAAACATGCCAGTACTTCAAGGCAACAAAAATGTGATTTGGAGTCAACAAACTCCACTGACAGAGATTTCAGAGAACTTCAAGGGGGAGAGAGAATAGAGAGAGATCAACATTTTAGTAAAACAGTATGTCTTTGGATTTCTTTGATTATTTCAGTTAGGCTGAAAAGAAGAAACCTATCACTGTTCATGTTATACTATGTGCAATCCATATTTTGTATTACAAAGTGAAATATTTCTTCAGTCAAGAAATGTTTATCGAGCACCCTCAATGTTCAGGATACTATGATAAGAATAAGTGTGAAAAAAATAAGACATGGCCCCTTGATGAACTCAGACTGGATACCCACTAAGTGTGTTATAAATATTTGGACACACAGACTATATTTACTTCTAGTCTTCTCTTTGTCATTTAATAATACCATCCTGAAATTAGAGAGTCTCAATTTTTGTGGGTGATTGCATAACCTTTCTGACCCTTAAGTCTTTTCACCTGTAAAATATAGAAGTGGGGAATATAAAAGTGATAATGCCAATTTTCCCGCCATAAAAATGTGATTATAAAGATGAAGCAAGACTGATAGCAGTTGAGGGTTGCTTCTTCACCATCTGCCTCTGCAGCGAATTCCACAAGCCCATTTGAACTGATTCTTATTTCCCTCCCTGTGTTGCCCAGCTCATGATGCCTCACACCTCTGGTATGGTGTTAGTTACATCAGGAAACAGTTATAGCACGTGAATTAACTATGGTGACCCTGAATTCCTAAGACATAATTCCGCGTTCTGGGGGGAACTCAGATTTCAGCAAAAGTGGTCCTCATTGGAAGTCCTTGGGCCACTGGCCTCAGAGTTAGCAGACTTTCTAAAATATCTTCTTTTCTGGATCCCATTCCAGACTTAATGAATCAGAATCTTTAGCAGTGGAACCTAACTAAGCACATGCCTCCTAGTGAGTTTTTCTGATAATTTTAAGCACACCGGAGCTCAAGAAGCACTGTTGTATTTAAAGGGATTGTTTGCAAATATTCCAGTTTTCTTCTTTCAGGTACACAGTAGAATCACACTTCTCCACCCACCTGGAATTAGGTGTGCACGTCTCATTTGTTTTGGTCACTGAACTATGAATTAACACAAGAATGAATCAAAGTGACATGTAAGTCATGTGACATTAAATTGAAATAATATATTTGGGATGACTTTATAGTTCTCATAATTTTAAAATTTTATTTCCCTTCTCACATGTTAGAAAACATGATTCCTAGTATATGATTTAATGGTGGTGGCAAAAAACACTAATAAATATCAGATTACAAATTAATCTCCACCAATCATGAGATAATTTTTGATGATAATTAGATGGCAAGGTTAACAAGCCCTCTTTTCTTTATATCTCAAAAATAGAGGATACAAAAACATTAACATAGGCAGATTTTATATGATGTTTCTATTGAACACTAATTTAAACTGAGCCTGTACTTAGCAAATAGAAAGTGGAAATACTTGTATGAGAGGAAATAATTAATTTAATAAATTGAGCATCTACCATATATTACTCTGTTGAATACATTTCCATTTTCTCACATTTAACAATAGTCCATAGAGACATTGCTTTTTATATTTGAATGTGAACAAACAAACTGGTCGAATAATTTTCTAAAATTTACCAAATGAGAAACTTGAGATTCAAATTGACAGCTGCCTGTTTGCCCAGCCTGGTTACTTCTTATTGCAACATGTCAACTCTGGAAAAAGTCAGCCTTTCAACATGTTGATTGATCCGATTTTGTTATTAGTTGCTGAATCTTTATGGGTGTTAATAAAATTTACCTTTTTTCAATATTGAATCACAAAGTTCTATAGACCATGCAGAGCATGCATGTACCTGTATCTGTACATCAAAATGCATTTTCATGGCACAGGTAAATGGTAACTAAACTCTTCATTAACAGTTTTCTAATCCATTGCCTCCCTTGGTCTGCAAAGGTGCAAGTGAAATGTCACCAACTAAACTAAGGTGATCAGTTTCAATTGTTGGTCTTAAGATATAGACATTTAATTTAAATGACTTTCAGTCTGGGGAACACATTAAACATGTGATACTTCATTACCATGCAACAATTATTCAAACGAAATGTGAAATACAGAATTATTTTAAATATTAAGTCTTTGAAGATGCTTTGGGAAGTTACACATAGAAGAATATAAGCCCATTTTGTGAAGGGGATTTTGATAATTGAGACAAGAATGTAGTTACAAATTCTATTTTATCTCTGCTACTTTATATTTGATTCTTAATTGGAGAAGTAAAGCATAAAGTAAGGGGATAGAGTTCAGTGTCTGGGAAACAAACTGGGGAAAGATTAAAATAGGCATAGTCTTCACAATTTTTGTGGAATATCTAACTGAGGATTTTCTTTGGGCTCTGGATGTGGAATGATACACATTAATTGGAGTGTTAGTTAGTTGATAGTCCTCTAAATGATACATACACTATACAGTATGAATGCACAAAAAACACATACATGACAGCTTAAGTACAAAATAGCAATAAGTATTAATATTTTGTGTATGTGTGTATGCTCAGTCGCTCAGTCATATCCGACTCTTTTTGACCCCAGGGACTGTAGCCTGCCAGGCTCCTCTGTTTGTGGGATTCTCCAGGCAAGAATATTGGAGTGGGTAGCCTTTCCCTTCTCTAGAGGATCTTCCAAACCCAGGGATGGAGCCCAGGTCTCCTGCACTGCAAGTGGATTCTTTACTGTCTGAGCCACCAGGGAAGCCCAAATATTAATATTAACCAACCAAGAATCAGTAATAACAAAACATTTTTAATAGTGCAACCTGAGCAATTTTTCTTTTACTAAGTACTGTAAATTGAATTTGTGGACAAGCTATTGTACAGCTTGATTTTAACACCTTTTATTAGGAGCAATTAGGATTTTATTCTAGTAACGTGAAATTAGACATTTTAGAGCTGGAACACCATAGAGATGATCTTTTCCAACTCTCTGATTTCACAAGTGAGGAAACATATTCAGGAAATTAAATGACTTGTCTAATGTCACTTAGTGAATAAGTGGAAGAGACAGGGCTTGAATGATCTTTCCTGAAGAGCACCCCTTCAAGTCCACATTTGTAATTAAAAGAGTAAATAAAAGTAACAAAACAACTTTTGTCAAAAGCAAATTAAAAAGTCAAATTAATTACATAAAGATATTTTTCAAGGTTGATTAAATCTATATTGTAGGTGGTGTAAATAGATATATCCCCAAAGAACTTACTGGATGTTAAATGGTCATCTTTACACCTACTTTATTAATTACTGAGTATCACTCTAGCACCATTATAGCTGATAAAACAAAATTTAATACAAGCTATGCCTTTACCAAGGTTATACTGTAAGTGAAATACTTAGAGTTTGAACTGAGATTCTTCTGATTATAGAACAAACATTCTTTCTACCTTGCTATATTCTCTCTCACCAAGATTGTTTAAAAGGACAAAAACCTTATAAAACAAATCTGATTAACAAAGAGATAGTACAACAAATAGATTTAAACAAACCCATAGAAAAAACTAGAGAGAAAAAGTAAGCAAAGAGTTGGATTCAACATTGAGATTGGGAAGAGGTTGGGTGGAGTACAGGGAGAGCAATCTAAATAAAAGACAATAGGCTTTGTCTTTATGATCAGTGTTTCATCAGCATGTAAGTATCATTCCCTTCAAGAATCTCAGTACTATGCAAAATGGAGAACATTACAATTAACTTATGAGTTATCGTTAAAACCCCAAGGAAGAATTACAATTAACTTGAGTCAATTAGATTTCTCAAGGATTCCTGACTTTAGCTCTGGCTAACAGGAATCTTAATGAGACAATTAATATTAGCTAATATCAGCTTGATTAATGTAAAGGGTTTGTATAATTATATAGAAGAGTGTGTATATAAAAATGTGTGTGTGTGTGTGTATGTTCTACATGTATTCATGGCATTTGAAATTGAGCCTCAAAATATTTTGGAAGCAAAATAATAGTGTATGAGAATTCTCCCTTCACAGATAAAAAATATATATCTCAGTTTTGAATATTATTCTTGGGAACAGAGATGAGGTAAACAACATCAGGTGTAGGCATGATCTAGACTATTGAAATTTTTAAACAGTTCAATGAAGGAAAAGATTTGAAAATGTTTTGAATGCCAACCATATATTGGGCTTCCCTGGTGGCTCAATTGCTAAAGAATCTGCCTGCTAATGAAGGAGACATGGGTTCAGTCCCTGGGTTGGGAAGATCCCCTGGAGAAGGAAATGGCAACCCAGTCCAGTATTCTTGCCTGGGAAATCCCATGGACAGAGGAGCCTGGCTGGCTACGGTCCATAGGGTCACCAAAAGTGGGATACAAGTTGGCAAGTGACTAAACCACCACCAATAACCATACTTCATTCATTTTCAGTAAATTATCCCCTTACTCTTCACAATCTTGAAGGAAGGCATTAGGAAACTGAAGCTCAACAAGTAATGACCAGAGAGTGTCTGGGCTGTCATGCAGGGCTGTGCCTTTTGTATACTGCACAACCACATCTGGTAGCAAGGAGGGGCAAATTGGGAATGACACACACTTTGTGCTCTGTTTGCCCTGGAGGGCTGCGGTCCATGGGGTCGCAAAGACGTGGCTGAGCGACTAACACTTGCCCAGTGGTGCACCCTAATGAAGGATTTTGTCATTCCAGGCAGAGGGTGTGCCTTCCTCTAATTTTCCCAGAGACCACAAGCCTCACTGAATTGCAGAATTAAAATTTGAGTCTGTGTATGTCTGGGCAGAGACCAGCCTCTTCCCACTGTGTCCTGAAGCCTCTCCCACACTAGAAAGATGCAATCAGAGTAAGTTACGAGTAGCTGGTGCCCATCTCGTAATAAGAAGGCTAGATGGTCTGAGTCTGAAAAGTTAGGATAGTGAGGAGAAGAGACAATGGAAGTCTCCTCTTGACTTTTCTCTTTCGGAAAAAACATCATCTGACCTTGACATTTGTGTATGCATAGAGGGGGAAGAAAATAAATATATATTTTTGATTGGGTGGCTTCATTTATATGATTTTCTAAAATATTAGAGTCACTATATACTGGGCCACTCTGTGCACATAAACCTATGACAAGAGGATTTGCACCATGCCTGGTGCATAGTATGCACTCAATTCACATTATTCCCCAGATGTCCTAAATGAGTTCTGAGGTTAGCACCATGCCTGGCGCATAGTAGGCACTCAATTCACATTATTCCCCAGATGTCCTAAATGAGTTCTGAGGTTAGCACCATGCCTGGCGCATAGTAGGCACTCAATTCACATTATTCCCCAGGTGTCCTAAATGAGTTCTGAGGTTAGCACCATGCCTGGCGCATAGTAGGCACTCAATTCACATTATTCCCCAGTTGTACTAAATGAGTTCTGAGGTTAGCACCATGCCTGGCACATAGTAGGCACTCAATTCACATTATTCTCCCGTTGTACTAAATGAGTTCTGAGGTTTTCATCAGCATGAGGTGTTTGAGGGCAGTCATGTAAACAGACTCATTACCATTGATGTTAGAAATTTCAGTGACTAAAATTTAAAGCACTATGAGAGCCATTATGGCCACACAAGGAAGCAAAGCCTAGGAAAAGGGCCAGTGGCCCCATTTTTCTCAGCCGTGGCTCCTTGGGCTTTCCTGTCTCCTGCCATGGTCACCAAATTCCTTATGGGGTAAGACACATGGATACTCTACTCTGTCTTTAGCACTTTGCCAATAACTGGTGCTCTGTTCATAGTAGGCTGCTTATTTTGAATGCTGTTGAAGAAATTATTACTTCTTTTTCCTCCCTCTCCTAATACTTATGGTCATAAAGTTCCCTCCTAAGCATTCAGGTTTTTTACTCTGTGAGGAAAAAAAAAAGTGGAAAGGAGCTACAAAGAAAGCCTGCTTGGATACAAAGTGTTAAACAGTAGTAGGAAGCAAACTACAGTTCTATTTTCCATAACCCAGAAATGTCAAGAACTCAGAGAAGAGAGGTATTACCAAGAGCTGAGGGTGCTAGAAGTCGAAGTAAACCATTAAAGTAGAGATTATGGGGACAAATTGTGCCAGAAGAAAGAGCACCGTGAGGGGGTGGCGGGGCTCAGAAGAACGAGTGTTCAAGGAAGGACAGTAAGAAGCTATTGACCTGGAGTTGAAAATCCTCATTACAGGTGCTGAGGAAAAGTTAGAACTTGAAAGCCAAGGCAGCCTGAAACTTGACCTTCAGCTATAGTGGGTGGAGCGAAGTAGGACTAGGTTGGGCTACAGGAGGAGTTGAAAGCATACAGTTTTATTTTTTAACCTTTAAAACAGTTGTATACAGACAACAACATGATTTACTTAAGGTTATTTATTCCACCCAGATTAAGTATTTATATTTTGACAATGGATTTTTAGGAGATGGTGCTTTATTCTAAAGCCAGGATAGATGAACCGGAGGAAGAGAGCTTTTTGCTGCCCTTAAAGTCATACCTTGGAAGGGAAAAATCTGCCTGCAAATAACCTGCTGTAAATTTTCTTAACTAGAATTACGGTGTCGGCCCACCTTATCAGAGGTAGGTGTTGTACAGATATGGAGTGGCGTATTGGTAGCTCCATCATGAATAATGGCAGCTGTTAAAAAGCCACAGAAGAGTCTTTAGTTCAAAACTCTCACTCCTGGCATCCTAGTCTTTGACTTTCTGCTCTTCCGTTCACCCAAAGCTGAAATGGATTTCACTTTTGTAAACTGACTTAAAGATAAGATGAATATAAACAAGTCTGGGTCCTGAGCAGCAGTCAGTGTCAGATAATGCTGCTGTGTTGGCCCACTAGAAGACTACATTGATTTACTGCTAAGTCACTTCAGTCATGTCCGACTCTGTGTGACCCCAGAGACGGCAGCCCACAAGGCTCCCCCGTCCCTGGGACTCTCCAGGCAAGAACACTGGAGTGGGTTGCCATTTCCTTCTCCAATGCATGAAAGTGAAAAGTGAAAGGGAAGTCGCTCAGTTGTGTCCGACTCTTAGCGACCCCATGGTTTACAGCCTACCAGGCTCCTCCATCCATGGGATTTTCCAGGCAAGAGTACTGGAGTGGGATGCCATTGCCTTCTCCGACATTGATTTAAGTCAGATATAATAAAGTGAGTGCTAGCTTGAAAGGGTGGTATCCTGGGTTCTAATCCTGCCTGTGTCATAGATCCGTCACGTGGTCTCTCTGTAGGGCTGGCAACCGGGATTAGGGCTGTTTGAGTCCAGTTGACCGAATGTAATAGACCTTTCAGTTCTGTCATCTCAGGGAAGCTAATTCAACTCTCTTCTCAGACTTGTTCTGTGGTGTAATGCATTTCCCTTATAACATCAATGACAGAGTTGAAATCCCAGTACGGTGTTGGAAGAACTATAGACTCAAAGCTTTGCCATTAGGCATCAGTTCTTTATAAATTTTCTCTCGGGTCCCCAAAAGTATGTTGTAGCACTTATTGTTCTACAAATATAGTGTGGCTGACTTGGGATAGAGTGCCTCTTCGTCTTGTATTTCCCTTTCAGAAAGAGAAGACAGCACAAGCTTTAAGTTTTGTTAGACAAAATGATACCTTACACCCTTTAGCTGTGTAACTCTCAGTGAATGTGTAGAAAATATTAACCGTTGGAATTAAGACAATTTTAGGAACTGAAACTCTTCTATAGACTAGACCTGTTTGCTGTGTGGTCATGGTGTTTTGTGGATGGAGAAGACTGGATTCTTTTAGGACCTTAGTCAGAAGGAACCTCTGAATAAGCCTGGGGCTTCATAACAGAAAACTGATTTTTTGTCCAGGTTTTGCCATTGTCTCTGACACCCTGAACCCATTTGTTTTGTCTTAGTTGTTTCACTTTAAAATCAAAGGAGGGTTTGAAACACTGGCCTAGATGATCCAGTTTTAATACTTTGTTTTAGTATAGATTCCGTTTTGGGGTGGGCAAATAAATAGATCCCCCCCAAAGAAATTTTAACAGAATTGTGGTTGCTTTTAAAATGGGGTTCATTATCAACTTGCATGCCACCTGTTATCTCTGGACACCCCCCCCCCAAATTTCTCAATATAAAAATCACTATTGTTCTTATATAATGTAAAGTAGGTCTCTATAGGGTAAGTATCAGTAGAGTTCCTTGAATGTCATGGCCTAAGTGCTCTGAACGGGTCAGAGGTGATCTGTGTTGTTATACAATTGTTATCCTATTTGGTCCATGCTATCCAACCCTCCTTCAAAGGTTTTTAAAGTGGACTGTAGCATATACGTACCTTCCTTTCCTCAGTGCAGCTCTTATACGAAACCCCTTGAGTACTTTTCAGCTACTCACCTGTGCTATGCTTTCCGTGGCCATTTAACACATTAAAGGAGCCTCTGTTACAGAGTGCTTTGTCCAAATCACACTGTGTCTTTCTTAAGGCTTGATTGTCTTTTTAAGCACATTCCAGTGTGTCTGGCTCTACTGGCAACAGAGTAAATAGCGGGTTGGGGTTTATATTCTTCCCGGAGAAAAGACAGATGGCTGTGTTCTTTGTCTAGGTGGTTTGGTTATTATTGTTCTTTTCTAACCTATTATTTTATCAACTGCTTTACTGCAGTTAGCTTGTCTACAGGTTTTACTTTCCAACAGAGCTAACTTAATGCCCTTCCCGTCTTTTGTGAGTACATCGCCTACCTCTCGAGAAACACCTAACCTTATTAATGATGACTTAGATTCCACGATAGTTTAAGATACAAGGAAAGTGAAGACAGTATTCTCTGGAAGCACAACCCTAGACCATGTGGCTTTTAAGGTTGGTTTTCCGTTCTTCTGCTTTTGTGGAGCATGGGTGGAAGTGAACCAGACAAGAATGATTGCCAAAGGGTGCCTACACAGAGAGACCAGTGTGAAGCAGAGCCTGCAAATGATTGAACAGATGTAGCAGGTGTAAACATGTTTCCTTATCTTGGATCCTGGCTTTTACATCCTCCTCGAAGACTCTCTGTACTGCAGAAAAGGGTTATCAGTACAGATGGTAAACTGCTGAAATGCCCAGAAGGTTCGAGCTCATCTGCGCTTTTAAAGACGGGGAGGAGTGTGCGTTATCTGACTCACAGGTGTTTGGAAGGCTCCAAATTACCTTCAGGTTTTTCAGTTTTACTTTGCTTGAACAGATGTCTTGGGTTATATGTTGGAAGTCTCCACTCCTTATGGTGTCCAAGTGTTTAAAACTGGCAACTATGTCCCAGGAGCAAGGGGGTGGAGTCCAGCCGTTGGCACGCTAGACCCTCCAGCCCTTGCCGATTGACGCTCTGAGCCTCTCTTGTCTCCGGGCTGCTGCTGCTGATTATTTTTTCTGGTCACTAGCTCCTTACTTTCCTGCTTTGCAGAGTTCTTCTTGGACAGTGTTTCTGGCTCAAACACTTCGTTACTGCTGAACCATAAAGTCCCTTGTTCTGTTTCTGTCTCTCTCAGCCTGTGGCAGCAACAGGTGCATACAGGTGATGATCACACGCTCCAGGTGTTCTCCTAGAGCCGTTTCTATAAAGTGAGCACTGGAGACAGCCTTCTGTCGCAGCCAGAGACTGGCACAGAAATTGTCAGCTTCCTTTCTCACAGCAGTCAACTATAATCCTCTACGAAAAAGGCAACGCAAAACTAAGTTAGATTCATATTAATGCCCGTGACATTATTTAACCTGTTAGTTTTGCCCTTCTGCAGTGTCCCTCTTGCTACTTTGAAGAAAAAAGTAACAATTTCCCAGAAGAGTATTTCCTGCAAGGTAGTCCTTGGGAATTTTTAGTAGGTAATATCTGAGAAAATCCCATGCTGACAAGAAGTTTGAGAAGCTCTGTGTTTATGTGGATGTAAACATTTTTTTAAATGTTGGAATTTTATTTGGGGCCTTTGAATATGCTAACTGATAAGTCAAGATCTTTATAAAGATATTATGCAGGATTTCCCATTATTTATTTAACCAAGAAATGGCTTTTGTGTGCAGAGTATGTCACAAGACAAGGGCTCCTTGGAATAGGTTTTTGGAAATGCTTGCTTAGATACAACAACAAAGCCCAGGAGACCCACATCTAGCAGAAGTCTGCCCTAGAGAAGTTCAACACACAATTAATGATGTGGTGGTTTGTTTTTCTATGATTTCCTCCCCCTGCCACCACACCTGTGTTTAAATCTGGACAAAGAGAAATGACTTTAGGGAATTTTGAAGATTGTAATGGACATGTTGGCTATCTCCCCAACATCTGTTTCTGTCCCATACGATTGTAATCATGCCCATTGAGAGGGACTGTCTCCACTCTTAGCAGCTTTTATGGACTGAATTCTACCCCCATTAAACCAATGTATTGAAGCCCTAACCCCCAGTTAGAATGAAGTTAAATGAGATTGTATGGATGGGCCTGAATACAACTGACCAATGCCATACGAGGACATAGTAAGAAGGCAGCCACCCGAAAGCCAGGGAGAGAGGCCTCAGGAGAAACCAGACCTGCTGACACCTTGGTCTTGGACTTCCAGCCTCTGTAACTGTGAGCGTATAAGTCTTGGTCGTTTAAGCCACCCCATCTCTGGTGTTTTGTTACGGCAGCCCTAGAAAACTAGTACTGCCTCCACTGGGCCGTGTAGAAGGGTCTCAAGGCAGTCCATCCTGCTCTCCGCCACAACGGTTTTTCAGATAACCCTGACCTTAGCGAGTCAGTCCTCTATTTCCCGGCACACAGCGGCTAGTTCAGGAGTACTCCCATGAGTATCCTGCTTAGAACTTTGTTTCAGGGTGTGGAAAATGCCCCCTTTGCTCCTGATGCATGTGACAGCTAAGGAAACATGCAACATCCGTTGCTGGGGGGGGACAGTCATCTCATGAAGGCAGTCAGAGGATGACAGACAGAGAAAGCAGACAAGAAAACAGAAGAGAAATGCATTTGGAGCTCTGGTCAATCCAGAGCTTAAGACTGAGCTTTCCAATTATGTGAGCTAATGATTCTCCAGGTTGTTTAAGCCACATTGTACTGTTTGCTTTTATTTGCCATGAGAACCATCCCAACTGATTCACGGGTTACAGAGGGGCCATAGTGGATCAAGCTTCAGCCCCAACCCAAAGTCTCCAGGGTAGCTTTTAGTGTCCAGATTATTGCGTGTCTGACTTGTCATCTTTGAGTTCCTGAGCACCAATTTCCAGTTTACGTTTCACCGTTCTGCTCTATTGCCTTCAATATCAGGGTATGTGCCCAATTTGTGATTCTCTGACGTCTTTTAATTAGCTAGATTGCTTAATCCTCTATAAGTGATTAAATGATAGGCTTCAATGCGTAATCCTTTCCATGGGTAAGGGACTCTTTAAAACAGACATGCCTTCAGAATCCAAGGAATTTCTTCTTTGAAAATATAAGGCCATCAGACAATCTAATAGTGGATATATTTTGGGGATAGGACTTAGGTCTTCTAAGCATCAGCCAGCTATGGATATTATAAAATCTGGCTATGGAAACATAAGATGAGGAAGTGTGTCCTCTTAGGCTGTAGGAATTAAGGGCATTTTCAAGACATTCAACAAAATGAATTCTCCAGATTTTGAGGCCTGATGCTAAAAGCACGCTTCTCTTTGGCTAAATTCCTGATTTCTTGTGGGTAAAGCTGACAACTAGGTCCATCCACCTTGACCCTTCTTCTTTCATACCCTGAACTACTTGTAAGCTTCCCTGAGCTTAAAGGCAGATGTAAGGCCACTGCTGGTAGTCAGTTGAGTCAACTTCTTACAGATGTGGTATGCTAGCCAGACAACGCCTTGTGCACTGGCAGTCTCTGAAGATTGCAACGATGACTCTGTGACTTGCTTAGTTTTTTGGAATTGAGCACTCATTCATTTCCTGAACCTCGATTTTGTCAACCATAAATTAATGATCCTGACTCAGACTTTGCCCCCAGGTATAATTCAAGGGCCAGCAATCAAAAATTCAATCAACAATTATTCATTGAATATTTGCAATCTTCTGGATACTGAGGTGTATAAAACAGATAAAAGTCCCTGCATTCAGAGGGTTTGGGACTCTGTGTGTGTCTATATGTGCTTGCACAAGTGCACACACCCACAGGCACATACAGATAAAGAGAAATGTGTAATTAAAGTAAGCAGTATGTGAGATGATTAAAGACTGTGGTAGTTTTGTACTGTGTCCAATTGGTTAAACTGGAACCATGTTTCTCCTCATTCCATCCTTTGTATAGCTTTCAGTTAAAGTTAGCCAAAAATGGAATTTGCTCAAGATGGGGAAGCTGGAAGTGAAGAAGTAGCCATACTGTCCAAAGAACATCATGGTTAGATGCCAGGGGAGACAGACACAGAGGAGCCAGAGGATTCTGCCTCTCCCTGCTCTCTCCCTGATCTGTCTCCAGCTCTTCTATTGACCTCCTGCAACCCCGGGCGGACCTGCAGAGCAGAGCCTTCCAGTGGCTTCTCCACACATCCTCCCGTGCTGTTCTGCTTCCTCTGGACGTACTTCATAGGACTTTGATTTCCCTGTTCCCTTTGCAGACCTTTATTTCCCCAGCTTCTCTCCTAATTGTGTCAGGCCTGATTTCTATAACACACCCATGTTCCACACTCCTGAGTGGTTCTGCTTCCTTAACTGAATCTCAGTGGAAAAAAATAAAGCAGGTAAAGGGCAGATAGAGTACACGTGGGGAGTGAGCTGCAATTTTAAGAAATATAGTCAGGGAAGTCCTCACCAAGAAAGAGATACTGGAGCCCAGACCTGAGGAGATAAAGAAAATAATTGTAAAATTTTGCTAAATCACATGAAGACCATTCAAAGGATAATCAGAATAATAAAAGACTTGGCCCAGAAACACCTACAACTAAATATCTTATAATACAGCATAAATATAGTAATCACAGAAATACTCTATGATTTTCTTTACAGCCTCCTCTTGAGGTTGTATTTTCTTAAACCTTATGGCAACTTGCTGAGGTGGAATCAAGGCCAGAATTGTTCTTTGAGCTTTTAGAAGGAAAATAGCTCTGTAGGTATGAAACCATAAGAATAAAGTACCCTTGTTAAATCACATTGCTCCACTGACTACTGGAGCTCAGCCATCTCTTTTTCTGAAGCCCTCCTCTAGCAGTATCTTGTGTTTGCAAGGGCAACAATGACAAGGAAATGTGAAGAGTGTAGGGAAGTCAGGGGAGGTGGCCCTGGAGAAAGAGAAAGTGACATAGGAAAGTTTCTCCACTGGGACTCGCTGAGACGAACTTGGCTGGAGCGCTGGAGCAGGGTCTGCCCCCAGCTGGTGTTCTAGAGAGAGATGCAACTGCTTAACCAAATTCTGTGCAGAAAGAAGACTGTCTGTTTCTGCATTTTCCTGTCTCCAGCATCAGGGGGTTGGTTTCCTGGCAACGGGCCACCTGCTTTCTCTCTGCGGAGCCTGGCTGCCCCTAGGGGGAGCCCTTCGTCTGTCAGCCTCCAAGGAGCACTGTGTTTGAACTCTCTCCTCTTGGGACAGCAGGCTGGCTCTCTTGCAAAGCACAATTAGAGCATCTGCCAGCAAAAGATTGTTTTGAGGCCCGTAAGCATTTAATAAATTGGTGTTGTGGGCCTCCTGTGCCAAGGCCTCGCTGACTGCCCATGGACAATTGTGGACTTTCTTTTGACTCTAAAATTTAAATGGAAGGTGGATGTCTGTAAACAATTCTCTTTAGATCATGGTAAATCAAACACTTACCTATCTGATAATCATAAGAGCTGCCAAAATTCTGTTTTGCAGTGAAAACGTTTGTTTCATTCTTAGTTGGAATTTTAAAAAAGCCTTTCTTATAAGAAATGGATGTGTAAAAGTTGTATACATTCTAACACTCTAAGATAAATGATATTTTGTATATATATTTTCCTACCTTCCAAGTTCTTTTGTGAAAGTGAAAAGCACAAGTCAGCATCGTTAGATGGGGACCAAGAGTTGCCATTTGAAAAGGTAAAAACTGACCATGACCTTTTGTGCGTATGGAAGGCAAACTGATGAAGGAAAACGTGTCCCCATTTGAGGGGTATGACCTAGCCCTACATTTCCCTGGTTGTCCTACTATTCTCTTTGACAGTTAAAATCAGTTTAGAAGTGAGCCCTCTCCACACACCTGTGGATGTAGCTTAAGTCAGAAGGGAAGGCCTGAGGGTTGGAATCGGAAAGCACCTAATCTTCCCACACGTGAACTCCTTCAGTGATTCGCCAGCTATTGACAATGGTCCCCATTGACTACAGCGTTTGGAAAGGAAGGAAGGAACGAACCAGTGAACCTGGTACGAAGCCAAGTTCATGGCAAAGTTCAGTGATAGGAAGACTCTTTTTACTTTGGTCTCTTCCTTCCTTTTTTTGTATAATTTTTCACTTTCATTTATTCTTCTTAATGTTCCAGAGGATAGTCGAGGCCAAGACAATGTCAACCATTTCATAAATGTCACTTATTCAATTAAGGTAAACAAACGTGGAAACAAAAGCCAAGAGTCTAGTATTTGTCTTTTCAAACATTCAGTTTCACAAAAGCCAGTGGGAAGAACCAGGTGTGAACATCCCATAAATAAGAAACATCCCGTAAATGTTTCTTATCTGACAACACTGCTCAGATATGTTGATTTTCCCTCATATCGAGTGCCAGTCTGTTCTAGGAAAATATCTAACATTATCCATTGGTTTCAGAAGTCTCACTGTGCATTCCAATGTTCTAATTTGCCTCTCCACAGAGTGAAAGTCTATATCCCTCCCACTTACGATTAATACACATAACCTGATCTGTAATTAGATACATTTCAAATAACTGAGTAGGCATTCACTCTTTTTTTTTTTTTAAGTATCTTTTAAGTGCTAGCATGTTCCATTCCTTCAGTGATTACTTGCATATGGGAAATGAAACAGTTCATTTGCTTCCATTGTGTTACCATCAGGATCCCATAGGAACACCTCTTTACCAACCAACCAAGGGCTATGCAAGCAAAGTGAGGGCAAATCAGGAGAGAAGGACACAATGATGGTGTTTTCCTATCTTTTATTAAAAAAAAAAAAATAAAGATCTTATCTGAAGTGGAAAGCTGACGTAAATTTGGAATTTGCAAGTCTTGCCTTATGACTGAATAGCTTGAAGTCCATTTGGCATATTATGAGGTCTTTCTTATTCATCTCATTGAGAATCAGCTTTAAGGAAGCAAAAAATAATCACATCTTCCTGATAAGGTAACTGCTCTAGCCAGTTAGATTTTATTTTTGCATTAGTTTTATGTCAAAAGTGTACTTAGAATAAAAATGCCTTGCCAGCATTTACTTGTAAAAATAAAATTGTTCTTATCATTTAGAAATGTGACAGCATTATAAAATATAAATTCTGAAGGCAAAGTAAATTAGCTTTACACTTTCCCCACCTTTCCCTAGCTCTTATTTTAATGCCTACAATGTTTACAAGCCTTGAAATATGAGAAGGCTTTTTTTTTCATTCTCATAATTATTCATGAAATTCAATTAACTTGTCATCAGATGAACAATTATGTTATCCTGGTCTTTTTGGCCCCCAACAGCTAGACTTCCTTTGAGTTATCTGAGTCAAAGTTTTACCTGATTTTCTTCTAAATTGTAATTTTTTCATGAAAAAATTATGATATTGGAGCATATTAAACTATAAACTCAGCAAAACTATTTATAGCAATACTTAATATAAACACCCAGGTATACTTAGCACCCTAACCTAATCCTTGTATCCCACAGAGATTGTGCAAAAAAAAAAAAAAAAAAAAAAGCTTAATCTTTCTATCTCTGATTAAAACAAAAACAAAAGTCCCAGACAAACAAACAACAAAAAGCTTCCTGGGCTTGTGTGTAGTTCCAATAAAGCTTTCAGGCACTTTTAAGATAATGTGTCTCTTCAGTCTTTTAGCACATTTGCAGGAAAGACATATCTGTCTTCTGCTCGTCTCTTAAAGGATTAAAAGGCTGATTGCTCTCTGTGTTACTCAGATCTTCCCCTTGGTCTCCTACACCAAAAGCCTTAGAAGGAATAAATAAAAGTATAGAAACCAGTAAAGGATAAGGGTAGAAGAAAACAAAAAGAAAAAAAAAGAAATTATGCAGTAAGTATAAAGCTACTGGTGTGTATGGAAAAAAAAAAAAAAACCTATGGTGGCCTTTTCCCAATCACCAGGGAGTAATTTTCCCTTTCAAGTGAGAGACCTTCTTTGCCCTTTGAAACCAGAGTTGATGTTCACTAATTAATATATATATATAATGGTCCCTTAGCAACCGTTTCAAATGGGATCTGTTACCTCTGCTCTCTGGGTTTAAAGGTACATATCCTTTTTCAAGACGACAGTGTTTGTGAAGGCAAGCAGAGTGTAGCAGCATCTAAAGACGGGATCAAGTGGTACTTCCATAGCACCGAGGGATTGAATGGATGTCTTAGAAATTGGGATGCTGCTATTTGATGTTGAAATGGTTTTTTTTTTTTCCCTTACAACATCTAGTTTGTAGTTATTGTTATACCAGATGAGAAGACCTTTAAATCATCAAAGAATTACCATCTGCACTCTGTATATATTTACTTATTTATTGTCATCTCTCACTCTCCCTAATTATGAAGCATGTAAGTGCTATAAGGAAATTATATTCTGCATTTTCATTATATCCTCAGAATCTGGTTTCTGGCTTAGAGTAAGCACTCAAACATTTGTGGACTGAGAAATGAATTCATGGATCAGGATTTTTTTAAATTTTGATAAGGGGACAAAGGGTACAGATGAATCAGTTCAGTTCAGTCACTCAGTCGTGTCTGACTCTTTGCGACCCCATGAACCCCAGCATGCCAGGCCTCCCTGTCCATCACCAACTCCCAGAGTTCACCCAAACCATGTCCATTGTGTCAGTGATGCCATCCAACCATCTCATCCTCGTCATCCCCTTCTCCTCCTGCCCTCAATCTTCCCCATCATCAGTGTCTTTTCAAATGAGTCAGTTCTTCACATCAGGTGGCCAAAGTATTGGAGTTTCAGCTTCAACATCAGTCCTTCCAATGAACACCCAGGACTGGTCTCCTTTAGGATGGACTGGTTGGATCTCCTTGCAGTCCAAGGGACTCTCAAGAGTCTTCTCCAACACCACAGTTCAAAAGCATCAAATCTTCAGCACTCAGCTTTCTTTATAGTCCAACTCTTACACCCATACGTGACTACTGGAAAAACCATAGCCTTGAGTAAACAGACCTTTGTTGACAAAGTAATGTCTCTGCTTTTTAATATGCTGTCTAGATTGGAGAACGCAATGGCAACCCACTCCAGTACTCTTTCCTGGAAAACCCCATGGATGGAGGAGCCTAGCAGGCTCCAGTCCATGGGGTTGCTAAGAGTCGGACACGACTGAGCGACTTCACTTTCACTTTTAACTTTCATACACTGGAGAAGGAAATGGCAATCCACTGCAGTGTTCTTGCCTGGAGAATTCCAGGGATGGTGGAGCTTGGTGGGCTTCCATCTATGGGGTTGCATAGAGTTGGACATGACTGAAGTGACTTAGCAGCAGCTAGGTTGGTCATAACTTTCCTTCCAAGGAGTAAGCATCTTTTAATTTCATGGCTGCAATCACCTTTTGCTGTGATTTTGGAGCCCAGAAAAATAAAGTCAGCCACTATTTCCACTGTTTTCCCATCTATTTGCCATGAAGTGATGGGACCAGATGCCATGATCTTAGTTTTCTGAATGTTGAGTTTTAAGCCAACTTTTTCACTCTCCTCTTTCACTTTCATCAAGAGGCTCTTTAGTTCTCCTTTACTTTCTGCCATAAGGGTGGTGTCATATGCATATCTGAGGTTATTTGTATTTCTCCTGGCAATCTTGATTCCAGTTTGTGCTTCCTCCAGCCCAGCGTTTCTCATGATGTACTGTGCATATAAGTTAAATAAGCAGGGTGACAATATACAGCCTTGACGTATTCCTTTCCCTATTTGGAACCAGTCTGTTCCATGTCCAGTTCTAACTATTGCTTCCTGATCGGCATACAGGTTTCTCAAGAGGCAGGTCTGGTAGTCTGATATTCCCATCTCTTTCAGAATTTTCCACAGTTTGTTGTGATCCACACAGTCAAAGGCTTTGTTATAGTCAATAAAGCAGAAATAGATGTTTTTCTGGAACTCTCTTGCTTTTTCCATGATCCAGCGGATGTTGGCAATTTGATCTCTGGTTCCTCTGCCCTTTCTAAAGCCAGCTTGAACATCTGGAAGTTCATGGTTCACGTATTGCTGAAGCCTGGGTTGGAGAATTTTGAGAATTACAGATGAATAATATTGACCAATTTCTTAAGTTACTGTTTAAGGTGACTTTCAACGGATGGCTATAAATGCTTTCCAGGGCTTTATAAATTATAATGGAAATTCAGATCTTATTTTCATTGCAGTATTTTAAAATGGGATTTTCTTATAGTGGTCTTATCACTTTACCCATATCTCCTTGCCCTTACCTGTAAATAGATTTTTTTTTTTAATGTTACCTTAACTTAGTTTTGAGGTCCTAGTTGGCCAGGAAGCTGGCCAATTCCCCTTCTTGACCAGCAGTCCCCACCATCTCTCTTACTGGGCTCACATACTCTGGTCCACTATCCATCTGCCTTCATCATCTCAGAGCCTGGTCCCAGATAACTGGATACAGCCCACATTGCCCCGGAGCCCCCTGATAGGATCCAGATTAGCTAGTCCTAAACTCAGTTAGCTCGCCTCCCTTGTTCCTTTCCCTGGGAAACCACAGTAATGGTGCTGGTCCGCCACAGTTTCACTTTCTCCCTCTGCCTCATGCAGGCTTGCTGTGTTCTCTCCGGGGAAGTGTGAGCATAATCGAATTGCCAAGACTTTTCCTGGTTACCTTCTCTCAATCTGTGTCTCAGGTCACCGTACCTCACCCAGTAATATAGTTAAGACATCTCCCGAGTGGCCAGCCTGCCACAGATAGTACCTGCACTCTTTGTGCGGCCTCCCTCTCCTGTGGCAGGAATCACTTTTGGTGTTCAGGTGGGAGCTGGAAGTGCTGGGGAACCAGCATCCCTGAGAGTAGCCCTCAGCCCGTGGCAGACTGGGGTGGGTGTATAAATACCCCAGCTGCCTTCTCCCCGGATCCATAAACCCTGAGGCACGTACCTCATGCTGTCTCTCAGGTTCTCCCCAGCAGTACTGAGCTCCAGTTGTTCACACTGATAGTTCAGTTCAGTTCAGTCGCTCAGTCGTGTCTGACTCTTTACGACCCCATGAATCGCAGCATGCCAGGCCTCCCTGTCCATCACCAACTCTCGGAATTCACCCAAACTCATGTGCATCGAGTCGGTGATGCCATCCAGCCATCTCATCCTCTGTCGTCCCCTTTCCCTCCTTCCCCCAATCCCTCCCAGCATCAGGGTGTTTTCCAATGAGTCAACACTGATAGTTAGATAATAGTTTTTTGGACTGACTTCTCCCTCTCACTTTTCCATTCTTCTATCCGTATTTTCCTTTGCTTCCCTAATAAACTACTTGGATCTTGTTTTCATTTTCTGCAGCTGCCATAACAAATGACCACAATAGAAATTTATTCCCCCACAGTTCTGGAGGCCAGAAATCTGAAATCAAGGTGTTGATAAGGCCATAGTGCCTCTGAAAACTTTAGGGGAACCTTCAGTTCGAGGAAGCCTTGCTCACGTATTCAGTTCTGCTGTCTTCAGGCATTGCTCAGATTGTGGTAGGATAATTCCAATCTCTGACTCTGTCATCGCCTTTTCCTCTTCTGCAGTTCAATGTCCAACCTCCTTCTCTTAAGGGCATGTGTCATTGGATTTTGGGCTCACCCTAATCCAGGAGAATCTCATTTCAAGATCCGTAATTTAATGAGACTTGTAAAAGCTCTTTATCCAAATAAGGGCCTTTCACATTCGCAAATTCTAAGTGGATGCATCTTTTCAGGGGCCGCCATGCAACTCACTATAGACCTGAATACTTGTCTTAGGCTTTGCTTCTGGGCAACCCAGATTAGAACTTGGCTTGTCATATAAAATAGATTGAGATTGTTTCAGAGTAGCTAGAAGTTCAAAGGTTAGAGGCTAGGGTCCAGATCCATCCTTCCCCTTCCCCAGCTGATGTTCTCAGAAGGCTGTGCTCCATACATGGAAATATTTTCTACTTCTCAGTCCATGCTTGGCTTCTATCCAACCAAAATGAGTAACGAAGCAACATTTTATTCTTATCTGTAAGTTTTTATAGCCCTTGGAACATTCCTATAGTGATGGGAGACGTGAACCTCAAAAGTCCCCAAAGAACTTCTTTCCTTCATTTCTTTTTATTTTTCCTTCTTTTTTTCCATATGCTGCCTGTTTCTTTTGCTGTCACTGACCACCATTTCTTTATCAAAACAATTCATACTTCCCCATTGAGCCCACTGTTCTGATTTTCCCAAACACGTGTGTTAAAGCTTATTTATATTTGTTGGGTATGAGGGGAAGCTGGTTCAGAGATTTCTAGGGTTGTGAGATACAGACATACTTAAATATCTCTTTCAACTCCATCTTTTTATAGATTAAAAAATGATAATAATAAGGCAACAACACAGAGGAAACCCATCAATTGAAACTTCTGTGTTGTGCTGTGGATATCATAGGCAACTTTAAGCTTTGATTTGTCATATCCATTTAAGTGAATATAAATTTAGAAAATACATGTGATTTCCCCAATGAGGACTAATTATGGTACTGAAGATAAGGCCCCCTTTCTTCACCAAATACTGAAGTCTTTGATTTCAAGGAAACTTTTCCCTAACCTACGTGGTAGAATTAGGAGTTGTTCTATCTGCTATGCATGGGGTCTTCTGTGTTGCTCCCTAAATAGTGAGTACTTTTCCCTCTGCTGATAACCAAAGTGGTCCTACATGATAATCTACCTGAGGTAGTCAATGACTTTCTGTTCCCTTCTCTCCAGAAGCTCTGAAGATTAAAGGACCGGCTAACTAGGCATTCCTTAGATCTGAGAAAGGAACGCTCTTACCGATCAAAGCCTTTATAAACAGGATTTTCATCATAAGTTTTTTTTTTTTTTCTAACCCTAACCCTGTTTTTCTTGTATCCACAAGTAGTTTCCTATCAGATCTTAAGTCTGATAGCTTTGACACTCTCCCTAGGAAGCCCTGCCTCCCTGTTTCAGAAGCCTAGCCTATAGGTTTCCTTGGTAAGCCTGGCCACCCTCAAGTTTGGGTGGGATGTACATCAATATCTACTTGTATTTGGTCATTTCAGGTCCATAATGAGTGCTGGTCAAGGTAAACCCATCAATTTCAGTCCAGTCTTTAGTCCCTTTCCAAGAGGGAGACTTCTGATTTTATAACTTAGTCATTTATAAAATAAAAACAGCTCACAAAGATAATCATATTTTTTTTCCAGGGATAGTATAATCTAATCACAGGTTGATGGATGATGTTTTACAATTGGGAGCTTCTCTACCCTGCTTCCCTGAATTATGGTGCTGAAAGTCATTTGTTTTTTCTTGTTCTTCTTGAGGTATAGCTGCCATCCATGGTATATCAATCTTTTTTTTAAATTGAGGTATATAATCGATTTACAAAGTTGTTAATTACTGCTATATAGCAAAGTGATTCAGTATATAAAGGTATATATATATTCATTTTAAAAATATTCTTTCCTATTATGGTTTATCATAGGATATTGTATATAGTTCTCAGCACTACATAGTGGGACCTTGTTGTCCATCCATTCTGTATATAGAAGCTCACATCTGCTAACCCCAACCTCTCACTCCATCCCTTGCCCACCCGCTCCCACTTGGCAACAACTAGTCCATTTTCTATGTCCAGGATTCTGTGTTTCATAGGTTCACATGTGTCATATTTTAGATTCCACATATAAGTTACATCATGTGGAATTTCTCTTCCTGACTTCACTTAGTAGGACAGTCTCTAGTCACATCCATGTTGCTGCCAATGGCATTCCTTCTTTCTTTTATATGGCTGAGTAGTATTCCATTTGTATACATGCTACATCTTTTTCCATTCATGTTGATGGGCAGGTAGGTCGTTTCCGTGTCTTGGATATTGTGGATAGCACCGCTATGAACACTGGGGTGCCTGTATCTTTTTGAATAGTAGTTTTATCTGAATATGTGTCCGGGAGTGGGATCGTAGGCTCATATGATAATCCTATTTTTAGTTTTCTGAAGAACTTCCAAACTGTTTCCCACTGTGGCTGCACCAACTTACATTCTCCGTGGTGTACCAGTTTTGATTAAGGTATTTTGAGGTTTTATTTTAGTAATTGAATTTAGATTCTCATATGAAGCAGGTAGCATCTAGTATTATAGATATGTCTGCTTCACTATGCAAAGCAGAGAAGGCAATGGCACCCCACTCCAGTCTCTTGCCTGGAAAATCCCATGGACGGAGGAGCCTGGTAGGCTGCAGTCCATGGAGTTGCTAAGAGTTGGACACGACTTCACTTTCACTTTCATGCATTGGAGAAGGAAATGGTAACCCACTCCAGTGTTCTTTCTTGGAGAATCCCAGGGATGGGGGGTCTGGTGCACTGCCGTCTATGGGGTCATACAGAGTCGGACACAACTGAAGTGACTTAGCAGCAGCAGCAGTATGCAAAGAAGTTAACCATGTGAATCTTTCTCACGTTTTTATGATGAATTTTCGTTACATCTTATACTGTGAAGCACATACACACCTTCTACCCCTAAATAGCCTCCCTAATCTGAGACCTCTAGGAGGTGTTCTGCAGGCTTGAACAACATTGTCTTGGAATTAAATCTGAGGGAAGATGGTGAGTAACTCTCAGATGCTAATCACATGCCTATTTGACACCCATGTCTCTTCTCCCAAAGGCCTTCGTAGGGATTCAGGATTATGTTTGCACTGTCATCCTCTGCTTTGCCTTAGCGTCTCCTGCCTGGACTCAGGTATGTGCCACAGTGTCCCTCACCAGCTCCACTGGGATAGTTAATTATTTCTATCCACCCTGTGGGCTAGGGGCTGCTCTTGTGTGCACATTATATACAGTTCAGCACTGGCTTGGGGCATCTTTCTGCCTCCATGCTAGTTTGGGCTTCGCAGGAATTTCTCAAGTTCCTCCACCAAATGGGAACACCTGCCAGGAAAAGCAAATGAAAGCCTCACACTCTAATAACACCAAGAAGTTTCCGTTCAGCTGACGTGCAGGTTGCACGGAGAAAGTGTGGAGACAGGTGAGAGGTGGGGTTGGCGAAGGAACAGGTGCCAGGTCAAGTGCTTAGGGTGCCAAGAAAGGAATCTGGACTTAATCCTCAGGGTACTGTGGGGCCAATAAAGTGCTTTAAGTAGGATAGAGCATGACATTCTTGCCCAGGATGCTGAAGCATGTCTAAATCCAGCATCCTTGACATGATCCTTTAAGGGAGGTCACTTCTCCTTATGAACAAAGTAAATGAAGGTCTTACACAAATATCTCTAATCAGTATTAGATGAGTACCAATCAGTTTCTTTGTGCTCTGGCTCCATAAGACGCTATTAAGATGATTGAAAGCCGGCCTGTGCACCATGCCAACACTGGTCCTGACCTGCCCTGTGGTGTCATGGCAATCTTCTCTGCTTTTCTCACTTGTCAGTTCAGTACTGCTGATCATCTGCTGAAAAAGCAGTATTGGAACTCAAGCTATTCTGTGGCATAGGTTTATTTTTGAAAGCTTAGTTTGTTGTGTCTACAACAAAAACTGCAGATAGTAATTAATATTAATTGAGTTTTAAAGTTGTGTTTGAAGAAAAGACACAGCCAGAGATTTTAACTGTAATGTGCATGAACACATATCTCATCATTTGAACACTAGTTTGGCATGCTGCACTGGACAGAGTAGAATGATACACCTAAGAGATTACTATAATCATAATTTCTACTCAACAAACAGAAGGCAGTAAACCTGAAAAATGTCCCCCAAGTGTGTGTGTGTATATATATTTTTACTTATATCACAATAAGTATATGCATATGTAATATATATGTATACTGTGTGTACCATATATAACGCATGAAGTGAAAGTGTTAGTGGTTGTATCTGACTCTTTGTGATTGCAATGGACTGTGGCCTCTGTTCATGGAATTCTCCAGGCAAAAACACTGAGTGGGTAGCTATTCCGTTCTCCAAGGGGTTCTCCAAGGGATCCTCCAACCCAGGGATTGAATTTGGGGGCCCCATATTGCAGGCAGATTCTTTACTGTCTGAGCCACCAGCAAATCCCCTTATAATACATACCTATTTTTGGAAAACTCAGCAGTGGCCACAGGACTGGAAAAGGTCAGTTTTCATTCCAATCCCAAAGAAAGGCAATGCCAAAGAATGCTCAAACTACTGCACAATTGCACTCATCTCACACGTTAGTAAAGTAATGCTCAAAATTCTCCAAGCCAGGCTTCGACAATATGCGAACCTTGAACTTCCTGATGTTCAAGCTGGTTTTAGAAAAGGCAGGGGAACCAGAGATCAAATTGCCAACATCCGCTGGATCATGGAAAAAGCAAGAGAGTTCCAGAAAAACATCTGTATCTGCTTTATTGACTATGCCAAATCCTTTGACTGTGTGGATCACAATAAACTGCGGAAAATTCTGGAAGAGATGGGAATACCAGACCACCTGATCTGCCTCTTGAGAAATTTGTATGCAGGTCAGGAAGCAACAGAACTGGACATGGAACAACAGACTGGTTCCAAATAGGAAAAGGAGTACGTCAAGGCTGTATATTGTCACCCTGCTTATTTAACTTATATGCAGAGTACATCATGAGAAACGCTGGACTGGAAGAAACACAAGCTGGAATCAAGATTGCCGGGAGAAATATCAATAACCTCAGATATGCAGATGACACTACTCTTATGGCAGAAAGTGAAGAGGAACTAAAAAGCCTCTTGATGAAGGTGAAAGACGAGAGTGAAAAAGTTGGCTTAAAGCTCAACATTCAGAAAACGAAGATCATGGCATCTGGTCCCTTCACTTCATGGCAAATAGATGGGGAAACAGTGGAAACAGTGTCAGACTTTATTTTTCTGGGCTCCAAAATCACTGTAGATGGTGACTACAGCCATGAAATTAAAAGATGCTTACTCCTTGGAAGGAAAGTTATGACCAACCTAGATAGCATATTCAAAAGTATTGAATATGCTTTTGACATTACTTTGCCAACAAAGGTTCGTCTAGTCAAGGCTATAGTTTTTCCCGTGATCATGTATGGATGTGAGAGTTGGACTGTGAAGAAGGCTGAGCGCCGAAGAACTGATGCTTTTGAACTGTGGTGTTGGAGAAGACTCTTGAGAGTCCCTTGGACTGCAAGGAGATCCAACCAGTCCATTCTAAAGGAGATCAGCCCTGGGATTTCTTTGGAAGGAATGATGCTAAAGCTGAAACTCCAGTACTTTGGCCACCTCATGCAAAGAGTTAACTCATTGGAAAAGACTCTGATGCTGGGAGGGATTGGGGGCAGGAGGAGAAGGGGACGACAGAGGATGAGATGGCTGGATGGCATCACTGACTCGATGGATGTGAGTCTGAGTGAACTCCGGGAGTTGGTGATGGACAGGGAGGCCTGGCGTGCTGCGATTCATGGGGTCGCAAAGAGTTGGACACGACTGAGCGACTGATCTGATCTGATGTGTATATACAAATGCATACACATGTATACATATCTTTTTGGACCATCAGTCTACTCATCTATAAAGTAAGGATTATAATGCTCATCTCAAAGGTTGGTTCTGAAGATTCGGTTCAGCTGCTCAGTCATGTCTGATTCTTTGTGACCCCATAGACTGCAGCACGCCAGGCCTCTCTGTTCATCTGAAAATTTAACTAGTTGTTTAATCTGAAGATTAAACGAGTTGTATAAATAGTGTGCTTAACACCATGCCTCGTGTATAGGAGGAATACAAATGCAGTGAATTTCCTTTTCAGAACACTTAAGCATCAAAGCCAAACACATAGAGATTTACACACGTAAAGAAATGTGAATATGAATTCCATCAAATTATTAGTAGAGAAGAATTTAGTCATACCTATTTTTTCCTCTACTTTACCATGTCATTTATTTTATATCATTTATGTGTATTCTTAGTTGCTCAGTCATGTCTGACTCTTTGTGACCCCATGGACTGTAAACCAAAAAGCTCTTCTATTCATGAGGATTCTCCAGGCAAGAATACTGGAGTGGGTTGCCATGCCCTCCTCCAGGGATATCATGTATAAGCATCTATAAATATATACATAGTTTATACATAATGTATACACACATAACATATGTACTATCTATTTCATTTTTAGTCTCAGAGTTTAACTCCAAATATTGCTAGGTCCAGATCTGAATGTCTTTCAAAGAGATTATTATATTTCATGAAATTTGACTACAATTTTCATGTTTGCTTTCATTGTATTTTTGGAACCTAAGTTGCTATACACAAACACATTTAATATTCAGGGTCATACATAATTTGCTATTATTAAATTACATGGACTAAAGAAAACCTCAGATTGTTTGACACGCTATCCCTTAAGAGTTCTACCTGTGTTCTCTCTCCTTGAACTTGAATAGTTTTCTTTACTGCCTGCCAAAATGACAGTGGCATAGGTAATGTGCCCATTTCCAGGCTCAGGCCTTAAGAAACCAGCCATGTCCACTTCCTCTAGAACAGTGTCTCCAGGAACCGTGAACCACACAGTGGTCTCACTACTCTGACACCACCACGTTGGAAAGGGCACTTGCGAGTGCTTCGGGTGACAGTCACAGTTGATCCCAGCCTCCCAGGTATTCCTGCCAAACCCCAAACGTCTGAGTGCAGAGCATCAATCCTCTACCTAGCTCATCCACCAGCTGAATACCACCAATGGACATTGATTAATGCCACATGCAGCAGAAGAGCTGCCCAGCTGAGCATTGCCAGCATTCCTGACCTCCCAGACTGTGAGATCTAATATTATGTGGATGGCTTCAGGTCACTAAGCTCTGGGGTAACTTGTTACATAACAATGAATAACCAGAATGATGGATTTACAGACAGGGAAGTAGACTATGTTCCTCCTTAGCAGGTATTGTTAGTTTGAATTCAGAGACCGTGTTATGAGCTTTAGTAAACTGTAATGGGTGAATAATAGGCTTCACATAAAACTGTAATGTTTTTAGCAACTAGATAAGTTTATAAGTATTTGTTGATCATCTAATACAAACCTGGGAATATTTCATGTTCCATGTTGATTTAAAATACAGTTCTTCTGAAAAGTATTCATTTTCTAGGAGATTAGCATAGATATCTGATTTGTACCTCTGAAATTCACTTATGAAGTTACAGATGTGATAAGTTAACATTAATTTTGCTTAAGTGGTAAGATGTTTTTGAAGTAACTATGATTATAATAGGTTCAATCTAACACTATTTTCTGGTGATACTATGATTCAGATACAAGGGATTTATTTTATTGAGCTTTATGGAACACCAAACACTATTTGTGAAGCCTCCAAAATAATTCTTATACTTAAAAGATAGATATTAAAGGGCAAGAGAATATGAGAATTACGTGGGTCCACTGTGTGTTTAGATGTTCAGATATATGAGGGTCACTTAGTAGCATTTAAGATAAATAACAGCTGAGCTCTCCTAATGCCCCCAGCCTCTGTCAGTTACCCTTCTTTCTCTTCACACAACACATATCCTAATGGTGGAGAAGCTTCAGCCACAAAACATAAATTTTAAGAGACTCAAATTTAAATTTCTAGTTTTGACCTTTTTACTAAGTTTTGACCCATATTTTCAATTGCTTAAGTATATGCCCATCTAGATAAATCTCTCGTATCACCAACCAAATGTGTCCTAGATTAAAAAAAAAAAAAAAGATTCATTATGTTCAACTGCATAGGCATTCATATCTATCAAGCTAGAAACTTTAGAGTGACTTTTATCTTCCTTTTTCCTCATCCTCTAGATAACTGAACTTCAAGTCCTCTGATTTCTATCTCTGAAACATTGCTTCTGTTCTGACTCATGTCTCTATTCCCACACAATTTAGACTCTCATCTATTTCCTGCATTTGCACAACAATCTCTCTTTATCTTTTTTAAGGCAGAACACTTTGATATTTGTTGTTGAAAACATTGTCCAAGAGGAAACAGACATCAGCAAAAAAAAAAAAAAATCTTTCAACATAATGCTAGAAAAAGTCATATTCCATCAAAGAAAATAGCATGTTTCCTCCATTCTGATTAAATTCCTATGAAAATGTTTAAAGTAAAATTTGTATTAAGTTATAGTATAAACACAGAAGTATGCACAAATCATATGTTCAGTAAATTTTCAAAAAGTAAACACACTTTACTGGTACATATGAAAAAAAAGAACACTCTAGAACTCCCAAAGACTCCCTCCCCAAGGTAATCATTTACAGGACTTCTATATTATTAATTAATTTTGCCTGTTTTGAACTATATATAAAGGGAATAACGGAATGTTTCTTTTGTTATGTGTAACAGTAATTCACTTATTCTCAATGTTGTTTGATATTGCATTATATGAATATACCACTATTTATAGCTCCTGAGAGTTGGACTCTAAAGAAAGCTGAGTGCAGAAGAATTGATGCTTTTGAACTGTGGAGAAGAACTCTTGAGAATCCCTTGGACTGCAAGGAGATCCAACCAATCCATCCTAAAGGAGACCAGTCCTGGGTGTTCATTGGAAGGACTGATGTTGAAGCTGAAACTCCAATACTTTGGCCACCTGATGCGAAGAGCTGACTCATTTGAAAAGACCCTGATGCTGGGAAAGACTGAGGGTAGGAGGAGAAGGGGACGATAGAGGATGAGATGGTTGGATGGCATCACCCACTCAATGGACATGAGTTTGGGTAAACTCTGGGAGTTGGTGATAGACAGGGAGGCCTGGCATGCTGTGGTTCATGGGGTTGCAAAGAGTCAGGCATGACTGAGCAACTGAACTGAACTGATAGCTCCTGATTGACTTTTGAATTTTTCAGTTTTGGACTACTTTAAAGAATGCTATGGTGAACATTATAAATACATATTTTGGTACAAATGTGGATGCACTTGTGTTGAGTATATTCCCAAAGAGTGCAGTTGTTGGGTTGTAGGAACATTTGCCTTTATAAATATTACCACTTTTCCCAACTGGTTATACCAATTTTTATTTCAAGCTGCCATCCATATATGAGTGTCCCTTGATCCAGATCTTGATAGCACTTGGTATTGTTAGTATCTTCAATCTTAGCTAATTAATGAGCATATAATTATATTCATTGTGGTTTTAGGTTCCAGTTCATGATGAATAATGAGATTGGCCACATTTTCACATGCTTTTTGGCAATTTGGATATCTTTTCTGTGAAGTGCCTGTTCAAACATTCTGAGCATTTGAAAACTTGGTTGCTGGCTTGGTTTATTGTAGGAGTTTTTAATGTATTCTGTATTTCATTCCTTTGTCAGTTCTATATGGGGCAAGTGTTTTTTACTCTGTGGCCTTCTTATAAAGGGATCTTTGGATAAACTTCCCCTGGAGAAGGAGTTGGCAACCCACTCCAGTATTCTCGCCTGGGAAATCCCACAGACAGAGGAGCCTGGAGAGCTACAGTCCATGGGGTCACAAAGAGTCAGACATGACTGACTGAGTGATAGCAATAGCATTGATAAACTTCACCTTTAAATTTTAATGAAGTCCAGTTTGTTAAGGTTTTTCATTTTGGTTTGTGTTTTAAAAAAATGTCTGTGTAGAAGATGTTATTTTTGATAATGTTTATTATTTTACCTTTCCCTTTTTTGATCTGTGGGCCATCTAGAATTAACTTGTATGCAGGGAGTGGGGTACGAGTAAACCTTTATGTTTTTTCCTATGTAGACATCTGGTGGGCCCAGTACCATTTATTGAAAGTACCATTTTTTCCCTTACTGTGGTACAGTGATGTGCTGTGCTGAGTTGCTCAGTCATGTCCAACTCTTTGCTACCCCATGGACTGTAGCCCTCTAGGCTCCTCTGTCCATGGGGATTCTCCAGGCAAGAATACTGGAGTAATTTGCCATGCCTTCCTCCAGGGGATCTTCCCGACCCTGGAATTGAACCAGGGTCTCCTGCATTGCAGGTGGATTCTTTTTTTTTTTTTTTTTTAAACTTTACATAATTGTATTAGTTTTGCCAAATATCAAAATGAATCCACCACAGGTATACATGTGTTCCCCATCCTGAACCCTCCTCCCTCCTCCCTCCCCATACCATCCCTCTGGGTCGTCCCAGTGCACTAGCCCCAAGCATCCAGTATCGTGCATCGAACCTGGACTGGCAACTCGTTTCCTACATGATATTTTACATGTTTCAATGTCATTCTCCCTAGCAATCAGAATCCAACAACACATTAAAAAGATCATACACCATGATCAAGTGGGCTTTATCCCAGGGATGCAAGGATTCTTCAATATCCGCAAATCAATCAATGTAATACACATTAACAAACTGAAAAATAAAAACCATATGATTATCTCAATAGATGCAGAGAAAGCCTTTGACAAAATTCAACATCCATTTATGATAAAAACTCTCCAGAAAGCAGGAATAGAAGGAACATACCTCAACATAATAAAAGCTATATATGACAAACCCACAGCAAACATTATCCTCAGTGGTGAAAAATTGAAAGCATTTCCTCTAAAGTTAGGAACAAGACAAGGGTACCCACTTTCACCATTACTATTCAACATAGTTTTGGAAGTTTTGGCCACAGCAATCAGAGCAGAAAAAGAAATAAAAGGAATCCAAATTGGAAAAGAAGAAGTAAAACTCTCACTATTTGCAGATGACATGATCCTCTACATAGAAAACCCTAAAGATTCCACCAGAAAATTACTAGAAATAATCAATGACTATAGTAAAGTTGCAGGATATAAAATCAACACACAGAAATCCCTTGCATTCCTATACACTAATAATGAGAAAACAGAAAGAGAAATTAAGGAAGCAATTCCATTCACCATTGCAACGGAAAGAATAAAATACTTAGGAATATATCTACCTAAAGAAACTAAAGACCTATATATAGAAAACTATAAAACACTGGTGAAAGAAATCAAAGAGGACACTAATAGATGGAGAAATATACCATGTTCATGGATTGGAAGAATCAATATAGTGAAAATGAGTATACTACCCAAAGCAATTTATAGATTCAACGCAATCCCTATCAAGCTACCAACAGTATTCTTCACAGAGCTAGAACAAATAATTTCACAATTTGTATGGAAATACAAAAAACCTTGAATAGCCAAAGCTATCTTGAGAAAGAAGAATGGAACTGGAGGAATCAACCTACCTGACTTCAGGCTCTACTACAAAGCCACAGTTATCAAGACAGTATGGTACTGGCACAAAGACAGAAATATAGATCAATGGAATAAAATAGAAAGCCCAGAGATAAATCCACGCACATATGGACACCTTATCTTTGACAAAGGAGGCAAGAATATACAATGGATTAAAGACAATCTGTTTAACAAGTGGTGCTGGGAAATCTGGTCAACCACTTGTAAAAGAATGAAACTAGACCACTTTCTAACACCATACACAAAAATAAACTCAAAATGGATTAAAGATCTAAACATAAGACCAGAAACTATAAAACTCCTAGAGGAGAACATAGGCAAAACACTCTCTGACATACATCACAGCAGGATCCTCTATGACCCACCTCCCAGAATATTGGAAATAAAATCAAAAATAAACAAATGGGACCTAATTAACCTTAAAAGCTTCTGCACATCAAAGGAAACTATTAGCAAGGTGAAAAGACAGCCTTCAGAATGGGAGAAAATAATAGCAAATGAAGCAACTGACAAACAACTAATCTCAAAAATATACAAGCAACTCCTACAGCTCAACTGCAGGTGGATTCTTTACCAACTGAGCTAGCAGGGAAGACCAGTGATATAGTGATATCTTTTTATAAATCAAGTGATATTGTGTGTGTGCATTTTTTTTCTAGAATCTACACTTTTCTATTGGTCTGCTTAGCTATTCTTCTGATAATACCACAGTGCCTGAATTTTAGAATAGGCCTACCAAATTTCACAAAACTTCATGGATTTGGATTTGGATGGCTTTGAATTATAGTTCAATTTAGGAGGAATGGTTATTTTTGAAATCTTGAGGCTTTGAACCTTCCAATGTATGAATACAGTGCACTTCATTTGTTTTGGTGTTCTTTAGTTTCTCTCAATAAGGTTTTGTGGCAAGAACTCAGAGTTCTAATCATATGATCTCCAAGATCTCTTCTACCCACCTTATTTTCTGCCACTTCTCACTATCCCTGTATTTTCCCCACTTCTTTGAACTTCCTAAAATGCCTAGAATATAAAAGGCAAATTCTTAGCTCCTTGCTTTTGAATGTGATTTTTATCCTGCTTCTCAAAAATTTCCTTCTCTTCTATGCCCTGCAATTTTCTTGAAACAGTTGAAAACAAAGCTTAGCTTTTATTATCTTTGTTAAATCTGTCCTTCTTAAGTAAAGTCCGTCGCCCTCAACATGTTAGTAATGCATTTCATATCACTATGTGCCACCAGTTCCTAGCACAATTCTCAGCTGAACAGGAGTTCAACTATTATTTACTGACTGAATGAGTGTGTCACCATTAGCTAATGCTAGTCATTTCAAGTACCTGGACGCACTAACCCAGAGAACTCCATATGCCTTCAGGTTTCATAGTCTCAAGGCTACCTGGTACCCAAAACAACTTAAGAGAATAGATAACAAGTATACCTTAAAACCCACCTTTCAAGAAAAAAAGAAAAAAAATATATATATATAAAACAAACTCCTCTTGCTGTGTCTCTAAGCCTCTTATAGTTTAGGTTAGCAACACTCAGTGTGCTTCCCAAAGTGCACATTAGAATCACGTGTGTGGATCTATCAAGCCCCCTCACCCCAGTTCTGAATCCAGACCTTCTGAATTGGACAAAAGGGATCTGAGAGTTTGCATGTCTGACAAATGCTTACAATGATACTAATAGGCATTAACTTTTGAGGCTCACGGACCTAAAATGTGACCTTTTGGTAATTCTTTCAAATGACAGACATTGATCTTCAAGCAGAGCTATCCTCTGGGAATTGTGGCCTTAGAACCTCTTCCTGACTTCCACTCCCTCTGAGAGGATGTACAGTAATCGGGAGCTAAGCTTCTAGAATTAGAGCAGTCTAAGGGATTTAGCAGAGAAGGCAATGGCACCCCACTCCAGTACTCTTGCCTGGGAAATCCCATGGACGGAGGAGCCTGGTAGGCTACAGTCCTTGGGGTCGCTAAGAGTCAGACACGACTGAGCAACTTCACTTTCATTTTTCACTTTCATGCATTGGAGAAGGAAATGACAACCCACTCCAGTGTTCTTGCCTGGAGAATCCCAGGGACAGAGGAACCTGGTGGGCTTCCGTCTATGGGGTCACACAGAGTCAGACACGACTGAAGCGACTCAGCAGCAGCAAGGGATTTAGCAGGAGACGGTTTCAGTTGAAACAGCCTACACAGGGACCTGTCTGAGATCAGAATAAGGGGAGCATGAAGGAAACCATGTCTCTACTATTATTGTGAAATCCACCTCACTGGATGCCATCCAGTGCCAAAGGGTATTTGGTTCTTCAGTTCTTACTCATCCTGCTTTAATCACTGTTTCCACCTGTGGTGGCAATGGACATGGTCCAGAAATTGGCACTGACAGTTGTATTTATAATGCAGAAGACCAAGAGCAATCTCTGAGGGTCACGCGGGCTATCTGTGGTGGCCCATGTAAAAGCAGAGGAAGCAGTGTGTGAATTTCTTCTATCCAGGGCATAGTGGCCATCTGGATTGTGTGGCCATTCTATCCCGAGGCATGGACACTTTTGTCCTGTATTTTTTTAAAAAAATCTACAATAAGAAAACCCATTTTTTTTTTGCCCTCTTCCCACTTCTACAATGTAAGCCACTCTATTCTGCCCCAGAGCTCTGTAACTAGAAAGACCCCTGTTGTTTGACATGTCCAATGAGTTAATGGCAGAGAAGATCATTCTGTGACACTAAAAGCCTGATCTGCAGGAAAATGGTGAGAACTCAGCTGACTCATATGTAAACAAAGTCAGAAAAAAGTAAAACCCCTCCATACCCTGAGTAGAATATAAACCGTAGGACTATTTCAGCCTCACTTAATTCTGATGCAAGTGCTGTTCTATTTCTTCATTATAAATATCTCCCCATACTCTTTTTAGCTTTCTGAAGTTTGGATGCTCATAGATGGTTGTATGACAGTGAGGAGGGATAAAACTGCTAAGTTTGGAACCACAGGGTTGTTGAAATTATCGGGAGAATGTAGTCCCTGGGACATATGCTGAGACAGTAAGGGCTGATCCACTTCCAGATGGAGCTCTCACACCGAAACTGCAGAAGGACCATGAATTTGATTTCACAACTAACAAAGCCTCATTTCCAATCCAGCTGCCTAAGGAACCTGTTCCAAAACAGATTTACAAGAGGGCCAACAAAGACCATGGAATTAAAATGTTTCTAGGCAAAGACCATGTAGGAAAACACATAATGATTCCTTATACTAAAGACTATGCTGATTGTTAATAAGTCAAATTAGTCAATAACACTCAAGTGATACTTCCATTGCTTGCTGAAGAAATATACTGAGAAAAACAAAGATGGTTCTACTTTAGAGACTGGTAATCTTTACGTGCCAAGAAAAGAGTTATCTTCTCTGAAATTCTGGGCACGATTGAGCTTTAGAAAAACAAGCATAAGTAATATAGACCCCATACTTCCCCATAATTTTAAAAGTATTCCCCTGAGGTTGGAAGACACTAAAAATGTGGTGAGAATGAAGGTTATAAAGTTCACCTGAAGCCAACTGCGTGTTTCAAAAGCTCCCTAAAATGTCAGATATCAGTAAGGATGAGAGACCTGGATGCTCATGAAATCATGAATTGCCCAAGGCCAATTCCAGGACAGCATTTGCTCACAGGGGATGATATTAATATTTGCTCACAGTAGACTCTTCTCAAAATATTGTGGAAGCAAATATATCAGACACACTAGAGCAATTCTCTGATCAGTGACAATATTCATCTTAGTAAAGAGGTGATAGAATTTGAAATTAATTTGTTAATTCCATATGTGAAACAAAGATGAGTCAAATATGAGTCAGCTGCAATGAGTTGGACTATAAAACTGTAATGGATCATTTGATGCTGATGTACATCATAGTCGTTACTTACTGGCACAATGAAGGCAGTGGTTCTCAACTCTGGTGGCACATGCTGGGGAACTTGAAAACTACTGGTCTCCCCTACCCCCACCCACATTCTTATTTAATAGGTCTGGAGTGTGCTTTGGACAGGGCCTCCCAGGTGGCTAAGCAGTAAAGAATCTGCCAGCCAATGCAGGAGATGTGGGTTTGATCCCTGGGTGAGGAAGATTCCTCTGGAGTAGGAAATGGAAATGGAAGATTCCTCTGGAGTAGGAAATACCCACTCCAGTATTCATGTCTGGAAAATCCAGTGGACAGAAGAGCCTGGTGGCCTACAGTCTACGGGACTGCAAAGAGTCGGATATGACTGAACACGCATGAATATGCCTTGGACATCAGCATCGTTTTTAAAGCTCCCCAGGTGATTCCAATGAACTACTGAGGCTGAGAACCACTAACCCATGGATGTAGGTCATTATTTCTGACCCTATTCCAGACCAATTAAGGTAGAAGAGGGGCACTACTGGCTATAGAGATTTCTTAAACACTGCCTAAGTCATTCTATTTTTGCAACCAGAATTGAGAACTACTGGTAGAGGGTTAAGGCAAGTTAAATTCATTTTAGTAGTCTTCTAATTTAAAAACCACATGGTTAATTGACCTAAATGCAGGCTTTTTTGCTTTTCAAAAATCTATTCTCTAATATATATCATACATGAAAGTGAAAGTTGCTCAGTTGTATCCAACTCTGCGACCCCATGGACTATACAGTTCATGAAATTCTCCAGGCCAGAATACTGGAGTGGGTAACTTTCCCCTTCTCCAGGGGAACTTCCCATCCCAGGGATTGAACCCAGTTCTCCCACATTGCACGCAGCTTCTTTACCAGCTGAGCCACAAGGGAAGGCCATATCATACATATATACACATAAATATATATAAAGATATACATATCTTTACTATGGATTAGAACATAGAGGATATAAAACAAAAATGCATGGTCTTGTCTTCAAGAAGTGATGAAGATGTTGGATTAAACTTAAAAGTTTCCTTCAGAATTGCAACACCAAAAAAATATTAGCAGAAAAGACACCTAATTTTTTTCTTTTTTCTTTTTAACTTTTTATTTTATATTGGCATATAGCTGGCAAAGATTGAAGGCAAAAGGAAAAGGGAGTGGCAGAGGACAAGATGGTTAGATAGCATCACTGATTCAATGTAAAGAATTTGAGCAAATGCTAGGAGATAGTGAAGGGCAGGGGAGCCTGGCATACTGCAGTCCCTGGGGTCACAGGGAGTCTGACATGTCTTAGCAACTGAACAAACAAAAAAAAAGAGCCAATTAACAACATTGTGATAGTTTCAGGTAAACAGCAAAGGGACTCAACCATATATATACATGTATCCATTCTCCCCTAAACTTCCCTCCCATCCAGGCTGCTACATAACATTGAGCAGAGTTCCCTGTGATGTGTGGCAGGTCCCTGTTGGCCATCCATTTTAAATAAAGCAGTGCATACATGCCGATCTCAAATGGAGTTTTTATTTTTTTCTAATTTGTGAAGCTGGGAAAGACGATTCTCATCTCAGGTCTGTGAGTAGAAAATCTCTTTCCTCCAGGAGATACTGTGATTCAGCCCTTCAGTTCCTGATGTATTTGAGAAATGCTGATATGCTAGATAGATCTTTTCCTTTCCAAAGGAGTTGGTTATGAAACATCTAAAGCTGAAGCATGAGACAAAAGAGAGAGTTAATTTATAATTGTTCTGTTAAAGCATCTTGTGCAAATCTTGGCAGATTGGTGACTCCATTTGCAAATCTCAAAATTTGAAAGTCAGCAACTCTTAGGTGCTTATGGAATCATTATGCCCAAGGCTTGTGTCAGTGCATCTGCAAATTCCAAGTATATTTTGAATAAATGAAAGAATGAATAAAAGACCTTTTACTTATAATATGTGGATCATATACATCATAGGCACTTTTATAATCTTTTCCCCATATAATATTGATAACATTTCTGTGATTCAGAAATTTATTATACATGCTTCTAAAATGAGAAAACAGAAGCCCATTGAAGTTGAGGAACTTCCTCAAAATTACACAACTGCAAGGTATCAGAAATTGGTTTGAGTTTGCCATTCAGTCCTTAAAGGGCCAGTTTTCATCAATATCTCTAAAGTTTTCCAGCAGACAGACAGAAAGGCCATATTGATTCTCTCCACATACACAACAGATGGGAATGGCCTTCTATATCTTTATTCAATTCATTGTTAAGGCACAATATGGTTGTTCGTTAGCATACACTGAAGGGACTGTGACCTTCTGCTAATGCCAATCCTTTTACTATTCCAGTTTCTGTTGGATCTTCCTAAAATGAATCACCAAAAACCTTTGCCTTCGTAGGTACAGGATGGAAAATAAGACAGATTTCTACTTTGGTAATTTAGTGCCTACCAGGATCAATTTTCATTGGGACGATCAGGTGGCATTGTTAAACACTATATCATAGAAAAAGGTCAACTTTTAAAAAATTCTTTACTAGTTCCTCCCAAAAGCAGTGCTCAGAAATAAGTTAAGTGTGGCATCAGGTAAGTGAATGGTATTGTGTCGACCCTCGAAGCAAGTGTTGAATTTGATATCCTCAGTATATAGCAACATGCCTTACATGCATCAGGCAGTTGACAAATATCTGTGGCAATGATAATGATGGAGATTTGAAGGCTTATAATATTACCTGCTTATATCACTTCTGTTTCCCTTATCCTGTTTTTTATTTTAATCTCAGATATATGTATGTGCACAGAGATGTGACATTATGGAGAAGAAAAAAAAATTCTTTTTTTTTTTTTTTTTTCTTTTTTATCCCCAGGTTTCCCCTTTCTACCTATAATCCCCTACTGGGACTTTTATAACTACCTGTATAACTATTCTATTCTATCTCCATTACTTGGGCAAGCCTCAAACTCCTTATGCCTCTGTTTTCTCATGTATGAAATGGGTATAATAATAGTGCATATATCATATGTTATTTATACTATTTATATTCCTTAATCCCACAAAGTACTTCTCCCCTCTACTGTCTCACCTCTCCCCCTGTCAGAGAGAGAGAGAAAAATTCTCACCACGGTCTTCTTTTTTTTTTTTTTGAAAATATGTACCATGAGGTACTTTAGTTATTTTCAGTATTCATCCCACTAGCATAATATCTAAGACAGAACTATGTCATACCATATTCTTTTTTTTTTTTCTGAAAAATTTCACAATATAATGTTGATAGTTTACCATGAAGAAATTAAGAAAAGAGAATAGTTTCTAATGTTTATCCAAGTATTGACTGTTCGTAGTGCTCTTTACTCCTTCCTGTATTTCCCAGTTTTGTTTTGATATTATCATCATTCATAAAGGACTTTATCATTTTTTATAGCTCGTGCATGCTTCCTTAGCTTTCATTTCTCTGAAGGTGTTTTCACCCCCATTTCAAAAGATACTTTCAATGAATATCTATTACAGAATTGACAGCTTTAATTTTTCAGCACTTTATTATTATTATTTTTTTTTTTGATAAATTTAACGCCTTTTATTGCCATACCTCATTTTACTGTGCTTTGCTTTAGTGAGCTTTATAGATACATGTTTTGTTTTTTTTTTTCCTTGTTAATTTTCTGTTTAGTTGATCTATCCATAAGTGTGAGTGGGGAAGGTGTTTTCACCCCCATTTCAAAAGATACTTTCAATGAATATCTATTACAGAATTGACAGCTTTAATTTTTCAGCACTTTATTATTATTTTTTTTTTTTTTGATAAATTTAACGCCTTTTATTGCCATACCTCATTTTACTGTGCTTTGCTTTAGTGAGCTTTATAGATACATGTTTTGTTTTTTTTTTTCCTTGTTAATTTTCTGTTTAGTTGATCTATCCATAAGTGTGAGTGGGGTATTAAAGTCTCCCACTATTATTGTGTTATTGTTAATTTCTCCTTTCATACTTGTTAGGATTTGTCTTACATACTGCGGTGCTCCCATGTTGGGTGGATATATATTTATAATTGTTATATCTTCTTCTTGGATTGATCCTTTGATTATTATGTAGTGACCTTCTTTGTCTCTTTTCACAGCCTTTGTTTTAAAGTCTAATTTATCTGATACGAGTATTGTGACTCCTGCTTTCTTTTGGTCCCAATTTGCATGGAAAATCTTTTTCCAGCCCTTCACTTTCAGTCTATATGTGTCCCCTGTTTTGAGGTGGGTCTCTTGTAGACAACATATGTAGGGGTCTTGTTTTTGTATCCATTCAGCCAGTCTTTGTCTTTTGGTTGGGGCATTCAACCCATTTACGTTTAAGGTAATTACTAATAAGTATGATCCCGTTGCCATTTACTTTATTGTTTTGGGTTCGAGTTTATACACCATTTTTGTGTTTCCTGTCTAGAGAATATCCTTTAGTATTTGTTGGAGAGCTGGTTTGGTGGTGCAGAATTCTCTCAGCTTTTGCTTGTCTGAAAAGCTTTTGATTTCTCCTTCATACTTGAATGAGATCCTTGCTGGGTACAATAATCTGGACTGTAGGTTCTTGTTGATAACTCTCGCCTTGGAGAGAAAACCTCATTGTTCATTGAAGGAGTTTATATTCAATGGCTTTAAAAGGAATCTCTGAGTAAAGGATAAATGTGATTGAGGATAGCTGTGCATTTCTAGAAAGTGTCTCCTCTGATCTCTACCCAATTCCTATCATGTTAGTTTCCTGTTGCTGCTCCAGCAAATTACCACAAGCAGTAGTGTCAATGGCACACGTTTATTATCCTGCAGTCTGTGGGTCAGAAGGCCAGTGTGGTCTCACTGGATTAAATTCAAGGTGTTGACAGAGTTGTAGTCTTTTCTGGAGGCTTCAGGGCAAAAATCTGTTTTCTCTGCGTTTTCCAGCTTCTATGAAATCTCTGCATTCCTTGGCTAGTGGCCCCTTCCTATATCCTCACACACAGCAAAATCATATCTGCCTGACCCATCTTCTATTCTCATATTTCTCTCTGCACAGCCAACAGAGGTTGGACCTAGATAATTGGATATTAGGTTTGACCTACCTAGATAATTCAGGAAAATCTCTCCCTCTCAGGATCCTTAATCACAACACCAAAGACTCTTTTGCCATGTGAGCCACAGGTTTCAGAATGTGGCCATGTATGTGTGTTTGGGGAAGGGGGGGCATTATTCTGCCTACCACACCCACTCCCACTCCCTATCTTGTGCTCTCTAGCCTTTTCTTTCTTTAAAAATCTTTTAAAATTTGCTGTGATGCTATGGCAAAGACTAGACATTTGCTGTAGCCAAAAGTGGCATTATGGGTAAAATGAATTCTGAAACTCCTAAGTGCCTTTTGGTCATTTAGTGTTGGGGGACTGTGGAAAGTTTGATGAGTGCAAGTCTCAAAGATAGAGTGGTTGTAATTACCAAACAGGGAGGAGTAAAGATTTCAAGAGAAAGTAGATGACCAAAGTACTTCTGAGCAATGGGTCATAAAGCCCTGGTAAGGGGAATAAGCAAGATTAAAATCTTCCCTGATCCATTCTCTAAAGGACTCTGCCCCTAATTCTGAGTCTCTACAGGGAGAACAGTTCATCCCTCTTGTGATGGTAGAATGTTATCCCAGTGTGATCCTCAACTCTTCAGATACTTGACAAGACTTCTCTCCAAAAAACTAGAGGGAATTGGGAAAAGATTTGGAGTAAACAGAAACCAAATCTCTCCATTCTCTTTCAAGTTAATCTTTCAAAACCGTATCTGTAAAATTATAAGGACCCACTTGTGCTCTGAAGTGTTTGCCAGCAGTACAGACCTGTCTTCTGAGAGAAAGAGGAGAAATAGAATTAAATGAACTTGCAGTAAGTCCCTACTATGTGTTAGATGCTCCACTTTTAATTTTCTGTATTTGTTATGAGTTAAATATATGTTATGAGTTAAATAAATAAATATGAGTAAACCTCTCTGTTTCTAGGAACTGAATCTTAGATTGATAACATTATTTGAGAAGCAGCAGTAAGAGATTTGAATTTAATTTCTTTGTCTCCAGAGGCCTGTTCTTTCCCCGACCTGACTAGACAGGTATTAGCTGATGATTTGTAATACAGATCGAAGTTAAAAGGTAAAGCAACAATGAATAGTTACTGTTTTTGTTAAAAATTTTTAGAACAGTATTTAGATATAGTCTTATGGACTCTGCTGTAGAGGGAGAGGGTGGGAAGATTTGGGAGAATGGCATTGAAACATGTATAATATCATGTATGAAACGAGTTGCCAGTCCAGGTTCAATGCATTATACTGGATGCTTGGGGCTAGTGCACTGGGACGACCCAGAGGGATGGTATGGGGAAGAGGGTTCAGGATGGGGAACACATGTATACCTGTGGTGGATTCATTTTGATATTTGGCAAAACTAATACAATTTGTAAAGTTTAAAAATAAAATAAAAAAATCTAATAAATTGTAGCCATTAGTATTTATAATATTGATGAAAATTACAATGAAGTCCATTCTTCCTACTCACTAGAAAAGCAGCCGGAGGCTATATGTATCAATCTATTTTTCTCAGCTTATCCAACTCTTACATAAAGGGCTGTGAATTATTCCTGAAGGAGGCTTAAAGTAAAAAGGACATGATTTTGAACTCATGGCCTCTATGGTATAGCAAGGGATCATACAATTAAATAAATAGCTAAAGTGAAAGGAAAAATGTTATAAGGGGATTGGTACAAAGTTCTATGAAAATATTTCACCAAGGCACTCAGGATAGGTTTCATTTAGTACTTGTTTTAGTATTCATCTAGTATTCATTTCAATAGTATTTGCTTGATCATAGGTTATGGCATAGTTTCAAGATTTGGCAAAAATAACAATAAAGGAGATGGAAATAGTCTAGAGCAGAGGCTAGCGGAGACAGATATAGATGGCTGATTAATGAGATCTCCTAGCGTTCCCATTGCCCATATGCCAGAGTGACTCATCATGATTAGTGAAGCTCAAGAGAGAAAACTTCAGATCTCAGTCATCTTTCTGAGTCTAGTTAGTCAGTTTCCTAAAATAAGATCATTTTGCGTAGGTAAAGTGTATATAGTAGATGGATTTTTAAAAAGACTCTAAGTTTCCATTGCTTTTTGTATTCAAACCCTTCACAATATGACTTGCATCTCCTCCCATCAAGAGGCAGCATATGTTTCTGTAACCCTTGAATATGGGCTGACCCTATAACTTGGTGTTGGCCAAAAGAGTGCAGCCGTTGTCTGTGCCAGACCGAAAAGCCTTAAATAATTCCATTTACTTTCTTGGAAAACTGCCACCACCATGAGACCAAATGCAGACCACGTGGAATAAAACTGAACCAATCTAGTTATCCCAGTTGAGGTCTAAGATACGTGAAAGAATTCAGCTGAGAGCAAAAATGAAGACTTTGAGACCTGAAGTTGAGCACAAGTCAATAAGTGAGCCACAACAAGCCCACTCAGATCAGCAGAACTGATTGAACAGTTGGTAGATCCCCGAGGAAAAAAAATATAAATGGTTGTTATCTAAAGCCACAAACATTGGGGGATGGTTTGTTATAGAGGAGTAAGTAACTGATGCAACATATATGATATTCGATGTTTTAATCCTGAACAGATGGTATGAATGATAGAGGATAACCTCTGCTTTTCTAAGTACAAATAGATGTCAGCCTGGAAAAACATACAATCTATTGACTTCTTTTTCCATTTGACAAAGATGGAGGTATAAACCATCCCCATTTTATAACCCCAAACTTTGGGGTAAAGGATACTGTCTCCTATGTAAAGGTAAGCTTTTCCCTCTTATAAGCAAAGAAATTTTAGAGAGATCACTACCCACATAAGTCTCTTTGGAAAGATATGTCAAACTTCTGCCTCCAGCCATGATGGATTAACAGATTTATCCTCACATCATAAAAATCTAGAAAATGAGAACAAAACTAGAAAGATGAACAAACTATATGAAGCAACTCTTCCAGACATTAGACACAATATAAATCAGGGTGGTATCCTGAGAGAAGAAAACAAACAAGGTGAGCACTAGGATCATCCCAGAAATCATAGCTTATAGCGAAAAGCCTGAAGTCACTTTCCAGACAGTAATACAGGAAGGTCATCTTAACCTAGATCTAGAGTAAAGGAAATCAACTACCTGGAGTATTTGTTGAAAGGACTGATTCTGAAGCCAAAGCTTAAATACTTTGGCCACTTTTCTGATGTGAAGAGCCAACTCATTGGAAAAGGCCCTGATGCTGGGAAAGATTGAAGACTAAAGAAGAAGGCAGCAGAGGATGAAATGGTTAGATAGCATCACCAACTCAACAGACACGAGTGTGAGCAAACTCCAAGAGGTAGTGAAGAACAGGGAAGCTGGGGTGCTGCGGTCCATGGGGTCACAAGGGGTCAGACATGACTTAGAGACTGAACAACAACAGAGAGATTGAGAGAAGAGTGGAGGAGAGACAAGAGAAGGAAAGGAAAGGTTAATAACTATTGTGGACTTGTCTTTCAAGAGATTACGTGGTTAGAAGGAAGAGAAAGAAAGATTTGAGAAGAGCTAGCTAGGAATGAAATATAGCAGAATATACTTCCCTGTTTCTCTGCATCAACTGGGTGCCTGACAGTCACATCCTCTTCTGACACTACCTGGAGTTAGCGTCAGCACCCCCAGGTTTAAAGGATCAGTTTCACAAGACTGCCCTGCTGCTGCTGCTAAGTCACTTCAGTCATGTCCGACTCTGTGTGACCCCATAGACGGCAGCCCACCAGGCTCCCCCGTCCCTGGGATTCTCCAGGCAAGAACACTGGAGTGGGTTGCCATTTCCTTCTCCAACGCATGAAAGTGAAAAGTGAGAGTGAAGTTGCTCAGTTGGATCCGACTCAGCGACCACGTGGACTGCAGCCTACTAGGCTCCCCCATCCATGGGATTTTCCAGGCAAAAGTACTGGAGTGGGTTGCCATTGCCTTCTCCAAGACTGCCCTAGTTAATGCAATTCTGTTCAACTTGGCTACAAATTCAGGGGTCCCCCTACCCTTTCAGATAATTCAGTAAAATGCCTCACAGAATGCATGAAAATTACTTTTGCCAGATTATCACAAGGAATTCAACTCAGGAGCAGCTAAATGGAAGAAATGTATATGGCAAGGTATGGTGGGTTTGGTGGGGAGCTTCCATACCCTCTCTGGGGACACCACCATCACACTTCTACATGTTCACCAGTGCACAGGCTCTTTGTATCTCATTATTCAAGAGATTTTATAACCCAATCTCCAGCCCCGCTCCACTTTCCTCCCCTCTCCAGAGTCTAGGGTGGGTTGGGGCTGAGAGTTCCTACCTTCTAATGACATGTTTGGCTTTTCTGGTGATCAGACCTATCCTGAGACTATCTATGAAACCCACACTGAGTCACCACACTAGCAAAGATTCAAGTGTGTTCCAGAGGGCCTCCTTTTGAACAATGAAAGACACTCTGAGTACTCAGTGTTTTGGAGGCTCTATGCCAGGAACATGGGTCAAACATATATATATATATATATAATTGTACCACAGTATCTATTTAGCTGAGGAATAGAAACCAACGAAGAGAAAGAGATGTATGATGGAATAGGAGAAATTAAAATTGTGTGGTCTCCATGGAGATAGAAATTTGATAGAGCAGGACTAAAGTGGCAATGTTGATTTTGAAAAGAGGAAAGAGATACAGATTTGATGAACATAGAAGAGAAAGAGATCTAACTGGATTCAGATTATCCACCCATCTTATCTCTCTATCTATCTGTCTACACACTTATACAAACATCACTCATACTTGAAGTGTGACGACAAGGAAATTGAAGGAAAGGTTTGAGAGAACAGGAAGACAGTAAGTCAAATCAGCTTCTTGCTGTGCAGCGTTAGGTGTCTAACAACACTGGAAGCCATAAATTTGTAGGATCCTTATTTTATAATATTATACAAATTCCCCCAGCAACCTGATGACACAGAAGTAAGAACAGAGAAGTTGAATGTTGACTACTGGTTTATTGGGAATTTTATTTTGGACTCACTGTAGTGCCGATATAAGATGAAGTTTTCATATGATTTTTATGTTTGAAACTTGTCAAGTATTAATTGATTGGGATTCTGAAAATTGCAAAGCAAGGTTATACATTCAGAAGATTTAGTAGGAGCTTCTAGACTAAAAGGAGTATTAACTGATGGGGGCTTTTTGGGAGCTAGAGTAGGACAAAACGTTCTTGAATTGGAAGAACACTTTTCAAGGTTGGGCTTCCCTGACAGCTCAGTTGGTAAAGAATCTGCCTGCAGTGCAGGAGACCCTGGGTCAAGAGGATCCATTGGAGAAGGGATAGGCTACTCACTCCAGTATTCTTGGGCTTCTCTTGTGGCTCATCTGGCAAAGAATCCTCTGTAAATCTGCTGTAAATCTGCAATGCAGGAGACCTGGGTTCAGTCCCTGAGCTGGGAAGATCCCCTGGAGAAGAGAAAGGCTACCCACTCCAGTATTCTGGCCTGGAGAATTCCATGAACTGTATAGTCCATGGGGTGGCAAAGAGTACGACACGACTGAGCGACTTTCCCTTTCACTTTCCAAGGTAGATGTCCCACAGGGAAACTGAGCTGGAGAAGGGCTTTAAACATGTTTAAGGACGGAAGGGCTTTGAAGAGCAGGTTCAGAACTAAGTTTATGTGAAAGAAAGGAATTATGGCAGATAATGGACTGTCAGAAACTTATAAACATTTCCTTCCTTATCTTTGCAGATGTCTATCCCCGTTTCGTGTCGTCAGCGCTACCTCTTCTCTTCCTTCTCACTCAGCAACTGGGTCAGTGAAGGAGGCAGGGATGGGAGTGAGGGGAGGGATTGTTATATTTTCTTTTGACCTTAGAGCTCAAAGTAAACAAGTGGAACAGAGAGGAAATGGGCTGGAGTGGATGTGTAAAGAAGTGGGCAGGGTGAGAATCTGAGGATGAGGTCTCCGTCCTAAAAGAAATGAGTCTTGGGAGGATGCACTGGAGTAGCAAATGGCAATCCACTCCAGGATTCTTGCCTGTGACAAGGCAAGAATGGACAGAGTGGGATACAGTCCTTGGGGGGATACAGTCCTTGGGGTCGCAAAGAGTCGGACATGACCGAGCATGCACGTGCTCACACTTGATGGTGATGGCAGCAATTTGTGATCCAGGCCTTCCCAAATCAGAAATTCCTTATGCTGGTTGTGTGTATGTATATTCCAGACTGATTATACATTCATTTTATTTACTCCCACCATAAAAATTTATTTAGAACATTAAAATTTTAGTGTTAATGCTTTCAAGACTTAGATTTGCTGAGTGGTGCTGGGGTTCTGGTTACCATTTGAGCTACAACATTTTTTCACTGATGTAATCTATGGTCACTTTCTCTATTTTGATCTGTCATTTAATACTCACTTGAAGAGGGAAAAAAAGTATATGCATGTGTGTGTGTGCGTATGTGTAAATACTGAGTGAAGCCAGTTTTGCAAGGCTATGATCTGAATTGTTTGGTTTTCATTTGAATAGTGTTTTGTATGAGATGTACTACTGAAGAGAACAGGGCCCTCAGGGTCATATTTTCTTAAAACGTACACTCCTATCATGTGCTTTTGGGTTTGAAAAAAACCATACATGTTTTGTGTATGAGAATAAAGAATAGTTAGAGTGAAATGTATCTTATTCCTGAAGGACTTTTCACAGATATGAACTACTTATTTTCTACAATTCAAGTTGGCTGCTTTTAAACTCTATGAAATAATAATAGAGTTTTATGCCTTTCTACAACCTAATATAATAATGGTCTGAAATAGGACAAAAATTCCCATGAAGTGTTAAATGATTCAAAGTCACTTTATGAACTGAGGTTCTTACTGCAATTTTAAAAATGTAATATGAATGTGTAAATAAACAAGAGGCAGACTTTGGCATATCCTCATTTATCCTGCTGCTCTGATGATTATAAGCCCTAGAAGCTGATTATGGAGGAAGACCTGTAAATTGAAGAAGTTGTCTTTTACCATATTGTGCTAATGTCTCTCTACCTAGTCATTTGGTGAAATAATTTAGCAAAATGCATCCAAGGTAAATAGATTTATCTTCAAACCTCATGTTCTTTTCCATCTTAACTGAGCATAAAATTATATCTTTAAAGATCTGCAAGTAAGAAAGGATTGATGCCTCTTGAACAATGCAGTGTGACATATGGTTTTAAATGCAGTGATTTTATGTGCAGCACACAGCATCTGCAAATTTAAGCTAGTGCTCCTACGAAAACAAGAGGGGATTTATGCCCAAAAACTAAAGGTGAAGCAGAAAAAAAAAATCTATTTAGCTCCTATGTGTAGAACACTGAAAACTGTATATGAATGGAAAACGATATTTATGTATCTATAATTTTTTAAAAACATGCTTTCACGCCTCACTATTTTATTTAAACATGAACAGTAACAGGGACCTTAAATGCAGATTCCTACAGGGCCAGGCAGGTAATATATACTAGAAAAGTAGGCCCAGGGAGGATCAAGTGAATCTGAGAGGGCTGCCCTGTCTAAAGCAGGCAAGTGCTTCACAAAATCCAGTAGGCAGTTGCCTTGGTCTGCTGCTGGCCTAGTGTGGCCAGATGTCCCAAATTTTCAAGAAATGTCCCACAATCTGATTTTGTGTGAAAGCTCACAATCATACTGGCAACAGGTTTTTTTTTTGTTTTTAAAAACAAACAAACATGATTTGTTTTCTAGTTCTAGGTCAGATTTAGTATGTGTGGTGGCTGCTGACCTGTTCCTCTGATATCTCATGCATTGGATAAAAGAATAGATTGTCAGAAAGCATAAAGTAAAGGAGGAAGGAGAAAGAAACAGAGGGCAAAGTGGAGAGAGGAAAATAAAATTTCCAAAACATACATAAAGATTAGATCTTAGTCTCCATAAAGAAGAATACCTAAATTACTAATTCAATGAAGAGGAAGTGTAGTAAAAAACACATAGGACTGATTAGACTCTGGAAACTTTGCTTTCTGATGAGATGTATGCCTGGTAAAGACTGAAAGCCTTGGGAAGACTAGGGAATTGATTTTGTGTATCGTGTGAGATAAGGATCAAGATTTATTTCTTTCAGTATGGCTGTAATATTGACCTGGAACCATGTGTTGAAAAGACCATCCTTTCCACGACGCTCAACTGTGTCAGCTGTATTGTAAATCAAGTAGGTATAGATATAGATTTTTTTATCTGTCTATCATCTGTTTCTGGACTCCATATTATATTTCATTCTTTATTTGAGTATTGTGACAGTACCACGCTGTCATAGTATAATATACTGTTATACCAAATATAATAAATCAAACTTGGTACTGTAAGCCTTTTTACTTTAGTAGGATTTGTTTTTCCTAAAATGTCTTGGCTACAGTTGGCTTTGTATATTAACATATAAAGTTTAAATCGTCCTGTGAATTTCAAAGGTTTGGTTTCCTTAAGCCTGTTTCATGTGGCCCACTGCAGATACTGGACTCTCCTGGAGTGCTCTGAAATGCAGACTCCTGGGCCATGACCGAATCAGTCATGATTATTATGGTACTGCTGAATCAGCCAGGGTCGTAGAATCTCCATTTTACATAAATACTGTTAAGTGACTATGCACAATGAAGTTTAAGGACCAAGACTGCTCGTTTGGATTCGTTTCTAGCTGTTACCTGTGAGCTTACACATCCTGATTCAGGAACACCTCTTTTATAAAAAGCTGATACCATTTCTTATCAGGCAGAGCAGTTACTAATACCAAGGACAATGAAGCAGGAAGGTGGTAGAACAATTACTTTGTAAATAAAGATACAAGACACACATATATTCTTCTTGGAAATGTCTCCATCCCTCCATCCCCTTCACTTTTTCTGTACAACTTCAACTTCAAGCCTTTTGGGTTCTGTTGAAATACTTTTGACGTTTATGCTTGGACCCTTGGAAAGTACCCTGTCTTTACACTGTTAAGCATTTTATTGATTGATTTTGGCCTTTGTACTTTCTCCAGACATATTTTTTTTCTGCAGCTTTCTCACTCTTCGAGTATTTCAGGTCTAAATGTTGACCAAATAATTCTCTCCACTATAATTCATAAAATATTTCCTCTTGGGTCAGGGAAGTAAGAGGTTTTATTGCAGCTCAGTTCCAAAAGTAGTAGACAGAGCCTGGATGTTTAAACAGGGCCTGAAGCAAGATTTTGCCAACCTTTCAGAGGCTGCATAACAAATATTCTTTATTTGCTTCTTCAGGTGTTGGAGTTAGCTATAGCTTCCTGAAGGTCATCTCTTAGCCTTCACTCCCTGCTACCCACACCAACCTTTATGAGTCCCCTATGAAAATAAAAATCATCCTCGGAGGGATCATACTAAGCTATAATCAGTTAATACCTTACTTTTCAATTAACACTCTAGCAGGGATTATGGGAAAGTCAGCTGAGGACAGGAACAAGGGCGCACTTGGAACACCTGGTTAGAATAAAATGAGAGAAACAAAGAAAAAAGGGAAGTAATTTTTGTAATTTTCCTTAAAATTAATAAGTGGTTATGGCACTTTGGATCATTTGGGCTACTCAATTTGCTAGCCTAGGGTTAAAGGTACATTGTTTTGAAGATTTGATTTTTTAAGAGAAATCAGTGTTTCCCTAGGAGACCTTTGTCCTAAAGGCCAAGGACAGCCACACGGATCATTTACTTTCATACCTCTTGTTATGTGGTATTATTATGCCCCTACCAGTGTATGATCATAGTCTAGAGAAAGAGGGAAAAAAACCCATATGTTATTTTTTATTTGCCCTGGGTTTATTGCCAGTACATCTCAGAGTAAGGGGTGCTTAGGTCAACAATATTTGTTTGGGGACTGATATTATAGAGAATTGCCAGGAAGGAAAACACTGAGCAAATTATACTGCATTTTGAGCCTGACTTTAATACAAAAACATTATAATTTTTTATTTTGCATCTCCTTTCCAAAAAAACAAAGTGAGTTTGTTTCCCTAATTTCAAAGTGATGTGTGTGGTCATATTGTATAAACCATCCTTACAACTTCTGCACTGAATAATTTTTTTCCATTTACTTATATTTTAATGTAATATTTGGTGCCAAAGTATATACGACCTATATGCATGTATTATGTACCTATATCCATATACAAGTTATAAAGTATGATAACATAATAAACAACTGTGAACCCGTTTATACAATCCAAGAGTTCAAACATGGTCACAAAACTTGCTTCTGTTTATCTTCCCCCACCTTTCCATGGTTTTCCTTTTATCTTCCACAAGAGGTAACCAGTACCTTGAATCTTATATATCATTGTCTAGCCTGTTTTTGTAGTTTAAGCATATGTTTTTAGGTATGCCTAAATATTGGATGCTTTAGTTTTCCTTGTTTTTGAACATTACATTAAATATATCACTTTGGACATCTTATGAGATTTACTCTTTTCTCCCCATGTATCACATCACTAAAGTTCACTGTCTATAGCTATAGTTCAGTCATGTATATTTCACTGAATAACTAATTCGTAATTGATTGATTTATTCTCTTGTCAAAAGGGAAGTATTACTTCTAGTTTGTGAGACATATGTGCAGGAGTTTCTCTTGTGTATGTACGTAGGACTGGGTTCCTTGATGGTGGTACCATTGACATTGGGACCAGATGAATCTTTACCGTATGGAGCTGCTGTGTGCAGTCTAGATGTTTAGCAGCATCCCCGGCTTCCGCCCACTAGATGCCAGTAGTGTCTTTCAGTTGTGACAACTGACAATGTCTCCAGACTTTACCAAATACTCTCTAGGGATCAAAATCACTGACCTAGACATACAGTTGTTGGGTGGAGATTAGGTGTGTGAATATTCATCTTTACAAATCGCCACATCATTGTCCAAAGTAATTGTAACAATCTAGAACTCCCAAACTTTTTTGTTGATTCACTTCCTCTCCAACACTTGGTATTGTCTGATCTTCTAATGTGCAACAACTTAATAGGTGTGAAATTGTGTCTTATGTTTGTAATTTTTTTTCTTGATTGTTATCTAGATTAAGAACCTTATTATATGTTTGTTGTCCACATGTTTCTTCTTCTAGGTGCCTGTGTTTGGGCCTTTGCCTAGCTTTCTGTTGGATTTTCTGGCTTATCAATTTGTCGAAAATTATTTATGTGTTCTGGATACGAATCCTTTGTTTATTAAGTGAGTTGTTATGATCTCTCCTAATTTGCTATTTTCTATTCTCTTTATGATGCCTTTTGATGAACATAATTTCTTAATTTTAATTTAATTGAACTTATCTTTTTTATTTGTGGTTTGCCTTTTTTTTTGCCCCAAGATTGCAAATGAATTAGCTCATGTTTTCATCGAAGACTCGCACATAAAATAGGGTAGTTTTCTGCCCGACTTTCTTTCTATTGAATTATTTTCTCTGGGGGAAACCAATTACTGTATCTTGAGGACACTTAGCTGGCCTGAGAGAAGGCTCACAGGGCGGGAACTCAGGCCTCCAATGACCAATACCAACATGCCAGCCAGTCAGTAAGTCTGTTTTGAAGTGACTCCTCACCCCAGTCAAGCTTTCAGATGACCACGACCTTACAAGAGCCCTGACCCAGGACCCATGTTCCAGATCCTCAGATTCCTGATCCTTAGAAGCTGGGGAGATAGTAAATGTTTAATGTCATTTTAAGCTAAGTTTTAGGATAGTGTGTTACACAGCGGTAGATAACTAGTACAGCTGGCCTCCTTGTTTGCTAATAATCTTTGATTATGGACATATTACTTGATTTATTTGGTGAGATTCTGTGGCTTCAAAACGGATAAGGCTTTCTTTCAGAGTAGGTATGCTTTCTGCATGTGGCTTTGGTTTGCTCATAGATGGAAACTTCTATTTATCTTGAAAGCCATCAGCCAGATGCAGAATCTTAGGCTCAGCTTCTATACCATACTAAAGACTGTGTCCTGTGTAGTAAGTTCTAGTAGCAGGAAGCCTTCAGAACACCTTGTCAGCCACAGTGCTAAAGCAAATAGCCAAAAAGATTTTACAAAGGCTTTCTCACCTAGAGGATTGGAGCAGACTGCTTCTTTACACTTCAGGGATGCTCAATATCATTTTATCAAGGGCTAGGTGGCTCCAGAGGATTAGCTTGAAAGACTTCTTTCAAGCCACCATTGACCTGTTAATAGAAATAATCAGGTTGAGTTTGAACACGCCATCAAACATGGGGGTCCATAAGTTGACATTGTTCTTCAGCCTTCCCAAATGATATAGGCTTAATTATTTCACTTTCTAAATGCCAAAAATTCAGGGTGCTCAAGAAGTGTAGTTTTACCAAGGCAAGATTTCTAGAAACCTCGACGACCCTGGGAATCTGATGCGGGTGAGGGTTACCTCTGGCCATGCTCTCCTGCTTCTCTGGTCCTCAGTTTCTAAGCCGATAGAATGGAGATGGTTTGAGATGACTGTTAGGATCTTTTCCAGCTCCCATGTGTTTGAAAACATCTATGGATAATGTTATGGCAGAAGAAAATTATATATAAAATAGACCCCTCTTAACACCAAGCTGCTGAGAAAGCCGAGAAATAGTAAGATTTATTCTCTAATTCCAAGTAACCAAATTCACATTTCACATTTCATTACTCTCAACCTTTAAAGACCCTTTCACTAGCAGTAAAAAGGTCTCAGACATGGTAGTACTTTTGAAACAGCTATTAGTAAGCATGTTAGCAGGAAGGAGTTTAAACCTGTCAGAGAATAGGAATGAGACAATGGGACTCTTCAGGATGAGACAAGGAGAAGAAAGGTGGCATTGAGAGAAGTGAGTAAACAGCAAGTCACACTTTGCTAAATCACAGTCTCGTTCAGGGGCCAGCTCTGGCTTCAGAAAGGGCTCTCTGCCAACTGAAAAATGGGTTCTGTATGTCTCTGTGTGTTCATGTATGTATGTATGTGCAGATGTATTTACAAGTACTAAAGATGAGCTGACAGTTTTGAGGTGGCCCTGTTGTGGGCCTTCTTCAGTAACGATTTTCTTTTATCCTTTCTAAGCAGAGCGCTTGCTGCAAGATGAAGATGATGAAGCAACTGGAATTGGAGTCTGCCAAGAGAAGCTTTGTTTTTACTCCCTTAGGTAAGTCATTCTGTGGCTTCAGCCCCTGATCGTCCTCCCAGCTGAACCGGGAGCCTTGCTTTGAGTGCGTTGCTCCAGGCCCTCTCATACCTGCATGTGGGCGTGGATGGCAAACTGGAGGATAACTGCCCAGAGCTCATGTGCGTGATTGCCTTTGGCACGTCGGTCACATAGTGGATGCGTTCGTGATGACTTATTCAATTAAATGTGCCTTCATGTATCTAATACAACCCGCAAATTCCCTTAATTTTGCCACTTCCCACATCAAAACCAGAAAGCTGAAGAAGGAAGAGTGTAAGGAAGGTTTCGTATTAAGGATTCTGGTGACAAGAACCTGGTGATTTTTCAGTCAATCAGAACTTTTTTTTTTCCCCTTGGGAGGAAATAGAAAGTAGGTGGATAATTATTTAGTTGAGCTTAAAATGTTTCTTCTGCATGAGTTCCAGAGAAAATGAAGATGCTTTTGTTATCAGCAAGGTACTGAAAGGAGGGCCTAGGTTTCGGGTAGGTGGGGGAATTTTAGAGGGGGTGGAGATGAGCGGGATGTTTTCAATTGCGGTATTAAGGGAAGAGGAAAATGAGGGAAAGAGAAGGTGAAGAAGTGGCTTTTTAAAACAAAACTTTCAGAACTGTGTGGAAAGAAGGCTAAAACTTACTGAAGAAAATCAAGTTTAAAGTTGCCATTAAAGGTGTGACTTTAAAATGTACCATAATGATGACAGATTTGATTTGTTCTTCATGTGAAATATCACATAGCCTAACACCATAAAAATAGTCTTTAATGAAATGAAAGATTTTCAAGAAGCAGAGGAAAAAAATTCCAATATATAGTTAGACTTACATACATCGCATTAGGTATTTCCTTGATGGCCAGAAAGAGGATTCAGGTTTCTCTTTCTAGGAAAACCCTGAATTCACTGGGGAAGATGCTAGGGTACAGATATTTGAGGAGAGAGAATTTTAAGTAACGTATTTGTTGAGGTAAATTATCTATCTCTCACATGAGGAGGCATGTGTCATGTTATGATGACATATGTTTCCCCTGAGTGTCTTTTTTAATATTAATGTTAGTGCACAGAATTATGAAATGTTAACACCAGAGCAAAGCAGCCCATCTGGTCTTACAGGTTGATTGACTTGCTCAATTTCTGAGTACCTGTCTGTACTTAAACTTTTTGAGTTCTCAGTCCATTTGTAAATTGATGAAGATTAGATTGGATGAAGTCTTAGGTTTTTCCTCAACCTATAACTCTGACTCTTATCTAGCGTATTTAATTTAGTGTAAGATATACATTTTTTCACACCTTAATAGCTCTAATATCGAAGTGTATCTTAAAGATAGATATTTCCTAAACATTGTGTCATAATCAGCAGGTTTTACTTTTCTTTTTTGAAGGTATGTAAAATAATGGTGCATGTAGCAATTAATGTCATGTTAGATTTGATGAAATATGTATAATTGAGGTATAAGCCCTGAACCTTCCAAACTCAGCTAATGTCATCATCCAGCCATTCCAAAACTTACTTAGTTCATATTATTGGGCATTTTTAAGAGGCATATGGAATTTTGATCCCAGAATAGCATTTAGCTAATAGATGTTTCACAAAGAAATTCTTCCTTTCTTTTCTTCATATACCTATTCTAGAATAATCTATTTCTCTTTATATGAAACTATCCTGTTCCTTAGTTTTGTTTCAAAGTCAAGCCCATTTAATTCTTGGATATATTGGTAAAGGAATATAAAACAGGTAATGAATGAGACACAGTTCTTTCCTATGGCTAAATTTATTTATTTAACAGTCAATTCAAAAAGGATTTTTTTAAAATTTCTATGTATTATGCTATTTACTAGTGATAAAAAATAGTAAGCAGGAAACAGTGGAACAGGCTATTCAGTAAGTGGTACACTGAAAATGGAAGGAATTACACAGAAAATCCTGAATCCTTAGAAAGAGCTTTAGATGGTGACATTGAAACTGAGACAGGACAGACAGACAGACATAGCCAAGTGAATGATGAGGTTAGACAGAAGGGCATTCCAAGAAAAGGAAGCAGAATGCTCAAAGACCTGTGATTCAAAACAGAACACAGCATGATATATTTGGGCAACTAACTTTTGTTTAGAATGGCTGGATACTCATGATAATATCAATCTCTCCTAAATCAATCCTTGAACGCATAGGCATGTTCATCAAATCTGAGCTAAACTCTGTGCTAGGTATGGTAAAATTGTAGATATATAGACTTCAAAATGGAGTCATACACCACATAATTAGATAATATAATTCTAAAGTAGCCATTGAAGACTTCTTGGTTCACTCTAGCTCTTTAAACTCATGATATTCCAAAGGAAACTCATTCTCTTTAAATCCTACATCTCTTGTTCCTTCCCCTTTCCCATTTTTGGTGAATAACCTTACCATGTCAACCAAGCCCCACGTCTTGAAATCATGCCAATATATGCAATAACATTCCCCAAATCTAATGCATCATCAAGTTCTGTAGTTTGATTTCCTCACTCCATTCTTTAGGTCTACTAATACCAGACAAAATGTACTTAAGATGAAAATGTTTACTAAGAGAAAAAACATTTTATAAGAAACTAAAAATGACTTTTTTTTTTTAAATAATAAAAGGGTCAGTATATGGATCTAACAAGAAAGGCTCAAATACATACAAAAAATTGACAGAATTGGAGGGAAAAAAATGGATAGTGATACCTTAGAAGAGGCTGTAAATGAGGGTGCTCTAATAAATACCTGTTATCTTTGTTGATTTTAATACTCTTCCTTTCTTTGAAATGCCGCCCCCCTTTTTTATGGCTCATGTGTGGCTTTCCAACCACATGGGTGGACATAGGACATATATTTCACCAATTAGGTTCCCAAAGGCTCTGAAATTAACTAATAATCCAAGATGGGCCAGTTAAAGAACTCAATGGAAATTTAGTGCTCTGCTACCCACATTTTAGGGAAGATTTATCAAGCTAGAATGACGCGATTCATTATGCCTATGACTGAGAAAGAACGTGCATACAGAAGTAAGCCAAGCCAAGAAACAAATGGATTTCAAATAGAGAAAGCTGGTGCTTTGATTACATAATTTTGAGGTCCTGGATGTTTCCCGAATCCAAGCTATCTCGAGAATTTTAACTTCCCTGGGCCATTCTGTTCTTCTTTTCCTTAAGCCTGTTTGAGTGGAGTCTGTCCTTTACAACTCTAAGAATCTGAAATAAAACAGCAATTAATAATTACAGTTCTGGTCACCAATTCCAGAGTTGGGGGCAGGAGGGTTCCTACACCAAGTAATTTTAAGACACCAGCCAGGTGTCCTGTAATTGAAGTCAGTTCCAGTAGTGTCTACATGGAGAGAGCATCAGATCCCTTCGGTAAGGGCTCAGTCTTCCAAGACTGCCTCCTCCCCATCCCCACATCAGATAGCAATCAAAAGTACAGATTGTCACCGGTGTTTCATGCTGACTCACTGTAGATCAGAATTTCCAGGGATTCCCTCATCAGGTTTGATTAATTTGCTAGAGGGGCTGGAAAAACCCCGAGAACACCTCACTTACTGGATTACTAGTTTGTTATAAAAGGATATAACTCAGGGACAGTCAAATGGAAGACGTTCATAGGCAAGGAATGGGTGAAGGGGCTCTGAGCTCTGTGCTCTCTGAGCCAGAGATTTGCCATTCCCCCCAAATCTCTGAGTGTGTTCAGCAACTTGGAAGCTCTCCGAAGCCACGCTTTTGGGTTTTTACAGAAGTTTTATTACACGGGCAAGATTGAATAAATCTTTGGCCAATTGAAGATTGATCCAACCTGGGAAGGAGGGAGAGTCAGGGGGTGGGGCAAAATTTCTAACCCTCTAATTCTGTGATTGGTTCTCCTGACAAGTCTCTATCATTTGGTTGGGTCCATAGTCTCCTCATTAATATAACAAAGGATACCTTTCCAGCTTCCAATACTTAGGAAATTCTAATGTTTTAGGAGCTATGTACCAGGAATAAAGGACAAAGACCCAATATGTATTTCTTATAATAAATCACAATGTCACAAAAATAAAAGTGCATCAGTAATCAAAATGGTTGGAAACGTATAACTGGGTATTGAGCAGAAGTACACAGAGAGAGCAATTTTATTTTTCTCTAATTCTGTTCTTTAATTTTATTTTTCTCTAATTTCTGTTCTTTAACATGTTCTTTAATATAGTCATATCTCTAATTCCTTCCTGTAATTGTTTGAGGTGATCCTTAGTTCCCTCATCATTTTGGATTATAAGACTGTTTAGGTACATATTGCTCACTTTCAGGAAGCAAAGAATTCTCAGCAAGTTTAAATCAGAATTCCAGTCTCCTGCCTCATTTGAGTTGAGTGTCTTGTCTTTTAACAGTGGAAGCCAGACACATGACTCTGGCTTGAAGTGGGGACCAAGCCATGAACTCAACTTTCAGATTTCTTTCTTCCTCTTTCAAGCCTGTATTTAGCTGCTGTTTTTGTAGTTCTGTCTTGACTAACAGTTAATGACCAGTGTGTTCTCCATAATAGCAAGCTTCTAGATACTGATTTCTTCATGTACACCTTTTCTTCTTCTTCTTCTTCTTTTTTTTTTTTTGAGTTCTTCAACCAGTGTCTCCAAGCATTATTGTTCACTGAGATTGTTCCAGATCATAGCTTCATAACATGGGTGGGTGATATACTTTCCAACTGACCAAGAATTACATCCTTTCAGCTTTTGTCTTCAGGGATCCATCCTGTTAGGATCCCTTCTTCCCTAGAGGCATTTTCAAAAGTTTGACTCCATCAAGACCACTCAAGATCACTTGGTCTATAAAGAAAGTCATGCCTTGTTTTCAGGCCAGACTGTGGGTAGTCTGCTCCCCAAGCCACTATCTGTTCCTTGCCTTGCCATGGATGGCAGCTGCAGCCAGTCATTTATCTTCTGATTCTTCCAGTTTACATCAGTTTCCAGGATCTATTTTTATGGCCACTCTCAAACTTCAGGGGACATACATAAATTCATCCTTAATGGCACCCAATCTTGCCAAGGCCTTCCTCCTTAAGATTGGATGTACTGAGTAAAGCTAAAAATCTGCATCTTGAAAGTATCCAATTTGAGAGTATGATGTGGTTTATTTCTTTCGTAGACATTCAGAGTCTCAGGAAGCCCCACTTACGTGGTTTGTGGGGAGAACCCTCCTTCCCTTCTTCCTACACACTCCTCCGATTAACAGCAGGTGGCTGAAATGGGGAACTTTCAGTCAAGGGAAACTCCTTGTGTTGATTGATGACCTTCATAAGAAAATTCTTAGGCAAGCAGTAAAGATGAAAACAAGCCAAAGGGGTTGAGAGAGCAGAGGAGAGGGGATGAGGGGATCAAAGTGGCAGATGCAGACTGGGAATAGAAAGAAGTTGCAAATTAGTAAGAAATACATACAGAGCAGGAAAGCTTGTTCTGAAATTTGCTGTTATTGTTATTATTTGCTGCTGTTGTTAGTTACTTCAGCATGTTTGAAGGCAGAAGAGTAGGAACTGGTCATGATTGTGGAAAAAAATGTGGAGCACAGCTCCTCTGCATCTTGATGGACTTTATCAGGAGCTCACACAGACAGGCAGATTTACTTTCTGAAAGAGAAAGTTTCCCCACCATCTGAGACTGGATGATGGCATCAGAGTATTCACCAGGGCGTGGACTCCTATCTTCTGAGTCAAGTAGGGGGCAAGACCATCACTGAAAGCGGCAGAGTGAAAAAGAAGAGAGAGAAGTTCTAGAACAGCCAGCAATATACAGAGGAGGATTTGTAGAACTGAATTGCTGCTTAGTCGCTAAGTCCCATCTGACTCTCTATGACTCCATGGACTGTAGCCCACTAGGCTCCTTTGTCCATGGGGTTTCCCAGGCAAGAATACTGGAGTGGGTTGCTCTTTCCTTCTCCAGGGGGATCTTCCCAACCCAGGTAGTAAACCCGAGTCTCTTGCATTGGTGGCAGATTCCTTACCATTGAGCCACCAGGGAAGCCCCAAACTGAATTATTGGGCTGTAAAAGTAGGTTCCAGCTTCAGGTGGACACTAGGTTGTCAGTGAGGCTGGTGGCTCTTGAAAAACACTTATATATTCTGAGGCTCAGGATAAGCAGTGTAGAGAGAGATGCTGTGTTTGATCCAGGGAAAGAAACTGCCATGACTGGGTGGGTAGGCCTGGCCAGAATGGGCAAAGAGAACAGAACAGAGTGTCTATGGTGCAGGCATGGGTGTGAATCCCCGATAGGAAGAAGCAAGAGGTTCTGAGTAAACCATGGGCTCTGTTTAAGCAGGAAGCAGATCATCTAACTATCAAACGAGAAGAGGGGTTGACATACTGGTTTTTCTTTTGAAAGGAAAGCAGGTTCCAGAGATGTTGAGCACCTGGAACTGGTATGGGAAGTTGGGAGGGAATAAAGTCTTCATCGGGTTGCCTTTTGATCTGAAATCACTTCAGCAGTGAAATAAAGAGGAGCGGCCCTGGAACGGACAAGAGTGAAGCCACATGGACAGATGCAAAATATGTGTGTGTTCGCTTGCTTTTGAAAGCAAACATTTTGTTTTCAGCAAACAGCTTGCATCTTGTGCTTCCTTGATTTTTTTTTAAAGCAAAGTACACACACAAAACAGCCTGTCACTGCCGGCTTCCCAGAGCACGAAGACAGGCCCTTGAGTGTTTTCCAGTAACCAGCTCCCTAAGCTGGTTCTCACACGAGAAAGAAACTCAGAGTAACAAAAGGTGCCTGTGAGAGGTTCTTTGAGACTAAAATTTGGTGGAGATTAAACGAGGGCAAAAGTTCAAATGAGAAGGAGCCATTGCCAAGTAAGCAGGAATCTTAGCCAAGGGGAAGGAAAGGAGGACACTGGTTTAAAATGCGAGTAACCATGGCGAGCCAAGAGTTCAATGCTAGAATCTGGTTAAGAAGTAATATCACACAGAGCCGGAATTGTTTATTCAAAGCAGGCCATGAGAGAACAGTTGTCTCCAATGGGTCCTCTCACAGCTTGGATTCAGAACTCTAAGTGCATTTTTAAAAGCGTCCGGCGCTTCTCCCTGACCCACTTGGTATTAAGCAGAAAGAAAAGAGAGCAGAAAGTTTATTCTCAGTGTCTCTTGTGGGTTTAAGACAGCTTTACATATGGAAAAGCATTCTGCTGTCAGCTGTGCAACTGGTTTCCTGCTATTCTCCTTTCAGTTGCCGTTGGAAACTCTGCCTGACCGTGTGGTAACACCACCCATTTCCCAAGGTTCAGACACCGATGCCACTCGGAAGGGAAGCGGAGCGTTTCTTTCTTTACACGTACATTTTGTGTTTTGCTCCTGTTTCTGAGTGAGAAGGGCTTGCAAACAGCAAAAGACCGTGAGAATCAAGATGAGGTGTGGAAATACAAGATAAAGATAAGCCTGAGGGAATGAGACAAGAGGCTCGGCAATGACCAGAGACCTACCTTCACATTTGTGCCTTTCCATCTAGACAGCCCATTTGCTGTCATTAACACCGTGGAGGGTGGAGCAGAGGCCTCTGTCCTCTGAGATGGCTATCAATACAGCAGGGGTTTTTAGAAGGTAGAGGTCCCTGAGCCTCTGAAGTTTATGCAAAAGCTTCTGTGTCATTTTGCATGTGCATTATTCTGGGGGAATGAGTCAATCATGTTCAAGACAAATCATCTCTCTCACGTTTTTTCTTTTTAAGGTACTGAACATGAGTAAAAGTCGCTCAGTTATGTCTGACTCTTTGCAACCCCATAGACTATACAGTCCATGGAATTCTCCAGGCCAGAACACTGGAGTGGGTAGCCGTTCCCTTCTCCAGGGCATCTTCCCAACCCAGGGATCTATTAAGGTACTAATCCTTGACTAGTAGTCAAGGGCAATATACCCTTATACTTAATTATCTCCCAAATTTTCCACCTGGAATTCCATCACTTTGGAAATCTACCTATGAATTGGGTGGATACAAACATTTAGTCCATAGCAACTATCTGACTCAGAGTAGATAATCAGTAAATGCCCTTTATTATTATTTTCTCAGAACCAGAATAGCAAAATATTACTCCGCAGTTGGAACAATAATTGTTAATAGTTGTTCAAAGTGTTATATAATCAGGATTGATAATAAGACAGAAAGAGAATTTATTAGCTGTTGGATTGTCTACCCCACCATTTCATCAGAAATATCCAAAGATGTTAAAATTTCAGCTGTAGATACAGCTTGGGTTGTATGATTCATTCTTTTATTTACATCATCTGTCAGACATTTACTCTGCGTATTTGTGTGGTGATGTAAGTGCTGTAAGTATACCAAGATGAACAAAACTTATGTATAACTAAGCAAATAAATAAAGATGTGGTATGAGCAGTGGCTTAATAGAAATGCAAAGAAAATATTAAGGGAATAGAGAGATGGGGTCAGTTCCCTGTTAGTTCTCTCAGCGTTTTTCTGAGAACTTCCTGATCTTAACCTAACCCCCAGGATGACATTTGTGATGCATTAAAATGAGAGTGTTTTCAGCTTCAATAAGGCCCATGAGGCAGATCTGGGGGCAGGAGGACCAAGTTGGCCATCATGGCTGGTTAGGACTCCATCTTCTGCACTCATTCATAGCTTGGTGGATCAGAGCCCAGACTCTGGAGGAAGACTACCTGGGTTCAAGTCCTATTTTTCCCAATACCAGCTCTGTGACCTTGGGCAAGTTACTTAATCTCTGTGGGTTCCAGTTTCCTTAATATACAAAATGAGGATAATAGTACATTCTAGCATTGCTATGAGGATTAAATAAGTAAATATTTGAGAAGCACCAGAACAATGTCTGGCACATAATATACTTTATTTCTGTACTTAATAAATAACCAGATCATCACCTCTGAATTATGATACCTCTGTCCCATACAAGACATATCCTCGTGGATAAATAAGATGATTAACAATCAGTTGTTGAATGAATGAGTGAAAAGTAAGTGACCTTGGGAAAATGCCAATAGGAAAGAAAATACAAGGAAATGACTTTAAAAAGAGCTAATTTGATAGTTAAGATACTTTCAATTGCTGCTTCCTTGTAAGAAAGCCTCTAATGTTCCAACTCCATTAAAGCCCAAAATCTTATGGCATGGTTTATAAATTTAAAAGGGTAGGGTTTGCAGTAGTAATATGTAAGCCCCTATAGCTCAGTGGTTTAGGAAAACAAAAGTGTATTTCTTTCAGTAGCAAAGTCTGATGAGAGTTCTCATCCATCTAATTGCTGAGAAATGCAGGCTCTGTTTATCTTGTGACGCTACATCTCATGTCACCATGATAAGGAAACAGAAGAATGGAGAAGGAACCTTAACTCTTCATTTACTCTTTTTTTTTTTTTATTGGAGTATAATTGCTTTCTAATGTTGTGTTAGCTTCTGCTGAACAACAAAGTGAATCAGCTATATGCATATATATCCCCTCCCTCTTGAGCCTCCCTCCACCCGCCCCCTGACCATGCCACCCATCTAGGTCATCACAGAGCCCCAAGCTGAGCTCCTATGCTATGCTGCAGGTTCCCACTAGCTATCTGTTTCACAGATGGTAGTGTATTTACGTCAATCCTAATCTCCCACTTCGACTCCCCCGCCTGGATGTCAACATGTCCATTCTCTACATCTGCATCTCTATCCTGCCATGCAAATGTGTTTATCAGTATCACTTTTTAAAGATTACACATATATACAATAATATACAGCATTTTTCTCTTTTTGACTTACTTCACTCTGTATGACAGACTCTAGGTCTATCCACATCTCTGCAAATACCAACAGCTCATGCAGCTCAATCTCATAAAACAACACAATCAATAAGTGGGTGGAAGACCTAAGTAGACTTTTCTCCAAAGAAGACATATGGAAGGCCAAGAGGTGTATGAAGAGATGCTCAACATCACTAATTACTAGAGAAATGCAAGTTGAAAGTACAATGAGGTAGCACCTCATACCAGTCAGAATGACCATCATCAAAAAATCTACAAACAATAAATTCTGGAGAGGATGTGGAGAAAAGGGAACTCTCTTGTACTGTTGGTAGGGATGTAAATTCATAGAGCCACTATGGAACTCTATGGAGGTTCCTTAAAGAATTAAAAATAGAACTACCACGTGACCCAGCAATCCCACTACTGGGCATATAAACTGAGAAAACAATAATTCAAAATGATCCATGTGCCCCAGTGTTCATTGCAGCACTGTTTACAATAGCCAGAACAAAGAAACAATCTAAATAAATGTCCCCTGACAGGTGAATGGATAAAGAAGATGTGGTGTGTGTGTATATATATATATATATTTGTGTGTGTGTGTATATATATATATAGTGTGTGTGTGTGTGTGTGTGTGTGTGTGTGTGTGTGTGTGATAGAAGATGGAATATTACTCAACCATAAGAAGAATGAAATTGGGTCTTCATTTACTCTTAAGTGCTGTGTCCCAGATGCATGTTCTTTCTGCTCACACATAGCCCATTCCTCAGAACTAGTCCTATGTCCCAAATGCAGCCAAGCAGGAGGCTAGTAAATGTAGGGGCCCATGGGTATCCAGTGAGCAGCACCTATGCCACAAATGGCGTGCAAGCTCTCAGTAATCTGATCCCAACTCTTCCCACCATGTCTTTTGAGTTAAATGAGGTCCTGAGGTCTCATCGGAGTGTCCCATAATCACGAGATGTATACAACAGCCTTTCATCACAAGGAGTCTGGTAGTGGTCTGAAGAAACCATTCTCTAGACTCCTATTTGTTTTTTTGGGGAAAAAAAATACAGAATGGGGGTCCTGCTCTCAAGTTGTTTGTAATGTATTTAAGGATATATTGTAAGAGTTAAGAGGTTAAGGCAGTGTCAAATCAGTTGTAACTGAGTGCAAGAGATAAGGTAGCTTAGTTTTGTAGAAGGTCCTTGAGAGTTGGAATCAGACAGTACTAGGCTCCAAAGTTTACTAATTGTATTAAGGAAGTCACTTCTAAAGATATATATCTACATACATACTGTAAGTGTACACACACAAGCGTCCTTTGGTTCAGTTTAGTTAAGTCACTCAGTCGTGTCTGACTCTTTGCGACCCCATGAATTGCAGAATGCCAGGCTTCCCTGTCCATCACCAACTCCCGGAGTTCACTCAAACTCACCTCCATCGAGTCAGTGATGCCATCCAGCCATCTCATTCTCTGTCGTCCCCTTCTCCTCCTGTCCCCATTCCTTCCCAGCATCAGGGGCTTTTCCAATGAGTCAACTCTTCGCATCAGGTGGCCAAAGTATTGGAGTTTCAGCTTCAGCATCAGTCCTTCCAATGAACACTCAGGACTGATCACCTTTAGGATGGACTGGTTGGATGTCCTTGCAGTCCAAAGGACTCTCAATAGTCTTCTCCAACACCACAGTTCAAAAACATCAATTCTGTGGCACTCAGCTTTCTTCACAGTCCAGCTCTCACATCCATACATGACCACTGGAAAAACCATAGCCTTGACTAGACGGACCTTTGTTGGCAAGGTAATATCTCTGCTTTTCAATATGCTATCTCGGTTGGTCAGAACTTTCCTTCCAAGGAGTAAGCATCTTTTAATTTCATGGCTGCAGTCACCATCTGCAGTGATTTTGGAGCCCAAAAAAATAAAGTCTGACACTGTTTCCACTGTTTCCCCATCTGTTTCCCATGAAGTGATGGGACCAGATGCCATGATCTTCGTTTTCTGAATGTTGAGCTTTAAGCCAACTTTTTCACTCTCCTCTTTCACTTTCATCAAGAGGCTTTTTAGTTCCTCTTCACTTTCTGCCATAAGGGTGGTGTCATCTGCATATCTGAGGTTATTGATATTTCTCCCGGCAATCTTGATTCCAGCTTGTGCTTCTTCCAGCCCAGCGTTTCTCATGATATAATCTGCATATAAGTTAAATAGGCAGGGTGGCAACATACAGCCTTGACGTACTCCTTTTCCTATTTGGAACCAGTGTGTTGTTCCATTTCCAATTCTAGCTATTGCTTCCTGACCTGCATATAGGTTTCTCAAGAGGCAGGTCAAGTGGTCTGGTATTCCCATCTCTTTCAGAATTTTCCACAGTTTATTGTTATCCACACAGTCAAAGGCGTTGGCATAGTCAATAAAGCAGAAATAGATGTTTTTCTGGAACTCTCTTGCTTTTTTGATGATCCAGTGGATGTTGGTAATTTGATCTCTGGTTCTTCTGCCTTTTCTAAAACCAGCTTGAACATCTGGAAGTTCATGGTTCACGTACTGCTGAAGCCTGGCTTGGAGAATTTTGAGCATTACTTTACTAGCGTATGAGATGAGTGCAATTGTGCAGTAGTTTGAGCATTCTTTGGCATTGCCTTTCTTTGGGATTGGAATGAAAACTGACCTTTTCCAGTCCTGTGGCCGCTGCTGAGTTTTCCAAATTTGCTGGCATGTTGAGTGCAGCACTTTCACAGCATCATCTTTCAGGATTTGGAATAGCTCAACTGGAATTCCATCACCTCCACTAGCTTTGTTCATAGTGATGCTTTCTAAGGCACACTTGACTTCACATTCCAGGATGTCTGGCTCTAGGTGAGTGATCACACCATTGTGATTGTCTGGGTCGTGAAGCTCTTTTAACTCAATAAATAGTAACTGTTACTGTTATTTGTTTTTCTTTTTTGTATAAAAATAATCTTTGAGAAATAGATTTTCCACCCAGGTATGCAATAACATAAGATATTAGCCCAGTAATTTTCTAACCCCTGTTGTTCGGCAGCCCCAAAAGAAAACAAAGGTAATCGAGTCTGAAAGAATTTCTTCCACATCTAGTCAGTTTCAGAGCCTGAGCTCCGAACACCTTTCCTGCTACATTTCTGGGGAACACCAGCCCATGAAAGCTACAGTCAACAAGATGAGAGCAGCAGCTGGTTGGGGTGCCCTGCAGTGGTGAGTAGCCCGGGAGTTTACCCCTCATCCCTGCTGGCCCACAGGAAACTCATGGAGCCTTGGAGTGGACTGAGAGTGTGGGAGGGCACGTACAACAGGAAAGTACCAGCGGCCTTTCCACTGCAGCAAATGCCTCTCTACCTGCCCAATCCTGGGTTACGGGGGACTTCTTTTTCCCAAGGCAATTGACTGAAGCTTTGGATTCATTACCATTTGAGCCACCAGGGAAGCCCTTCTAAGTCACAGATTACTGAATTATTTCAAAATTTATGAGATGGGGGACTGTTATCTGCTTGGCCCTTTGGATCACTCTGATATCCAGAATCAATTCTAAATAGCAGATATCCCCTCTCTTTTCCCAGGCCCTGTTCACCCCAGGCCCTGGGAACTCACAGAGGGTGTTGACAGGTGTCCTGCATGTATCCTGACCCATGTTGGGGGGCTCTGGCTGAATGGAGTTCCTACTCTCTGGCATCACACTATTGAATGCCACAAACATCAGTGGATCCCTTTTTATTCTGCAAATACTAGTATTATGAATAAGAATATCATCTTACCATCTCTCTCAAAGCACAGAAGCAAATAGAAAGGAAAAAAAAAATCCCATAATTTTAACTGCATAAAGCCGTGTGGGGCTCTGTTCATCAGAGAATTCAATTCCGCTGAATAATTCTCCGTAGGCACGAATGATAAAAGAGGGGATTATTACCCATCTGTTTGCCCTCTCGGCTTCTGTCCAGCCCTGATTGTCTTCTCAGGCTGGATCCATCTGATTGCTTTAGTGATGCAGGAAGGCATCACCAAATATGAACACAGTCCCAGGCCCTGGGCGCCTCTCGCCACACTGAGGCGGAGTGACACGGAGTATTTTGTCTTTGAGCATTTCAGCCAACTGGGGCTAGAATAAGATATTTAAGGTCAAGGCCATGACATCTGTGGCTGGTAAAGGGCCAAGAGAGATCATTTTTATCTTCTGCAGCATGCATGCAATCTATTCTTCACCAGGCATCAAGATCTTGACAGGGCAGCCAGGGAAAGCACAGAGAGACGGGCTCTCAGCTCTGCTGTCAGGGTTGCTGTGTATATTATTTTGCCTTGTTTTCCCTCCAACCTAATATAGAGCTTTCTTAGGCCTGGATGAGACTTTGTAGGGCCTTTTTTTCAAGAGGACAAATTTGAACGGAAGTTGGACAAAGAAGGAAAAGGACTCTGAAGCATTCATTATTCTTGACCTCCAGGTTGTGTAATCCAAAGGCAGTACTTTTAGGGAAATGGGCATGGTGGCCAAATTTTATAAACCTCATCAGAAAATGAAATAGTTTTTTTTATATCAAACCACTTCCACTTAAACCCCATGTGAAAAACCTATCCATCACTCTCTTCTACCCTTCAAGTCTTATCAGTTGGTGCAGAATTACAGATGATGAAATAGAGACACTTTCAATTAGAATAAAAATATTTTCCTTGGTGAAGATCACCTTTTCCTTATTTTGTGAGTTTTTAATGGATTATCGTAGACAGTGGAAATTGTAGCTATACTTAAATGCTTTCAACTCACACTCTTAGACCCAATCATACAGATGATAGTAAGAGAACCACTGTGGTGTCAAAGACCTGAGTTCAAGGCTTTGAAAGTGACCACCATGTCATCTCTACATCTTAGGGCTTCATTTTCCTCACCTGTAAAATGATACAGTTGGACAAGATTGTTTTCAAAGTCCCTTCTGACTCTGAAAGTCTCTTTTTCTTGAGGGTATTTGCTTCAAGTGGCATTTGCACTAAGTATTAACAGTTTCTCTGTATTGATTTTGTGGCTGCTGTATTAAATAGGAACATGCTTATCTTCGTCTTCCTGAGTGTAATAGAGGCTAAAATGGAGAAGGTGACATGACCTTCACCTTTTAAAGGCACATTATCCTGACCAACTTCTGGGCTGTGTGCTCCTAATCTACTTTTGATTATGTATCTTCTCTCACTAAAGACATGGCAATAAGAAATTCAGAAAGAAGATGCCTATCATGATTTCACACACCCCCACTTTCATTTAAAAATGCACTGCGATCACGCACTTATTTTGTAATTTACCGTGAATCTCTGTGATACTACTGCGATCAGAATTTCAGAACATTTATGAAAGGTACACGGTCTCCTGGTGCTTCTGCACAGGGAATTGTGTTTTGCTGCTGGACACTTTCAAGGCTACAGAGGCACACTCCTAGGTAGTTATCATGAACCCAGGTAACAGCAATCCAGCAACACCAGCCTACACACCCAGTTCCTTACAGGGATCTTATTTTACTTTTCAGACTCAAAGAGCTAGCTCCACCCTGCACTTTTTCAGGATCCAAAAGAAAAGTATAATGAACTGTAACATCTAGCATCAGAATTCACCTCCTCTGAAGTCTTGGGTAGTCATACTACTTTTACTACATTTCTAAGGACACAGGAGAAGGGGTTGGTAATTGACATTTATTAACTCCTTTCTATCATATATTCCAGATACCTTGGTAGGTGTGTCATAAACCTTTTCCCATCTAATCCTTCCAAGCTTTCTGTGAGGTAGGAAGTATTATGTCTATACTACAGGTGAGACCCCGAGGCTTGGAGATATTTTGGATATTACTGAATATTGCACACTAAGGATATATAGAAATAAGACTGGAACCCAGCTCTGTTTATTGAATCTATATGGTGGGTTTATGATTTTTTCCATCCTTTAGAAAATGTTCAAACTGATTGCTCTGTGAAGTGAAAATGTTAGTTATTCAGTCGTGTCTGACTCTTTGCAACCCAAGGGACTGTAGCCCTCCAGGCTCCTCTTTCCACAGGAATTTTCCAGGCCAGAATACTGGAGTGGGTTGCTATGCCCTCCTCCAGGGGATCTTGCTGACCCAGGGATCAAACCTGGATCTCTCGCCTTGCAGGCAGATTCTTTACTGTCTCAGCTACCCTTCGTTCTGAATGCAAAATGTTAATACATTTCATATATCAATTCTTTCAATATCTGATAGCTTGTTTTAATTTCCTACCACACAATCATCAGCAAATAAACAGAAAAACACATCTTTTGGAGTCTGATGTTTCCCTGTCTGGCATTTTACAAGGAAGACCAAGATTCTGCAAATGCTTTTAGATGTGACATAGGATCTTTGCAAGCCTAGTTTAGTGGCTAGGTTATGTCCAACTCTTTTGCAACCCCATGGGCTATAACCCACCAGGCTTCTCTGTCCATGGGATTTCCCAGACAAGAATACTGGTGTGGGTTGCCATTTCCTTCTCCAGAGGATCTTTCCAACCCAGGGATCGAACCTGTGGCTCCTGCATTGGCAGACGGGCTCTTTACCACTGAGTCTCCAGGGAAGCCCAAGCCAACCTTAACGGAGTCTAAAATTCATGAGCCTTAAAGCTCTTCCCTGCTACAAAAGCGTCTACTTGCCCTGCCTTTTTATCAAGCAAGGGAATGTCGTTCTTAGGAATAAAGAACACAGGCAAGTATATACGAGAGTTACTGGTGGCAATAACCACTAGAGTCTTGTAAACATGTTTAGTCAGTTTAAGAGCTTAATTTTTTTTAAATCTTCACAAAGAAGGGGAGATTTCAGGATTTTATTCTGTCCTGGATACAGTTACCTGTATGTGTATAAAAATGGAAAATATAGATTGTGAAAAACAGCAAGTTACTTAGAAACGATGGAAATTTCTTGCAATCTCGAGAGAGAGAGAGGAAAGTCAACAACACCAAAGGCAGTCTGCAAGCCTCAGGCAGGTTGAAAATCTGAAGGTCACACGTGTGTGTCTTACCAGAAGTGCACATCGGCACAAATGACTGTACGTCCCCAGCATCCCTGCAGCAGCGTGCCCCGGGAGCATCTCAGTCTGTATCTAACTAAATATCCTCAGCTCGTGCCATCAAATGCTGAGATTTAATGTTTCTTTTCCTCTTATCCAATTGAAGGATGCTTTAGTCCTAAGAGAGAGAGTCCTGAAAAACAATCCCCTTTTAAAAATTAGTTGCCAGTCCAGGTTCGATCCACGATACTGGATGCTTGGGGCTGGTGCACTGGGACGACCCAGAGGGATGGTATGGGGAGGGAGGAGGGAGGAGGGTTCAGGATGGGGAACACATGTATACCTGTGGTGGATTCATTTTGATATTTGTCAAAACTAATACAATTATGTAAAGTTTAAAAATAAAATAAAATTAAAAAAAAATAAAAATTAATAGTTTTTAAATTCTTAACAAGATCTCGTATTTCTAGGAAACAAGGAATTCTTTGCAGGTTTTTCATCACGTTATGTTCTCTTGTTGCAGCACTTGTCAGGATCCTGTAGCTTCTTGGTGTTGCTAGTCACACTTCAGATATAAGTGACCCCTCTATTGTGTGCGTGGTGAATCGCTTCAGTAGTATCCGACTCTTTGTGACCCTATGGGCCGTACCCGACCAGGCTCCTCTGTTCATGGGATTCTCCAGGCAAGAATTACTGGAGTGGTTTGCCATGCCCTCTTTCAGGGGATCTTCCTGACCCAGGGATCAAACCTGAGTCTCTTATATCTCCTGCCTTGGCAGGCAGGTGCTTTACCACTAGCATAACCTGGGAAGCCCATGACCCTCTATACCCTGAAGTTATTTTAGAGATTCAGTGTCTGAGCTGTTCTTGTGAATTTCATATATTTAATTTTTCTTCTTAGCAGACTCTACTGTTGTGCCTGGATTGTTTAGAATGGAATTATTGGCATTCACATTCAAGTGATTAACCAAAGGAGATGCTCACTTCTTGCTCTTTTTCTTGGAAAAGATGATAACGAATTGACAAAAAGAAAAAAAAGATACAAAGGAAAAATGCCAGATCTGTTTAAATCCAAATTCCTGTTGGTACTTTGATATAGACACATGCTATTCTTTGTGTTGAAAGTAAGAAATCTCAATGTTTAAAATCTTGACGATAGTTTTATTGACAAATTATCTCACAGCAGAGGTCCTAGCTCACATATAAGAATATAAAACTTGCTTGAGGATTCAATACATAACATCTCATCCTTTGTTTCTTTGACTATGCAGTTCAGAGAGCAAGATGCTCTCATTAGTTCTAAGCCCTTGCTGCACTTTAGAACCCCCGTGGGAGGGTTTGAAACCTACCATTGCCCAGGCCCTTTCTGTCCCCACAGTTCTGGTTCGGTTTTACTGGGCTTAGGCCCAGACTTTTTAGTTCTAAAAACTGCCCAGGTGAGTCTAATAATGCAGCTAGGCTTGAGCATCACCGCAGCTTCACACAACTCTTATCAGTGGAAGACACACGTGGGAGCCAGAAATATGTCTCATCATCTGGAGGAAGGGGAGAAAAAGGCAAGAAAATGTTAGCTGGGTTTGAGATCACTAACAATTCCTAGAAATTATTATTATTTCTTCTTCCTACTCCATGGCAGGGATGTGGCATATTGGGAAGATGCTGACCTTAACATTGCGCATGTGACCAGGATTCTAATGTCAGGGTCACCTCAATATTTCAGATGCAAAGTCTCAAAGGCAAGCTTAGTAGATTTTACATTAGTGATGCTAGTCCCCACATTAGGACATGAAATGGTGAGAATGAAGTCAATTTCAAGCTGGTTCGAGCTGGTATCCAGAAGTAATAATAAAATTTAACTCTCTTCTTCTTCTGATTTGCCCTCACCATCACTCCCCACTTTCCACCACGGGCCCACAGTTGCTGGGTGCCTCCACGTGAGGTCCACCTTAATTTTATTAACCTCTGTAGCCATCCTTTCCTTATCCTCCTCTAATCTTCTCATCCTGATTTAAAAAACGGCTGCCTTTCCCATCCCATCATGGATATGCAGTGCTCTTCCTGGGGATTCTTTTAACCCCAATATTAGCTGCCTTAGGCTACTCCAACTTTTCTACTCTCCTTTCCTACTTCTCATTCATTGGACTATGTCTTCCGTGTTTCCTCCTATTCAAGGCCTCTAGCCCAGTTGTTAAATTTTCTCATGTAATTCTGAGCAAATCACCTGGGAGAACTGATATTCTTACCTAGGAGTTTGGGTACCTGGAGAATTAGGGGCTCCAAAGCAAGACATGCTTGTAAGATTGAATGCTGACCCTGCCTCATGCAAACTATTACTAAAGTGGGAATGATTATATCTGTATAAAAGCTGTTCTAGAGATTACAGTGAAATAATACATTCCAAGTAGCTGGCATATATTTACACATATCAACTGCTGACATCTATCTCCTCTGTATTCTTTGAGGGCAGAGAACTGTGATATGGAGCTCATCCAGACTTTTATTAGTATCTGGTGTCCCAGGTTTTAAACATATGGGATCTAATCCTCTAATTCCAAAGAAAGAAGGCTTGTGAAGCTTTTTAAAAAATTATTCAGGAGTTTTTTTAACAAATATTTTATATTAGTATAATATACTATATTATATTTTATATTATATAAAATATATTTTCTATATTATATATAAAATAATACTATATAACATAATAAAATATATTCTATATTTATGTAACATTTTATATTATTTTATAATTAGTATAATTATAGTATACTAGTATAATTATTATTGACAAAATACTTGGATTCATCATGAATTTGGAAACAGAAATTTTTGCAGGTGGACTATTGGGCTTGCACTTATTTGAATGGGATACAGATTATGTTGAGCATGTTAATATTTGTCTCATGAAAATTCCAGGTTCCCTCCTGCTTTTAAAAAAAATGTTTAAAGCAATTTTAGGTTCACATCCAGATAGAGCAGGGAGTACAGAGAGTTGGCGTCTGCACTCTGCCCCCACACTGCATCATCCTACGATCAATATCCCGCATCACAGCAATACATTTGTCAGAGTCGGTGAATGTACACTGACACAGTATCATCACCCAAAGTTCACACTTTACTTCAGGGGTCACTTGTCACATTCTGTGGGTTTTGACAAATGTCTAATGACATGTATCCACCATTATAGAATCATTCAGGAGACTCACTCCCCTAAACATCCTCTGTATTCCACATGTTCACTCCTCCCTTCCCAAATTCCTGGCAACCATTGAACTTGTTACTTTCTCTGTAGCTTTGCCTTTTCCAGAATGTCATATATTTGGAATTATACTGTTTGGAACTTGTTCAGATTGCCTTCTTTCATTAGTAAGTGCATTTAAGTTTCCTCCATGTCTTTTTGGGGCTTAATAGATCATTTCTTTTTAATGCTGATCACTTAATGGGAAATAGATGGGGAAACAGTGGAATGAGTGTCAGACTTTATTTTTGGGGGGCTCCAAAATCACTGCAGATGGTGATTGCAGCCATGAAATTAAAAGATGCTTACTCCTTGGAAGGAAAGTTATGACCAACCTAGATAGCATATTGAAAAGCAGAGACATTACCTTGCCAACAAAGGTCCGTCTAGTCAAGGCTATGGTTTTTCCAGTGGTCATGTATAGATGTGAGAGCTGGACTGTGAAGAAAGCTGAGGGCCACAGAATTGATGTTTTTGAACTGTGGTGTTGGAGAAGACTCTTGAGAGTCCATTGGACTGCAAGGACATCCAACCAGTCCATCCTAAAGGAGATCAGTCCTGGGAGATCGCCCAGGACTGATGCTGAAACTCCAATACTTTGGCCACCTGATGCGAAGAGTTGACTCATTGGAAAAGACCCTGATGCTGGGAGGGATTGGGGGCAGGAGGAGAAGGGGACAACAGAGGATGAGATGGCTGAATGGCATCACCGACTCGATGGACATGAGTTTGGGTAAATTCCGGGTGTTGGTGATGGACAGGGAGGCCTGGCCTGCTGCGATTCACAGGGTCGCAAAGAGTCGGACACAACTGAGCAACTGAACTGAACTGAATATTCCATTGTCTGGATGTACCACGATTTATTTATCAATTCACCTACTGTAGAACATCTGGGTTGCTTGGAAGTTTTGGCAATTGTGTATAAAACTGATATAAACACCCATGTGCAGAGTTTTGGACATAAGTTTTCAATTCATTTGGGTAAACAGCAGTGAGCACAATTGCTGGGTCATAAAACCTCTATTTTTGTGTTTCAGCATTTACTGTCACTGTCATTTACAACATGGGAGATTAAATTCACTTTAGAGTCATAACAGAAGCTTTAGTCAGATACACTCAACCCTCAAGTGGGATGCTATACTCAACAGTTGGCTAATTCGAGCAGTACAAATGTCATAATTTCAGAGACGCTTGCTGTTTTGATGGCATACTTCACACTATGGAGGGATCCCAGGGAAAGAATTCGTTGTTTAGTTCTCATGTGTCATGGTTTTCAAAATGTTTTGCCCCAACCCATATCCAGTGCTATGCGCACTTAATCCCCACTTTAACTATCAATGATCTGAGCATATCTGCTAAGCTAAGAGGGCACCTCCAAACAAATGTATATAGAGTGAGAGGTGAGGATAAGAGATCTTGTTTTGGGGAAAGAGGATCCTAGGTCAATGAGCTTATAATAATAAATATCTCATTATAAAAGAGGAGAAATATTCTGAATACAGCTTGATTGCCATCTCCCAGATGTGCCTTGGAGCCTAGTTCTCCCAGATGCATATCTAGGGCAATGGAGAGCAGAAACTGTATATTAAAGCTGAAATGATTGTCTTATTTTTCTAAGATAATTACAGAACAATGAAGTATGAACAGTCTTATTTCAGGAACTCTAGACCATCGTGTAATGAAAGAGGGAAAACATGCTTTCCCACTGAGCCATAGATAACCCTGTAGACTTATCAAAATAAACCACTAGCGAGTGATAGAACCTGTGAGAGCCTGCAAGGTACCTGAGTGCCAGTGTTACCACCTATCAGATGGAAGGATGTAATGGTTACCAGGTAGAGCGGCAGTGGAGTGGAGGAGAGCAAAATTGTTTGAGAGCACATGGAAGCTAATTCTTGAGAATTCTCAGCAGGTGAGGCTTAGAGGGAAGACAACATTCTAGGCATGGGGAGCAACAAGGGGGAAGGAGCCTGGATCTCTTAGGAAGCCAGCCCACAACACTAGCCCCAGCTGTTTCTCTCTATGCCATTCAGGGAGAAAGAAAGCAAGTTCTCTCTCTCTCTCTGGCCAGTGTTATTTTGGGTCTCTGCTAATTGCAGAGGATCCTGTATCTTAGCAGTACCTCTCTTTCTCAAACCACCCCACAGGGTATTCTCATGCTACCTCCTAGCGTCCCCTGCATGTCTTCCTCTGCAAAACCTATAGTCCAGTTATTTCCTAAACCACCCCTCCCCCTTTCCTGTGACAACATCCATGTGATTTGACAAATTCACTCAGGTCTCTGTTTAAGACGTTCTTTAGGAAATGTTTTCAGTGGTTAGCATCATTTGCATTTTCACAAAGGTTTTAGTATATTAGAAAAAGGGTGATGAGCCGTAGAGATGTCAGATATGGTGACTGAACTATGGAGGTGATGTTTTTGTGCATTAAGACCTACATGCATCCTTTAAATAACATTTGGACTCCCTCCTCCCCACGCCCCAGCACACACACCACTGCTCTCATGTATATGGCTGCCCTTGGGGAGCAAAAGCACAGCAGTCTCCCATTAAGTGCCCTATATAGTAATCTAAGTGTATTTCCTCCAGTATTACGAGCCTGAATTGTATCCACTCTGAAAACTACATATTTTCCAAGATGTAAGGCTAACAAACTAAAAATAATTAAAGAAAGTAAAAGGCATTCACAAGGTCAAGACTCATGGGTGTTCAGGTAAATGCAGTTACAAATAAGAAGCCATTTATATTAAATTGAAGACAAGGGTGTGAAACTCCACGCCTGATGGCTACGTCTTCTCGCCCTTTCAGCATGTGAGCCTCTGAATGATATTTGGTTCCTTGAACGGTGTCTATCACACAGTTTATGATTAAAAATTTTATTGCATGAATGATGGATAACTGTGCTATGTGAGCATGAAGTTAGTAAGTAAATCTCTACTTGCTATAGGTCTTATGCATTTCTAGTCCCTAAGAAACCTTGGATATAAGACTGGAATGGAAAATATGCCACATAGATAGTCATAGAATGCTCCCCAGAGCTCCATCAGATTGTGCTTTAGGCTTTCTACAAGCATCTCCAGTGCTGTAGAACCACCACCAGTATCGGCTTCCATCCAGGATTGCCTCTACGATATTCTCAACATATAAATATTTTATCCATCTTTAAGGTCTAGAAGAAATGCCAATTACTATGTAAAGTAATATTCCCATGTGTCTCCAAGTAGAAAGTAACACATCTTCTCTCAGAATTCTCAAGCCTTTTATCTACAACTCTTAACAGATGTACATAATTAATGAAAAAAAATTTTTTTAAGATAGTACATACCATATTTCTGTCAGATTTGAGGGTGGAATTTAATTTTTCTTTCTGAAGTATCAGTTCAGGTTCTTTCAATAAGTACCCCTCGAACATTTGTTGATCAGTAAACAAATTATTCATGTTATTATCTCTCATTTCTCCACCTCTTATGTTTTGCTGAAAGCATCTGAACTGCTAATAAGTGTTCCTTTAGGGGTTGACTTTATGCTGCATTTTCTATGTATTTCCTCACTATCTTCCAAACTACATATCACTTTTATAGTTCAACATCACTTTTATAAAGTTTATTCTTAAATTTCTTACATTTTTCTTTTGTGGTATTAGACTTGCATTTCTAACTGCTAATTTACCATCACTGCATTAGTCATCTGGGCTTCCCCGATGGCCCAGACAGTAAAGAATCTGCAACACAGGAGACGCAAGAGACACTGGTTTGATCCCTGCATTCGGAAGATGATCTGGAGTAGGAAATGGCAACCCACTCCAGTATTCTTGCCTGGAGAATTCCATGGACATAGGAGCCTAGGGGGTTAGAGTCCATGGGATTGCAAAGAGTTGGAAATGACTGAGTGACTAACACACACACACACACACACACACACACACACACACACACATTAGGCATCACTACTTTAACACCTCCCAGTAGTCCATGCCGATATAACAGTCCTGTTGTTAAAAACAGCTCTTTAGCCCAGTTTTTCCACTTCTGAAAGTCATCTGTATCCTCCTGTAAAACACAAAATCAGAAACTTAGAATCATCTTAAAATATAACTTCTCCTACTTGTTTCTTCCTCTGAAAGTTCCCTTAAATCACAAAAATATTTTCTACAAGTACTCCAATCACCATAATTCATCCCTCCCATTTATTTTTGCAAACGTTATTACTACATACTAAAGAGTCTCCATATTTCTCATGTTTTCCTCATTACGATATCCAGACCTTTGCTATCTGAGAGCTGGAATAGGTATCAAAAGCCAAGTTCTCAACCTTTATTTTACCAAGAGATCAGTGTGGTCAAGAGGGTGTCAAATGACTCACTAAGCCTCACACATCTGGGTAGTGTGGACAAGCTGGAAGGGGAGACTGTCTCATGACACCTGCTGTGGCATTTTTTCCCACTATCTCAGGATTCAACATCTATCCTCCTGCCAGATTAATGTTCATCCCTGCTGACCGATTCGTATCATGCTCTTGCTTATTAACTACTCGTGGCTTTCTGTTGTCCATTAGATAAGTCACCCTGGCATTCAGTTGTCTACACTGCAGCTCCATACTCCACTTTTAGTCTTTTTTCCCCACTGCCCCCAAGCACCTGTGTGTATAAAATTATATGCTTATGATATAGCTTGTTCTTTTCCAACTAAATTCTATATTTTACCACCTCTGTGTCTGAAGCTTATGGTTTTGTCCTCTTCCCTGACCAACTCTGAAATATACTATCAATGTCATGTTCTCCAGTATGCCTTCTGATAGCCCCTTAAATGGGGATCCTAGTCCACCTAAATGTTCGAATCTATGATTTTTTATTGAAAGTACTTAATGCCTCTTTGTAGAATGATCATAAGCATATTTGCATCTCTTTCCATGTTGCTGTCTCTATTTACTCATATTTATGTCTCTCACACCTCTATGTCCAGTACTTTATACGAAATGAACACTCTGTTGATAAACTGTAATATTTATGACAGCCCAAGCCATTGGATTTAAGTGCTTCACATACCTGCTTATTTATTTCAACACATTAGTATTTAATCTATGTTTTCAAGATGTGCATCTCACAAATACAGTTGAATATAACAGAGTCTGAGGGGTGGAAGCACATGAAGCTGTGGTATAGAGTCTCCTACCTTCAATAAACAAAAGCAAAAAAAAAAAAAAAAAAAAACAGACAAAAACCCTACCCCAAGTTTTCCATCAATATAAAGAAATATGGAAAATCATAAACTTTAAAAAGTGATGACCAGTAAAAGGAGAGAAGATTCTAGTATAATGACCAAATGGACAGAATTCCCAACCCTGCTCCTGCCTCAGGACTAAGGATGCAGGATGCTATAAAAATCCTGAGAAAACTTCTGAATATTCTAACTTGAAAAGGAGTGGGCAAAAGGGATGAGTAGATGTGCCTGAGAAAATCAAGATAAACACGGAGTAAATGCTCTGTAAACCACATCTGGACCTCGACAGAAACAGGAAGGGCCCCTGATTCTCTTGCTCCAGCGTACAGTGCTAAGCTGGGGGAGTGAGCCAAAGCCCCAAAGAGTTGACTTCATGCCAAGCTGGGTGGAATAGAGTCTAATAAAGGACATCTGGTGGGATCTCAGCAATAAGAGTGAACTCGAGACCTCAGCAAAGATTGTAGTCAGCCTCAGCTGTGCTTTCCCCTTCTCTGCATCCTGCTCTCTATGCCTTTCACTTCAGAAGGGAAGACAAAATGACCCCACATAAGTTGGGAATGCTGTCGAGGTAAAAATCACAAACACTACTTCAGTGGAAAAAAAAAAAAAAAGATCTGAAAAAGGTAGAAGAGGAAAGGAAGTGGTTTGAGAACTATGAAATTGCATTAAAGCTAAAAGAAAGCAAAATATTTAAGTGTAGAAAGGCATTTATTTTAAAAGGTAGCATGAATTCAATATTAAAAAAAAAAGAAAAACAACATATAATCCAAGGAACCAAGGCAAGATTCTCTGCTGCTGCTTTGCATTCACTGAGTACTCCAATAAGCGTATGGATTCAGCAACACAAGGAAGGCATAATAACAAAAGATCAGAATAAGAAGGGGATGCTGTAAAGAAAAAAGAGTAAGATAAAAAGTACAAAAGCAAACTAGAAACAGCAAGAAACAGAAAATTATGGAGCTAAGTCTTTATTCATAGTGAGTAACAGTAAAGAGATAATAAGTTTAAAACAATTAGAAAGGCAGTAGACATGGAAACTACAGTCCATCCAACATAAAGGTGATTGATATTTCTGACTCCAATCAATAGGACAGAAAATAATCAGAGAGATAATACAGGACAATTTACCTGAAGTAAAGTTATGATTGAATCTTCCAGTTGGTAGGATGTATCAATACCAAGAAGAACTGACACAAAGGTAGTGATATGAAAACACATTTAGTTAAGTTATTGAATAACAAAGCATCTTTTTAAGTTTCCAGAAAGAAAAAGCATGTAAAATATAGTAGGAAAATCCTCCTGGTCTTAGAATAAATGTCAGTTTCCAAAACAGTGTCACAAAATGTCCATGGTATCAAATCAGGGTGCTCTTCAGACAGAAAACAACATATGTTGCCACACATGAAATAACATGTTCAGTGAAACTCAGCAGCAATGGAACTTTTTTTGAGAAACTGACTTGAAGATTAAATGCAACCAATGGTGAAGTTAATCAGAATAAAGAATATAGAAATTAAGAAAACCCTGGTGTTACGACAAGAGGTCAAATTACTTAATGATTCTTTGATTAAACAACTGGCTTATTATTACCCCAGATACATTACAAACTACCAAAAATTAAATATGATAAAAGCAAAAGACTCAAAGGAAAGAAGGCATAAATGTTACTAATTACCTCATGTTTCATAGGAGTTAACGATGGTAACTCAAAATACGTAAATTAAACAATCCACGTTGACTGTGAAGCCTCAATTTCTACAATTATTTAATTTGCCCAGTTGCTTTTTCTGTCACTGAGGAAGAATATATTCATTTGTTATATAAAACTAAACAAAATGAATGAAGTTAGAAGATATGAAATATAAACACTATAGTACTCCCTCTTCAATACCCAGTCCAATCCGCCCATTAAAAGAAATGTTCCTTGACCAAGACACCTTTACTGGTTTGCCATATCTACTCTCTTACAAACTACATAATTTAGTGTCCAGTAATATGTTTAAATGAACTAATTACATGCAAAAACACTCGCGTACAACACAATACAAACATCAAGACAACATGTTGAGCAGTCTTTTGGCAAGACTAAAAGTCTTTTGGCAAGAGTCAAACTTAGGACAATAACGCCAAAAATTGGAGGTAGGGCTCAGAAGCTAAAGAAAGAAGGGTTTGGATGCCAAACCTAAACCCTTAACGATAGTAGTGATGTCAGAGATCAAGCTGAGATGATATATTCTGGGTTCACATAAAGACCTCATATCTAGTAATTTCTGGGTAAATCAGTTTCAAGCAAGCAGTGTTTGATAAGCAAGTGAGCAACTGTATTAATAGTAGGTCCAAAATTCACATAGAAAAATCTTTTGCTACTCTCTGAAGGGAAAAAAAAAAAGATCAGGAGAGCAAAAACAAAACCTAAGACCAAAAACAAGATGAAAAAGACCCAAGTGGATAGGTTCAACTCATAACAGTTTTAAAAGCAAAGTTCATATATAGAATATTGTTTCTGTCTCTGCATTCAATTTGTTTTCTATATGTTAACCTCAATTCCCCACTTATTTTCAAGACTGCAATCTGCCATGATTTAGGAAAAATGCCCACCTTGTATTGTGTAGCTTCTAATACATATCAGACTGGGCACCTGGTTAATTCTGTTGATTCAATTGATAGACTACCGGTTACAGTAGGCTTGAAAATGAAAATTAATTTTCCAAAAATACTGAGATTCTGTTTTCACTAAACCCCAAATAATATATAGAGTGGTCATGATTACCTAATAAAACATGTGTCATCTATTTCACTGGGGTCATAATAAATCTGATATGGAAAATAGAAAAAGGAGTTTGCCTGATTATCCTAAACACCCAAAGTCTGACTGAACTTTTAAAAAAATACTCCTTCCTAATTTTTAATGATTATGATTAATATTAATGCTTTACTAATAGCAGATAACATGTATTAAGGGTATATGCCCTAAACATTTGATTAACAATTTAATGTATATTATCTTACTTTATAATCACAATAACCCCATGCAGTCATAATTACTCATAATTATGATGACATTATAATCACATTTATTGTACAAATAAGAAAGCTGAGGCTGAATGGATTTAAATAACTTGTCCATGACCACATAAGCCATTGGTGGTAATGTTGTGATGTGGTTTTATTTCAAGCTTTCCTTACTCCCAAATTCTTATTCTTTACCAATATACTCTTCTAGTTACACAAATTTGCCTACAATACAGGAGACCTAGGTCTGATCCCTGGGTAGGAAAAATGTTTAGTATTTCATTATTATTGCTTGGAAAATCCCATGGATGAAGGAGCCTGGTAGGCTGCAGTCCGTGGGGTCACTAAGAGTTGGACACGACTGAGCGACTTCACTTTCTCTTTTCACTTTCATGCATTGGAGAAGGAAATGGCAACCCACTCCAGTGTTCTTGCCTGGAGAATCCCAGGGACAGGGAAGCCTGGTGGGCTGCCGTCTATGGGGTCACACAGAGTTGGACACGACTGAAGTGACTTTAGCATAGCAAAGATCTTGGATTCTCAGGTTGTCCTGCTATGAAAATCTTCTTTAGAGCTGAAAGGAAATATATGTCCAGAGGACAAAGCCAGTGGAGGCTTTAGTCTCCAACCTCAGTAAAATATCTAGTAACTCATCTTGATTTTGTGGATGACTTTTCTTGTAGAGGCTAATGGTCAAATAGCCTTCTTCTGCCTGAGTCCATCAGTTTACTGAGCCAAAGCTGAAGACCTGTGAGTCCAGAGGAAATGACTGACCAAAAGCAAGCCCATCAGGTCCCATTTTATGTCCTTGTTCTCTCTCACTCTCCCCCTTCTGCTCTATTTGTTTGGTGACTGTTTTTAATCTGTCTCATTATTAATGGGAAAAATGGCTCATTTTTATGTTATCTTCTGACACATTAAAAAAGAGAAAGACATCTTGCCTTGAAGATGGGGGGTTTTAATTGTTGATTTTGGCAGGATAACCAGGAAACTTGTTAAGCACAAAAACGCTAACAACCTATAGGAAGGTAGTATGCAAACTGTATATTTCAGGGATCATGAGAATCCATTTGATTAGATGATAAGGATAGAAAACTTCCAGGGCTAAGAGAAATGGAACAGTTTTATCCAAAAGGTGAAGATTGTTAAATTATCTATCAACTCATGAACCTCAATGGTCTCAGAAGACATGAAGAGATTCTTTTAATTTGTCTGGAACTGAGGACATTATGAGCACATCGGACATGTGATTAATAGTACTTTAAAATAAGAAAATAATAGATTTCTGTTCACATATAGCTTGAGTGGGCGATCCAGAGAAGCATGACATTCAGCTGTGTGAAAAATTCATGTAGAGATAAAAACTGCCTACTTTACTTTTATGATTAATAAGAAAAAGATTTTCAAACCACTGCTTTTTCTTCCAAAAGTGACATAACAAAGAAATAAGAGAGAAGAACAGGGCAAGAGAGAAATCTCAGGCTACTCCTGAGAAATCAGTTTATTGAACTAAAAATCAGAAATGCTGCTAAATAAAAAAGAAATGGAGTCACATAAATCAGAAAGGAAATATCACTGTTAATGAGAAACATATAAACAAAACCTCTAGTGCACAAAGCAATGAATCCCTCACTATCCCATATTTTAAGCAAAACACAAGAGAATGGGGGGTAGATGACAGCAATACTTGCAGCTGAAATAACTTATAAAGGGATAAATTCTCTCTCCGTGTTTTCTCATCATATTCCTTTTGGAATTCAGCAGCCCTTTTAAAAGAACATACTTGCAAATACTGACCCTTTTGTTTGTTTAGTCACTAAACCGGGTCCTACTCTTTGCCTAGCCCTGCACTGAGATGCATCTGTCTTTCTCCACAGTTCTTCTTGGATCTTATTGAGTGCACTCAGATTTCCTTCTTCACTTTTTATCTGAAGTGCACCCACCTCTATCGTCCTGAAGCCCATTCTTTCATCCATTAGCACAGACCTGCCAAGACATTTCTCACTGAGTGGGTGGGTGACTGATTCACGGTGAGACAATGTAACGTATTTATCTCCTGTGCCACTTCTCTATTTTTAAAAATATACTGACCGGTTAGTAGTCTGATTAGCATCTGAAGAAGCAATAGCAGCAAACATCCTGTGTACTCCTGCACCCCCTTCTCGTTCTTATGACATGTTTCTACTATTCAAGTTATGATTCCATTAAGTTAGCCTCGAATAGGATGTTATGGGTATCTTTCTTCCTCCTTTTTTCTGATGGAGCTAAAGCAGGGAATCTTCATTAAAATTCACCATAAGGCCCATTTGTTTGCCATTTCCCTTCCCCCCAACTCACACATCCCTCCTACCCTGCTGTGAACTCTTTGCAGTTGCAAAGGAATGACCCATGGAAATCTCACTGCCACGTTGAGGTTGCTCAGTCCAGGGAAACATTCCAAGCCAGCTCCTGATTGTCAAATAAAGATGACAAATATTTACCATCTCTGGACACCCCTCCAGGTGGTTTTATATTCATGATTTTGTTTTATTTTGTATTTTAGGAAACAGATTTTCTTTCCTCACGAACAGGTGCAAGTACTGCTGACATACATAACGCTTTTCAAAGACAAGGACTAGGAGAGGATCTAGGCTTACACAATGTTAGTTCTTAATGGACCCGTATCAGAGGATATTTTTTGAAGTGGCTGTTATTGTTGTTGGTTATCACATTCTTCCTCTCTGTCCCAATGAGACATAACTATGCCAGAGTCATACTTCATATTCATCTATAGGAACATCTGGCCCATGTCTAACATTTAATTTCCACACCATTAGAGTCAAACAATACATGTACATCAGTAGATAATGTAATGCATTATCACGCAAGGCAGAGAGTAGCAATTTATTAGCCTAATTTAAAATAGCCTTCAGCAAAAAATTGTGCATCTTAATTCAGAGTTCTGAATGGAATGACATGTTTTCCAGTAAAATTCAAAAGTATATACCCAGACATGCTTTGGAAAAACTTTCCTGCATATATTATCATCTGCATTATTCAAGGATGAAATATCAATTCTGTTCTTTATGTTCTAAACCAATTTCATCCATAATAACAAGAAAAGAGATAACAGCCTTAGGAGAAGAGGTAAAAAAGGAATTCTATGGAACATAAGTAGACCCCAGATCTTTATTTCTTCGAAATCACAAGTTGAATGTGTAGGTTACTCAGAATTTCTTTGCATATGCTTAAAATCACAGAAAATTGCTTGCTTTTAATGTAGCGTGAAGTTTGCTTCTATTTCTTCTCTTTAAGACATTTTTATTACTATTTTAGCTTTATAGACAATGGATTTGTAGAGTCTTGCTTTGTCATTGTGGAAAAATATTATAAATTTTATAAGGATTTAAATGATATAATCTTAGAAAGTAGCTTAAACTATGCAGCCTGAAGAAATCATTGTTATTATTAAAACACATATTCTAATATCTTCTCAGTTTGTATTAATGCAAACCATTGTCTAGTTTCTTAACATAAATATCTGATCTAGAAAGATGTATAGTACCTGTTAACACTGATAGAAAGCATTTCCAGTCCCCTAAATGTTATAAGTAGAAATAACAGTATATACTCGTAGCTTGTATATGGCAATGTAAATTCTGAATTTTGTGATGCAACCAAAGCTTAGTCACAAGGCACATTGCAGAGGACAATTCAATTTCAACAGAGATGGGCAATGTTTGTCATCTTGGGGTCTTTGGGTAGTACTTAATCTGGTACTGGATCTTCTTTCACAAGTGATGTATAATGCCCATGGCCAGTCCCTGTGACAAATACATACACCAAAGTTTCCATGAGTTCATAGATTAATGAGGGAAATAAGAAATGCACATATGTACAAAATCAGAGTACATAATATAACATGCTAAACGCCATAATAATTGGGAAAAAAGTGCTTTGAGAGATGAAGAAAAGGGATTATTTCTGGCACTGGGCAATAGAAAGCCTACAAAAAGGAGTGATTTTTGTGCTGGAATAGAGAACAGGTTGGTTTTTACTAAATTATGTTCACTCTCAAGATCCTGGCCTTTTAAGAAAGTTACTTAAAGTTACAGTAAGTCAGTCATTCTTTACCAGCAATGGCACCCCACTCCAGTACTCTTGCCTGGAAAATCCCATGGACGGAGGAGCCTGGTAGGCTGCAGTCCATGGGGTTGCTGAGGGTTGGACACGACTGAGCAACTTCACTTTCACTTTTATGCACTGGAGAAGGAAATGGCAACCCACTCCAGCGTTCTTGCCTGGAGAATCCCAGGGACGGGGGAGCCTGGTGGGCTGCCGTCTATGGGTCGCACAGAGTCGGACATGACTGAAGTGACTTAGCAGCAGCAGCAACCCTGTCCCCAGCTTCCCATATCTTACATTATGTTTTCTTCTGATAATCTGAACCCTTAGCTGAGATTCAGCAGTTAGGTTAAAAGTACTTGTTCCTGTTCAACTGTTGAGATCTTCTACTTGAAAACCTATACTTTGACTAGTATGTTATTCCCTTTATTCCACTTTGGCATTGTGATGTGTGTAACCAATTTGGTTTGGTATTGTTACCACCTGCAACTCACTCCAGTATTCTTGCTGGGAAATCTCATTGACAGATGAGCCTGGTGGGCTGCAGTCCATGGGGGTCACAAAGAGCTGGACACGACTGAGTGACTAAGCAACAACAATCACCATCCCTGTGATTCCTCTGTGAGAAATGCAGGAACCATCCAGGATAGCAATGTTTTGCCCTAATTCCTGATTGCCTGAACTAATTTCAGAGAACCTGGACATTTTACTGTGTGAACTTCCAAAGTCTCCTGTTACTCTTGGTAGTCTTTGAATCAGTTTGTGACTTCATTAGTTCACTTTACCATGGAAGACTTGAATTTATCACAGATCTAGAACATTTTTGACAACCTTGAAAACCTAATCACATGTGCCTTATCCTACACCTAACCCCAACAGAGGGGCAGATGTGCAAATTAGGTTCCTCAATCTTCTGGAAGGGAGTGGGAAATTTCCTGCCCCACTTCTCATCTTTGGTTCTTTGTGGCTGGCCAAATAAAATGGCATGAGACATATTAACAGAAGAAAATCAAATTTAACTTTGTATGTATAGGAATCCCATATACATGAGAGAATCAGACGCAGAAAGGTAAAATGAGATGTATGTGCCACCCTGAGCTAAGGAATGGGATAAGGGACTGGGGCTCCCAAGCACAGGTGGGTCATTCATTCACAAGATGATAGAACAAGGAACAAATACTTAATTATTAGATGTTTGTCTTGTCAAATAGACCGGGCCACTTAGATAAAATTTGTCTCTGGTCATAATTCTTTTTGGAAAAGTCTCCAATATAAATTTTTCTAGGTAGTTAAGGGAGCAGCAGTTGTTTCCTTTGAGTTCAAAGGATTTCCACCGCCTTAGCTCCAAATAATCTACATGTCAAAGTAGCCATCTTGGGGAGGCATGTTCTGAGCCCCTATACTCCCAAAGTTGTGAATGTATAGTAACCTTAGGTTTCATCTTTCTGTTACATATTACAATGAAGGTAATAAAATAAGGGTAAAATTGTAAAAGTTAGAATCCATCTTCCCAATCTCAATTCCCAAGCCCCAGCCTTGTTTCTTTGAGATACTTACATTTAAATATTTCTAATTTTAGTTCTTATATGATTATCACTGTAAGTACCAGGCTGTCAATAGCTTATTGAGACTCCTTTCTAGAAATAACAGGAACTTACTTTACTTATTAGAATCTTTTCCTTTCTGCATCCCAATTAATATTATATGATTATTTTCAATTCTTCAAGTGATTATCTTCATGATTTTAAATGATACTGGTTCATGAATTTCAAAATTATCTCCAGCATGTAAGATTGTTTCTTTTGCTTGACAGATATTTATTGAGTGCCCACATTGACCAAATACTGTGCTGGATTCTGGCAGTAACATGTCTAAAACATAAACTGTGTCATTATGGAAATTACCACCTAATGAAAAGAGCAAAAAAAATCAATCAGTGATAACATAAACAAATAAATTACACCGACAATACCATAAAGGAGTTCCTAATGTTATGAGAATTTACATTAAGGAGATTAGGGATGATTTCTCAGAAAAGATTATCCTTGGTAAGAGATCTGAAGGATGAGTAGGGTTTAAACTACTCAAAATGGTAGTAAGAGCATTCCAGGTAGAGGAGCAGCCCATGAAAATGCCCTGTGGCAGAAAAGTCTTGGGAGTATGGTATGAGAGAAGCTAGTGTGACTCAGTGGAGACAGCCAGAAGCACAAAGAGAAAAGACAGGAAAGACAAGCATAGGCTGGCCATGCAGAGCTTGCAGGCTTTGTTAAGGAGTTTTGTCCTTTTGCTAAAACCAAGGGGAAAGGACTTAATGGTTTTTAAGTAGAGGAAAATCGTGATCAGAAGAGAGTTTCAAAAAGTTTACCCTGATTATAGTTTGGTGGATATAAACAAATGAGATGGATTATATTTTTCCCACCTAGCTTTCACTTCTGTCAGTCTTAACCTTGCTTTGAAGTTACTATGACTTTGGTTGTTTGCTTTACTTTATTGCTGTACATAAGCCTTCAATGTTTTTCCTGTAGGTTCAACATATCAATAGATGTTAAAAAGCAATAAAAGTGTCTAGTACCCTGTGATCCAGGAATGTCACTCCTAGGTATTTGTTCGAACACAAATGAGTGCACATAACCACCAAAAATTGTGAAAAGACATTCACAGCAGCTTTATTCATGACAGCCAAAAACCAAATGGGTGCTTTCAAGTTGTGATGCTGGAGAAGACTCTTGAGAGTCCCTTAGACAGTAAGGAGATCAAACCAGTCAATCCTAAAGGAAATCAGTCCTGAATATTCATTGGAAGGACTGATGGTGAAGCTGAAGCTCCAATACTTTAGTCGCCTGATGTGAAGAGCTGACTCATTGGAAAAGACCCTGATGCTGGGAAAGATTGAAGGCAGGAGGAAAAGAGGGTGACAGAAGTTGAGATGGTTGGAAAGCTTCACCAACTCAATGGACATGACTTTGAGCAAACTCTGGGAGATAGTGAAGGACAGCGCTGGCAGGCTGCACTCCACGAGGTTGCGAAGAGTCAGACGCAACTTAGTGACGAAACAACAGCAAACTCGACCATCCGAAAGGAAGATGGCTCACTTGTAGTCTATAAATGAAGTGATACATTAAATATTGCACAGCAATGAAAACAGAATGAACTACTGGTAAATATGATAATAAGAATGACTCTCCCAGCAAAAGAAGCCACGCACAAAATAATACACACCATAGGACTGTGTATAGATGAAGTTCAAGAACTAGCAAAACTAATCAGTGGTGATAGAAGTGGACATGGTATTTATCATTTTGGGGGTGGGGGTTATAACTACAAAAGGTCATAAAGTTACCTTGTAGGGGGCTGGAAATGTTCTATATTTTAATCTTGGATTAAATGTACTTAGTTTAAACTAAGTACTTAGTTAATCTAGGTTAGTTGATCTAAGTTAATTAATCTAAGTAGTTAGTTAATCTAAGCTTAAACTTACTTAGATGTATACACTTTTTAAAATTTACCAAATCTTATAAAAATTACTGAACTTGATGCTCATTACTCTATATCTGCTCTACCTCAATGAAATCATAAACAGAAAAACACTGGAGGAACATTGTTAGCACCAGGTTAATCTTACTGGAATTATCTTTTCATCTCATCATGATACCCTCTCTTCCACAACTAGAACAAGTTATAAGAGCCCTATTTTTCTGCAGAGCACTAGCAACTCTTATGTGTTCAATTTTGTTATTGAAGAGAAATTCGCTAACAACATAAACACATATAGCCAGCAAAATAACTAGAAAGAATTATCTCTAAGAAGCAAAGGAAGGTGGGGAAGAAATTACAATATATTTTATCTAACCCCATGCAACATTTCTGCACTAAGGCATAGATATTTTAAAAGGTGTGTGTTTCAGTAGGATCTTCTATGACCCACCTCCCAGAATATTGGAAATAAAAGCAAAAATAAACAAATGGGACCTAATTAAAATTAAAAGCTTCTGCACAACAAAGGAAACTATAAGCAAGGTGAAAAGACAGCCTTCAGAATGGGAGAAAATGATACCAAATGAAGCAACTGACAAACAACTAATCTCAAAAATATACAAGCAACTCCTGCAGCTCAATTCCAGAAAAATAAACGACCCAATAAAAAAATGGACCAAAGAACTAAACAGACATTTCTCCAAAGAAGACATACAGATGGCTAACAAACACATGAAAAGATGCTCAACATCACTCATTATCAGAAAAATGCAAACCAAAACCACAATGAGGTACCATTTCATGCCAGTCAGAATGGCTCGATCCAAAAGTCTACAAGCAATACATGCTGGAGAGGGTGTGGAGAAAAGGGAACCCTCTTACACTGTTGGTGGGAATGCGAACTAGTACAGCCACTATGGAGAACAGTGTGGAGATTCCTTAAAAAACTGGAAATAGAACTGCCTTATGACCCAGCAATCCCACTGCTGGGCATACACACTGAGGAAACCAGAATTGAAAGAGACACGTGTACCCCAATGTTCATCGCAGCACTGTTTATAATAGCCAGGACATGGAAGCAACCTAGATGTCCATCAGCAGATGAATGGATAAGAATGCTGTGGTACATACACACAATAGAGTATTACTCAGCCATTAAAAAGAATACATTTGAATCAGTTCTAATGAGGTGGATGAAACTGGAGCCTATTATACAGAGTGAAGTAAGCCAGAAAAAAACACCAATACAGTATACTAACGCATATATATGGAATTTAGAAAGATGGAAACGATAACCCTGTATGCAAGACAGCAAAAGAGACACAGATGTATAGAACAGTCTTTTGGACTCTGTGGGAGAGGGAGAGGGTGGGATGATATGGGAGAATGGCATTGAAACATGTATAATATCATATAAGAAACGAATCGCCAGTCCAGGTTTGATGCAGGATACAGGAAGCTTGGGGCTGGTGCACTGGGATGACCCAGAGGGATGCTACAGGGAGGGAGGAGGGAGGGCGGTTCAGGATGGGGAACACGTGTACACCCATGGCGGATTCATGTTGATGTATGGCAAAACCAATACAATATTGTAAAGTAAAAAAAAAAAATAAATAAATAAAATAAAAGGTGTGTGTTTGAGTCAAAGAGGAAAATAGGACTCTTGGATCCCCCAAAGAATTTTTGTTTAAATTAAAATATGTGAACCTGTTGCTCAAGGCTTAATTTTAACCTGTGACTCTTCCATTTCTGGAATGATTTTCTTTTTTTCTTTTTGCACTGTGCCAGGTATATATAAGTTCTGGTGAAGTCAGATCAAATACTGAGGTCTTATTCAATTTGAATTTTGTAGACCTGGCCTCACAGAGAAGTGTGCATCTTTTCTTGCAATGGAAAATTTGACTTCTTTTCTTGATTTTATAACTACATTGACCTCCTGTTTAGAAATTATCTGTGATCAACAACTCAAGGATTTAAGTTCCAAGACACATCAGGCTCATAAAACAGGTATATCCAAACATCTGAATCCTGTAGATTGAAAAAATAAAGACAAAGAGAAGGTAGTTAAGTTAAAACCACCTTGAGGCACCAGAAAGTTAAGGGTTGGTGGGTTTTATAAGAGTACTCACTATGCTATTCAATTTAAAAAAGAGAGAGAGTGGTTGCCATAGCAACACCACATCTAATGGTGCTTATGCTACCTCTGAGATACAAAACACCTTCTTCCAGGGACACATTGACCAACACAGTCTGTTATAGGAAGTTTTATGCCTAATACTAGACTTGCAGGAGTAAAAATGTTTTTCAGTAACATGAGGAGCATACATACACATCCACAAACACATGTAATCTTAATTTTCAGTATTCATTTATTATAACACAAATTTAGATCATTTTCTTTCTTCTCCAATATTTTTAAAGATCAAGTTGCTTTTCTGAACTTCAGGGAACATAAAATCCATTTAAGAATAGCAAATATATTTCTGCACAGTAAAGAAAACCATTAAAAAATGAAAAGGGAACATACTGAATAGGAGAAAATAATTGCAAAGTGTATATCTGATAAGGAGCTAATATCCGAAATATATAAAGAACTCTTTCAATTTAATACCCATCCAAAAAACCTTCAAACAATCTGACTAAAAATATGGACAGATCTGAATGGAGATTTCTCTGAACGAGTGATATAAATGGCCAACAGATACATGTAAAGATGCTCAGTGTCACTAATATTCAAGGAATTGCAAATCAAAACCACAATGAGACAAAACCTCACACTATTAGAATAGCTCTTATCAAAAAGGTAAGAGATAACCAGTGTTGGCAAAGCTGTGGAGTAAAGGTTGGTGGGAATGTAAATTGGTGCAGACACTATGAAACACAATGTTGGGGTTCCTCAAAAAATTAAAAATAAAACTAACACATGATCCAGCAATTCAACTTCTGGGTAATTATCCAAAGACAGCAAACACACTAACTCAGAGATCTATGTATGGCCCCAGGTTCATTGCAGCATTATTTATAATATTCAAGATATGGAAACAACCTAAGCACCCACTGATTGATGAATAGGTAAAATATAATCCGTACATACAGCTGAATATTACTCCGCTATCAAAAGAGATGAAATCTTGCCATTGGCAACTACATGGATAGATCTTGAGGGCGTTTTTCTATGTGAGATAAGTCAGACAGAGGAAGATAAATACCATATAATCTCCTTATATGTGGAATAAAAAAAATTGCTTGTGAATATATAAGGGGGTTGCCAAAAGCAGGGGGGAGGGGTGGGCGAAAGGGTAAAGGGAATGAAAACATACAAACTTCCTGTTATAAAATCCGTAAGTCCTGGGGATACAATGTATAGCATGGTAACCATAGTTACACTCTATTGCATATGGGAAGTTGCTAAGAGAGTAAATCTTAAAAGTTCTCATCATAAGAGAAACAAATTTTATAACTATGTACAGTGAAAACGAAAGTGTTAGTCACTCAGTCGTGTGTGACTCTCTGCAACTTAGGTAGACCACCAGCCTCCCCTGGCCATGGAGTTCTCCAGGCAAGAATACTGGAGTGGGTAGCCATTCCCTTCTCCAGGGGATGTTCCTGACGAATTGTAGGCAGATTATTTACCATCTGAGCCACCAAGGAATCCCCATGTATGGATGGTGATGGATATCAGCTAGACTTACTGTGATTGTTTCAGAACACACAAATGTCAAATTATTATATATGTTGTACACCTGAAGCTTATATAATGTATGTCAATTATAGCTCAATTAAAAAAGAATAGTAGCAAGTATAAACTGAGTTCTGATATATGGACGTGGAGATATTTTCAATTCTTCCCTGAGAGTTGTTAAATTTATATAATTTTTATTGAAACAATGCTTTGTGAGTATTAATACTGAAATGAGGATATTATCTGTGTTTGAGTAAATTGTATTTTGATTCCTGGGCAGAAAAAAAAATGTTTAATTTCTCACTAAAAATAAATAAACATATATAAAATAATAACTTAAAGAAGTAGAAATAGCTGGACTAAATAGTACAGAATATAGTTCTCTGTTAATCTGATAAACTAGTTCAATAAGTATCAAAGAAAAATATGAATATAAAACAAAACCAACATTATCTTATTATAGAAGAGAATGCTCTTTCTCCATTTTCCCTGAGATGAATTTTAAGAAACTGAACAGGATTTATCCATAATTTTGGAACAACCATCAAATATGTACCAATGAATATTTTCTTTTTTAATGCTATTTTTGCAGTGTCTATAGGTAAATAGAGAGTCCACTTAAGGACTGTCTTTCTGATCAGAATTTTTCACTCAAATCCAGTGTCAAAAGCAGAATCTTCTTAACACAAGGCTGCAGTTATATTCCATGTACTGTTCTTGTTTCTTAAATGAATTATATTTACCCAGGTTCTCTACATCATCCCTACTTCTGAAAACAGGGCTTAATGTGATTGCTGCATGGATATTCAGATGTTCTTAGTGAAACTTGCTTTCTGACCCAAAGAATTAATGAGTACTCAGAACTCAATATGGACTGTCATCAATGTAAAAATTACTTTTGAAGTCAGTTTGTTGGAAAGTAAATTTTTGTTACTTGGACCACAGACCACATTTCCATACAAAAACAATGTAATAAATATAGTTTTAGGTTCCCTGGAAGGCTCATAAAGCCTATTTGATCTAGGATATAACAGAGATGCTTTTGACTTGCAATAAAATATAATTGGCTATACTATATATTATATCAGAACATAAAGCTGAAAATAAATCATTTTTATTACAAATGCTAATACTTAAGAAATTAGATCTTATTCAGCAAAATATAGATGAATTAGAACTTTTTGGAACTTTAGAGGCCTTTCAAAAGTTTATTCTATAATTATTCAGGGACCCTCTACTCTGAACGGGTATTAGTCTCAGGACAGAATAGATGATAGATAAGGTTCTTAAAACTACATATTGCTGCTGCTGCTGCTGCTGCTAAGTCGCTTCAGTCGTGTCCGACTTTGTGCGACCCCATAGACGGCAGCCCGCCAGGCTCCTCCGTCCCTGGGATTCTCTAGGCAAGAACACTGGAGTGGGTTGCCATTTCCTTCTCCAATGCATGAAAGTGAAAATGAAAGTGAAGTTGCTCAGTCGTGTCCGACTCTTAACGATCCCATGGACTCCCAAATGGATATATCCAGATCAGACTTCTTCAAACTTACAAACTAGGGCTGAATGGTCAGCCATGGATGGAGAGAGAAAAATTGTTGAACATATTTGAAGTGAAATTCTTTTAGTGATGAATAGGAAACCTAAAAAGGGAAATGAAGTAAAGGATTGTGATAAAATGTTTAAAAGTGGTAGAAACGCTAGACTTGATACCTGGTTCAGTCAGTCCAAAAAGTGTTGCTTGGGGGATGAGGGCATTTGGAAAAGAATAGATAAATTGTAGATTGGAATAATGGCTTTCTTTTTAAGTTTATTCAACATTTATGGCTATTCCTTAATATCATTATATCAATCCTATGCTTATTTTCATAGTTAGATCATTTTTATGCACTGAAAGAATGAAGAACATAAGGAAAATGATGGAAGTGGTAGACAAGATACAGATACAGAGAAGACAAAATAAAAATAGATGAAATACAGATATTTAACTTGTGGGTTTATGCATTAAAAATTAAAGTGTCAGGGGGAAAAAAAACCTAGAGAATAACAGGTAAAAATGGGATTTAATAATATATCTTTAACAAGACAGCTATTTGAAAACACTAGAGATCAACTAAGGATAACAGATTTTTTGGGCTAACATCTTAGAGAAAAGAAAATGTCACTCAGTTGAGTCTTATATTCAACAAATATTTTCCACTTGTTCATATATGTGGAAAAGCCTAGAGCCTAAGTAGAAATCCTAGTATCTATGGTAGGTTCACTAGCCCAGAGAGACAAAAATAGGCTCCAATGTTCAAGAAATCAAAGATCCTGCACGGAGAAGAAGCACAGAGAAATTGGCTCTATATTCTGTATTCAGTTTTCTCTCAAGAAATTTCCCAGTTCTTGACTCTCTAGATCTTGGGGCAAGAGGTCAAGAAACTGAGCAAAACCAGCTGATAAGAAGCTATGAAGCACGTTGAAGATTTGCCTGACTTAAAGTTCTGAAGGGACAAAACTTGGAATTGGAATTTTTTCATGAAGGTTTTAGCAAAACCTCAGGCTTTCTGTTGAGACCTCTGGAGGGCTGCACTATAAGAGTAAGAATAAATTAGAAATAGCAGAACACCACACAGCTGAAACATAGCCTTGAATAATCTTAATGCCTGATTGTATTCAAATGGTTCTCTCATATCTATTTGCTGCCAGAAGGTGACTAACTCCTCTCTGGAGGAAGATAACTTCAACCAGAGCACCTATAATTTTTCATATACAACGTCTGGCAGACAATCTGAAATTACCAGACTTGCCAGTAAATCAGACCAAATGACAGAAAGCCAACAGAAAATTTACACAATAAAACAGATCTGTGATGATGCAGATACTGCAATTTTTATCTGAGCCAGAGTTTCAAATAACTATGATTAATAGATTCAATAATAGCATTTTTGGAAATACAGTAACTATCACAAGAGGATTGGAGTATACAATAAAGAATCAAATGGAAAGTCCAGGACTAAAAACATACAAGAACCTAAAATTGATCATTCAAAATATGAGTTTTGAAGAGAATAGGAGAGAGAGAGAGGATTAGTGAGTTGGAAGAAAGAACTATAGGAAATATCCAGATTGCAGTATTGAGAAAAAGAAATTAAAATACAGGAAATGCATGTGATATATGGAAGCTGGTAAGACTAACATAATGTTTATTTGAAATTTCATATGGAAGAGAGAGAGAGATAAATGTGGAAAATATTATTAGAAAAGATATTTTGAAGAATGTTTCTAAACCTATGAAATACATCAAGACACAGGTCAAAGAAAATGGGGCCCAAAGAGATCCCACATGTCGAAAAAACCGTGTGTAGGCCCACTGGAGTCAAACTGTTGAAAACCAAAGACAAAAGGAAAATCATAAAACAGAAATGATACAGCACCTTCAAAATACTAACATAAAAGTCTTTTCAACAGAAATAAGAGAAGTCAGAAAATGAATTGTATTCATTTACTAGGGTTACAGTTACAAAGAACCACAAAACTGGCTGACTCAAAGAAACAGAAATTTATTGTCTCACGGTTCTGAGGGCTAAAAAGTTGGAATCAAAGTAGTAGCACGGCCATGTTCCCTCTGAAACTTGTAGATGAGCCCTTTCTTGACTGTTCCTAGGTTCCAGTGGCTGGCTGGCCACCTTTGGCATTCCAGGGATTATGTAGATGGATCACTAGAATCTTCCATCTTCATATGGCATTCTCCCTGTTTCTTCACATCGTCTTCCCTCTGTGTGTGTATGTCTCTATGTCCGAATTTCCCTTTTTTAAAAAACAGAACAAGAAGACCAGTAATGTTTCAGTAGAGCTCATCCTGAAGATCTCGTATTAATTTGATTAGTTCTATAAAAACCTTAGGCTTCCCTGTAGCTCAGTGGTAAAGAATCTGCCTGCCAACTCAGGAGACTTTGAATTCAATCCCTGGGTCAGGAAAATCCCCTGGAGAAGGAAATGGCAACCCTCTCCCATGTTCTTGCTGGGAGAATCCCATGGACTGAGGAGGCTGTCAGGCTACAGTCCATGGGATCACAAAAGAGTTGGACATGACTTAGTGACTAAACAAAACAACACATGAAAACCCTGTTTCCAAAATAAGTTTGGGATGTGTTTGATTCACCTGAGTGAGAAGTAGTACTATAGAGTAATTTCAGATCAGTTACTTTTCTAGGATGCATTCCAGAATAAATTGTTTAAAACAAACTTGGTGGAACCAAAGACTGGACCAAAACCAAGAAATACGTAAACAACAGAAAAGAAAAAAAGAACAATAACACATAAACAATAACAACAAACTTGAGTGTGAACACTCCAGCTATAGGGGATAATTATACATGTGGTGATCATGACTCAGGAAGTATTGGGAGGTGAAATTTTCCAAATAATACTAACAAGCTATGTAAGAAAGTAGAAAGTGCATCTTATGCCAATGTTTAAAGATAGTCCCAAGTGACTTTGTAGATGTTGATTACTGCTTTTGAAGAGTTGTTTTATCTGATCTTCTTCACTCTTTGTAATTAGATACTTTAAAGAGTCTTTCTGTATATAAATCCCTTATTTCCAAAACCAGGAAATACATTATCCACAGACAGGATCATGTGTGGGGACCTTGCAAATATCCCTGAAACATTCTTTATTTTATAGAATATCTAAAATATGCTATTCCAGATATGCTAGAAAATAAAGCACGACATTTCTTACTTTACCTATTTCAATAGCTTTCATACTCAGAAGTGCACTATTGATTTTAAGTAAAATATGAGTGACTTTCTTAATTCTATTTTGCTTTAAACAATTCAGATTCTTTTCCATGAGGGAAACTATGCATATATCTGAAGTGTCCAATTTTATCTGGGAAAATCAACAAAAATGAAAATGTCTTATGTTGCATATTTAAAAATTTGATGACAATCTAAAACCATCATTTGCATTAATGTATTCCAAAATATGAATTATTAAATGAATTACATTTATATAATCAAAGACAATCTGAAGTACATGCTTTAGCCTCAAGCATTTTGAGTCATTTTCTTCCTTCTATTTTGAACACTATTAAATATGTGAAAGATTATTCTTTCTAATCAGAACAATATATATTATACTTTTAAAAACATTTTACTCTTTCCTGTATGATCAACATTAGAAAAATATAGTGCAGAAAATTCAGGATTTTCAGTGTGTATGAAATCATTTTGCCATAGTATATCCTTATTTTTGAACCCTATGTTGAGAAAAGCACTTTTCTCAAGTCAGTGTTTAAAGCTATTTGTCCCGTTCCTAGTGGTCACAGGAAAGGGTCTGGCCCGTGAATAAACCAAGCCTCACTGGTCAGTAATGGCTTTTTTACCAGGTATCTTCCAGGAAAAAAGTGTCTAGAATAATTTCAGAAACATCCAGGAGCCCTCCTTCCAACCCTTATCCCTAGTCATACAATTAGACAGAAAGACCGCTTCTTCCTCTCTCGTGAGACAGAGGATTAATAAGAAATGCCTCTGATAGCAAATTTCCTTAAGGTAAAAATTAAAGAGAAAACAGAATGCCATTTTGCCTACTATTCCCAAGGTGAGCACTGTGAGAAAGATCGCAGCTAGGAGAGAGAAAAAGAAGCTGGAACTGAGTGCCTTTGCTTTACATTAGTAAGTTCAGTTCAGTTCAGTCGCTCAGTTGTGTCTGGCTCTTTGCAAACCTATGAATCGCAGCACACCAGGCCTCCCTGTCCATCACCATCTCCCAATGGTTTGAGTTCACTCAAACTCACATCCATTGAGTCAGTGATGCCATCCAGCCATCTCATCCTCTGTCATCCCCTTTTCCTCCTGCCCTCAATCCCTCCCAGCATCAGAGTTTTTTCCAATGAGTCAACTCTTCGCATGAGGTGGCCAAAGTATTGGAGTTTCAGCTTTAGCATCATTCCTTCCAAAGATCACCAAGGGCTGATCTCCTTTAGAATGGACTGGTTGTATCTCCTTGCAGTCCAAGGGACTCACAAGAGTCTTCTCCAACACCACAGTTCAAAAGCATCAATTCTTCGGCACTCAGCCTTCTTCATAGTCCAACTCTCACATCCATACATGACCACTGGAAAAACCATAGCCTTGACTAGATGGACCTTTGTTGGCAAAGTAATGTCTCTGCTTTTCAATATGCTGTCTAGGTTGGTCATAACTATACTTCCCAGGAGTAAGCATCTTTTAATTTCATGGCTGCAATCACTGTCTGCAGTGATTTTGGAGCCCCCCAAAATAAAGTCTGACACTGTTTCCACTGTTTCCCCATCTATTTCCCATGAAGTGATGGGACCAGATGTCATGATCTTCGTTTTCTGAATGTTGAGCTTTAAGCCAACTTTTTCACTCTCCTCTTTCACCTTCATCAAGCGGATTTTTAGTTCCTCTCACTTTCTGTCATAAGGGTGATGTCATCTGCATATCTGAGGTTATTGATATTTCTCTCGGCAATCTTGATTCCAGCCTGTGCTTCTTCCAGCCCAGCGTTTCTCATGATGTACTCTGCATAGAAGTTAAATAAGCAGGGTGACTATATACAGCCTTGACGGACTCCTTTTCCTATTTGGAACCAGTCTGTTGTTCCATGTCCAGTTCTAACTGTTGCTTCCTGACCTGCATACAGATTTCTCAAGAGGCAGGTCAGGTGGTCTGGTATTCCCAACTCTTTCAGAATTTTCTACAGTTGATTGTGATCCACACAGTCAAAGGCTTTGGCATAGTCAATAAAGCAGAAATAGATGTTTTTCTGGAACTTTCTTGCTTTTTCCATGATCCAGCAGATGTTGGCAATTTGATCTCTGGTTCTTCTGCCTTTTCTAAAACCAACTTGAACATCAGGAAGTTCACAGTTCACGTATTGCTGAAGCCTGGCTTGGAGAATTTTGAATATTACTTTACTAGCATGTGAGATGAGTGCAACTGTGTGGTAGTTTGAGCATTCTTTGGTGTTGCCTTTCTTTGGGATTAGAATGAAAACTGACCTTTTCCAGTCCTGTGGCCACTGCTGAGTTTTCCAAATTTGCTGGCATATTGAGTGCAGCACTTTCACAGCATCATCTTTCAGAATTTGAAATAGCTCAACTGGAATTCCATCACCTCCACTAGCTTTGTTCGTAGTGATGCTTTCTAAGGTCCACTTGACTTCACATTCCAGGATGTCTGGCTCTAGGTCAGTGATCACACCATCGTGATTATCTGGGTCGTGAAGATCTTTTTTGCACAGTTCTTCTGTGTATTCTTGCCACCTCTTCTTAATATCTTCTGCTTCTGTTAGGTCCATACCATTTCTGTCCTTCGAGCCCATCTTTGCATGTTCCCTTGGTATCTCTAATTTTCTTTTCTTTTTTTTAGAAAAATGTATTTAATTATAAAAAAATTTTTAAATAAAAAAGCAATGGCACAAATCATCACAAAGGTATTTAAGTGATCATATCCACAGGCTGCTCTTAATTAAAAATTTCTGACTGTTCTCATTAGCAGCATTTTCCCCTCCTAATTAGAGTGACATCAAGAGCTTCTGAGAATGTGCAATGTTTCCTATCCTAAAGTCCTACTGAATTAGAGCAGAAATAAATGCAAAAGAAACAAAAGAGACCATAGCAAAAATCAACAAAACCAAAAGCTGGTTCTTTGAAAGGATAAATAAAATTGACAAACCATTAGCCAGACTCATCAAGAAACAAAGGGAGAAAAATCAAATCAACAAAATTAGAAACGAAAATGGAGAGATCACAACAGACAACACAGAAATACAAAGGATCATAAGAGACTACTATCAACAATTATATGCCAATAAAATGGACAACGTGGAAGAAATGGACAAATTCTTAGAAAAGTACAACTTTCCAAAACTGGACCAGGAAGAAATAGAAAATCTTAACAGACCCATCACAAGCATGGAAATTGAAACTGTAATCAAAAATCTTCCAGCAAACAAAAGCCCCGGTCCAGACGGCTTCAAAGCTGAATTCTACCAAAAATTTAGAGAAGAGCTAACACCTATCCTGCTCAAACTCTTCCAGAAAATTGCAGAGGAAGGTAAACTTCCAAACTCATTCTATGAGGCCACCATCACCCTAATACCAAAACCTGACAAAGATCCCACAAAAAAAGAAAACTACAGGCCAATATCACTGATGAACATAGATGCAAAAATCCTTAACAAAATTCTAGCAATCAGAATCCAACAACACATTAAAAAGATCATACACCATGATCAAGTGGGCTTTATCCCAGGGATGCAAGGATTCTTCAATATCCGCAAATCAATCAATGTAATACACCACATTAACAAATTGAAAAATAAAAACCATATGATTATCTCAATAGATGCAGAGAAAGCCTTTGACAAAATTCAACATCCATTTATGATAAAAACTCTCCAGAAAGCAGGAATAGAAGGAACATACCTCAACATAATAAAAGCTATATATGACAAACCCACAGCAAACATTATCCTCAATGGTGAAAAATTGAAAGCATTTCCTCTAAAGTCAGGAACAAGACAAGGGTGCCCACTTTCACCATTACTATTCAACATAGTTTTGGAAGTTTTGGCCACAGCAATCAGAGCAGAAAAAGAAATAAAAGGAATCCAAATTGGAAAAGAAGAAGTAAAACTCTCACTATTTGCAGATGACATGATCCTCTACATAGAAAACCCTAAAGAGTCCACCAGAAAATTACTAGAAATAATCAATGACTACAGTAAAGTTGCAGGATATAAAATCAACACACAGAAATCCCTTGCATTCCTATACACTAATAATGAGAAAACAGAAAGAGAAATTAAGGAAACAATTCCATTCACCATTGCAACAGAAAGAATAAAATACTTAGGAATATATCTACCTAAAGAAACTAAAGACCTATATATAGAAAACTATAAAACACTGGTGAAAGAAATCAAAGAGGACACTAATAGATGGAGAAATATACCATGTTCATGGATTGGAAGAATCAATATAGTGAAAATGAGTATACTACCCAAAGCAATTTATAGATTCAACGCAATCCCTATCAAGCTACCAACAGTATTCTTCACAGAGCTAGAACAAATAATTTCACAATTTGTATGGAAATACAAAAAACCTCGAATAGCCAAAGCGATCTTGAGAAAGAAGAATGGAACTGGAGGAATCAACCTACCTGACTTCAGGCTCTACTACAAAGCCACAGTTATCAAGACAGTATGGTACTGGCACAAAGACAGAAATATTGATCAATGGAATAAAATAGAAAGCCCAGAGATAAATCCACGCACATATGGACACCTTATCTTCGACAAAGGAGGCAAGAATATACAATGGGTTAAAGACAATCTCTTTAACAAGTGGTGCTGGGAAATCTGGTCAACCACTTGTAAAAGAATGAAACTGGACCACTTTCTAACACCATACACAAAAATAAACTCAAAATGGATTAAAGATCTAAACGTAAGACCAGAAACTATAAAACTCCTAGAGGAGAACATAGGCAAAACACTCTCCGACATACATCACAGCAGGATCCTCTATGACCCACCTCCCAGAATATTGGAAATAAAAGCAAAAATAAACAAATGGGACCTAATTAACCTTAAAAGCTTCTGCACATCAAAGGAAACTATTAGCAAGGTGAAAAGACAGCCTTCAGAATGGGAGAAAATAATAGCAAATGAAGCAACCGACAAACAACTAATCTCAAAAATATACAAGCAACTCCTACAGCTCAACTCCAGAAAAATAAACGACCCAATCAAAAAATGGGCCAAAGAACTAAATAGACATTTCTCCAAAAAAGACATACAGATGGCTAACAAACACATGAAAAGATGCTCAACATCACTCATTATCAGAGAAATGCAAATCAAAACCACTATGAGGTACCATTTCACACCAGTCAGAATGGCTGCGACCCAAAAGTCTACAAATAATAAATGCTGGAGAGGGTGTGGAGAAAAGGGAACCCTCTTACACTGTTGGTGGGAATGCAAACTAGTACAGCCACTATGGAGAACAGTGTGGAGATTCCTTAAAAAACTGGAAATAGAACTGCCTTATGATCCAGCAACCCCACTGCTGGGCATACACACTGAGGAAACCAGAAGGGAAAGAGACACGTGTACCCCAATGTTCATCGCAGCACTGTTTATAATAGCCAAGACATGGAAGCAACCTAGATGTCCATCAGCAGATGAATGGATAAGAAAGCTGTGGTACATATACACAATGGAGTATTACTCAGCCATTAAAAAGAATACATTTGAATCAGTTCTAATGAGGTGGATGAAACTGGAGCCTATTATACAGAGTGAAGTAAGCCAGAAGGAAAAACATAAATACAGTATTCTAACGCATATATATGGAATTTAGAAAGATGGTAACAATAACCCTGTGTACGAGACAGCAAAAGAGACACTGATGTATAGAACAGTCTTATGGACTCTGTGGGAGAGGGAGAGGGTGGGAAGATTTGGGAGAATGACATTGTAACATGTAAAATATCATGTAAGAAACGAGTTGCCAGTCCAGGTTCGATGCACGATACTGGATGCTTGGGGCTAGTGCACTGGGACGACCCAGAGGGATGGTATGGGGAGGGAGGAGGGAGGAGGGTTCAGGATGGGGAACACATGTATACCTGTGGTGGATTCATTTTGATGTTTGGCAAAACTAATACAATTATGTAAAGTTTAAAAATAAAATAAAATTAAAAAAAAATAAATAAATAAAGTCCTACTGAAAAGTATCATAAACACAGTTTGTGCAACATTCATGTACATCACTTTTATTCACTACACTCTAAACGTATAAAATATGGAACATTTCTCTCTCACTTCATTCCTCTTATTTACACTATGGAGGCTCATCTCTTATTATAATGGTTTGTGCATGAAAATTTCTGGGAATGGTCTTTCCACAGCATTTTAGTAAATTTGCTCTGATTAAAATAAGTACACAAACAAAAGCTTGTTCATATGATGGTGTCATACTCAGAAGAATAATTCTTCCTGCGACTCATTTATATCTCTAATTTTCTTGAAGAGATCTCTAGTCTTTCCCATTCTGTTGTTTTCCTCTATTTCTTTGCATTGATCACTGAGGAAGGCTTTCTTATCTCTTCTCACTATTCTTTGGAACTCTGCATTCAGATGCTTATATCTTTCCTTTTCTCCTTTGCTTTTCGCTTCTCTTCTTTTCACAGCTATTTGTAAGGCCTCCCCAGACAGCCATTTTGCTTTTTTGCATTTCTTTTCCATGGGGATGGTCTTGATTCCTGTCTCCTCTACAATGTCACGAACCTCTGTCCATGGTTCATCAGGCACTCTATCTATCGGATGTAGTCCCTTAAAACTATTTCTCACTTCTACTGTATAATCATAAGGGATTTGATTTAGGTCATACCTGAATGGTCTAGTGGTTTTCCCTACTTTCTTCAATTTAAGTCTGAATTTGGCAATAAGGAGTTCATGATCTGAACCACAGTCAGCTCCTGGTCTTGTTTTTGCTGACTGTTTAGAGCCTCTCCATCTTTGGCTGCAAAGAATATAATCAATCTGATTTCGGTGTTGACCATCTGGTGATGTCCATGTGTAGAGTCTTCTCTTGTGTTGTTGGAAGAGGGTATTTGCTATGACCAGTGCCAAATTCTATTAGCCTTTGCCCTGCCTTCATTCTGTATTCCAAGACAAATTTACCTCAGGTGTTTCTTGACTTCCTACTTTTGCATTCCAGTCCCCTATAATGAAAAGGACATCTTTTTTGGGTGTTAGTTCTAAAAGGTCTTGTAGGTCTTAATAGAACTGTTCAGCTTCTTCAGTGTTACTGGTTGGGGCATAGACTTGGATTACTGTGATATTGAATGGTTTGCCTTGGAAACGAACTGAGATCATTCTGTCGTTTTTGAGATTGCATCCAAGTGCTGCATTTCAGACTCTTTTGTTGACCATGATGGCTACTCCATTTCTTCTAAGGGATTCCTGCCCGCAGTAGTAGATATAATGGTCACCTGAGTTAAATTCACCCACTCCAGTCCATTTTAGTTCGCTGATTCCTAGAATGTTGACGTTCACTCTTGCCATCTCCTGTTTGACCACTTTCAATTTGCCTTGATTCATGGACCTGACATTCCAGGTTCCTATGCAATATTGCTCTTTACAGCCTCAGACCTTGCTTCTATCACCAGTCACATCCACAACTGGGTATTGTTTTTGCTTTGGTTCCATCCCTTCACTCTTTCTGGAGTTATTTCTCCACTGATCTCCAGTAGCATATTGGGCACCTACCGACCTGGGGAGTTCCTCTTTCAGTATCTTATCTTTTTGCCTTTTCATACTGTTCATGTAAGGAACTAGTCTAAAAATGAGCCTATATTGAAGGAGAAGAACAAAGTTGGAAGACCAACACCACTCAACTTCAAGACTTCCTATAAAGTTTTGGTATTGGTGAAAGAATAGACAAATAAACCAATGGAACAAATAGAGAGCACAAGTCATCCCAGATAAATATAATCAACCAATCTTTGACAATGGAGCAAAGGCAACACAATGGAGAAAAGATATTCTTTTCAAAAATGGTGCTAGGACAACTGGATGTAGGAATGTACAATAAGGAATCTAGACACAGATCTTACACTGTTTGCAAAATTTAACATAAAGTGAGTCATAGACCTAAATGAAAAATGCAAAATCAAAAAACTCCTATAAGTAACATAGGAAAAAATCTAGATGACCTTAAGTTTGATGATGACATTTTATTTATTTTTTTCTCATTTCATACATGATATTATACATGTTTCAATGCCATTCTCCCAAATCTCCCCACCCTCTCCCTCTCCCACAGAGTCCATAAGACTGATCTATACATAAGTTTAGATACAACTTCAAAGGCATGATCCATGAAAGATCCAATTGATAACTTGCACTTAAAAACTGAAAAAAATATGATCTGGGAAAGGCTTTCAAGAGCGTGAGAAGATACGATACTATGATACAGACTGGGAGAAAATATTTGCAAAAGATATATGTGATAAAGGACTTTTATCCAGAATATAAACAGATCTCCTAAAACTCTCCTGTGAAAAAACAACTCAATTAAAAAATGGGCAAAAGATCTGAACAGACACTACACCAAAAAAACAAAAGTTGTACAGATGGAAAATACACTTAGGAAAAGATGTTCCATATCATATGTGATTAGTGAATTGCAAATTAAAACAAATTATGACTACAGACCTACTACAGTGAAAATCCAGAACACTGATGGCACCAAGTGCTGCCAAAGAAACTTTTATTCACTGTTGGTGGAAAAACAAAAAATGGTACAGCCACTTCTGAAGACAATTTGGCAGGTATTTTGTTTTTTGTTTTTTTTATAAAACTAAACATTCTCTCACCATACGATCCAGCAATTGTGCTCCTTGGTATTTACCCAAATGAGTTGAAAATATATGTCCACACAAAACCCTGCACATAGATGTTTATGGCAGCTGCATTCATCATAGCCAAAACCTGAACGCTTCCAAGATGCCCCTCAGCAGGTAAAAGGTTAAATAACTATGGTGCCTCCAGAAGATGAAACATTTATTCAATTCTAATAAGACATGAGCTATCAAGCCTTGAAAAAACACGCATAAAATGTAAAGGTATATTTTGAAGTGAAAGAAGCCAGGCTGAAAAGGCTACAGATGTGCGATTCCAGATATATGACATTCTGGAAAGGCAGAACTATGGACACACAAAAACATCCGTGGTTGCCAAGTATTAAAGGGGAAGTGGAGATAAATAGGCAGAACCCAGAGGGGTTTTAGGGCAGTGAAACTACTCTGTATGGTATTATAATAGTGGTGGTGGTGGTGGTTTAGTCGCTAAGTCGTGTCCGACTCTTGTGACCCCATGGACTGTAGCCTGTCAGGCTCCTCTGTCCATGGGATTTTCCAGGCAAGAATACTGGAGTGGGTTGCCATTTGCTTCTCCAGGGGATCTTCCCGACCCAGGAATCGAACCCAGGTCTCCTGCATTGCAGGCAGATGATTTACCAGCTGAGCTACATGTCATTATGTGTTTGTCAAACCCACAGAATTTGCCACAGGATGACTGAACCATAATGTAAACTATGGGCTCTGAGAGATAATGCTGTGTCAATGTAGGTTCATTGATTTGAACAAATATATAACTGTGGTGCCCTGTGGTGGCAATGAGGGAGATTGTTGGGGAGCTGGGGCAGGAGGCATATGGAGACTCTGTGTACTTGGTACACAATTTTGCTGTGAACCTAAAACGGTTCTGAAAAATCAAGTCTCTTAGGAAAAAAAGGCACCTTTAGTTTTCTCATCTACATTTAACTTCATCTAGCAATCAAAAGTGATGGGCTTCCCTGGTGGCTCAGTGGTAAAGAATCTGCCTGCCAATACAGGAATGCAAGATGTGGGTTTGATCCCTGGATCAGGAAGATCCCTTAGAGGAGGAAATGGTGATCCACTCCAGTATTCTTGCCTGGGGAAATCCCATGGACAGAGGAGCCTGGTGGGTACAGTTCATGGGACTGCAAAAAATTCGGACGTGACTTCAACAGCAACAAGAAATCAAAAGGGTCAGGCTTCTTTCTGAAGCCCATATATCTGGAAAAGGAAGCAACAGGCAGTTGGTGCCGGTCACCAGCTTTCAGATAGTGTGTCCATCAACATCAGCTTTGTCCTCTGCTCATCAGCCAGCAATGCTCCTATCTGTACTGGGCTCGTCAAAGCCATGTCTGAAATTGCAGTGACTCTTCTCACAGCCCCGCCGTGCCAATTCTCTATTTGTGTTTGTGGGTTTCATTTTCACTCGTTCTTAAGCCTTTTCTAGATAACTTATGGCTTATTCTGGTCTGAAGCTTTTATTCCTTTTAAAGGGCGACCAAAGGCAGAAATCAATAGGAAGAAATAAACAAGCAAAGCATGGACAGATATCTTTAGAATTATATTTTTCATACATCAATTTCAAATGCATGGCATTGTACCACACTCTAGAGGATTAAGTAGTTTCTCAGCTGGTAATGGTTAACAGTTCTGATGTTATTATACATGTGTACTGGAATTGAACAATGAAGTAAATGGTTGACAGATGGTAGTAGCCAGGTTTCCTCACTGTTGGAGTAGGAGTTAATAGGTAAACGAGGGGAAGAGGCCAGAATGATCCGTGCAGTAATGGATTGGAGTTGGAGACATCCTTATGGACTCATGTAAAGCTTATTATTGATATAGATGGCTACATGTAGAAATGTTTATATTAGGTTGGCCAAAAAGTTCACTCAGATTTTTCCATAACATCTTACAAAACCCTGAACTAACTTTTTGGCAATAGATATGTTGATCTACAAGTATTAGTTTGTAAACTTAAATTTTCTGGCACAAGGGGGCCCACACATTCAGTAGCAGCAGGCATAGTTAGCATCCAGTTAGTAACCCACAGTTAAAACTATTTGATAAAAAGAACCCAGGCTCCTTGAAGAAATGGTTATTTCTAGGACTGGGGACCCATGGTGAAATGATGAGCCCGAAGCATCTTATAGTGCCAGAAAGTAAAGCAGGGCTAAAAGCAAAACAAAGAAATAAAAAGTACCTCCCAACAATGAGACTGTGCTAAAGGGACAGAGGCACCAACAGGAAGAGCTCTCAGAGACCAAAGCGGAAACACTTTGAACCACAAAATAAACAGCATTAGATCATAACCCAAAGTATAAGATAATATCCATGAATCCAGGCTGATACCAATAAATGATTCAAGAAGTAAGTAGATGGGGAAGAGGTACCTTCTCCATGCAGAAGAATTTCAAAGAAGTTATTTAAATACTCTACCATAAATGAGGGAGTGTGTAACTCACCAATTCTTCAGTTTAATGGGGCACGTTGGTGACTTTCTTCTAAAGAACAGAGAATACAAAGAAGAAAGAGTAACTTTACAGTAGAGAAACCTGAGGACCATGACTCAAGCAGATGATCAAGATCAGAATGAGCAACAATAAGTCATGCCGATGGTACGCGCACTTGGTATGATGTGTTGTAAATGGCTCTTTGCCTCCCTCCATGGTCTACCATCCAGACCCCTAACCCTAGTCTAAACATGAGAAAAGCACCAGGCAAGTCCCATGGACAGACAGCTTACCTACCTGAGCAGTATCCTCCAAAACTGTCAAGGGTAATCAAAACTAAAGTAAGCATGAGAGACTGCCACAGTCAGGAGGAATCTAAGGAGATAACTAAATGTAATGTGGTGCCCTGGATGAGATCTTAGAACAAAAAAGGAGATTAGACAAAAAAACTAAGAAAATATGAATAGTGTATGGACTCCAGTTAATAATTGTGTGCCTATCTATCTTGGCCCGTTAATATAACAAAAGTACCATCCTAGTGTTAGATGTTATAGAAGAAACTGAAGATGAGATATACACGAACTCTCTGCACGATCTTCACAATTTTTATGCACACTTAAAACTGTTCTAAAATTAAAACGCTTGTTTAAAGAAAACATGCATTTTGTTGTGCTAGGAAAAAGTGGTCCATGAAGGAAGTGTGTATTAATGTATCTCTTTAACATATTTGCATAAAGGTCAGCATACTTTGGGGCTTGAAAGTGGCTCTTGCAATAGAGAAGTTTTAAATAAAACCACAAAGCATTTTCACAAGAAAATAGCCAGGAATGCTTTCTTTGCAAATAAAAGTTTATATTTGAGATTGTCTATGACATAACACAATAGAAGTTCTTAGAAATGGGGACAGATTCTCAGGAAACCTGAGCATGAACAAATGTAAAAACATTCAAGGGCAAACCTTGGGCTTCCCCGTGGTGAAGACATTTTTATTGGAAAAAGAACTGTGCTTAAAATCCATTTACGTACAATGAATGAAAATCTGTTTGCCCATATATTCAGCAGCTTTTCACCAAACACTGATGAGAGTGATATTTCAGAGGATGGGGCATTCTGGAGAACAGTTGAGACTCCCAGGAAATATTGAGTGGTGAATGGCAAAATTGACCCAGACTTAGGTGATTAGGGAAATGAAGAAAAGAGTTTTGCAGCACGGAGCATACATTAAATGTGTTAGCATAGAAGATCTGAGATGGGAATGGCTAATATCTGGAGCTCCACCTGGAGAGGGAGAGTTGGAGTTCCAGAAGTCCTTGGACTTAAGAACATAGAGTCATGACTTTCAGTTCAGTTCAGTTCAGTTGCTTAGTTGTGTCCGACTCTTTGCGACCCCATGAATCACAGCATGCCAGGCCTCCCTGTCCATCACCAACTCCCAGAGTTCACTCAAACTCATGTCCATCGAGTCAGTGATGCCATCCAGCCATCTCATCCTCTGTCGTCCCCTTCTCCTCCTGCCCCCAATCCCTCCCAGCATCAGGGTCTTTTCCAGTGAGTCAGCTCTTTGCATGAGGTGGCCAAAATATTGGAGTTTCAGCCTCAGCATCAGTCCTTCCAATGAACACCCAGGACTGGTCTCCTATAGGATGGACTGGTTGGATCTCCTTGTAGTCCAAGGGACTCACAAGAGTCTTCTCTAGCACCACAGTTCAAAAGCATCAATTCTTCGGTGTTCAGCTTTCTTCGCAGTCCAACTCTCACATCCATACATGACTTACAGACCAGGACCCATTTTCTGTTTCTATCCTTCACCAGCTATGTGACTTTAGGTGAGTTACAGCAACTGTCAAAGCCCTCATCTTGTTGCCTGACAAATGGGAATAATGAGTGCTTACCTCATAAGGTTGTTGTGATTATTAAGTAATGTATGGTTTTAAATGTTTTGAATGGTGCTTGGCTCATACTTCATAAAGGATAGCTGTAATTATTATAAATATGTTATTACTGATATCGTTTTTAGGGGTGCATGCAGGGGCCCACAGCATGTGAGCAAATTGCATAAGACAGTGTCTGGCACAAACTGGAGACAAGGTATGTGTTCTGGGGTGCCTCTTCCTCAACGGTGATAGCTTAATATGTAAGTTTAGCATTATTCATCACAGTTAACCATGGACTTTTAAACCCACAACGTTTACAGTCTAAGTCTGCACTTATTGCCACAATCTTTTCTTTTTCCATAGACTCAGCTCTGGGAAAAGAAACATTTAAAGAGCAATATACAAGTGGATATCATATTTGCTTCTAAGTTTTTTGGACAATAGTTATTTATTTATTTATTTTTAGGTAAAGAAGTCATGCACTTCCCCGGATGCTCAGATGGTAAAGAACCTGCCTGCAATGTGGAAGACCTGGGTTCTATTCCTGGGTTGGGAAGATCCCCTGGAGAGGAGAATGGCTACCCACTCCAATATTCTTACCTGGAGAATTCCATGGACAGAGGAGCCTGGTGGGCTACAGTCCATGGGGTTGCACAGAGTCAAACACAACTGAGCAACTAACACTTTCACTTTTACAAATAAGTCATAGTAGCCAGTAAAAATTATTTGTCTGTTTACAATTCTTCTTCTAGATGTGATATGTGTTAAAGAGATAATAAAATGCAGTACTCTAAATCTCTGAGGTTGAGGATCACTCTGGAGATGCTTTTTTTTTTTCCAATAAATTAAGTTGGCTTTTATTTTAAGTTAGATCACAAAAATTTTAATCCTACCATGAAGTCTTTTAAAAAAATAATAAAATACATAGTATATTTATTTATTACTGTATGTTAATTTTTAATTGGAGTATAGTTATTTTACAATGTTTTACAGCAGAAACTAACACAGAAATATGTTTTAAACTTATATAGCCACAGTCCAAAGCTGGGTCTGGTCCTAACTTAATAGCTATGTGTCTTAGTCTGGGTTTTCCTGAAAGCAGAACTGAGATCATGTCTTATGTGAGGTAGCTGAGGCAGTCTATTGAGGAATATGATGGTAAAGAGCAGGTGTGCAGGGCAGAGGGGATGAAATAGGAAAGAAGAAAAAGTCAGTACAAGGAAGTGTTACTAAGTTGGCTACCAGAGAAAAGTGAAAGTCAAAGTCACTCAGTCGTGTCTAACTCTTTGTGACCCCATGGACTATACAATCCATGGAATTCTCCAGGCCAGAATACTGGAGTGGGTAGCCGTTGCCTTCTCCAGGGGATCTTCCCAACCCAGGGGCTGAACCCAGGTCTCCCACATTGCAGGCAGATCCTTTACCACCTGAGCCACAAGGGAAGCCAGAGAGGGCGACTAGACTTTCATCCCAGTAGCATCACAGAAGCATGATGAAATGCATCTCAAACTGCCCATCCAAGTCCAGAAGAGTGAAACCTTTAACCACTGGCACCTCATACTCACACCTGTTAACTGCTCTGCCCTCCTGGCTCCCACGTGTATGAGTGTGAAGTGGGTTCCCACGAGGTGTTTCCTACCTTGGCATCAGAGAAGTCCCAGGACAGGAAGAGATACAGTCCAGTCCTGAGGTAGGGTTTTGCCTGTTATACCAGCATGAATCTGGACAAAGCTAGCATGTCGAAGTGGTCACTGAAGCAGGGGATGCCCTGAAATGACGGATATTGTTGTTGTTTTGTTTAGTTTCTCAGTCATGTCTGACTCTTTTGCAACCCTCTTTTGACTGTAGCCTGCCAGGCTCCTCTGTCCATGGGATTTCCCAGGCAAGAATAATGGTGTGGGTTGACATCCCTTCTCCAGGGGATCTTCCTGACTAGGAATCGAACCCAAGTCTCCTGCATCTGCTGCACTGGCAGGTAATTCCAAGTCCAGTCTATAAACTCACTACTACATCAGTTAGCTTTCCAGGCTTCAGTGTTCTCACCGATTAAATACAGCTTAACCTGGCAACTGCACATGAAAATCCATTGTTCAATAAGCACTGTGGTAAATGGTTGAACAAGATTTAGGTTTGCAAGCACAGTTTCAATTTTTGCAATTTTATGCAAACCTCTTTTTGTAAAAGAAAGATGAAAGCGAAGCTGTATATATTGAAAAAAGGCATGAAGCCCCAACTCAGTCTCCCTTATCAGGCCCAAACCTAATATATAAGAGATGCTGGGACTCAGAGGTACCCAATTCAGATATCCTGAACCAAGTGCCCACTCAGTTTAGTCCAAACTTTATGTGTTACATATGTCTGTGTGACCCAGAATAATTACTTCCCAAAAGGCATGGAGGGCAAGTACTTCTGGGATGGTTGCCAGTTACTATGGAGCCTGACACATCTTTCTCATCATGTAACTCAGGAAGCACTGAGAAGCAGCTGTGACTCAAGGTACAATCTGCCAAATTCAGATATGTTTCCTTAATGATATGGTCCTTGAACCAGAACATCAAAGAGGCAGAAAAAGAAGTTCACTTCCTTAAGAGTGTGCTGAGCCAGCCACAGAGTGGGAGAAAATATTTGCTATTCATGTATTTGACTAAAGGACTTAATCTCAAAATATGTAAAGAATTCCAGCAAACCAACAAGAAAAAGGTAAACAATCTCATGGGGAAAAATCCTGAATGCTGCAGAAGTATGCAAATGGCCATTTATGAAAGATGTTCAACTTCATTGTCATCAGAGAAAAGCAATTTCAAACCACAATCTGATTCTACTTCATGACACCAGAATGATGCAAATGAAAAAGATTGGTAACACCAAATCTTCACGGGGTCACAAGGAGTCAGACATGACTGAGCGGCTGAACAACAGAAGCACAGATTAATTTGTTTGCATTGAAGCTTGAACAAAGAGGTTATATGATCCAAACTGTTCTTTATGATGTTTAATCTTACTGTTACACAGGATAAATATGAGTAAATGAGAAATTGAGTTCGGGAGACCAGTTAGCACATTTTTGGTGAGAAGTAGTTAAGACTTTGAACAAGCCTTTCTAGAAATGGATATATCTGAAATGTATTGAAGTAATAGCCCTGGGGAAATTTGTCAACCAATTTTATTTTAGATGGGAAAAAGAAAAGAATGCAAAGATTGAGAAACTAAGTAATTCATAATTCACAGAGGAAATTTAAGGGAGAAAGATGCTTGGGAGAGAGGAAAACTGAAAACTTGTGTCTGTGCTTTGGAGAGAATGTTGGGGAGACCAGCTTGGATGAATCGCATTTGAGATACCAGAAGGTGACTATCTTGAGAAGAAGTTTTAGACAGATAGGATTTCAAAGTCTGGGAGAGAGAGAATGTTGGAGCTGGAAGTAAAGATCTGAAAGGCTTGAACCACATGGAAACATTGATCACAACCATGAAGCCAGATGAGATTGTCAAATGACACAATGGGTAGAGAAAAAAAACAGGGAAAAGCAAGCCAATAGTGAGACCCAGGGGGCAAGGACAGCCTTGAGTCGGGCAGGAGAGAAGGTAGAAAAGAGAGAAAAGCAGGTAAAGAGAGGGAGGAAGAAAGTGCCAGAAAATAGAGCAAAACTTCAGGGAAAAAACAAAAGGGCAGTGGGTCCACTGTATCATATGTGATCAGAGGTTCCAATATTGGGGCTGTGCTTAAAAGTGCAGCTGTTTTGTGTGCACCGCACCTCGGGGCAGGCAATGCATGAACAGAGAGCAGCTAGAATTGATACTGCTCTATTTGATATTTCCCCCAACGTCCGCTTCCTGTGCACTGGGATAACTAAGAGTGTAAGCCAAGTGCTGTGAGCACATTTTCATTAGAGCTGAAACTTTAAACACCAAACCAACCCATTTGAAAATGGTCATTTGGGTGCAAAGATTCTGTAATTCTGTTTTAGTGTCTCTACATAAAACAACTTATTTTAATGATAACCTGAGCTGGAAAGGGGCTTCCCTGACAGCTCAGTTGATAAATAATCCACCTAAAATGCAGGAGACCCTGATTTGATTCCTGGGTCAGGAAGATTTGCTAGAGAAGGGATAGGCTACCCTCTCTAGTATTCTTTAGCTTCCCTTGTGGCTCAGCTGGTAAACCCTCTTGCAATATGGGAGACCTGGGTTCAACCCCGGGATTGGGAAGATCCCCTGGAGAAGGGAAAGGCTACCCACTCCAGTATTCTGGCCTGGAGAATTCCACGGACTGTATAGTCCATGAGGTCACAAAAGGTCGGACATGACTGAATGACTTTCACTTCACTTGAACTAGAAAAGGCAATAAATACTTTGAAAGCAGAATGTTCTTGATTTTTTAAAAATGCTTGTGACAGCAAAAATGAAACTAAGAGAAAGGTGTTAAAAACTTGGCTAACAGATGCTAACTTGCTACATAGGTATTCATCTCAGCAGATGAGAGAAAGTGGCCTACATTGGAATAGTGGCCTCTCTTGAAAATTTTCCTGCTAACTCTGGGTTGAGTTGATATTCATATATTCATATCCAACTGGATCCAGATTTGCCATTTCATCTCTCAAGCCAGTGTCCATCTCATGTCAGCTCCCTTCCTCAATACCATGGTCATATGCCTTAGCTCACCCTGTTGTCCCAGTAGAATTACCAATAGTACCTCTTTCACTTTCAAATATGCCCCAGAGCAGATGTTTAACTATATGTCCATTCTACTCCTAGGTCCCTCATACATTCATTGGAAAATAAAATGAAATTAAAGGGATCTGACATTCAGATGGACCTGAATTTGAACCCAGATGCAATTTTTTGAGCTTCATTTTGACAAGATTTACTCTGTTTTTCGCCTCTAGACTTCAGTCACCTCAAATGATAAATGAGAATAATTACAGAACTTACTGGATAGGGTTACTTTAATGAGCTAATGTCTATAAAAAGTTGAAACACTTTGCCTGGAACATACAGAAACATTTGTTAAATGTTACCAGTTATTATCATCAGCAGTAGTATCATCATCCCCCACCCAGAGCCCTTCCACAGACTGAGGTTTATTTGAAGCTATGGTAGAAAGTAAAGAGGAACTAAAAAGCCTCTTGATGAAAGTGAAAGAGGAGAGTGAAAAAGTTGGCTTAAAGCTCAATATTCAAAGATCATGGCATCTGGTCGCATCACTTCATGGCAAATAGATGGGGAAACAGTGGAAACAGTGTCAGACTTTATATTTTGGGGCTCCAAAATCACTGCAGATGGTGACTGTAGCCATGAAATTAAAAGACACTTATTCCTTGGAAGAAAAGTTATGAACAACCTAGATAGCATATTGAGAAGCAGAGACATTACTTTGCCAACAAAGGTCCATCTAGTCAAGGCTATGGTTTTTCCAGTGGTCATGTATGGATGTGAGAGTTGGACTGTGTAGAAGGCTGAGCACCAAAGAATTGATGCTTTTGAACTGTGGTGTTGGAGAAGACTCTTGAGAGTCCCTTGGACTGCAAGGAGATCCAACCAGTCCATTCTGAAGGAGGTCAGCCCTGGGATTTCTTTGGAAGGAATGATGCTTAAGCTGAAACTCCAGTACTTTGGCCACCTCATGTGAAGAGTTGACTCATTGGAAAAGACTCTGATGCTGGGAGGGATTGGGGGCAGGAGCAGAAGGGGACGACAGAGGATGAGATGGCTGGATGGCATCACTGACTCGATGGACATGAGTTTGAGTGAATTCTGGGAGATGGTGATGGACAGGGAGGCCTGGCGTGCTGCGATTCATGGGGTCACAAAGAGTTGGACACGACTGAGCAACTGAACTGAACTGAACTGATGGGGTTCAGTCTTGTTTTGTTTTGCTTTGTTTTTTTACAGTTAATGACCTCCTCATTTTCAAAGGGGTGTGCGCCTTTCTCTGTGCCAAAAACTCCACTTCATGGGACTTCCCTGGCAGACCAGCATTTGGGATTTCACCTTTCAATGCAGAAGGCATGAGTTTGATGCCTAGTTGGGGAGCTAAGATCTCACATGCCTAGCAGCCAAAAAGCCAAAACATAAGACAGAAGCAATATTGTAACAAATTCAATAAAGACTTTAAAAATAGTCCACATCAAAAAAATCGTAAAAAGAAAAACCAGTCCATTGCATCTGGCAGTCCTCCTGGTGTCAGGGGCGGTAAGGAGGGCCCCTATTCATTTTTCTCTTGTTGGGTTTTTCCCAACATCAAGCTTGCTCTGGGCTCCATGGTAATCAGCAGTAGCTCCTGGACTCACTCTGAAGTGAAGACAGAAATAGATGTAACAATTGTAAACATGCTCAACAAGTTGCATAACCTGCATTCTGAGTTCACGTCCTATAAATGTATAAGGCATTTTGCTATCTTCACAAGTATTGCTACGTGTATGATGAAATGAACCTGGGAAGAGTAACGTCTTTTCTTTACAGTGAAATTATCTTCTACAACCTGAAACCGAAGTCATCTAAATCTTTGTCTGCTGCCATTCTATGGATCAAAGGAGCTGCAGACATCTGAAAACCGAACCAAATGACACTGTGGATTCTTTTTTTTTTTTTTACTGTCTCAGAAGTCTGAAAACACACAAATTATTCTTTTGCTTTACGTAGATTCCACTATCAGTTTAGGACACAAGTCTGGGTCTCAAAAATGTATGACATACATAATGCAATAATACTATTAATAACGTCTCTCTTGCCTTTTTAAGCTTTTCTTCCTCCCACCCCACCAAAGGAAAGTCCTTTTATTAAAAATTTATTTATTTATTTTAATTGGAGACGATCACTTCACAACACTGCGGTGGCCCTTGCCACACATCAACACAAATCAGCCATGGTGCACATGTTGTCCCCCGCATCTTGAACCCCCCCTTCCACCTCCCTCCTCATCCCTCTGGTTTGTCCCAGAGTACCTGCTTCGAGTGCCCTGCTTCATGCATCAAATTTGTACTGGCCATCTATTTTACATATGGTAATATACATGTTTCAGTGCTAGTCTCTCATATCATCCCACCCTTGCCTTCTCCCTCATAGTTCAAAAGTCTGTTCTTTACATTTGTGTCTCTTTTGCTGTCTTGCATATAGGATCATTGTTACCCTCTTTCTAAATTCCATATATATACATATGCATTAATATACTGTATTGGTATTTCTCTTTCTGACTTACTTTACTCTGTATAATAGGTTCCAGTTTCATCCACCTCATTAGAACTGACTCAAATGCATTCTTTTTTTTTTTTTAATAGCTGAGTGATATTCCATTGTGTATATGTACCACAACTTCCTTATCCATTCATCTGCTGATGGACATCTAGGTTGCTTCCATGTCCTAGCTATTGTAAACAGTGCTGCAGTGAACATCAGGGTACATGTATCTCTTTCAATTCTGGTATCCTCAGTGTGTATACCCAGCAGTGGGATTGCTGGTTCATATGGCAGTTCTATTTCCAGTTTTGTAAGGAATCTCCACACTGTTCTCCATAGTGGCTGTACCAGTTTTCTGCAGAAATTCTTATCACCAGATCCTCTTTGGTGAATGAAATAATTAGATCATTAGAGTCATACTTACCAAAAGTATATGTTGCTTCAGCATTGCCAGTTGTCAGTGTCTTTCTAATTTTAAGAACTATAGGATTGCTGACATTGTTATATATCAGAGTACAAGGTATTTTTTTTAAAAAATTTAACTGGAGAATGATGGCTTTACATGTTGTTTTGATTTCTGCCATATAACAATGTGAATCAACTGTAAATATACATATGTCTCCTCCTTCTTGAGCTTCCCTCCCACCTCCCCATTCCACCCCTCTAGGTCATCACAGAGCACCAGGCTGAGCTCCCTGTGTTTCATAGCAAATTCCCACTAGCTATCTGTTTGACTTTCTCTTATATCGTGTCTGCATGGATGATACTGATGTTTGCGAACATTCATGATCCCCTCTGAGAAAGGGAGTAAGTAAATCTAGGGATGTTTCCTTTTTGTCAGGATTACCCCTGTTCTTGTCTCGTTTCAGTTAGGAGCAGGTGAAGGGGGCAATGTGTGAGCCCCTGGGGTGCTGGTCATACCCATCGTAGGCTGCAAGTCTTCCAGCAAGTGCTGATTTCCACTGTGCTTTGAAGAAGTCTTTGCTGCTGCACTCTGTCCCCTCCATCCCCTTCCAGACTTAAAGGATCATCTGGACAAGGAGCAGATCACAGCAGAAAGAAAAAATCCCTCTCAAATTGAAGGCTTTCGATGTATTTGCCAAACAGTATATTATTCTCTATTCAGGAGACTATAGCAATTCACTGTTCTGAGTGGTAATGTCTCATCTTCCCATTGCCTGAGACTTGCCCACTTCCAACAAAAAATGCTTCATTTCCCTAAAATATTCATAAGCAGGGAAGTGATTTAGAATCCATTCTTTCACCAAGAGGGACCTAAGAAAGAATGTTATATTTGCCACAAATGAGTTGGATAACTTCAGATATGTACCTTAATTTCTTCATTTTAAAACTTGTGGTCATAATAGAAACCACTATAAAAAGCTGCACCAGAGATTACATGAGATAAAATGAGCACTTAATCCAGCCTCTGGCACACGTGTTCAATTACTGTGGCCATTACAGTATATTAACCTATCATGTTTGTTAGTCACTCAGTCATGTCCAACTCTTTGTGACCCCATGGACTATAGCCTGCCAGACTCCCCTGTCCATGGAATTCTCCAGGCAAGAATACTGGAGTGGGTAGCCATTCTCTTCTCCAGGGGATCTTCCCAACCCAGGGATCGAACCTGGGTCTTCTGCACTACAGGTCGATTCTTTACCATTTGAGCCACCAGGGAAGCCCCAGCCTATCACTGAAGTGGAAAGTTTTCATTCTCATAATGGTAGGTTGTAGCCTAGACTGAGATCTGCCATTGGGATGTACTGTTTTTCCCCATCACAGCAGAACTAGATTCGGCAGAGAATATAATTCGGACCCTCTCCAGTCCTCTGTCTTCGCTCTGAAGATAGCCAGTAGAGAAGAGCTGATGACAAGTTACTGAGCTGGAAATAAAGGGGTAAAGAGAATGCGTTTGTGAACACATGAGTTTTCAAAAACCTCTCAGCACATCTACGAGACTTTATTTGGAACCAGAGCCATCTGTTTGCCGGATGTCTCTGACAGAAATGTGTCCATGAATTTGGACCCTTCTTTTTTTTCCCTCTCAGCTGTGCAGCGTAGCCAGATGTTCTTGTGTTTCAGAAGCAACCACATCCGTCAAGCTCTTTGTGGGATGGATCGTTCAGGCTTGTGTAACTTCATTCCTCCAGCAGTGAGACCAGTGGGCTTGTTTATCCACTTCTCTCCCCCTGATTTTTTTCCTCACGTTGCTTCAAATTAAATTAAAAGCCAACCCTGTCGCTAATTAACCAAGGGTGGCACATCTGTAAACCTGCATTTGCCGGGTTGCCAGTTGAGAAAAATCCCTCTGCACTCTTTGCCAAAACTGTGTTTACCAGGCACCATCGGTGTCTTGGCAAGGCTGCTTGGGTTTTGTCAGAACATAACGTAGCTATGTAAAAGATGCCCTTCCGAGATGTCAGCTGACTTGTGTCGTTCCCAGACTTAAATATGCTGTGAACTAATTAACACCAGCGTGAGAGCAAATACTCAAATATCGTTACCTTGCAAATAACACCACACAAATTTCTGCGCATGGGTTTCTGTCTCCTAAAAAGAGAATGATGATGGTTGTTATCACAGGAAGAGAAAATATTGGGAAAGTAAAGCTTTGGCGTCTGCTAACAGGCAATCTCTCATCCCAGTTTCTAACAAGCTTGCAAACTCCAGGCTAGAGCCTTATTATCAGAAATGCATTTGAAAATACTGCAGACTTTGGCCATAGAAGAGGTGACTGTATTATGGGGGCAAATGTGCCATCAGGTTGGTTCACTTGAGGGGGTTACTTGAATTCATGCTGGAAAGAAATGTTTTCTGGCTTTTTCTCCACCGCCCGCCCCCATCTGCATCAGAGCTCTACTGGCAGATGGGTCACTTGTTTCCAGGGACTCTGACTCCTGACTTTATTGCATATGAACACTCTGAGTTTGATACCCTCTGAGCTGTGGAGTAAAGCAAAGATGCCTGCTTCCTCTAATTCTTGGTCTGAGTGACCATGAAAGTGAGAATCTGAGAGTCCAAGAACTCAAAGGAAGTGAATTTGGAGAAAACAGAGACCAGTTATATGGAAATAGTGTTGAGTTTCATACTTTCCTACAGAAATACATTTCAGGCTTTTTCCCTTAAAAACTTGCTTTTAGTATAGAGACACACAGACCCAAAAGTCACATTTACATATACAGCTGACTCTTGAAAATATGGGTTTTCACTGTGTGAAGACACTTAAACACAGATTTTTTTCCACCATAAATATTACAGTACCACAGAATTTGCAGTTGGTTGAATCCACAAATTAGGAACCGCAAATACAGAAGAACCATGGTACAAGAAGGGCTGACTATAAATTATACTCAGATTTTCCACTGCAGTGGGGTTGACACCTCTAATCCATCTAGTTGTTTAAGGGTCAGCTGCACGCTCTGTAACAGTGCTGCCCAACAGGACTTTTTGTGATAACAGAATTGCTTTCTGTGCTAGCATGGTAGCCTCTAGGTACATCGTGGGGACTTCTGTGACAGCTCAGCTGGTAAAGAATGCGCCTGCAATGTGGGAGACCTGGGTTCAATCCATGGTTTGGAAAGATCCCCTGGAGAAGGGAAAGGCTACCCACTCCAGTATTCTGGCCTGAAGAATTCCATGGACTGTACAGTCCATGGGGTCGCAAAGAGTCGGACACGACTGAGTGACTTTCACTTCACTAGGTGCATTGTGGCCATGGAGCGCTTAAAGTAAGCCTAGTGAGACTGGGAAACAGATTAATTTATTGTCAATTTAACACATTTAAATATAATCAGTCACATATAACTGTGGCTTCTGTATTATAGCTCAGCAGCTCTATAGCATACGTAATGTAGCATTATTTTACATTCTTGAAAACTTTTTAATGTCTTTATAATAGAAAGTGGTGGATTCTTATAGCTGTTTCTTCATTCTATCTATTGTAACAGTTTTGTTTTTGTTTTTTGGTGGAAGTTTATAAAGAAAATCTAGCCATTCCCAGATATATATTCAGAAAGGGAGAAATATACTAAAGAATCAAGATTTGATAAAATTAGCAACTTTTCATTGCGTCATGAAAGACATTCTTAAATGAAATTAGTTTAAACATGTTTGTTGCCATTGGCTGGATCCGTGCCAAGGCACCAGCAGTTTTACCCACCACTGCTTTTGTACCAATAAAAACAACCGGCGCCCACTCCAGTCCTCTTGCCTGGAAAATCCCATGGATGGAGGGGCCTGGTGGGCTGCAGGCCATGGGGTCGCTAGGAGTCAGACACGACTGAGCGACTTCACTTTCACTTTTCACTTTCATGCATTGGAGAAGGAAATGGCAACCCACTCCAGTGTTCTTGCCTGGAGAATCCCAGGGACGGGGGAGCCTGGTGGGCTGCCGTCTATGGGGTTGCACAGAGTCGGACACAACTGAAGCGACTTAGCAGCTTTTGTACCAATAAAAACAAACAGCATCTAAGTATTATTTTGTAAATGATCTAGACTTTTCAGACCCCTGAAAGGTATCAGGGACACGTAGAGTTGTATTGACCACACTTTGAGAAGTACTTTTGAATCTCTGAGTCTTCCCCATCCTGCACACCTCTCCCCTCCTCCAAATCACCCACCCTACCTTTTATCTAACAGAAAACATAACTGTGTTCTTGGACACCTTGGAGCCAGACAATGAAAAGGTTACCACTTTCTCCCCCAAGCATTTACGTTCTATTTTCCACAGAGTTCCCATTTTAAAAGGGATTCTGGCACCTTTTGTAAGAATTGTTACATTCCTTGTTTACCCTTTCCCATCCAGACAGATTTGTAAATTCTTATTTCATCTCCAAGCTCAGCATTTTCAACGTAACTCCTGAAAAATCCTGACCAGGATACTTACCTACAAATAATTATGTGTTTCTTTGTGTCTTTGATTATCTATTTCTGCTGTTAGGCTGTGCGTTTTTTGTAAGAACATCTGATTTACTTAAATACTGGCTGGACTAAGCGACTGGTGAATAATGTATCAGCTTGGCCAGTGCACACTGACCTGCTTCTTTTCTTGTTTCATTTTTTTCTTAATGGCCTTTCCTTCCATGGTCACTAAGAATAGTCATTGGAGCCAAGCAACATTTTTGAGCATTTCTTCTTTTGCCTAGTTTATGAGAAGATCGTGAGATACAACCCAGTCCTTAGTGAATAAATGCATGGCTACATGCCATTGGGATGGATGACGACCTGGTAATTGCAAGTAAAATATGTCAAGTTGGTATTTTAATGGCCAAAAAAAGAGTTGTAGCTTCTTTTAGCTTTCTAGTTCTCAATGTAAGACTTAGCTGAAATGAGCTCTACCCATATCATATGGCAATGTGAAAAATATTTCTGAAGAAACTGTCAAAAACTTTAAAAAGATTCTCCACAATTCAGACCTATTTAAAATTCCAGAGGGTTTCAGATATGCTCCCTGCCCTGGGTTTCATCATGCTAAAACTTCAAGAGTTTAGCAAACATCACAGACGACCCTCTTGGCAGAGGATCCATAGCCTTGCATTATGTGGGGTTCCATATACCATCTTTGAGTTACCAGTTTATTTCTGGACTCACTACTGACTGCCTGAAGTCTTTAAGGCCCCACAGCAAGATGTCTCCAGAGGATTGTGACACATTCTGTATTTGAGTTGCAAAACTAGTCTGGAGACTATTCCAGACTTTCCACTGGATCCCAGAACATTTGCAGTTATTTTCTCACATAAATATATTTTCCTAACAATAACTAAAAAAAAAAAAAATTCATGGTATATGATCAAGATGTGTTAAGCTATTGATATGAAAATCTAGTATTCTAGGGGCAACATGTTTTAGTGGTATAAGAAATGGACTGGAAATTGAGAGACCTCTCTTTCAGTCTTGATTTTGCCCTGGCTGGTTGTATGAACTTGGGCAAGTCACTGAACTTCTTCAGGTTTCAGATTTAATCTACAATGTATGATTTACAATATAACTTTCTTATTCACCCTGAATTCTTTAAATCCAGATAATTCTTTGCTTCTCTATTCTGACGAACCAGGTCACATACATGTAGCTTTGCCTTTTGCAAATATGGATTACTAAAAATTGAACTTAATTTCATTTTTGCTTGGAAACTATTTATTAACATACAGACTATGAGATGCAAATACTTCCATGTGTACTAAGCAAAGTAGTGTTAGAAACCTGGGCCAGAGGCTCTTCATTTTTCACTCAACGGAATAACTTATTTTGTCTAATCACTCAGTAAAATCTAGAGTCAGCAACCCTTGAGTTACAAAAACATAAAGATGAAAGTTACAGCTAAGTTTTCTGGTTTGTCAGTAGCACTGAATATTTGCAAATGTAGATTCATGAATATAAAGACATATACTTGGTTAAAATTTTACAACGTAGATAAAGGATGTAATAGGGCATTATTTTCTAAATTCTTTATTTCATTGAATGGAACAAAACAAGTACCCATTCATTTTGGTTAAAATACTCAGGCCAAGGTACTCAGGCACACATACATATCACAAAGTACCATTCCTGAGAAGCACTGCCATCTAACAACTTTCCAACATCGCCAAGTGAGTACATGGACATGTGACTCATAGTAGAAGCATATCTCAATGGTTCATAGAGAAACTTGTAGAATATGGTTTATACCTTGGTATAACCATTCCCTTTGCAGCGAGGGTGTGCCTCATATTAATAGCTTAACACACTTGTGCCTTTTCCCATACCACAATTATCACTGTGTCATATTAGTGATCAAGCAGTGTCACAGGGAGGGTAAAGAGAGGTGCATTTATGAATGTTAGAATATTCAATGACAGACATTAGAACAAGCCAGCATGCTAAATTTGTTTGAAAAGACTGTCAATAGAAAAAAAATTATGCTTACCAATAAGTAACTAATTCAGAGAAAGTGGACTTCTCTCCAAGAAGTACATATATTAGAAGAATAAGCTGTTATCTCTTAAGAGAAGGTGGAAACTGCTTTGCCAGCAAGTAAGGCTAAGTTGGTGGTGTGAATTTTCCATCAAAGCTATTCATTGCATTAAAAAATGCAATTTTAGCTACAACAATTCTTAGAAATTAGAGTTATATTCTTTATGAACAGATCTTCTTCTGTGGAATGACCGTTTTACTAAATAGATACTATTTTTGTCCTTTTTGGACAACTCTGGTTTATTACTAAGTTCAATTCAGTCGCTCAGTTGTGTCCGACTCTTTGCGACCTCATGAATCTCAGCATGCCAGGCCTCCCTGTCCAGCACCAACTCCCAGAGTTCACTCAAACTCACATCCATCAAGCCGGTGATGCCATCCAGCCATCTCATCCTCTGTCGTCTCCTTTTCCTTTGCCCCCAGTCCCTCCGAGCATCAGAGTCTTTTCCAATGAGTCAACTCTTCGCATGATGTGGCCAAAGAACAGGAGTTTCAGCTTTAGCATCATTCCTTCCAAAGAACACCCAGGGCTGATCTCCTTTAGAATGGACTGGTTGGATCTCCTTGCAGTCCAAGGGGCTTCTACATTAGAGAAGTAAAATTCTAAAGTCACCTACAGTGAGTCATTTGACTGATTACAGTAAATTTAACATCAGCTCTTTAGTGTCTGACCCCATCTCTAGGAAACAGAAGTTTTCTAAAGGCACACATTATACTATAGTGAAGCAAACATCCTTAAGTTAAATGACCAGTGAATCCGTGTATTTACTCCTTGCACATATTCAAAGGATCCTGGATACAGCAAGATGTCATCATTCTCTTCCCTTCGGATAACATATGGTTTTTCACCCTCTCATCTCTCACTCCCATCAGTTTTATATTTCCTTATCTAGAAATTTCAAGTTAACACTCAAAATGCCCTCAGATAAATTTATTTCTGTTCTTTCTTTGGGGGAGTATTGCTTGAAGGTGGCCCTGTCATTATATTTTGATGACCAAATATAAAGTGAGGGCAATAAGACAAGAGAAACCAGAAAAGAATACAGTTGCAGTGAAATTACTGTTGTAGGTGATACCTGTGAATGAATCTAACTTCGCACAGCATTTAAACTGAGCAGAGTATCATTGGGAAATTAAGAATAAGAACTTTAATCTGCCATGACCATCCATTAAAACGTTTACATAAAAATATTCATTTTGCTGGTCTGCAATATGATACCTTCGTGTTTTTTTCCTCTCCCTCATCATTCCTCCCATGAGACTGTTTTGTTTAATTTATGCGGCTGGCTTGCAAGTCTGAGCTAACTGAGAAAGGGCTGTTTCTAAGGATAGTAAATCAAAATAACATCAGAGTCACTTCAAACAATGTTTTTGAAATTCAAGTTAAGAACAAGTAGCTCAGACTACAAATACTTCTAGCTTCACACCTGTTTTCCTTCTGAACTATGGATTCGGTGACATTGTGCAAAGCGACTACAAAGGCAGTTTCATTTGCACAGGTTACACTGACCTTGCAGAAATGAGGAATCAGAAAAAGAATGAAAGAAAGAATAAAACAAGCCTTCTTGTTGTGGGCCTAGAAACTAAATAAGCACCAGATAAAAATCACAGTGGAAGTTGAGTGTCATTGAAATAAAGTGACTTGTTTTTATCACAAGGCTATTTTCAGTTAAGTCCACTTTAATTCTTATCTTTATTCATCCTACAGGTTATAGATAATGTATGACCGTATTAAAATTCTCTTCTTGATCTGAATCTCCCTATCTCTGGTAGACAAGCTGGGTCCTTGACAGCCTGATTGTATGTGTGTTGATTTTTAAAAGACAACAACACAAAACCCTTAAATTTGGGATTTCCTGATTATTTCAGGAGGCATCCTATATACTGCACAAGTCTAGCACAGCAGTTTTAGAGAGCAAAAGTAATTGAATTAAATGATTTAGAGTGAATAGTATAAGCAAGGGAATAGGAGATCTGTGTTGTTTTAACTATTACTGAAGCATAATACACAAAGAGAAAAATTACAAAAATATTGACTACTCAGTGTGATGAATTTGCACAAAGTCAATCAGATCAAGAAATAAAACTTTTAATCAGCACCCAACAAGCCTCCCTCCATGCCCTGCCCATACATTCCAATCAGCCCCCAAATAATCATTCTCAGGACTTCTATAACCTAGAGTTGCTTAGCCAGTGTTTGAAATTGATAGAGACAAAATCATATGATGAGTATTCTTCTGTGTCTGGCTTCTTTGACTCTACAGTACTGTCATAGAGATTCACTCAGGTTGCTGCCTGAGATAGGTCACTATTCCTAGGTCAGTATCCTGTTGTATAGACCTACAATATATCAAATATCCATTAGTATCTGGACCCTTACAGTAGTGCCATGATCATCCTCGCTTTGGCATAGAAACATGGGCATTTCTGTTGAGCATATTCTTTGGAGTCATAAAGTGTGCATATTGTATCCATTAGTAGATACTGCCATACTATTTCTCAGAGCAGTTGTACCAGTTCAGGCACCCATCACAAGCTGCGTGAGGCTTCCAATTGTACTATGTCCTCACAAGTGAAAGAAATAAAGGAAGTGAAAGTTGCTCAGTCATGTCCAACTATTTGTGACCCCATGGACTATACAGTCCGTGGAATTTTCCAGGCCAGAATACTGGAATGGGTTGCCATGCCCTCCTCCAGGGGATCTTCCCAATCCAGGGATCAAACCCAGGTCTCCCACAATGCAGGCGAATTCTTTACCAGCTGAGCCACCAGGGAAGCCCATGAATAACCGAGTGGGTAGCTGATCCCTCCTCCAGGGGATCTTCCCGACCCAGGAATCCAACCAGGGTCTCCTGCATTGCAGGCAGATTCTTTACCAACTGAGCTACCAGGGAAGCCCACTGTGTCCTCCCATTCTCTTAGTATTGCCAGTCTTTGTGATTTTAGCCAGTTAATGGGCATGTAGGGGGTTTACATTTTAGTTTTAATTAGAATTTCCTTGACAGCTAATAAAGGTAGACATGTTCGCATGTCTACAGGCCATTTGGAAATGCTTGTTAAAATCTTAAACTCATTTTTCCTGCTGCCATGTCTTTTCATTATTGATATGTAGGAGTTCTTTCTGTACTTCTTGTATGTCTTTTGTTATATATTTGCTTGCCAGTGTCTTCCCCTCTCTGTAGCCTGCCTTGTCACTTAATGATGTCTTTTAATGAACATACATTTTAATTTAAACTGTGTCCATTTTACCAAAAGTTTCCTTATGATTAGTACTTTTGGGGGTCCTGTTTAAGAAATCATTTTCTACCCAAATTTCATGAAAACATTCTATAGTACTTTCTAGGGGCTATAAGGTTTTTTATTTTTTTCATTTAGATCTATAAGCCACCTTGAAATATGAATTATATTGATTTTTCCTCTACAAATGTATGTCGCACTCAACATCGCTCACTGAATATGCAATCTGTTTCCTCACTGCATTGCCATAACACCTTTGCTATGTTTCAGGAGACTACTTACTTTTGGTTTATTTCTGGATTCTGGATTCTATTCTTTTGGTTTATTTGTCTATCATTAGGCCAATACCACGTTATCTTAATTGTAAAGCTTTACAGTAAGTTTTTGTATCTGGTATTATAAGCTCTCAAACTTTGTTTTTCCTCAGGATAGCTTTTCATTTATACATATATGTTTTTGAATAAGCTTGACAGTCTCCCTGTATCCCTCATGGCAACAATACAACAAAACTTTCTGGGGGTTTGATAGGAATCGTGGTTAACTATATGGATCGGTTTGGGGAAATTTGAAACCTTGAAATTATTGAATCTTGCATCTGTGAACATGAAATAAATATGCTTGCATTTATTACGTGTTCTTTAATTTCTCTCATAAGTGTTTCTAATTTTCACTGTAGAAGCCTTGCACATCTTTCCTAGGTATTTGACAGTTTCTAATTTTTGAGCTATTGTAAGTGGTATATATTATTTTTAAATTTTGTAATTATTTCACTTGATCCATTTTCCTGTATCTCATCACTGAAAAGTTTAATCTGCTATAAAGTGTGTTAATTGAAAGTGGAATTTGACACCTACTTAGATATATTAATAGGATTAGCTTTGTCCAAGAGAAAGTTGCTCTGCAGAAGCACATCATATTGCCCTAGAATGATTCTAAAGGTAATTATGGGAGAGAAAGTCAGAGATATCTGCTCAGTTCTGAGAATCTCTCTTACTATGAGAGACTATGTGGGCATTCACAGCAAAACTCAAAGGGTTAAGTGAACTAAATCAGTGGCTATAACGAGGGTGCAATAAATGGGCACATAATCACCCCACCATGAAAAACCCCTTCAGTGGAAATGAGCCGAGCTGCTAGTTACTTGTCTGCTGCTCTGTCATTTTCCTGCAACCATCCACCTCTAACAGGGACTATCAGAATCACGTACGGTTTGAAGTGCTGGATCCCTCCTAAGCAGTTCCTGTCTGTTGTGAAACTGACTGGTTAGGGGAAAAGAACAAGGGAAAAAGACAATGCCTTGACTGACAGCGATTAGAATGGGGTGATGAAATGTGGGGAGTGAGAGAAATGGAGGGAAGACAACATGGAAGTAGAAAGAATTAAACATTGTACACTCTGCGGTTGATTCCATCTGTCTTGTAGCTTGAATGGTTAAGTCACGCATTTAAATACTAGACATCTTATTATTATTTTCTTCCCGACTGATGCGCATGGAATCTTTACAACACAATCAGCAAAATAAACTCCAGCCCAGGGAACAATCTTATTGAAGCCCACAAAAAATAAATTCAATATATAAATAAATTTTCCACACATTTTATATGGACTTCCAGTAATAAAAGCAAATATATGAGTTCTGGAGAACAGGTGTAATTCTTATTCAGTGGAGGAACTGGCCCTTGAGGAAATTAATGACCAATGCCTTGATGAAAACCTGGATCCCAGGACTTGGATCTTGCTTTAAAATTATTTTATTAAAACCATACTGATATTTTAATTTTATTCCTTCTAGGAATGCCTTTTGGCATTTCAAAGCAGAACAGTAGTGATCTTAGAATACTTCTGAAGTGTATCAAATGTCTATTCTTCTTACATTGTAAGCATTTGTCTACGTTTGAATATTTTATCAAAATTTTCACTGGAACTCCCTTCAGGTAGTATCTTTCCTAGGCCTAGTGTTTTGACCTTTGCTCTCTCTCAGAGTGTAGAGCAATGAACAGCAGCCCGACTACATGGAAGACAGAACGAAGCCCTTCAAATGGCTAAATAGATTCAAAGCAACTTCCAAAATGTCAGAAAGAAGAGACTGAAATGTAATCAAAGTGCAAACAATCATAGACAAACACGCACTAGACTCCTGAAGCATTTGAAAATATAACTGAAAAGCTGAGGGCTATTTCAGGCAAACCCTAAATCAAATTAATAATATGTATTGTTCCAGCAGCCATGAGAAAGCTAAGACAAGAAGCAATATAAACAAATAGGGGCAAAACTACTGAGTTGTGGACTCTATTGCTTTCTCAGTCTCTACTAAATGACCGTGTGACTTCCATCAAGACCAGCCACATACTCATCTCTAAAATGAGAGCATTTGGCTCAGTGTCATTTAGTGTCCTGGCCAGCTCAAAGGTCCGTATGATCCCGTGACCCAGTGGGGAGAAGAGAGAGAGAGGCATAACAATATTTGATGATGACCCTAAAACAGCTTCTATTTGCCTCATTTGGACGTATTTTCCCATTTCCAAGGGCTAGCAATGAGGTTTAAAGGCCACATGCTCAAAGGATTTAGGGGAAAATATTTTGAATATTTATATAAACTCTTTTAGATATCATGTGGAATATAAAAATGTCTGTGGCACAGTCCATGTCACAGAGGAGCGTTCACTGTCCTTGGGAAAAACATTCTTTATGAAAACACAATAATGCTGTAAAAACCCAAATAAGCCCGAATGAAGTGCTAACATCACAAAAGTATAAATGTTGGCTGCTTTGGAGATTCAGAGATACATGATCTCCAGCTGGAGGAGTGCTGAAGATGGTCTTGAAGGAGAAGCTTGGACCACAGACATCTGGATGGACAGATGTCTAGAATATAGTAAACACTTTAGACGGGAATAAGATCACCAAGGGGGTGAATACATAGAAATGAAGGTGACATCTCCCAGGAATAGTAAAAAGAAAGGCCTCTTGGATCAGAGAGACTGTTATAATAGCACTAGTGGGAGGTAGGATCATACTTTATAGACGTTCACACAGAAGAAGATGGACTTTTTTTCTTTTTCTTTATTTATTTTTTTTTTTAGGGCTTATGGCACCCCACTCCAGTACTCTTCCCTGGAAAATCCCTTGGACACAGGAGCCTGGTGGGCTGCAGTCCATGGGGTCGTGAAAAGTCGGACACGACTGAGCGACTTCACTTTCACTTTTAACTTTCCTGCATTGGAGAAGGAAATGGGAACCCACTCCAGTGTTCTTGCCTGGAGAATCCCAGGGACGGGGAGCCTGGTGGGCTGCCGTCTATGGGGTCACACAGAGTCGGACACGACTGAAGCGACTTCGCAGCAGCAGCCAGTGGTAAAGCACTTTGGTGCAGTGGTAAAGAATCTGCCTGGCAAATGCAGATGTTAAGAGACATGGGATCAATCCCTGGATCAGGAAGATCCCCTGGAGTAGGAAATGGCAACCCACTCTAGTATTCTTGCCTGGAAAATTCCATGGACAGAGGAGCGTGGTAGGCTATAGTCTATGGGGTTGCAAATATTCAGACGTGACTGAGCACGCATGCACCCCACCACCATAGTTGTTTTACAATGTTGCGTTCGTTTCTGCCATACAGCAATGTGAATCAGCCGTAAGTATACATATATCCCTCTCTCCCTGGCCCCATCTCCCATACCCCCGCCCCAGGTTGTACAGAGCTCAGGGCTGAGCTCCCTGTTACACAACTTCCCACCAGCTCTCTGTTTTATAAATGGTGAGGTATGTGTTTCCCAGGTGTAAGGGCTTCCTAGGTGGCGCTAGTGGGTAAAGAACCCACTTGGCCAATGGAGACAGAAGAGACATGGATTCGATCCCTCAGTTGGAGGAACCCCCTGGAGAAGGAAATGGCAACCCACTCCAGTACTCTTGCCTGGAGAATCCCATGGACAGAGGAGTCTGGTGGGCTACAGTCCATGGGATCACAAAAGAGTCGGATATGACTGAAACAACTTAGCAGGCAAGGCCACAGATGTCTATGTTTAAATGTTACTCTTTCAATTTGTCCCACCCTCTTCTTCCCACAATGTGTCCACAAGTCCATTCTCTATGTCTTCATCTCTATTCCTGCCCTGCAAATAGGCTCATCAGTACCATTGTTCTAGATTAAGATGACTTTTCCTAATAGTTTATGTGGTACTAGCAATGGGAAAGGATTATGGGAGACAACTTCATCTTTTAGAAAGATCAAGCAAGGGCCAATTGGAAGAACTGATTGAGGCAAAAGACAGGTAGCGAGAGTCAAGATAGATGTCTATGGGACTTGTCCTGAACAGGTGAAGACCTAAAGCATTAAAAATGGAAAAACTCTGATATTGAAGGAGCTCCATCACTAACTCTCTTTCCTTCTTTCCTCTTTCCCTTCTTGATCTGAATAAGCCTCTGGGTCATGAGGTAATATAGATAAAATTATGCTTTCACTCACCAAGCCAAAGAAATGCTCCCAGCCCCTAGTGGTGGTCTTTGGTGGGATGGGTTTGAACCATCGAACTGATTTTGTAGCTTGTCTCATGGGGGCCTCTGGGAAAATCATTCATTGGGGTGACCTTTTGTTTCCACATAATTATCGAGATATGACCCAAATCCCCACCCTGAGTTCAAAAAGAAAACACATCCTCTTCATTATTTTGTTGGCTCTCCTCACTTCTTGATCTCAGCCAACTTTCTCCAGGGTCTCCTTCTATCTGCTCTCCTCCCACGATAATAGTCTTGTACGTCTTGTTCCCTTGGAGCCCAAGACGCACTCTTTCCGTGATGAAAAAGAGTAGATTCACCAAAGTCACTCTGGACGAGCTGTCCATAGCCCCGTGATAATCGTTTCACTATCTAAAAGAAAAATGTGATTTTACCACAAACACTCCCGTGATGATTCAGTCCTCACTCTTGCCAGAGGGAGGGCTACGCCATTTTTCCCCCCTTCTCCCCAGCACGCAGGCTGCTGTGAAGAAGCATCTGCTGTCTAATTCTTTTCTATATTAGGATAAAATGTTTTTTGGCTTGCTGATTTCAAGCCCTGAGGAAAAGGGCGAGGGGGGGTTGGGGAGAAGAGTTTCTCATAAAGTGTTCACTGCACAAGCAATCGGTCGGTGTCCTGGGAACCCCAGGCATGTGTTCAGGGACTGGGCCCCAAGAGCAGCAGCTCAGAGCTGATGGGGTCGGGACCTGGACAAGACGTGCTCACTCGAGGGGTGTAGATGGTGTCTGTTTAGCTAGAACTCTTCTGCTATGATTGCTTTCTCACCCAGATCATTGTAACTGGCTTCTTACCACAGTTGGGAGGGCCAGCATACTTTTCCTAAAGGCTGATCAGGTACAGCTTTCGATTTGCACAGTTTAAATAAGAGATGGGTGGGAAGGCCAGCTGAAAAGAATGGGGTCTAGGAATGAAAACACTCATTCAACGATGGATATGTCACTGAGAATACATCTGAAAAGCAATCCAAAGGAGAGAGTATTGGGGCTGTATTTCCCTATCAGTTCCTTCAGTGCCCTGCCTCCACACCCAGAGAACAAGGCCACGGTGCCCACAGTAAGATTCCTGGCCCAGATCGGGGGCAGGAGACCGAGAGAGGTGAGAATGCCTAGGAAGTACCAACCTGCTGAAGGCTCTTCTCTTGGCCTTTCTACCTCATGAGAAGACAACATAGGAAAACTTGGAATAAAATGGATTGTGCTTTGCTCTATCCATCTCATCCTTCAGCTTTCTGTGTGCCAGTGGCCTGACTCATTCAGCAAGTGCACCCCCAGACACCCGGCGGAAGTCAACTGGAGGCTGAAACAGCCCAAGCTACCTCCTGGGAAAGAATCCCATTGGCAGGGCTGTGAGCTATGTTTTTGTTCAGTTTTGATTTTGTAATGTAATAGTAATAATAATCCTCATCATTGTAGCTATGATTTTGTCAAACTGGCCTATTTGATATATTTCCTAATATGCTGTAAAGCCTTCATAGACATGGAAAATATAGCTGTTGAACATGCTTTGAATTAGCAAATCTCATATCTCATTGCTTGCAATTTTTACTTAAGGACCAGAGAGAATGCAGCCTCCATTTTTGTTCGATGAGATAGATTTTTAAAAAAGAAATAAAAAATAAGATAGATTTTAAAGCCAAAATGAGGCATATCACAATCAAAAGGACTTTTTTTTTTTAAAGTAAAGGTGATAGATAGAGGAAGAAGATGCTTATTACGGGGAGTGCTTTTTCATAATGAATCCCAGACTTTACGCTTCCAATCAGAACATATCAGTTCTCAGAGGTTTTACAATGCAGCTCTCCAAAGACTTCCCTTTTGGTTGTGGGCAATTCACAGATTTCAGCTTCTTGCTCCCTGGTTAGGGTTGATGGGCCAGGGAACCATTTTTATGAGGTTCTAACGCATCTGCGGTACTTAAATACGAGACTGAAACAGGCACTTGTTCTCTGCTGTAGGGTGATAAGTTGCATTAATTTTTATTTTAGTCTGTCTCCAAACATGGCTTTTATAGACTAATAAAAAAGCAATTTTTATAAGTTCACAAAAAACAATGAACACAGTCGAGCATAAATATCTTACAAACACGGCCAGAGGAACGTTATGAACTGAAAAATCTGCTGAAAATGGCACAAAAGCACAATACCTAGAAGCTTCATTCTCAAGGTAAATTAAACTCTCACCTAAATGGAACATTCTGTGATGTACATTTCCACCAGTGATTCCTCCCTGATCTCATTCTATTGCAGTGGGAACTCTGTCACCCTACCCTTCACTAATGTTTGTCCATTGTGCTCTTTTAAGATCAGTCTCAAAAACTCAAGTCCTTATGTTTCTTTATAGCATAAGTATATTCAGAATATACTGGAAAGCACTAAAACTTTAAGAGGAAATCTTTCAGGAAAATTATTCCAGTCATATCTCTGGAGAAGATATTTTATAAATGTGTGGGCAGAATCTCTCGGACAACAAAATATGTAAAGTGTACCTGAATGAGCTTCCTAAATGGCATTAATGGTAAAGAACCTATCTGCCAATGCAGGAGACGTAAGAGACACGGGTTTGATCCCTGGGTCAGGAAGATCCCGTGGCGTGGCAACCCACTCCAGTATTCTTGCCTGGAGAATCCCATGAACAGAGGAGCCTGACAAGCTACAGTGTATGGGGTTGCAAAGAGTTGGACACAACTGAAGTGGCTTAGCACACACACATGCACCTACTCTGAATATCCCTCTTATCAAAGCAATCCCAGATGGTTTTGATATAGAGGCAGCTACTACACTGTTACATAATTATAATGCTATGTGAAATACATGGTCTCAATTAACATTATAACAGTGTGTGTGTGTGTATGCATACTTAGACATTCAATCTTGTTTGACTTTTTGCTATCCCATGGACCAAGAGAATTTCCCCCAAAGTTAAAAAAATATCTATATCAATAACTCATCTAGATCTTTTGTTTACTTATTGCCAGAAATCTGAATATTTGGAAACTTCCAGATGACTGACAATGATGTTGACTTTTGATCCTGCCAATCTGAGCTCATGAGATTACCCTGTAAATTTGAAGCGTAAATCCTTGCTTTCACTACTTTTGTAAATTTTTGTTTCAGCCACACAATTAGCCTGACATGAAGATTTTCCATTGCTTCAATACTCCATGCAAAAAGGAGAAGAAACATGTCGGCAAACAAAGTATTCAAGAATTTTCTTTTTAATATACAACTGTCACCTTAGACAAAGCATGTTGACTTTCTTAGGCTTTAAATTGGTTAAAATTTCCTAACATAGTGACATCTCACTGCCGAGGTGTTTTGTTTTTTTGAAAAATAAAGGTAGTAGATAGAATTTAGTTAGAGATCTTACTCACAAGATACCTTTGTATTTGACATTTTCTCCATTCTTCCCCCCAGTGGAAGCACATGGGAGATGGCAGTATGGGAAGCTATTCCATAATTTCTATGCAAAACGGATTTGAGTTCAAAAGTACTTGCCAGAAAGCTGGCTTTACTAGCAAGTACATCATTTTACATAAGTTGCATGTTTATTTTGAGAAGCTGTGGAGGGCCTTCTGGAGATTATGAGGAAAATTATCCATATTACTTAAGGTGATACTTGCAGCTAAAACTAAAAAATTCCAAAATCTCAATGGCTTAACACAGTAAAATTTTACTTTTTATTCATATAACTGCCTAATGCATATTTATGATCAAGTGACTTTTCTTCAAGTACTAATTCCTGGCCCCAGACTCCTTCCAGTCTGGAGCTTAGCAGTCTTTACCAAAGGCCTCTAAGGACACCAAATTTTTAGCATTAAGCTGTGCAAGGGAAAGAGGAAGGAGAGATTTCTTTTTGAATTTCCTAGATTAGCCCTACAAGTGGGTATCCCCTTGGCTGGGACTTATTCCCATGGCCACACTTAACCACAAGGGAGGCTGGGAAATGTAGTCTGGCTGTGTGTCCAAGAAAAACATCTTAAAAAAAATTTTTTTTTTAATTGAAGGATAATTGCTTTACAGAATTTTGTGGTTTTCTGTCATACTCAACAAGAATCAGCAATAGGTACACCCATTTCCCCTCCCTCCCAGAACTCCCTCCCATCTCCTTCCCCACCCCACCTGTGGCAGAGCCCCAGTTTGAGTTCTTTGGGTCATACATCAAATTCCCATTGGCTATCTGTTTTACATATGGTATTGTAAATTTCTATGCTACTCTTTCCAAACATCTCTGCCGGGAGCCGGAATATTGCATATTGAGTGCATATTGCATATTGAGTGCAGCACTTTCCACAGCATCATCTTTCAGGATCTGGAATAGCTCAACTGGAATTCTATCACTGCTGGTAGCCAGTGTGAGGAACTCCGCCCATGACAAAGGTCATGAGGAAGGAGGTTCGGCATACGCAAAGGCGGGATCGAGCTTCAGGAGTCCCCCTGGAAATTCTCGAGCATATACCCCCCAAACCAGAGTCTGCCTACTTTCTGCTTTGTGCTTTCACCTACACCTCTGACTTTACGGGGGGCTGTCCCCCACTACCTCTCTCTGAAAAAAGAGTTAGCTTACAGTTCCAGTTAATAATTCCTGGGTGTGACAGTGTTTAACCTACAAACTCCTTTGGAAATCCTCTAGCCTGCCTGAATAGGTTTTTCCGGCCACATGTGATTGTTCAGAGCCTCCCAACTGTGAGAGGCAGGAGATGTTCTAAACACAGATTCTTTTGAGTAATTAAAAGATTGATTAGAAATTGTATTGGTGAAGGGATTTTCACTTGTTGGGCCAATGTTTGCTGCTAAGTTTCCATATCCCTTACCTGCTGTGTCCCTGGCAGTGTATTGATTAATATAATTGGTGTAAGTAGTAGCTTTAATGTTTGTAACCTGGGACCCTTGAGTTAATTCTTTTTCTTGTTATAGCCCACCACACCTTTGCTCTGTAGGAATGCAACTTTATTTAATGCTTTTGGAGGGTAGCTCCTGACCAATCACCTTTAGAGAAAAATAAGTTTTCTGAAGAAAAGGTCTTAAAATGTTAACAGGCCTCCGGGCCAGAAGATAATGCAAATCACCTAAGCTTTTGCATATGATAAGTTTGCAGGAAGAAAGCCTGGCTTGCTGCATGACTCTACCCCTTCCCCCATTATCCTCTGTGCATAACTTAAGGTATAAAAACTACTTTGGAAAATAAAGTGTGGGCCTTGTTCACCGAAACTTGGTCTCACCATGTCGTTCTTTCTCTTACCTTCTGGCTGAATTATTCAGCCTCTTTTCTCCACTGAATTTCCTCACTGAGCTATCCTTTTTTCAGCCTCTTTTCTCCACTGAATTTCCTCACTGAGCTATCCTCATTCTATTACTCTTTATATCCTTAATTAATGTTTAATTAAGCAATTGTTTCCTGATCTTCGCCTACGCCGTCTCTCCTTCGAATACCCTGGATCAGCCGGGGCTGGACCCCGGCACATCTCCCCTTCTCCCTCCTCTCCTCCCATCTTGTCCATACATCTCTTATCTATGTCTATTTCTCCATTCCTGCCCTGAAAATAAATTCATCAGTGCCATCTCTTCAGATTCCATATATATGTGTCAGTATATGATACTCATATTTCTGTTTCTGACTTACTTCATTCTGTATAATAGGCTCTAGGTTTGTCCATCTCCTTAGAACAGATTCAAATTTGTTCCTTTTTATGGCTGAGTAGTATTCCATTGTATACATGTACCACAGCTTCTTTATCCATTTATCTGTCAATGGATATCTAGGTTGCTTCCATGTTCTAACTATTGTAAATAGTGCTGCAGTGAACACTGGGGTACATGTGTCTTTTTCAGCTTTTATTTCCTGAGGTTATATGCCTAGGAGTGGGATTGCTTGGTCATATGGAAGTTTTATTCCTAGCTTTTTAAGGAGTCTCCATACCATCTTCCAAGAAAATTTTTAAATGAGTTTGGTGATCAGCTAGGAATCTCAACTACAAACTTCAACTTCAGCCTCCAAGTCTTCCCTTGATAATCCCACTGGAAGGAAGATGAAGCATAAACTTCAGTGTCAAGCTTCCATCTCCCAAGTACTCACCTTAGAGGTATCAATGAAGGCCATGAGATTCCCCCCAAACCTAGCAGCTTTGAATAGGTTCCCCCCACCCCCCAGGAGTGTGTCCCTTCACCGTGCTCTACTGTACTTCCTGATTCATAAGCCCATGTCACTGTAGGGATCACCAGGCACCAGGGATGACATTTAGAAGATGGGACTTATTGTACACAAGAGTTAAATTTCAAACCACCAAAACTGAGTCTTCTCATTTCCTTTTTTTCTGATTTGGCATTGATTTTTTTCATGTTTGAATGAGCTTTATAATTTTGCCAAGGTGGAAGTTCACATTTGCAACTTTTTTTTTTCATTTCAAAAGAAAACGAAAGTTAAAAAAGTCTGATTAATTTTCAAGAGCTAGAAAAGGTTAGTTTTTTTCCCACCCCCATATAATACAAAAATGGATGTGCTAATTTAGCTGAAATGTTATGAAATATGTACTATTGGGTTGAAACCAAGTATGGAAATTCCATGAACATTTCCCACTGCGATATCTCTTCAGAGACACCTGTTCACATCCTACCAAACAGATTTCTGTTCCAACAATTAAAATGTAAATACATCCAACATCAGTAAAAGAAATTCAGCTACCAATGTTGGGATGTCTCAGCTCTCTGAACAAGTTTGATTCTTTACAACAATATCATGCATGACTCAATCTGTTATACATTTATACTTGAAAATTAGCAATAACTGTCAGATTCAATTATTGTTGTCTTCAGCTAAAAATTTTAAGGGCTTTCCTGGTGGCTCAGTGGTAAAGAATCCACCTGCCAAAGCAGAAGACATGGGATCAATCCCTGGTCTGGGAAGATCGCACATATTGCAGATCAACTGAGCCCACGCACCACAACTATTGAGCCTGTGCTTTAGAGCCCAGGAGCTGCAACCACTGAGCCCTTGCACTGCACCTACTGAAGCTGGAACATTCTGGAGCCTGTGCTCCACAAGAGAAGCCACCACAATGAGAAGCCCCTGTACCAGAACTAGAGAGTAGCCCCTGCTTGCTGCAACTAGAGAAAAGCCCACACAGCACAGAGATCCAGCACAGCCAAAAACTAAACAAAATTTAAAAGAAGAGATGACCTTTTAAAACAGAAAAACAAATTTCAATCTACAGTTGCAATTTCCCTGGAGTTCAAATTTTCTCCCATGAATATTTTTCAGCAGTCCACTAGCCTTATGAACACTTTGATTCTTAATGAAATGGTTAGCAGAAGGACAGTTGCATGTTCAGATGTTGTATAGCTCCTTGGAAGCCAGTTTCCCACAGCATTTCAAGTTCTTAGAATTCCATTGATGATGTTCTCACACTATGAATGCTCAAAAATTCACTGGCAACACACATCTGTGTTTACCCTTTTAATCAGGACAATGTCCACAATAATTTTCATATTCCTAAAGGATTGAGTAATACCTTTAGAATCTTAGAAGGCAAACATGACTTATGCTGGACCTGAAATCATCCTACCATCCATAATATGAAGAGTCCAAAATTGGAAGTCACTTACAAACCAGAAGCAGAAGATTGTCTGAACTGCCTATTTCTGGCAAATTACTATAATGAAAGAATCTGTAAAGTTGTGAAAGACTTTGGTCTTGTTATAAGGGTCTTTGGCTGTCTTTTTCTCTTCATCCACATTCCAAATCACTTATATTTGAATTAGGGATTTTTTTCCCAATATATAGTGTATACTGTTGTGCATCTTGCCAGTTTTATTTTATTTTTTTTTTACAACAATGAATACAGATGGGAGCAATCACAGGATGAGGCAGGATCATCAGTCTTTCCATGTTTTATATAGAGAAAAAATGTTTGACTCCTAATTAGCCTTTCTTAAAGGGTCTTAGGAAAGAAATAGAGATCCCATGAAATAAATTTCCTACAACTCTGGGGTATAATCAGAATCAAAGAACCAGAAAGCAACTGAAACCACACATGTTCAATAACAGTCACTACCACTCTGCTTCCCACTCTCTTGGCCAACATTGTTAATTGATCACATTAGCCCAATGGACCCAGATATGAGTGAAGAATTGTTCTCAACATAAAGCTTTAGGTATCTATTTCCAACTGACAGTTGATTTAAGTTGTTGAATCCTGTTATAGCAACTTTGGTGGTGGTTTAGTCACTAAGTTGCATCCAACTCTTGTGACCCCATGGACTGTAGCCTGCCAAGCTCCTCTATCCATGGAATTTTTCAGGCAAGAATGTTGGAATAGATTTCCATTTCCTTCTCCAGGGGATCTTCCTGACCCAGGGATTGAACTTGGGTCTCCTGCATTGCAGGCATATTTTTTACCATTTGAGCTACTTCAGTTCAGTTCAGTTCAGTCGCTTAGTCGTGTTTGACTCTTTGTGACCCCATGAATTGCAGCACATCAGGCCTCCCTGTCCATCTCCAACTCCCGGAGTTCACTCAGACTCACGTCCATCAAGTCAGTGATGCCATCCAGCCATCTCATCCCCCGTCGTCCCCTTCTCCTCCTGCCCCCAATCCCTCCCAGCATTAGAGTCTTTTCCAATGAGTCAACTCTTCGCATGAGGTGGCCAAAGTACTGGAGTTTCAGCTTTAGCATCATTCCTTCCAAAGAAATCCCAGGGCTGATCTCCTTCAGAATGGACTGGTTGGATCTCCTTGCAGTCCACGGGACTCTCAAGAGTCTTCTCCAACACCACAGTTCAAAAGCATCAATTCTTCGGCGCTCAGCTTTCTTCACAGTCCAACTCTCACATCCATACATGACCACTGGAAAAACCATAGCCTTGACTAGACGGACCTTTGTTGGCAAAGTAATGTCTCTGCTTTTGAATATGCTATCGCGGTTGGTCATAACTTTCCTTCCCAGGAGTAAGCGTCTTGTAATTTCATGGCTGCAATCACAATCTACAGTGATTTTGGAGCCCCCCAAAATAAAGTCTGACACTGTTTCCACTGTTTCCCCATCTATTTCCCATGAAGTGATGGGACCAGATGCCATGATCTTAGTTTTCTGAATGTGGAGCTTTAAGCCAACTTTTTCACTCTCCTCTTTCACTTTCATCAAGAGGCTTCTTAGTTCCTCTTCACTTTCTTCCATAAGGGTGGTGTCATAAGGGTGGTCTGAGCCACCTAACTAGATATAAAAATCTATTTTTCATTCTTGACATAGAATATCTCTGGGTAAGAATCAGAGTGAAAGAAAAGTTGCAGCCATCATCTTGGAAACGTCTCTGTAGATTCAAGTGGTCACATCTACAAAAGAAGCTGCCCTTTACACTCTGAGGTTATTTTCTTCTGGTTTGATTTTTCCTCAAGAAGCTTTGATGCCTTCCTGGCAGGCACATCTGTAACAATCATGAAAAGTAAAAAGCATGATAGAGAAATAAGTTTAACACCTATTGTCTATAGCATCCCCTTTTCCCTATGTTGAAGTCTCATCAGTTACCAAGCTGTGGTATACACAACCCGTCAAGTGCAGTAATCTTACCAGAACATACTGGGCCAACCTTGACAGTGGGGCCCAGGGTAGGGTTTCCAGGGGCAAGAGTTCAGGGCTGCTTTCTCTCTTCTGGGTCTTTGAAAAGTAAAATCTCGGCTAGTCCATAGATTTTGGTTAACTGCTTGGTGGTGGAATGTGTGTGTGCTCAGGTATGTCTGACTCTGTGATCCCATGGACTGTAGCGTGATAGACTCCTCTGTCCATGGGATTTCCCAGGCAAGAATATTGGAGTGGGTTGCCATTTCCTCCCTCAGGGGATCTTCCCACCCATGTATCAAACCTATGTCTCTTGTGTCTCCTCCGTTGGCAGGTGGATTCTTTACCACTACACTTTCTGGGAAGCTCCTGACTGATTACTAAATTAATTCTGAATCAGACAAAACCAGCAAACGTACAAAACCACACAAGCCCTTTTAACTCTAAGTCATTTTTAATTTTTAAAACTCATTTTAACATTATTCTTAAACATCTTAAATCCTTTTTGGTACAAGGAAAGACAAAAATAATAAAAATGAATTAACATAAATAAATCAAAATTACCACCTCACCACTAGCCTTTTTACTGATGCATTTCACAGTCCACAAATTTCACAGAAGGTTACTATCTTCTGAAAATCATTTGTTTTAATAGAGTGTCTGTTAGCCAAAGGGGGTCTGTTTACCAATATATCCAACAGAAATAAGTTAAAGACAGGCTAATATACCTAAGAATAACACCACAGATATCATCAGTCTTACAGTTACATTTATAAAGGTGCAATGTTCTTCTTTGCAACTTTAAGATATTGTTGGGTCTTTTTTTCCACATGGAGAAATTAAAGTTATTAAAGATATTCTATGATTTAACCAATGCCTCAGAAAACCCTAGAGGTGCAAGAAGCTGTAAGAAATTGATTCATGTCTCCAGGGTTTAATATTCCCTTGAGAGAAGACATTATTTCTTCTCTTTATTTATATCTGTGAAATCTTGCTTTTGACTTTGACCAGGCCAAAGAAAATAATGTCTCTTGGGTAACTGATAGACTGTGAAATTAAGTTCAAGAAAACAGATCACTCGAAGGAGTAATCCTTATCCTTGAAGCCATCCCACCATCACTGACTCAAAGAAATCGAACTTTGAACTTATCTATCAGTTTTGTTTCCTCTCTTTGTTTTTGCAGTTGGTGGGAGAAGCTGGTGGTTTTGAGATTGGCAGGGAAGAGTTCAAGTGAAAACAAAGCTTTCTTGTAGGCACTTTTGCTGGTAATAGGGTCCCTTTCTCCTTTGAGTTCTCAATGCATTTCTCAGTTTTTCAGATATTTTCCTTTTGAAGTGCTCTCACCAAAGCTGTCAGTAGGATTTATGACAAGTGCAACCTATGCAGACAAGAGCACTTTCTTTATTCTATACCTGCCAAATATATTGCTTTTTAACCTGGCTATTTGTTACCATTGGTGGTTCCAACTTTAATGCTGAAATAAATTGGGTTTCATGTTAAGGGAAGCTGCCTATTGTCTTGTTGACAGAGGTGGCTTCTTATCATCTTACAGAATAACTTGCTCTTTATTGTGCACACAATATGTGTGTGTCACGGCCTAGGTTACTATGAGTCAGGTTTTCTCTGAGTCAAACAAAAATAATATGTAGTTATTATCATCATCATTACTAAAGAGCTTCAAAACAATGTCAAAGGAATTAAAAAGTAATTAAATAGGTGACTGAAAACCATATAAAAATTAGAATTTAAACCCAAGAAAAATCTGAATTCAAAATCAGTGTTCTATACTATTCGCCTCTTACTGTGAAGCTGCTCTGAATATGTTTCACTCAGGCTTCAACTTTTCAGTATACAAAGTGTATACTAATCAAATTTTCAGTTTTATTAATCAGAGGCACCTTATACTCTTTACATTCTTCTCCTTTCAAGAAGATTGAAAATGTCACAATGCATGGAACTTTACACAGTGTTATACCTATCAGTTTTGCAGTGAGCTGCATTTGGGATCTTTAGTCATTTGAAGTGCTGTAATTCAGGAATCAGAGAAAATAAATCCGCAAGTCTTATATCAGGACTTGCATGCATTATTTTTCAAAACACAAATGAAAAATCACTGCCTAATGTGGTTGGCATAATTAATGAGATTAGGCACTTTGTTTGGACTTAGATTTCAGTAGTTCTAAGTATTTTCTTTTAATATTTTGTGGAGTTTTAAGAGATATTTGAAGGAGTTTGGCCTTCCGTGCTTGATTTTAATTTAAATATTTTTGTCATATCTACCTCCATTTTCCTTCACATTCTGTTTTCCTGTTCCTTTTTTTTTTTTGCATCTGTGAACTATAGTTTGATCCAATAAGAATGATAAGGAACTTACATAACAGTGTGTCTGTCAGCTGGAATCAACACTTTCCCAACTTAATTTTCTTTTTATGTTTCATTGAACCTCCTGTACATTGTGTACTCACACAGGAAAATAAGGACTTTTATTTCTGCTCATTTTTCTTACCTTTTTCCAGGCATATACAGGAAACAAGTCAAATTTTCTGAATTCTGAGAAAGCATTTAATTAAGAGCTATTTTTCAGTGCCTTGTGTGTTTGTGCCAAGTATAATGTAGTAGGCACCAGGACTATGGCAGTGAAATAGATAAAGTCGTTTGGGTCCTCTAGAAATCACAGAGCAGGTAGAAGACAGAGAGAAACTGAAATCACCAGTATGGTGAGGGATACAAAAGAGGAGAGACATCATTTGTTGAACCAATAACAGAGGACTAAATTTAGCCTGGAGAATTGGAGGATCAGCAACATCTTCCCTAAGGCAGTGACATATATCCTGGAGAAATAAAGGAATTGGCCAGATAGGAAAGGGAGGGGTAGGGGTAGTCAGGCTTTCTGGGCACCATGAGCCACTTAAGTGAGGGGCTGTAAGGTGATACAGAAGACCTAGAGTTCATTGCCAGCATTCTAGATGTATTTTAAAAGTCCTTTTTGCCAATGTCTAAATTCAAGCTTTTCATTCCAATCCCAAAGAAAGGCAATGCCAAAGAATGCTCAAACTACCGCACAATTGCACTCATCTCACACGCTAGTAGAGTAATGCTCAAAATTCTCCAAGCCAGGCTTCAGCAATATGTGAGCCGTGAACTTCCAGATGTTCAAGCTGGTTTTAGAAAAGGCAGAGGAACCAGAGATCAAATTGCCAACATCCGCTGGATCATGGAAAAAGCAAGAGAGTTCCAGAAAAACATCTATTTCTGCTTTACTGACTATGCCAAAGCCTTTGACTGTGTGGATCACTATAAACTGTAGAAAATTCTGAAAGAGATGGGAATACCAGACCACCTGACCTGCCTCTTGAGAAATCTGTATGCAGGTCAGGAAGCAACAGTTAGAACTGGACATGGAACAACAGACTGGTTCCAAATAGGGAAAGGAGTACGTCAAGGCTGTATATTGTCACCCTGCTTATTTAACTTTTATGCAGAGTACATCATGAGAAACGCTGGGCTGGATGAAGCACAAGCTGGAATCAAGACTGCCGGGAGAAATATCAATAATTTCAGATATACAGAAGACACAATCCTTATGGCAGAAAGTGAAGAACTAAAGAGCCTCTTGATGAAAGTGAAAGAGGAGAGTGAAAAAGTTGGTTTAAAGCTCAACATTCAGAAAACTAAAATCATGGCCTCTGGTCCCATAACTTCATGGCAAATAGGTAGGGAAACAGTGGAAATAGTGGCAGACTTTATTTTTCTGGGTTCCAAAATCACTACAGATGGTGATTGCAGCCATGAAATTAAAAGATGCTTACTCCTGGGAAGGAAAGTTATGACCAACCGAGATAACATATTCAAAAGCAGAGACATTACTTTGCCAACAAAGGTCTGTCTAGTCAAGGCTATGGTTTTTCCAGTAGTCATGTATGGATGTGAGTGTTGGACTGTGAAGAAAGCTGAGCGCCGAAGAATTGGTGCTTTTGAACTGTGGTGCTGGAGAAGACTCTTGAGAGTCCCTTGGACTGCAAGGCGATCCACCCAGTCCATCCTAAAGGAGATCAGTCCTGGGTGTTCTTTGGAAGGACTGATGTTGAAGCTGAAACTCCAATACTTTGGCCACCTCATGCAAAGAGTTGACTCATTGGAAAAGACCCTGATGCTGGGAAGGAATGGGGGCAGGAAGAGAAGGGGACGACAGAGGATGAGATGGCTGGATGGCATCACTGACTCGATGGACATGAGTTTGGGTAGGTTCTGGGAGTTGGTGATGGACAGGGAGGCCTGGCGTGCTGCGATTCATGGGGTCGCAGAGTCGGACACGACTGAGTGACTGAACTGAAATTAAAGCTTTAAGGAAAAAGCTTTTGCTGCTGTATTTCCCATTTCCCATATATTGGTTCTTTTTTAACTCTTGATACAGTTCATGGAATTCTCTAGGCCAGAATACTGGAGTGAGTACCTTTCCCTTCTCCAGGGATCTTCTCAACCCAGGGATCAAACCCAGATTTCCCACATTGCAGGCAGATTCTTTACCAGCTGAGCCACCAGGGAAGCCCAAGAATACTGGAGTGGGTAGCCTGTCCCTTCTCCAAGGGATCTTCCCAACCCAGGAATTGTTCCAGGGTTTCCTACTTTGCAGGTGGATTCTTTGCTAATATGCTATCAGGAAAGCCCCAAGATAAGAATAACAGGATAAAAAACCAGAAGAGGTTTCTGCAGTATTAGCAAGAAGGTATTTCAAGGGAATTTTAAAGGGAGAGGAATCATTTATTATTCTTTACTATAGGCATTGTGATAAGGTCTCCTTTTAAAATTTTTATTTATTAAAGTGAAGGATAATTGCTTTATAATGTTGTGTTGGTTTCTGCCATACAGTGTGAAGCAGCTGTAAGTATCCACATATACCCTCCCTCTTGAGCCTCTCTCATCCCCCACCTCATCCCATCCCTCTGGGTCGACACAGAGCACCAGGTTGAGCTCCTTGTTATAGAGCAACTTTCCACTAGCTAGCTCTTTTATATGGTAATGTTTATGTTTCAGTGCTACTCTATTGATTCGTCCCACCCTCTCCTTCCCCTGCCGGGTCCTCAAGTCTGTTCTCTACCTCTGTGTCTCTGTTCCTGCCCTGCAAATAGGTTCATCAATGCCGTTTATTTCTAGATTCCATATATATATATATATATATATATATATATATATATATGGAACTGCTTTAGTGATTTTACCACCAGCTTGGAGGAGAACACCACTGAGGTGAAGTTATAGCTTTTTGAGAAAAACAAAATCACAAGATGATGAAGACCTTCATTTGTTGGATTATCTGGTGCCTTCTGATACTGGCTCCACCACATACTCTCAGGTGACCACGAACAAGTCATTTAACTTGTCTAAGCTGCTGCAGTCTGGTCAGTTAAATGGGGATATTAACAATACCCCCTCTTAGGGTTTGGGGGGAGGAATAAACAGATATATGTCTCCTAGCATCTGACACAAATTAAATGGTAGTTTAATTATTATAACTAGGCCACAGTGAAACATTTCTTTTTCTCATTAAGGAGGAAAAATTAGTGGCTGTATTTGAGTTTAAGGATTTTAACAAACGTTATCAAATATTTTTCTTATTTGCTAACAACCAGAGTCATTACATTTACCATTTCTCTGGATTTTGAGCATGGAGGAGAATCAGCTGTGAAACTGATCATGGTATGTAAAATAACTAACCTGCATCAACCGGAAATTGATATACAGCTCAAGTTTTATACTTCACAGCACTTCTGAACCAAAAGGGAAAGAGGGCTTTCCATGAAATCAGATTAAATAGAAACTTAGGCCTTAGCCCCTTTCTGATTCTAAAGGTCGGCTATCAGTTCCACAAGTCACCCAGGTCTGAAGCTTCAGAGTAACTAAGGCTAATACATGGAACAGTGCGCTTCTCTTGACTGTCAATGGGATCTAAGGTACTCAATTCCACGTGCAAATGTTGACAGGAAGAACACATTTCACGGAGTTCTACCATCAAGGGAAGTTTGTGTATTTATTCTCTGATTTAGCAATTAGGTTGCTTCTGTCACAGAAAGACAGTTTCTAGAGGAGAAGAGGCAAGCTGCAAATGTGTGTTTCACTTTTGAATTTGGGATGAATTTGCTGATGGTTCATCATCTTGGCCCTGAAGAATGGTTTTATAACACTGAGTCTATATGTTTTCAAGTTTTTAATGGGGATAATATGAGATAATATTTGAAAATTGGTTTTTCATTTTCTTAGCATAACTTTTCATTTACTTTTTATATCTCTAGTCATGGCAGGAATAAGAATAAAGGAAGCAATAATGGCAATTATTAATTTTTATTACTGTTAATAACAGTTATTATACAACCAGGGGTTAAACCTGTTGTTCATTTAGGCTAGGATGCATTCGAGAAGTCAGAGCATATTGTAGCCACAGCTTAACTCAGGTCATGGGTAGATGGCAGATGTGGGGAGTACTAAATGTACAAGAGAAAAGTTGGAAACAGAGAAACCAAGAAGAGAAAGATCAAAGTCAAGTGGTAAGTGAGAAGTGTAATTAACTATTTTCAGGGATGAGTCAAGGATAGAAGTCTATGAACCCTTCATCTCTGCCCCAAAGGAGGGCTGCCCATTCCGTGGTGTTCTGGGCTACCTGTACTGATAAATTCAGTATGCTTTTCAGAGAATCATTTTTTTATCTTGCCAAATGCAGTTCTCAATATATAATTATATTTCCCCACACCTTCTCCCAGTCAGGGCCTAGCATTTAAGGGATTTCCTGAACTCACTGCTGTTAGTATCAAGCCATAGGAACCTTTAGGTGACCACAAGCCTATTCTTGTTTTCTTAGCAATGACATAGGGCAGAACCAAGAAGCTTAGAAAAACTTGGACCGAGTAGTTTTTAAAAAGGAGCTGTGGTCTGTGTGAGATGACCACTAACCCCCTCAATTCCTCCTGTCTAACTCCTCACATTGTCTTAGAGCAATAATCTTCAAGGTGGGATCTTGCACCATGTAAAGCAGATTCAGCTGGTTTGTTTATTAAAAAGCATTCCTGGGTTCTAATATGCCTGGTATGGCACTTACTTGCCTGTAATTTTGACAAAAACTTCAAATAATATGTGAAATAAAGCTTTCTCTAGGTCCTACTTCTTCCACCCAACTACCCTTCCCAAATTTGCTCTTAGGTGGCTGCCAATCAATCTTTGCAGAGGTGTGAAAATTAATCACAATGTTCACAGACACTGTCCATACTTAAGAGTATTTCTCCCATAAAGGTATTTGCATTTTTGAAGTGGTCTTCAAGAAGGTAAAATATATTTCTTGATGAGATGGAAACTGTAGTATTAAAAGAAGTTAGTTTGTCAATGTGTTATGCAAATGTTCAAATAATGAGACTATAATAATAATTATAACCAAGAATTATGGAACATTGATTTACTATGTGTCAAATCCATTATAAGCATTATTGCTAATTCTTATAAATCATAGGAGAAGAAATATCCCATTTTCACTGAAGAAAAACCTGAGGGTCAAAGTGGTAAAATACTTTGCTCCAAGACCATACATTTGGCAGATGTCTGATCAGACTTTAAATTTTATGTTGTTTTGGCCATATAGTTCAACCACTTACCATTTAGACTATACTACTTTCTGAAAAAAAAAAAAAAATAGCCTTTCAATGACAAAGTACACATTAGACATCATCCTTAGAGAATTACTGTGACATCCATTTGGCTAAAGTAGCTGAGAACCGTAATTATTTTTATGAACGATTAAAGCATTTTACATGTTTCTAGACATTTCTTTAATAATGTTTAGTACTGCTGGGTTGAAAATGTGTCATTTTCATTACTTCTCTGAGACTGTTTCTGCATCCAACTCTTTATTTCTGCTACCTTGGTTTCATTTCTATCATCTTTCAAAGAGCTGCCTGTCTGAAAATATGGTTAGGTTATTTGAATTACTATGAATTAACTCCAAAGAATGGGAAAGACTAGAGATCTCTTCAAGAAAATTAGAGATACCAGGGAACATTTTATGCAAAGATGGGCTCAATAAAGGACAGAAATGGTATGGACCTAACAGAAACAGAAGATATTAAGGAGAGGTGGCAAGAAAACACAGAAGAACTATGCAAAAAAGATCTTCACGACCCAGATAATCATGATGGTGTGATCACTCACCTAAGAGCCAGATATCCTGGAATGTGAAGTCAAGCGGGCCTTAGGAAGCATCGCTACGAACAAAGCTAGTGTATTGAGGTCCTTTAATGGACCGGAACCTGGTGGTCTGGAGTCAACTGATAAGAAAGTAAAGGAGAGAGAAAGAGGCTGATATTCCTTGGTTTACCCAGAAAGCCAATAAAGCCCCTGCATGGGACTTGCTCTGTTCACAAAGGCCTCAGGCACCCTCTCGATGGGGTGAAGGCACAGAGTGCCTTCTCAAGAGGGTCTTAGAAGCCTGGGCAGGAAAGTGAACTCAGAGAGCCTCTGCGCTCCAGGGGATCAGCTTGAAAAAGAGAGAGAGAGAGAGAAAGCAAGACACAGGGACCAAAGCTCTGATGGAGCAGAGGTGTTTTACTCAACACTGTGTAGGTATTTATACTGTCCTACAAGATAGCTATTTTCAGCAGAGATAAAATCAAAACTTACAAGGAAACATGAGATCATCCATATGAAAGAGAGAGGGTTGTAAATAATCACTTTTACCATATGGTTCATAAAAAGGAAAAGGGTACTTATCACTGTATAGAAAAACTAACAAAGGAAATGTCTGGATTCCTCAGCCCCTGGGAGAGGCTTGCCTCTCCTCTTAATTCCTGAATATTTAGGAATTTGTAAGGAACAGAGAAATTTTGACAGATCCAAAACAGCACACAGGAAGCCTCCTGTTAAATGTTTCCTGACAATAGTGGAGGTGATGGGATTCCAGTTGGGCTATTTCAAATCCTGAAAGATGATGCTGTGAAAGTGCTGCACTCAACATGCCAGCAAATTTGGAAAACTCAGCAGTGGACACAGGACTGGAAAAGGTCAGTTTTCATTCCAATCCCAAAGAAAGGCAATGCCAAAGAATGCTCAAACTACCACACAATTGCACTCATCTCACATGCTAGTAAAGTAATGCTCAAAATTCTGCAAGCCAGGCTTCAGCAATATGTGAACTGTGAACTTCCAGATGTTCAAGCTGGATTTAGAAAAGGCAGAAGAACCAGAGATCAAATTGCCAACATCTGCTGGATCATGGAAAAAGCAAGAGAGTTCCAGAAAAACATCTATTTCTGCTTTATTGACTATGCCAAAGCCTTTGACTGTGTGGATCACTATAAACTGTAGAAAATTCTGAAAGAGATGGGAATACCAGACCACCTGATCTGCCTCTTGAGAAATCTGTATGCAGGTCAGGAAGCAACAGAACTGGACATGGAACAATAGACTAGTTCCAAATAGGAAAAGGAGTACGTCAAGGCTGTATATTGTCACCCTGCTTATTTAACTTATATGCAGAGTACATCATGAGAAACGCTGGGCTGGATGAAGCACAAGCTGGAATCAAGATTGCCGGGAGAAATCTCAATAACCTCAGATATGCAGATGACACCACTCTTATGGCAGAAAGTGAAGAGGAACTCAAAAGCCTCTTGATGAAAGTGAAAGAGGAGAGTGAAAAAGTTGGTTTAAAGCTGAACATTCAGAAAACGAAGATCATGGCTTCTGGCCCCATCACTTCATGGCAAATAGATGGGAAACAGCGGCAGACTTTATTTCTTTGGGTTCCAAAATCACTGCAGATGGTGACTGCAGCCATGGAATTAAAAGATGCTTACTCCTTGGAAGGAAAGTTATGACCAACCTAGATAGCATATTCAAAAGCAGAGACATTACTTTGCCAACAAAGGTCCGTCTAGTCAAGGCTATGGTTTTTCCAGTGGTCATGTATGGATGTGAGAGTTGGACTATAAAGAAAGCTGAGCACTGAAGAATTGATGCTTTTGAACTGTGGTGTTGGAGAAGACTCTTGAGAGTCCCTTGGACTGCAAGGCGATCCAACCAGTCCATCCTAAAGGAGATCAGTCCTGGGTGTTCATTGGAAGGACTGATGTTGAAGCTGAAACTCCAATTCTTTGGCCATCTGATGCAAAGAACTGACTCATTGGAAAAGACCCTGATGTTGAGAAAGATTGAAGGTGGGAGGAGAAGGGGACGACACAGGATGGGATGGTTGGATGGCATCACTAACTCAATGGAAATGAGTTTGAGTGAACTCCTGGAGTTGGTGATGGACAGGGAGTCCTGGCATGCTACAGTCCCTGGGTTTGCAAAGAGTCGGACACAACTGAATGACTGAACTGAACTCCAAAGAAAGCTTATAGAATTTCAGAGATCTGTAAGAAATGTGAGGATCTATTTGTTTAATTTTAACTTAAAATTTATTAGAGAATGATTTCCCAGGGTTTATCAACTTACTCTGTTGGTTTGACATGTAGTTGAAAGTAGTTATCCCTATGATTCCCAAAGAACACCATCTCTTTTCTATGTTCATCTCTAAGATATTTTTGGAGAAGACCATCTATGTGCTAAATCTAAATGCATCTATACACCTACTTTAGTTTTAGTTTGTTTTGTTTTTCTCCAGCAAAGGCAGAAGTCTAAAACTCAAACTGATTAGAAGTGATTTGAAACCTGAGGTAGCAATTTGATTAAACTGAACATTACTTGTACTCAAACATGACTCCAAGGATTTAAAATCCTTTTGAACTGGCAAGTGTTCTTTAAGCAGCTATGTGGAGAGAGGCCATCACTTTGCACTGAGTAAGCAAATCAATGGAGAATATAGAGAGAGCATAATGATGCTGCCTTCCTTGGTGCGTTGATGGCATTTGCTGCTTGTCCTAGGATGCATTTCTCATCACTCCTGTCCTCTGTAGCGTCAGGGAAGAGCAGGTGTTAAGCATTTTCCTGTCACCCTGGCAGTCACCCAGGCTGTGCTTGGTCAATAGTAAGCACAGAAAGGACCCTGTGGGAGGCGAAGAGAGAAAAGAACCTAGTTATTTGTATTCCTTCTTCTTTGCTTTGGACAGGTTCTTGGGGGGTGACTTCATTTTATGGAGTACCAAATCATTAGCTCCTACCAGACGTATCTGCTATGATTCCACTTTTCATAAAGCGATGCTGACCTGTGGGTTCAGAGAACACCATCTCCTCTCTTTGTCTCTCCAGCCTAGGAATAGAAATGGTTCCTGCCATCAGAATCTCTTGGGTTACCTGACTGTCTCTTGTTTGATATACTTGTAGAACCACCACATGTATAACCACGTCCCTGAGTGTAGATATCTGAACTTAGTTTTGTTTTTCTGGTTAAACCTTAACCTCTACACTTCTATGTACATAACGTTCATCATTAGCACTTGTAACATGTTTAGGGTTATTTTAGTGCCTTGTAATGACAACCTAGAGGAGTACTGGGAAAACTGCAACAAATCTAACTATTGTCATGATATTGAACTATAATTAATTATTGAGGATTTGCTATCATGTATTTTTGAGTGAATAGAAGAAAATGTATCTTGCCGAAAGGATTTTTAAAATTTCCATTATAACCACATGGTAACCTTTTCTATTGCTACTTAAAGGAACTCTCTTAGAAGAAAATAACGTACCAGTTTTAGAGGGGTTTTTTTTGATATGTTTTTCATAATGCTCAAGGTTATTAAATCATTTAGTAAAAAATTCCATCCCTGGGACATTCCACATTGTAGTTTCCCATGAAAATCTAAATTTCGAAGGCAGCACAAATATAGACACCCATCAAATGTTTTCATAGCATGAAATTTCTAAACAGATTTGAACCAGTACATAAAAGCCTCATCTACATGGAAAAAAATTAATGTGTGGTATGTTTTGTGTGTTTGTACCAAGGGCCAAAGATGGTCAAAATTACTTTTACCTCATGACAGTTTAAATATAAGAAAACTAGTCAGAGACTTCGTAGTTTGGCTGGACACTCCCCTCGCATTCAGCCAGGGGTACTGCTTGAGGGGAACCACTTCTAGCTCTGTCCCTAACTGTTACACAAACAATACTAGTGTTCTTTAGACCCTGTTCCTTTTATTCCTGTTTGCACAAGTGAGTGATACTTATAGCTTTCAATTTATGTAGAAAAGGTCATATGTCTGAGTTCTGGCCAATGGAATGTGGGAAAAAGTGATGCATATACATTTCAAGTACTGATTCCTAGACACTTGCTAATATATTCTTCACTTGTGCTTGGTTTTCTTTCACTTTGCCCAAAGCAATTGATATAATTAAAGAATATGAGATTCTTAAAGATGGTAAGCTATAAGCTGAATGTGTGGGGCAGAAAGGCCCATGTTCCCCAAAGGCTGACATGTATTGGACTGTGATGTGAAATCACTGCAGATGGTGACTGCAGCCATGAAATTAAAAGATGCTTGTTCCTTGGGAGAAAAGCTATGACCAACCTAGACAGCATATGAAAAATCAGAGAAGGCACTTTGCCAACAAAGTTCTGCCTAGTCAAAGCCATCGTTTTCCCAGTAGTCATATAAGGATGTGAGAGTTAGTCTATAAAGAAAGCTGAGCACCAAAGAATTGATGCTTTAAAACTGTGGTGTTGGAGAAGACTCTTGAAAGTCCCTTGGACTGCAAGGAGATCCAACCAGTCCATCCTAAAGGAAATCAGTCCTGAATATTTATTGGAAGGACTGATGCTAAAGCTGAAGCTCCAGTACTTTGGCCACCTGATGAGAACTGACTCATTTGAAAAGACCCCGATGATGGGAAAGATTGAAGGCAAGAGGAGAAGGGGACGACAGAGGATGAGATGGTTGGATGGCATCACCAACTCAATGGATGTGAGTTTGAGCAAGCTCCAGGAGTTGGTGATGGACAGGGAAGCCTGGTGTGCTGCAGTCCATGAGGTTGCAAAGAGTCAAATACAACTGAGTGACTGAACTGTGATGTGTGGGAAGATTTGCTTTTCTGTGTAAAGTCACTAAAATTTAGGGTTAGAGTAACAAGTGTTTACCTTGATTAGTACACAGATAAATTAAGCACTGACAGAACAAAATTTCAGAAATATAATATTAATCTGGTACCTAAATCCTTTGATTTGGGCTCTTTTTGCTACCTCATTCATCGTTTCTTCTCCTTTTCCTTCTTCTAATGTCCATATGTTCATTTTAAAATGGAAAAACGGGCTCTGTTGAAGTATAAATTAACTGAGGCATGCTGCCAAAGTCTTGTCTTGTGGTGTGCCTTGAGGATTTAACTTGCATTTTATTTTTCATAGCTATAGCAAGAAATCTTTTTGTTAGTCTTTTGAGGGGTGAAGCACTGGGAACAAATAACAGGGACTTGATCCATCTCCTTGCCAAGCTGGACATAAGACTTTCTTTGTGTTTATAGCAATTAGGCCTTTTTAAATGTACCATCAATCTCTTCTTGAAGGGATAATCTGCTCTTTTGCAAGAGTAAAGGCATGAAGGAGCTCGTTTCGTGAGGATCTTAAAATAATCAAGGACTGGCAGGACATTGAGGACAGAATATGAAAAAGAAATAAGTTCAGGGTATTAAATGATATTCTAAGATCAGGGCAAATGGACTAAATGAAGTATGCAGGAAGGTCGCCTTATAAATGCTTGGGACCAGTAGCTGGACTAGAGAACCTGAAGTGAAGTGAAATCACTCAGTCATGTCTGACTCTTTGCAACCCCATGGACAGTAGCCTGCACCAGGCTCCTCCGTCCATAGGATTTGCTAGGCAAGAGTACTGGGGTGGGTTGCCATTTCCTTCTCCAAGCAATCTTCCTGACCCAGGAATCGAACCCAGGTCTCCCATATTGATAGATGCTTTACCGTCTGAGCCATCAGGGGACCATCTCAAACTTATTCCTATGCTTCCCTAATAGTTAACAAATGACCATGTAAGGATTTACATCTCATATCCTAAGTTTACTACATACCAAATGGGGCAGTGGAAGAGCAAAAGACCCAGCATTTTGAGAGTTGGAGTGATCTATGCCAGTTATTCATGAAACTAGGTGAGAAGACAGTGGATTCCTTATTGCTTGACAGTTTTGTGAAACTGTCCTAGGCATGGATGTGTGATACCTTTACTGAGGTCCACTCTTCAGTATTTTCAGCTTATATGTCTTTGTAAAGCTTATTTCAAATAAATTGGAGAGCTCAGGTCTCTAATAATGCAGTTCAAGTTTTTATTAAATGTTCTGTTCAGTTCAGTTCAGTTCATTTCAATTGCTCAGTCGTGTCCAACTCCTTGTGACCCCACAAACCGCAGCACGCCAGGCCTCCCTGTCTATCACCAACTCCCGGAGTCCACCCAAACCCATGTCCACTGAGTCAGTGATGCCATTCAACCATCTCATCCTCTGTCATCCCCTTCTCCTCCTGCCCTCAATCTTTCCCAGCATCAGGGTCTTTTCAAATGAGTCAGCTCTTCACATGAGGTGGCCAAAGTATTGGAATTTCAGCTTCAACATCAATCCTTCCAATGAACACCCAGGACTGATCTCCTTTAGGATGGACTGGTTGGATCGCCTTGCAGTCCAAGGGACTCTCAAGAGTCTTCTCCAACACCACAGTTCAAAAGCATCAATTCTTCGGTGCTCAGTTTTCTTTACAGTCCAACTCTCACATCCATTCATGACTACTGGAAAAACCATAGCCTTGACTAGATGGACCTTTGTTGACAAAGTAATGTCTCTGTTTTTTAATATGCTATCTCGGTTGGTCATAACTTTCCTTCCAAGGAGTAAGTGTCTTTTAATGTCATGGCTGCAGTCACCATCTTCAGTGATTTTGGAGCCCCCAAAAATAAAGTCAGCCACTGTTTCCCATCTATTTGCCATGAAGTGATGGGATCAGATGTCATGGTCTTAGTTTTCTGAATGTTGAGTTTTAAGCCAACTGTTTCACTCTCCACTTTCACTTTCATCAAGAGGCCCTTTAGTTCTTCACTTTCTGCCATAAGGGTGGTGTCATCTGCATATCTGAGGTTATTAATATTTCTCTCGGCAGTGTTGATTCCAGGTAGTGCTTCCTCCAGCCCAGTGTTTCTCATGATGTACTCTGCATATAAGTTAAATAAGCAGGGTGACAATACCCAGCCTTGACGTATTCCTTTTCCAATTTGGAACCAGTCTGTTGTTCCATGTCCAGTTCTAACTGTTGCTTCCTGACCTGCATACAGGTTTCTCAAGAGGCAGGTCAGGTGGTCTGGTATTCCTATCTCTTGAACAATTTTCCACAGTTTATTGTGATCCACACAGTCAAAGATTTTAGCATAGTCAGTAAAGCAGAAATAGATGTTTTTCCGGAACTTTCTTGCTTTTTCCATGGCGCAGTGGATGTTGGCCATTTGATCTCTACAATGAGCAGAAGTTTGCCTTCTCTTGCTTGTGGTTCCTCCTCCTAGCTCATGCTGACTTCAGAATGCTGTCCCAGCATAGCAGAAAGTACACCACTGTTGACGTAAGAAAGAAAAAAACACAACAAAAAGCCTTCTGTTTGGCTACTGGAAAATCTGTTTGTCCTCTTTTGATGTATTTCCTCTGGGCTACCTATATTATGGACGTGTGACCAGGATGAAATGAAATAACATATATGAATGCATCTAGCATGTTGCCTGGCACGTGGCAGGCACTCAGTAAATACTATAGATACTATGCAGGGGTATCTTCTAAAAATAAATGGACCTTGGTGTTTCTATATCCAGGAAGACCTGCGGAGAACGTCTGTTGTTCCTGATACAGGTGTAGCCCTGCTATTTTTCTCATATCTTTTCAAGCATTTAACGTTCTTCTCTTCACAGCTCCTATAGGCCTGAAAGCTCCAATGGTCAGGGCAGAATGTAGACTACAGGAAGAAAGCCTTTCATGTTCTCTGGTATTGCCTGTGCTCTACCACTTCAAATCTTATCTGGAAACCAGCCTCTAAATGGCAATGATTTGATTTTCTCAACTCTGATCCAGGAACTGTCATTGTGTCCTAGAATCTTTACAATAACCTCAAGAAAAAGGTGCATGATCTTGTTTTCTGTTGGTCTCAGCCTATCAGTGATGATATGCCTAGGAATGCCTGGGAACACTCACCTGGGCCCAAATCACTTGTGGTAGTCCCCACAGAGGTTTCCTGCCTGGAAAGAGTCAGTGTTATGGCTGAACAGGGCCTTGTGGTTCTTATTATGATTGCAAGATGCACCTCAGAGAAAAGCTATCTGGGAACTTTGAAAAAATAAGATTTATTACTCGCAGTTCTTGGATGGCATACGGCATGCTCAGAGCCACCCAAGGAGGTTCTGGGTAGAGACACAGTGTAGACCTGAGTTCTCCCTTTCCTGGAATTGAGGGTGGGATGCCTAAGGTTTTATAGGTTTATTCTTTACTTGGTGAATTTAAAACCTAAAGGTAGGAATTTGGGCCTGGAAAGGGAAAAGCAGGGTCACTCAAAAGGTCAGGAATCTAGGTTGCCTGGGGCTGTCTAAAAGGGTGACTTCCTGGGTGGAGGGACCTGGCTATTTATTTAGATGTGTAGCTAGAGGTATGTTTATTCAAGATGGGTGTCTTTGAAATAGACGCATTGGCAATCAGAAACTAAATGTTAGGCACTTACGTTACATTCAAAAAAAGCTTACTGCCAAGCACTTACACTCTGGATCTTCGCCTGATGCATGAAGAATCTGAGTAACTTGATGAATACCTTGCAGCAAGTTAGGACTTCATCTTGAACTTAAAACCGAGATTTCTTGTATCATATGACATATATCTGATGAAATATACGATATGTCCTTTTCCAAATTACGTACCTCAGTTCCAGAAAAGGCAAGCAGAAAGAGGTAAACTTCCTTTCTTCCTTTCTATTTCCTTTCTCTTTCTTTCCCCGCTCCCTCCCTCCCTCCTTTTTTTTCCTTTTCGGTCTTTATGTCATTGGAAAAAAATGAACAAACAAACAAAAAACCCAGAACATTATCTTTGTGTCTCTGGACTGTTTGCAACTCTCTGATACACCCTGAAGATGGTGCTCATTTTCCTTGTTGTTGTTCAGTTGCTAAGTCGTGTCCAACTCTTTGCAACCCCATGGACTGCAGCACACCTGGCTTCTCTGTGCTTCACTATCTCCTGGAGTCTGCTCAAGTTCATTTCCTTATCCTGGTCTAAAAACTCACTCTCAGAGCCATTCACTAGGACCAGGCTTCACAGTTCCCCTGAGTCCACAGAGAATGACCTTTTGTCATAATTACCCTTATTCAAAAACACTGCAAGTAATTTTCCCTTAGTACAGTGAATTATGACCAAGGAATAAATAATAATGTTTCAATCATCTAACTAACAGTTAGGCTGAAGATAAGCAGGCTATCAATTTTTCAAAACTTTGGTCTTATGACTCACAGGCCAATGCAGTTTTTGAACACAAGGCTGTTGCATGTAAGCTATTGGGTGAAAAGATACAAAGGTACATAAATTGAAATTTTTGTTCATGAGGACGGCATGCATATAATAATACAAAGTTCTGTGTAAGGAGTTGTCAGAGGAAAGGAGTGAATAGTAAGAGAGAGATCTAGGTGTGAGGAGTTGATGGAGAAGTCTTCCTGGAAGAAGGGAATTTTGCCAGGCAACTAGGATTTGAAAGCATAAAAAAGGTTAAGGAGGATTGATCTAGATCTAGGATAAGAGCATATACAAAAGCACAGAGGAAAAATACATGCAAGATATGCTGTAGAGTGGTAAAGAATCCACCTGCTAATCCAGCAACTGCAAGAGACACTGGTTCAATCCCTGGTTTGGGAAAATCCCCTGGAGAAGAAAATGGCAACCCACTCCAGTATTCTTGCCTGGGAAATCCCATGGACAGAGGAGCCTGGAGGGCTACAGTTCATGGGGTCGCAAAGAATCAGACAAGACTGAGAACAGCGCACAACATAAAGTGAGAATCAGTTTGGGCAGAAAGGAGAAATACATTCTTAAGTTTGGTCAGAAATGTGTACAATGCAGAATGTTAAAAAATACGATAGGACCATTGGACTTCACCCAGGTGTTACTGAGAAAACTCTAGGGATTTGAAGTAGGGGACTGCAATGAAAGCGTTGTTTAAGAAAGACTACAAGGTCAAAGGAAATGGATACTAGAGGCAGAAAAATTTGTTAGGGATTCGGTTTTCTAGGAGGAGATGCTGATTATCTGACAAAGCAAAAGGAATGGAAGAGGTTAAGAGACAAACGACGGAACCTTCCAGCACAGTAGGACCGAACACAGGAGGAGGGAACATCACTTGGAATTAGTGGTTGAAGAATTATGGCTGTGGATCTCAAACCTGAGTGTGCATCACAATCTTCTGCAGGGCTTCTTAAAACACAGATTTCTGGGTCCCAGTGCAGAGAATCATGGGGGCCAAGAAGTCTTGACGATTCCAGAGAAGGGAAAGTTATGTGTCCAACACTTAATGTCAAGCACCACATCGTGCAGATCGCATTTCCTGTAATTAGAGGAGATGTGTAGTCAAGTCAGGGGATACTGTATTCATACTCAGTAAATCTCACATGTCATTTGAACATGTAATACCATAAGCATATTTCTTGTCCCAAGCACCAATTGCCGCACACACATTCACTTTCTGAGGTCAGAACAGCGATTTAACAATCTCATTGCCCAGTGGTGATATACTATGTACTTTCCAAAATTAACCAAAATGAGAACCCCTGGGGTACATAACTCAGCTCTCTCCTTCCAACACGTGCATGGTTTCCTTCATCTCCTATTATGCTCTTTGCACCCGTAGTCATGCAAATGGCCCAAGTGAACAGCTGCCTTCTGCGAACCAGATGGTCACATGTGGGAACAGAGATGGGATGGAGACAATAGAAGTAACAGCCTATAAAGTAGGTTAGCACTACTGAAATTCTACTTTCTTCTATTAATACCAAGTGAAAGGTTAATTATTTCCATCCATGTTCACTTAATGGAGAGAATTAATCTCAAAGGCACAGCAAGAAATTTTCAGCAAAATTTTGTGACTGCTTATTCCAAAATAGGGCAGAAGCATGATTGAGTGTGTGCTGGAAAGCATGATGGAAAGAGTGAAGAGGCTTATGGAACACTCTGCTTGAGATGTAAGGCTACACTTGTAGGTGTTTGGGAGGAGAGTAAAGAAAGACTACGCTCTCATCTTCTTTCTCAGTATTGAATCCCAATGGAACAAAAGAGAGTCATTTGGTGACTGGATGCTGTTCTTTTCTGAAATCAAAACTACTTGAAATTAAGATATAAACTTCTTTCCTCTGTGCATGACATGAATCATGTTTAACATCGGTTATTTAAAGATGCTGTGTACACTCATTTTGTAGACATAGTAATATTTACAATCTTCCTAAATTTTGCATACTCATATTTTTACTTTCCTAAGTCCTTCCTCATAGCACATTATATGTATATAACGTCTTCATTTATAAGACCACATTTAATCACATTTCAATATCTATGAAGAGTGAGATATCTTTTGCTTGTGCTGGGCGCTTCTGTTTTGCAACTTAAAGATTTACTTGCTGCTGCTAAGTCGCATCAGTCGTGTCCAACTCTGTGCAACCCCATGGACTGTAGCCTACCAGGCTCCTCCATCCATGGGATTCTCCATGGATGTACTGGAGTGGGTTGCCATGACTTACTTGCTAAAGGACTACAAAGTTCATAATGTATGTGTTAGTCACTCAGTCGTGTCTGACTCTTTCTGGCTCTTCTGTCCGTGGATTTCTCCAGGCAAGAATACTGGAGTGGGTTGCCATTCCCTTCTCTATGAAATCTTCCCAACCCAGGGACTGAACCCAAGTCTCCTGAATTGCAGGCAGATTCTTTACCATCTGAGCCACCAGGGAAGCCCATAAATAGTAGTTAAATTTCAGATTGATGTTATTTCATCCACTCCTTCATTAACATAAAAATCAAGGTTGATCTGTTGCCTGGCCCAATATTTTTTACAGAAATATCTAGGGTCCAATTACTTTGGAAATAGCTACATAAAATAAAAAGAATAGCATATTCTGTTGTATATTAATTAGTGTTTAAAAAACAATGAGATGCAGGGAATAAAGAAGCCTATGGCAAAATAAATATTTGGGTCCATTTTTAGCAATCAAAAGAAAGCATTTTGGTGAAATTTACGGAATAATAAAAGAAAACTATGAACAAATTTAAAATGACCAAGAAAATGGTAAGAAAAAAATGACTAGCCCTGATTCTACTACATAAAATATTTTAATTATGTGTTTTTCTTAATATAAAAGTAAAACATGCTTATTTGTAGACAGTTTGGAAAAGAGCCAAGAACACAAAGAATAAAATAAAAATTACCCATTATACTAAAGATAATCAATGTTAACATATTGCAGCATTTTCTCCTAGTCATTTCTTTATACACTTAAACCCTATATTTAAAATAGTCCATGTTCCTTTAATAAATTATAACATTATGCATTATTCTTTTCCTCATAATATTCAAAGTTCTTTTTAAGTACTATTATTAGTCATGGGATGCCGTATGTTTAATTATTTCTCTTCCAAACTCATGTATATTAAAGCCAAATTTTGGTGCCACTAATAATGGTGTGATAAAACTTTTTCCTATTTTTGGATTCTTACTAAGTTCTTGTACTCTGATGAGAAGGACAGAAATTTTGCTGGCAACTAATCAGAGTCAGCTTTTTAATTGATTTTATAGAGGGTAGAGGAGTCAAAAATTCATTCCTTCAAATATTTTTTAATAACTACTCTTTTTTTAGCCATGGTTCTAATGGGGATACATCAATAGACAAAATGTATAAACATCCCTGTGTGTGTGTGTGTGTGTGTGTGTGTGTGTGTTTAGTTGTTTAGTCGTGTCTGACTCTTTGAGACCCCACAGACTGCAGCCCACCGGGCTTCTCTGTCCATGGGATTCTCCAGGCAAGAATACTGGAGTGGGTTGCCATTTATTTCTCCAGGGGATCTTCCTGACCCAGGGATCAAACAAGGGTCTCCAGCATTGCAGGCAGATTCTTTACCATCTGAATATAGGGAAGTCCCTATAAATTTCATGTAACTTGGGTTCCAGTATGCTCATTTATTAAGACAGAGAAAACAATAGAAAAAATGCTTTGTAAAATTTTCTTTTTTTTTTTTTGAGGGGGATGAAGTTGCATAAAATTCTGCCGTGTACATGTTGGTCTGAGGTGCCAGTGAGGTATCCATGCAGGGATTTACTGGAGGAGCTCAAGAAAAAGTCTGGGCTGGAGATATTGATTTGGGCCTCGTCAGCATACAGGTGAGAGCTAACACCATCGAGGGGATCTAATCAGGGGAAAATGCTGAGAATTACTGATAGTGAGACTTACCTAAGGAACACCAGCATTTTAAAAAGAGGATATGGAAAGAGTACAAAAGCAGGAAAGAAACCTCTTAAGACTATAGAGCCATGGAGCCAAGGGGAGTATATTGCTTGAAAAAAGAAATAGATAATGATAATCCTTCTCAGAAATCAAAGCAGAGACTTGAAAATGCACCTTGCATTTTGAAAACATGAAGTTCGTTACTAACAGGTTCATTACAACCCCATTCTGAGGCTCCACACGTCTTTGATCTCTTACCTCCCTTGTCCCCTTCATCTTAGCTATTTCCTTCTGTGGCCACACCTTATGATTTGTCATGACTTGTTACTGTGTCACTCCTGAAATGACAAACTCAAACAATATACTCTGTGACCACACGCCATTTCTCCCATCTCATGCACTCCAATGCTTTCAGTGCACTAAACTATTTGCTATTGAGCCCTTCTGTAAATTGATTCCTTTCCTTTCTATCTATTATTCTTTTCCATTCCATAGTTCAACACTCTCCCAAGAAACTTGAACAACTTAGATCCAGGAAAAGAGGAACATTTTGAAGGTGTTGGTCATGTGACAATGTCCCTCCATGTCTGAATCAATGGAAACGCTAGACTCAAAATAAAAGCATGGCACCACCTCTTCTTCTAAGATTTTTTTTTAGCAGGTGAGAGATGAGTTCTAGCAATCTCCTTAACTGCAAAACACATCAGGAGGCAAATCTACGGTTCCACCATAGAAGATGTAACTACATTTCCAAATTAATTGAACTAAAATTTTAATTAATTAAAAGCCCTCAAGCCTCTTGTAATACCCATTTTAAAAATTTCCACCCATCTGCCTAAAATCGCCACTTATAAGTCCATTTAGAAATCTCCTAGACAGAAGATCTGAAAGCATGGAAGCCAGAGTGGTTGGGATAGTTTGAATTCCACTCAAATATTGAGAAAAGGATTTAAGTGCAAGTGGTTTTTTGGGCTGTGATACCAGGAGATAACAACTGAGGGAAAAGGGGGTGAGACAGAAAAAGGAAAGCAGCCAGTAAAGGATGTGTTATTATATCAGTGAGCCCATTGGGTAATTGGGACTACTAAGAAACTCAGGGGTTCGGTGTAAACCCTGTGACTCAGAGTGGTGCCCCTGTCCCCTTGCCCCCAGGAAGGAGCTGGACTTTGCATGTGATCATAAAAATCCTCAGATAGCATTGCCCCGGGGTGGTAGCGTGCAGGGAAGGGAAGGAAGAGGAGAGACAGACAAAGCCCCAAGAAGGATGTTAGACATCACGCATTACAATGAGAAGTCAGCCTCTGCTCCAGCCCATCCAGAGATGCTCTAATATGTCCAGCATTTTTATCTCCAAGGTATAGGATTCTGTACAATTGTCTGGGCTTCTATCTGGGGAAAGTACTTTGTTTTAAAACTATTTGAATTTGAAGAGTTCTAGACTAATGATGTTGTTCTCATTTATGTTAATCAGTAGATCCCCTTTCTGCTGAATTCCATTCAAATAAACTAGTACAGACAGAGACTGCTAGTTTTATCTAACTGTATGACCCCATAGAAAGAGACGGCTGCACACAAGCAGATGGTCAAATAAGATCTAACGTGAGAGTTTGATCTTGTTCTCATAATTCTGCTGTCCTTGCCTGCTACCTTAATCAACATAAGCTAGCTTTATTCCAGCATAGAAATTAATTCCCAAATCCCAATGACTTCACACACCAAAGGGTTATTTTTCAATCACAACCTGTTCATTATGGCATCACAAGTTTCTCTGCTCAACATATTCAAGGCCCCAGGATGAAAAGAGGGTCTATAATTGTATGTAGCGGCACCTTGTGCAAGAGGCAGCCTCTTTTGTCATAGTAGCAAGGAAAGAGACTATGAAGAATCACACGTGAGTTTCCTTTGTCTCAGCTCAGAGGTAATGAATCATCTCTGCTCAAGTTAGCCAGACCATTGACATCACAATGCTTAACTGCAAAGCACTGAGGAATGCAAGGAAGCAGAGAGAACATGTGATGATCACAATAGTTTTCACTACACCTACCTACCAAATAGAAGATGCCTTTAAGATCATCCAGGCCGGGGGTTTTCCAGCTGCACATTTTAGGAACTCTACTACTCCCAGCATCCATTAGGAACTCCTGAAGGTGAAACAGTTATTTCCCCCATCCCCCTATAGAGCCAGAAAAGCTTTTTTTCAATACTTTCTCCATCTTGATGTTTCTCGTATGATTTTCTTTGAGGAAAGGATTCTGTAGCTTTAAAAAATAGTTGGAACATGACAAAGGCAATCCAGCTTGTTTTATTTTAAAGATAAGAAAAGTCAAGCCCCAACAATACTGAGTTTCCAAAAAGATGCAACTGGTGAGTGGAAAATCTTGAACCGGAACCTTTCTCAGACACTGTACGCTTTGACATTTGACATCGTGTCCTGATGGACTCCTCATTGTTGGGAAAACCTTTTCTCTATGATGTTTGTCAGGAGTATCTGGAAAGTAAGTCTCTAAGCTAGAATTCATTTGAGAAAAGAACAATGAAAGGATAAACGAAAGAAGAAAAAAAAAATCACAAGAGACCGGAGGGAAAAAAAAAGTTGGCAAAGTGAAAAAGTAAAGTGAGAGCACTAGAGAGAGGTCTGGAGGTGTGAAGAGGCCGTGGGCCCAAGTGAGAGCCACTCAGTCTAGACTCCAGATGTGAGGCCATGGCTCCAGTGAGTTCAGGACTGGTTGCTGCAAACACTGTTGCCAGCTGACATGGCTGAGCTACACACCCTTGGATGGCTGACAGAATTGGCTGTGTTTCTGTTCAGCATTTTGCTTCCTAGTGTGTGACTGTTCAGTCTGCTGGCTGTTCCAAGGTTGTAACACAAGATAATGGGAGACCTTCTTTTAATACTGAAGTCAGCCTTTGGCAAACCCCAAAGAAGGAAAGTCCTTTTAAGTGTCCAAAGGCAGGTTGGTACCCCTTGGACTATTAGAAGTGCCACCTTCCCACATGGAGGTTAATCTGACTCCAAAAATAGGAAAATGGTGGAGAGACACAGAGTAAATAAAACAAAAGGAGGCTACTGCTTGTTAGCAGCAGGAGAAGGGGTAAATGTCCTTGTGCTTCTGGGATTGCATTTCCTCTGCGGGATTTCATTAAATAGTCTTCTAAGTTCCCTCTGAACACTGACACCCCATAAGCCTATGAAATGGCACCAAGAAGGAAGGAAGGATAAACAAGAAAACCATGTCCTCTGCAAGCTTATATGATAAAACAGCAATACCTAAGTATTTATTTTGTTAAATAAACAAGTTGAATACTTGTATTTGCTCTCTGCGATTGAGCAAACTGCAGAATCTGGCAATGAGTTTAACACATGAAAACTAAGATGGAAGAGCTCTGAAGACAAGGAATCATTCTAGAGAAAGGAAAATTTGAAAGGGCCAGTCCAAGACTATAATTCAGAAGTGAACAGAATTTGTGTTTCTTATTCTCCCAACATTCTTCCATTCTTTAAGCAATTATTTAATGCCTGCTACATGGTATGGCTAGGGATTTTATGGCAAGGAAAATAATCTCACCTTTATATATAATATAATGGTGGATGCAGGCAATTAGACAAAGATTAATACAATAAGGATAAACATAGGGGAAGAGATATAGGTGATGGAGACGGGAGAGAAATTCAGACCAAGCTTGAAAGACCAGAGATACTGGAGGAAGTTTATTTTAAGTTGAGTCCTGACAGAAGTGTAAGAAAGGGATAGTCAGACAAAAAGGTGGAGAAGGAAAGAAGGAAAGATCTCATAAACACTTGAGATGTGTTTATGAAACTGAAAGTAATGCATTATGACTGTCACTTGTTGCCTATGTGAACATGAGCGTCCTACCTCTCTGAGCTTCAGTGTCCTCATCTGAAAAATGGAACAGTTACAGGTTGCAAAGACACGTGTAACTATCACTTTCAATATTAAGAACAATTGTGTATGTGTGTGTGTCTGTGTGTGTGACACCTACTCTGGCGCTTACCGTATAGGAGGTAATAAGGAGGTACTTGATGAATGATAGAAAACTATAATATTACAGTGCAGGACTCGGGAAGGACAACACAGGAGTCAGATTGTTGCCCAAGTTTCTGGCTTTGGAAATTCAATTCTGCACATGTTGGAGGCATGTCTACAATAGCAGATGTAGTATCCAGTTGGCTTAATATACATGTATCTGGAGTAAAGGCGATCTGGGCTGAAGACGTAGTTTCAAATGAACACGAATATGATACAAAAAATAATGTCCCTTTCTTCTCCTTTTATTGTTCCATGTTGATCTGCTGAAAAATTCCTCTTCAGTCCGTATTTCTATCATCCATAGCTGTCGACTCCTAAATTATCAGCTAAGGAATTGTATTGTAACAGAAAGGGATTGGAAATGTTATGAAAACTGAACTGTTTTGAGACTCTATAAGAAACAAGGCACAGCGGGACAAGACTGTGAAATCTGACAGTCACCTGAGGTTGAACCATTGGGCCAGGTTGGACAGGCTACACGGATAGCCTTCTCTCATGTGTATAGTATTTTCTGAAAAGAAAATCAGTTCTGTTCAGTACTCAGTCATGTTTGACTCTTTGTGACTCCACGGACTGCAACATGCCAGACTTCCATGTCCATCACCAACTTCCGGAGTTTACTCAAACTCATGTCCATCGAGTTGGTGATGCCATCCAGCCATCTCCTTCTCTGTTGTCCCCTCCTCCTCCCGCCTTCAACCTTTCCCAGCATCAGGGTCTTTTCCAATGAGTCAGTTCTTCACATCAGATGGCCAAAGTATTGGCGTTTCAGCTTCAGTATCAGTTCTTCCAATGAATATTCAGGACTGATTTCCTTTAGGATGCACTGGTTGGATCTCCTTGCAGTCCAAGGGACTCTCAAGAGTCTTCTCCAACACCATAGTGCAAAAGCATCAGTTCTGCAGTGTTCAACTTTGTTTATACTCCAACTCTCACATCCATACATAACTACTGAAAAAACCACAGCTTTGACTAGACGGACGTTTATTGGCAGAGTAATGTCTCTGCTTTATAATATGCTGTCTAGGTTTGTCATAGCTTTTCTTCCAGTGAAGAAGCGTCTTTTAATTTCCTGGCTGCAGTCACTATCTACAGTGATTTTGGAGCCCTGCAAAATAAAATCTCTCACCATTTCCATTGTTTTGCCATCTATCTGCCATGAAGAGATGGGACCAGATGCCATGATCTTAGTTTTCTGAACGTTGAGTTTTAAGCCAACTTTTTCACTCTCCTCTTTCACTTTCATCAAGAGGCTCTTTAGTTCTTCTTTGCTTTCTGACATAAGGGTGGTGTCATCTGCATATCTGAGGTTATTGATATTTCTTCTGGCAATCCTGATTCCAGCTTGTGCTTCATCCAGCCTGGCATTTTGCATGATGTACTCTGCATATAAGTTAAATAAGTAGGGTGACAATATACAGCCTTGACGCCCTCCTTTCCCAATTTGGAACCAGTCTGTTGTTCCATGTCCGGTTCTAACTGTTGCTTCTTGACCTGCATACATATTTCTCAGGAGACAGGTAAGGTGGCCTGGTATTCCCATCTCTTTCAGAATTTTCCACAGTTTGTTGTGATCCACATAGTCAAAGGCTTCAATAAAGCAGAATTAGATGTTTTTCTGAAACTCTCTTGCTTTTTGTACGATCCAATGGACATTGGCAATTTGATCTCTGGTTCCTCTGGCTTTTATACATCTATCTTGAACATGTGGAAGTTCATGGTTCATGTACTGTTGAAGCCTTGCTTGGAGAATTTTGAGCATTACTTTGCTAGTGTGCCACTTGAGTGCAATTGTGTGGTAGTTTGAATATTCTTTGGCATTGCCTTTCTTTGGGATTGGAATGAAAACTGACTTTTTCCAGTCCTGTGTCCACCGCTGAGTTTTCCAAATGTGCTAACATATTGAGTGCAGCACTTACACAGCATTGTATTTTAGGATTTGAAATAGCTCAACTGGAATTCTATCACCTCCACTAGCTTTGTTCGTAGTAATCCTACCTAAGGCCCACTTGACTTTGCATTCTAGGATGTCTGGCTCTAGGTGAGTGATCACACCATCATGGTTATTTGGGTCATGAAGATGTTTTTTGTATAGTTCTGCATTCTTGCCACCTCTTCTTAATATCTTCTGCTTCTGTTAGGTCCATACTGTTTCTGTCCTTTATTGTGCCCATCTCTGCATGAAATGTTCCCTTGGTATCTCTAATTTTCTTGAAGAGGTCTCTAGTCTTTCCCATTCAATTGTTTTCCTCTATATCTTTGCACTGATCATTGAGAAAGGCTTTCTTATTTCTCCTAGCTATTCTATGAAACTCTGCATTCAAATGGGTATATCTTTTCTTTTCTCCTTTGCCTTTAGCTTCTCTTCTTTTCTCAGCTATTTGTAAGGCGTCCTCAGACAACCATTTTGCCTTTTTGCACTTCTTTTTCTTGGGGATGGTCTTGATCACTACCTCCTGTACAATGTCATGAACCTCCATCCAGAGTTCTTCAGGAATTCTATCAGATCAAATCCCTTGAATCTATTTTTCACTTCAATTGTATAATCCTAAGGGATTTGATTTAGGTCATACCTGAATGGTCTAGTGGTTTTCCCTACTTTCTTCAATTTAAGTCTGAATTTGACAGTAAGGGGTTCATGACTGAGCCACAGTCAGCTCCCAGTCTTGTTTTTGCTAACTTTATAGAGCTTCTCCATCTTTGGCTGCAAAGAATATAATCAATCTGATTTTTGTATTGACCATCTGTTGATGTCCATGTGTAGAGTCTTCTCTTTTATTGTTGGAAAAGGGTGTTTGCTATGACCAGTGCGTTCTCTTGGCAAAACTCTGTTAGCCTTTGCCCTACTCATTCTGTACTCCAAGGCCAAACTTGCCTGTTACTCCAGGTATCTCTTGACTTCCTATTTTTGCATTCCAGTCCCCTATGATGAAAAGGACATCTTTTTTGAGTGTTAGTTCTAGAAGGTCTTGTTGGTCTTCACAGAACCATTCAGCTTCTTCAGCTTTACTGGCTGGGACATAGACTTGGATTACTGTAATATTGAATGGTTTGTCTTGGAAACAAATAGAGATCACTCTGTCGTTTTTGAGATTGCACCCATGTACTGCATTTTGGACTCTTTTGTTGACTGTGATGGCTACTCCATTTCTTCTAAGGGATTCCTGCCCACAGTAGTAGATATAATGGTCATCTGAGTTAAATTTACCCATTCCAGTCCATTTTGTCTCACTGATTCCTAAAATGTCAATGTTCACTCTTGCCATCTCCTGTTTGACCACTTCCAATTACTTTGATTCATGCACCTAACTGAAATCGCTCAGTCGTGTCTGACTCTTTGCGACCCCATGGACAGTAGCCTGCACCAGGCTCCTCAGTCCATAGGATTTTCTAGGCAAGAGTACTGGAGAGGGTTGCCATTTCCTTCTCAGGGAATCTTCCTGACCCAGGAATTGAACCCAGGTCTCCCACATTGATAGACGCTTTACCATCTGAGCCACCAGGGGACCTGGTGGACTTCCCTGGTAGCTCAGATGGTAAAGCATCTGTCTGCAATATGGGAGACCCAGGTTCGATCCCTGGATTGGGAAGATCTCCTGGAGAAGGAAATGGCAACCCACTCCAGTATTCCTGCCTGGAGAATCCCAGGGATGGAGGAGCCTGATAGGCTATAGTCCATGGGGTCGCAAAGAGTCAGACACGACTGAGTGACTTCACTTCATGCACCTAACATTCCAGGTTCCTATGAATATTGTTCTTACAGCATCAGACTTTACTTCTATAACCAGTCACATCCACAACTGGGTGTTGTTTTTGCTTTGGTTCCGTCTCTTCATTCTTTCTGGAATTATTTCTCCTCTCTTTTCCATTAGCCTAGTGGGCACATACGACCTAGGGAGTTCATCTTTCAGTGTCCTATCTTTTTGCCTTTCCATACTGTTCATGGGGTTCTCAAGGCAAGAATGCTGAAGTGGTTTGCCATTCCCTTCTCCAGTTGACCACGTTTTGTCAGAACTCTCCACCATGAACCATCCATCTTGGGTGGCCCTACATGGCATGGCTCATAGTTTTGTTAAGTTAGACAGGGCCTTGGTCCATGTGATCAGTTTGATTGGTTTTCTGTGATTCTGTTTTTCATTCTGTCTGCCCTCTGAGGGATAAGGTTAATAAGAGGGAAGCTTCCTGATGGGAGAGGCTGACTGTGGGGGAAACTGGGTCTTGTTCTAATGGGTGGGGCCATGCTTAGTAAATCTTTAACCCAGTTTTCTGTTGATAGGTGGGGCTGTGTTCCCTTCCTGTTGTTTGATCTGAGACTAAACCATGGTGGAGGTCACAAAGATAATGGCGACCTCCTTCAAAAGGTCCCCTGCATGTACGGACACACTCAGTGCCCCGACCCTGAAGCAGGCCACCACCGACCCACGCCTCTGCTGGCGACTCCTGGACACTCCTAGGCAAGTCTGGGTAAGCCCCTTGTGGGGTCACTGCTCCTTTCTCCTGGGTCCTGGAACACACAAGGTTCTGTTTGTACCCTCCAAGATTCTGTTTCCCCAGTCCTGTGTAAGTTCTGGTGGCTCTGTGGTAGGGTTAATGGCAACCTCCTCCAAAAGGGCTTATGTCATACCCAGGTCGCTGCACCAAGAGCCCCTGCCCCTGAAGCAAGCCACTGCTGACCTGTGCCTCCACAGGAGACACTCAAACACTCAAAGGAAGGTCTGGCTCAGTCTCTGTGGGGTCTCCGCATCCTGGTGCACACAAGGTTTTGTTAGAGCCCTCCGACCGTCTCTGGCAGGTATGGGATTTGATTATAAACGTGATTTCAGCCCTCATACCATCTTGCTGGGGCTTCTCCTTTGCCCTTGGATATGGGGTATCTTTTTTTGGTGGAATCCAACATTCTCCTGTCAATGGTTGTTCAGCTGCGAGTCGTATTTTGGAGTTCTCGCAGAAGATGAGTGCACATCTTCTACTCCATGTGAAAAGAAAATGGTGGTGGGTTAATACGAGGCAGCAGACATATTTGCTGAAGTGGATACTTAAGATTTTCTTGACATTCCCTTCTACCCCGTAAATCAAATTAGCTATAAATCATCATTGATGTAGCAAATCTGTCTGCCCCCTTCTTTCTGTTTTTCATTTCAAATTAATATCAGATGAAACAATTAATGCCTTTCAGAGCATTTTCCAGATCAAAAACAGACACACAATCACATGAAAAATTTGGCATTTAAGAGGAAAAAAACAACTTTATTTAACATAAAACTTATTGAAAAATTCAAAGCCTGCCAACTGGGAAAGAAATTAAGGTTAGGTTTCTGAGAAGTCTCTCTAATCATCAATAGGAGGGACTAGCAGGGGCCTTGGCTGTGGCTCACTAGCTGTTGTCAAAGTGAAATCCTTGTTTAGTGAGGATATGAACAGTCCCAGCTATTATCTCCTTCCCTCCTACTGAATGTAAAACTCTATCAAGCCTCTACTCTAGGATTAAATGCTCAGCCTAGTATAGCTTCTTTTCTGTTGCTTTCTATGACATCTGAACTTTCAGAGCACCAATTTCTGGTCTGCAATCCACCTTCCACTAGCCCCTGAATTCTCTGTCCTTGATGCTGGGTCAGCAGTGGCAAGTAAAAGCTCAGGCTTAGAGGGGAAAAAAAAAATTTTTTTTTTCCTTCAATAGGGCAGAAGTGAGAGATGCAAGACCCTTGAAGACTATTTAATCAATAAATGTCTTTTCTTCATAAATCTGATATGTAGCCAACACTCTAAATGAACTTCTCCACTGCTCACAAAGTAACACTTATATTGAAGCTACAGCTGCTATTTCTGCTTTAAAAAGCATGAGATTTTGTGTCAGAAAAGTGAAACATATATCCTGGTTCTATATTTAATACCTGCTTGAAATTGGGCAAGTCTTTATCAACACTCTGAAATTCAGTTCTCCTCTCTAAAAGAATGAAGAGCCAGATTTTCTTTCTGTATCATTTTATTCATGCCTTTATTTCTGAAATTCTCACCTTTAACTGTCATCATTACTTGCATAGAACTTAGACGATGGACTGCATCTTAGTCACTTCTGTATTCCCAGGATTTAAAATACTGTATGTTGTAGATTTTCTGTGAGACTTTCTAAAAGGAATTCAAAATATCCCTGCCTCACAAAGTTGACAGATACATTGAAAGCAAGCTCAGTTGCTGGAATGTGCTCCTGCTTTCTCCTTCAAACACTTAGAAATATAGGATATAAAACAATGATGCTTTTAGTATAACAAAATAGAGGAAAAGCTCAAAATAGAGGAAAGGAAAATCCTTAAGCTGTTAAATAAGGAAGTCAAAGCCAGAGTTTCAAACTTGGCTAATGCTAAGGACACCTAGGGGCTTCTCTGATAGCTCAGTTGGTAAAGAAGCCGCCTGCAATGCAGGATACCCTGGTTCGATTCCTGGGTCAGGAAGATCCCCTGGAGAAGGGATAGGCTACCCACTCCAGTATTCTGGCCTGGAGAATTCCATGGACTGTATAGTCCATGGGGTTGCAAAGAGTTGGACACGACTGAGGGACTAACCACAACAAATGGGCTTTCACTCACTCAAGGACACCTAAGAAACACTAGATAAAAATATATACACCAAAGAGCTAACTAAAAAGCATTATAATGCCCGGGTTGGAGAAAGTAAATGTGGCCTTGAACTCATGAAAGATGAAGACTTCTAACTGAAATCTCTACAAAAGGATGAGCTTCCTGAAGGGTTGGTCCCTCTATATGGAAACGAGACTAGAAAAACATCTACTTTGAGATTGTAGTGGGAAAGGGGGTCTGAATTTCTACTACAAATTCAAGAGTCACAAATGATAAATTAACGCATAAAAACTGGCCTTAAATTGAAGATATCCCAGACCCTGTACGAGAAAAAACTCTTCTAAGAGGACACAACCCAGGGTGAATGAGGCTACCACAGAAAAACAAGCTCCTTGGAAGATAAGTATTAAAAAAATCAGTCACTCAACGAAATGGTCAGCCATGAAAAAGAGTCAGCAAAACATAAAGGAAAACTAGAACTTCTTAGAATATCTAAAATAGATAACACAATATGTACACTGAACATGATAAAGAGACCAAAGACAGCATAAAAAGCATAATAAAAATATGATACCATGGGGAAAGCAGATGGGTAAAATATCCAAGTAGAAGTATTAATCATTGAAATAAAGAAATAAGAGAAAATAAAGAATAAAGAAACTAATTAAAAATAAAGAAATAAAGAAAAAAGGAAGGGAAGGGGAGAGGAAGAAAGAGTGAAGATTTAAGTTTGGTCAATCAACTTAAGGCAAGAAAGGACACAAGTAAAGCAAAGGAAAACACAGTAGCAGGAAAAAAGATTCCAAATATATATGTAATCTCAATAAAAGTAAAGAGATTTAAATCACTTCTTATTTTTCTCTCAGTGGTCAAACTATAGAATAAAATTTAGCTATATGTTATTTATGAGATACCTAAAATGTAGGTACACAAAAGGCTGGAAAATTAAAGGATCAAAAATATATCTGAGAAAATATTGTTAAAAAATAAAGTTTGTTTTTAGCTGTGGTAATAGCAGATAAAATAGAATTACAGGGAAAAGTTATTAAAGACAAAAAGACACACTAAGGACAAAGAGGATTATTGTAATAATAGAAGGGAACTGTAAGATTTACACAGCCACACTAAATTATTTTGGCACATAATTATGTATTATATAAACATGTAGATTGACAAAATTGCAATAAGAAACCAAAAAAAAAAAAAAAGTTAAAAATGTTGACCAAACTCACAGAAACCAAATCACCAAGCAAATGAAGCCTCTAAATTCTTAGAAAAAGCATATAAAAGAAAAAAGTCAGAATATATAAAATTTCAACAACAAAATTAACAAACTATATCTAATAGACTTATATTGAACTCTGTAATCAAAAGTTAGGGACTATATGATCTTACCCACCACACACAGAACATTTTTAAATTGACCATCTATTGAGTCACAAAAGACTCAAGAAATAGCAATGAAAAATTATACAAGAAAGGCAATGTTTTCCAATTTAAAGCAAGAAAACTAGTATTCAATTATGAAAGATAGTCATAAAGTTACAAATTTGAAAATATAGAAATTCACTTTTAAATAATCCTTGGGTCAAACAAGTGGTAATCAAACATACAAAGTATTTAGAACTAAACAGTGAAATATCATATAGCCAAACTTTGGAATAGAGCTTCCCAGATGGTGCAGCAGTAAAGAATCTACCTGCCAATGTGAGAGATTTGAGCCCTAGGTCAGAAAGATCCTCTGGAGTAGGCAATGGCAACCCACTGACTGAACACACGCATACACACACACGCACACACTTTGTAATGCTGCTAAAATACTGTTGGTATATAAATTATGGCTGACCCATATAGATTTATGTAAATGGGTTCCAATGCCCTCTAGCTTCATGATGGAGCCACAGCAGGGGACCAGACTGAGTTAGGAAACTGATGTTAGGAGATTATTCTCCTGGCATTCAGCTGGAGAGGTAGCCTGGCTCTGCCCCACAACAGTTACTGCTCCTCTCAAAGAGGGAGACTCTGCTTGACTCTCTCTCCTCCTGGGTCCCAGGAAGTGCTCACTCCCCTCGTCTCTGTGGGATGGAGGTTAAATACCCAGCTGCGATTAGTCCTGGGTTACTGTACTATCTCTTGTGGTTTCCCCTCTACGCATATCCTTGTAAACAGTCCTGTTGTAAATAAACCCTCCTCAAATTGTACGGTTTGGAGAGTGCCATCTGTTTCCTGTTGGGACCATGACTGAAACAGTGTTATAGATTTAATTTAGAAGGCCTGTTACACTCTTGGACACAGGGAGAAAATAGAGGAAGGACAGAAATGGTGTTGCTATCTGGATGTAACTATAATCTGGACATTGGTACCAACCGCACCTGGCAGATACACCATGACTGTCCTTCCTTTCCCAGGGCACATTTATGGATTCTTCAAAAACTCCTCAACCCCAGAAATCTCTCACTTACAGTTACCTTGGCATGACCATGGCATCTCTTCTGCTGGCCACCATTTGGCCAGCTCTGACTCCCCCAATCAATGGTGTGCTTCGGAGAGGTGGACAGCACCTCTGTTCTTCCGGTGAATTGTGAAAAAGGGGAGAAAGCTTAGTTGGATGGGTGAAGCAGTTGTAGTTTAGCTGAATGGGTAAGATTTTATTTCTATCATTTAAAAAATCTTTGTCAACCAAATTTAACATTAATACTTACCTGTGTTAATAATCAGTTCAGTTCAGTCGCTCTGTTGTGTCTGACTCTTTGCGACTCCATGGATGGCAACGTGCGAGGCTTCCCTGTCCGTCACCAACGCCCAGAGCTTGCTCTAATTCATGTCCATCGAGTCGGTGATGCCATCCAACCATCTCATTCTCTGTTGTCCCCTTCTCCTCCCGCCTTCAATCTTTCCCAGCATCAGGGGCTTTTCCCAGCATCAGGTCAGTTCTTCACATCAGGTGGCCAAAGTATTGGAGCTTCAGCATCAGTCCTTCCAATGAATATTCAGGACTGATTTCCTTTAGGATGGACTGGTTGGATCTCCTTGCAGTCCAAGGGACTCTCAAGAGTCTTCTCCAACACCACAGTCCAAAAGCATCAATTCTTCAGTGCTCAGTTTTCTTTATAGTCCAACTCTCACATCCATACATGACTTCTGGAAAAACCATAGCTTTGACTAGATGGACCTTTGTTGGCAAAGTAATGTCTCTGCTTTTAAATATGCTGTCTAGGTTGGTTATAGCTTTTCTTCCAAGGAGCAACGTCTTTTAATTTCAATAATAATTGAATGATAATAGTGTTAATAATAGTGATGTAATACGATTATCTGTATGTTTGAAAATATTTAATACTTAGGAAACTGATTTTTAAGGAGTAAAGAGGCAAGGTATATAAGAATCTCTCACACAGGGTCTGACGCACAGGCATTTAGCACATCTCTGTGACATACTATTCCCATCCCAGCCCACAGCTTTATTGCTATGGCCATGCTGATTTCAGACCACAGTACATTCTGCTTACTGCATCCCTAAAGTCTCATGCCAGTTTGCCAAGTGAGATTTTTTCAAGTATTTTGAGATAGAATCGGGTTAGGAGGGAGGAGAGGAAGGTGAGAAAGGGTTATAGAATTTCTTCGAGTTTGAATCATAGATTTAAATACTCTCCAATACCATAAGCAGGCTTCCACATGACACCTTCTCGCCTCTGATTTCTTTTTCCTTAATCAGACCATCTTCAGCAGAGCAGCCATTGCTTTTCCCAGGGGAGCTCAGCTTCTCTTTATTTCCTTATCTCTACAAAACCACACCCCACTTCTCTGTAATTTAGGAGATCTAGGAACAGTGGGAGGTAAAAGGGTTGCCTTGAGGACCCAGTAACAAAACATAGAAGGTTTATTGGGGATCTTTGAAGGCTGAATACAAGGTCCCTATCAGTATTTAAACAAGAGACCCTGGTAACCTTAAAAAAAATGTAATTAGCTCTAAATTTCTTCTGCACTAGAGATGGTCATGATCTTGAATCACACCTTTAAACATGGCACCCATGCCTAGCCTATGTTATCAGCAGACTCCACAATTTTTCCTTTACTCTCAACCAGGATCTGTTTGGTTGTGTGTATTTATATACAGTTGTGTGGTATATAGAATAACAGAATGTTCTGGCTAAGTGTTTTAATTTAGAGATAAAGAAATTGAAGTCTCACCATATGTTAGTTGAAGACCAGAAACAGATTCCTCTCTGACTACAGGTTGCAGTAGTTGGATCAGTGGATAACTGTAAAAGCATATAAGCATTTTATTAATTCATAAGTATAATACCCTTTTAAATTAAGTCTGGGAAATGAGAAACTACTGACCCAAGGTACCCAAATATTTTGATTTATTTATTATTATCAAAAATTGTTGAGAACCTATAATATACCAGATACGAGTGTCTTTATGTGTTATACAGCTCTTTAAAGGAGCTATGGTACATTTGTCCAAGATACATGAGGTTAAATAGAAGTGGTTATTTTAGGTACTGCCTAAAAATTTAGTTTAATACCTTTACTCTTTGTGAGCACATCATAATGTCCTCCCATCCTCTTGGAGAGCAATGCTGGTTAAACATCTTGGTACTCTGATGCTATCCAGGATACATTTCTTTTGATATTCTGATAGTCAATTTTGAAGAGTTGGCTTTGGAGTCTGAAGTCCTGCTTCTAAAGTGATCAAATACCTTGGCATTCTTTGAAAATAAGCTCTGTATGTCACACTTTCTAGTCACCCCTTAGTTACCAAGACCATCAAAATCAAGATGGTGCCTCAAGTTTTCAGTCGGTCACCATTCCTTCCTACTGATGTACTGAAATAGGGATGAAAAAACAAACAAAAACCCACTGTATTTCCCTAGAAGAGGCTCCTGGACAAATCTGAGGCTAATCATGAACAAATTTCTGTGTGAAGACAAAAGCAGAAAAGAGAATCAGGAACTACAGGACGAAGACACTGAATAAAGAACACAAGCCTTTCTTTTACCTCTGGGAGAAACACTCATTTACCACTTGCCCTCAAAGTGCTCCCATATCAAGCAGCTTCTATTTGCACACTTTTGCTTTTCAAGGCACTTGCCAGCATTTTGTTATCATTTGGTCCTCTAGAAATCACATAGCATTGGCCAAGAACTTGAGGCTTGCCAAAGACATGTAAGTCTCAGTGGTAAAGCCCAGAAGCTTTTAGAATGAGGCAGGCAGAAGATGAGAAAGTTTAGAAGGAAAGTAAAAGGAAAGACTAGAGTCGTTCTATTCTTGGTACAGTGCTCTTTGTACGGAGCCATTTTTCAGTTTTGGTCCAGGCTACGGCCTTAGATAATCCGATCAGGACACTGAGGTTTTACTTCAGTTACAATAAATTTCTCCCTGCCTTGATACATTTTTATATTTCCCCTAAATAAAATTTCACTAAGGATTTTGAGATAACAATATAACTTGCACATTTTCCAATCTTCTCAAGGCTTTCAAATTTTTTAAAATGTAATGAACATTGACTTACACCCTATCCCATATAAAATGGCATCTCATCCACTATTACTAAGGATTCTTTAGGGAACAGTATTTTCTGCTAATTCAGTTCAGTTGCTCAGTTGTGTCTGACTCTTTGAGAACCCATGAATCACAGCACAGCAGGCCTCCCTGTCCATCACCAACTCCCGGAGTTCACCCAAACTCATGTCCATCAAGTTGATGATGCCATCCAACCATCTCATCCTCCGTCGTCCCCTTCTCCTCCTGCCTCCAATCCTTCCCAGCATCAGGGTCTTTTCCAATGAGTCAACTCTTCACATGAGGTGGCCAAAGTATTGGAGTTTTACCTTCAACAACAGTCCTTCCAATGCACACCCAGGACTGATCTCCTTTAGGATGGGCTGGTTGGATCTCCTTGCAGTCCAAGGGACTCTCAAGAGTCTTCTCCAACACCACAGTTCAAAAGCATCAATTCTTCGGTGCTCAGCTTAGGTAATTCTCCTAATTACCTAGCTTTATATCCTCTTCTGTTCTCAGTCTCTACTGAGATATATTCATATCCTGAATGTACTCTTTATTTCAACATTCTGTCTCATCACTGGAAAAAGCCATGCTGGCTTCAATTCCCAGAAAACCACTGACCTAAAGATAAGTGTACACAGCTCACATTACCATAGACCTAGGGCTGTAAATTGCTGTTATATTGAGAACCATCATGAAAGATACTTGTCTTTTACTGCACAAGTCCTATACTCTTGCCCTTAAAACAGGTACCCTCATCTTCTTAGATTTCTGAGTCTACCTTGTGTGAACCAGGACCCAGGAGAAAGGAGCAGTGACCCCACAAGAGACCGACCCATACTTGCCTATGAGTATCCAGGAGTTGCCAGCAGAGGCATGGATTGGTGGTGGCCCGCTGCAGGGTTGGGGGCACTGAGTGTGGCAATGCATGCAGGGGACCTTTTGAAGGAGGTTGCCATTATCTTCATGACCTCCACCATAGTTTGGCCACAGGTCAAACAACAGGGAGGGAACACAGCCCTGCCCATCAACCGAAAACTGGATTAAAGATTTACTGAACATAGCCCCATCCATCAGAACAAGACCCAGTTTCCCCCTCAGTCAGTCTCTCCCATCAAGAAGCTTCCATAAGCCTCTTATCCTTATCCATCAGAGAGCAGGCAGAATGAAACTACAATCACAGAAAACTAATCAAATGGATCATATGGACGACAGCCTCATCTAACTCAATGAAACTATGAGCCATGCCATGTAGGGCCACCCAAGATGGATGGGTCATGGCGGAGAGTTCTGACAAAACATGGTCCACTGGAGAAGGGAATAGCAAACCACTTCAGTATTCTTGCCTTGAGAACCCCATGAACAGTATGAAAAGGCAAAAATATACAGCACTGAAAGATGAACTCCCCAGGTCAGTAGGGGCCCAGTATGCTACTGGAGATTAGTGGAGAAATAAATCCAGAAACAATGAAGAGATGGAGCCAAAGCGAAACAACACCCAGGTGTGGATGTGACTGGTGATGGAAGTAAAGTCTGATGTTGTAAAGAGCAATATTGCATGGGCACCTGTAATGTTAGGTGCATGAATCAAGGCAAATTGGAAGTGGTCAACAGGAGATGGCAAGAGTGAATGAACGTTGACATTTTAGGAATCAGTGAACTAAAATGGACTGGAATGGGCATGATGGCATGATCATTCACCAAGAGCCAGACATCCTGGAATGTGAAGTCAAGTGGGCCTTAGGAAGCATCACCATGCACAAAGCTAGTGGACGTGATAGAATTCCAGTTGAACTATTTTAAATCCTAAAAGATGATTCTGTGAAAGTGCTGCACTCAATATGTCAGCAAATTTGGAAAACTCAGCAGTGGCCACAGGACTGAAAAAGGTCAGTTTTCATTCCAATCCCAAAGAAAGGCAATTGCAAAGAATGCTCAAACTGCTGCACAATTGCACTCATCTCACACACTAGTAAAGTAATGCTCAAAACTCTCCAAGCCATTCTTTAACAGTACGTGAACCATGAACTTCCAGGTGTTCAAGCTAGATTTAGAAAAGGTAGTTGAACCAGAGATTGCCAACATCTGTTGGATCATACAAAAAACAAGAGAGTTCCAGAAAAACATCTAATTCTGCTTTATTGACTATGCCAAAGCCTTTGACTGTGGATCACAGCAAAATGGAAAATTCTGCCAGTCTTTGTCTTTTGGTTGGGGCATTCAACCCATTTACGTTTAAGGTAATTACTGATAAGTATGATCCCGTTGATGCAAAAATCCTAAACAAAATTCTAGCAATCAGAATCCAACAACACATTAAAAAGATCATACACCATGACCAAGTGGGCTTTATCCCAGGGATGCAAGGATTCTTCAATATCCGCAAATCAATAAATGTAATACACCACATTAACAAATTGAAAAACAAAAACCATATGATTATCTCAATAGATGCAGAGAAAGCCTTTGACAAAATTCAACACCCATTTATGATAAAAACTCTCCAGAAAGCAGGAATAGAAGGAACATACCTCAACATAATAAAAGGTATATATGACAAACCCACAGCAAACATTATCCTCAATGGTGAAAAATTGAAAGCATTTCCTCTAAAGTCAGGAACAAGACAAGGGTGCCCACTTTCACCATTACTATTCAACATAGTTTTGGAAGTTTTGGCCACAGCAATCAGAGCAGAAAAAGAAATAAAAGGAATCCAAATTGGAAAAGAAGAAGTAAAACTCTCACTATTTGCAGATGACATGATCCTCTACATAGAAAACCCTAAAAACTCCACCAGAAAATTACTAGAACTAATCAATGATTATAGTAAAGTTGGAGGATATAAAATCAACACACAGAAATCCCTTGCATTCCTATACACTAATAATGAGAAAACAGAAAGAGAAATTAAGGAAACAATTCCATTCACCATTGCAATGAAAAGAATAAAATACTTAGGAATATATCTACCTAAAGAAACTAAAGACCTATATATAGAAAACTATAAAACACTGGTGAAAGAAATCAAAGAGGACACTAATAGATGGAGAAATATACCATGTTCATGGATTGGAAGAATCAATATAGTGAAAATGAGTATACTACCCAAAGCAATTTATAGATTCAATGCAATCCCTATCAAGCTACCAACAGTATTCTTCACAGAGCTAGAACAAATAATTTCACAATTTGTATGGAAATACAAAAAACCTCGAATAGCCAAAGCGATCTTGAGAAAGAAAAATGGAACTGGAGGAATCAACCTACCTGACTTCAGGCTCTACTACAAAGCCACAGTTATCAAGACAGTATGGTACTGGCACAAAGACAGAAATATAGATCAATGGAACAAAATAGAAAGCCCAGAGATAAATCCACGCACATATGGACACCTTATCTTTGACAAAGGAGGCAAGAATATACAATGGATTAAAGACAACCTCTTTAACAAGTGGTGCTGGGAAATCTGGTCAACCACTTGTAAAACGTAAGACCAGAAACTATAAAACTCCTAGAGGAGAACATAGGCAAAACACTCTCTGACATACATCACAGCAGGATCCTCTATGACCCACCTCCCAGAATATTGGAAATAAAAGCAAAAATAAACAAATGGGACCTAATTAAACTTAAAAGCTTCTGCACATCAAAGGAAACTATTAGCAAGGTGAAAAGACAGCCTTCAGAATGGGAGAAAATAATAGCAAATGAAGCAACTGACAAACAACTAATCTCAAAAATATACAAGCAACTCCTACAGCTCAACTCCAGAAAAATAAATGACCCAATCAAAAAATGGGCCAAAGATCTAAATAGACATTTCTCCAAAGAAGACATACAGATGGCTAACAAACACATGAAAAGATGCTCAACATCACTCATTATCAGAGAAATGCAAATCAAAACCACTATGAGATACCATTTCACACCAGTCAGAATGGCTGCGATCCAAAAGTCTACAAATAATAAATGCTGGAGAGGGTGTGGAGAAAAGGGAACCCTCTTACACTGTTGGTGGGAATGCAAACTAGTACAGCCACTATGGAGAACAGTGTGGAGATTCCTTAAAAAACTGGAAATAGAACTGCCTTATGATCCAGCAATCCCACTGCTGGGCATACACACTGAGGAAACCAGAAGGGAAAGAGACACGTGTAGCCCAATGTTCATCGCAGCACTGTTTATAATAGCCAGGACATGGAAGCAACCTAGACGTCCATCAGCAGATGAATGGAAAAGAAAGCTGTGGTACATATACACAATGGAGTATTACTCAGCCATTAAAAAGAATACATTTGAACCAGTTCTAATGAGGTGGATGAAACTGGAGCCTATTATACAGAGTGAAGTAAGCCAGAAGGAAAAACACCAATACAGTATACTAACGCATATATATGGAATTTAGAAAGATGGTAATGATAACCCTGTATACGAGACAGCAAAAGAGACACTGATGTATAGAACAGGCTTATGGACTCTGTGGGAGAGGGAGAGGGTGGGAAGATTTGGGAGAATGGCATTGAAACACGTGAAATGTCATGTATGAAACGAGATGCCAGTCCAGGTTCATTGCACGATGCTGGATGCTTGGGGCTGGTGCACTGGGACGACCCAGAGGGATGGTATGGGGAGGGAGGAGGGAAGAGGGTTCAGGATGGGGAACACATGAGAAATAAAAAAAAAATAAATAAATAAATAAAAAAAAGAAAATTCTGAAAGAGATGGGAATACAGACCACCTGACCTGCCTCCTGAGAAATCCGTATGCAGGTCAAGAAGCAACAGTTAGAACCTGACATGGAACAACAGACTGGTTCCAAATCAGGAAAGGAGTACATCAAGGCTGTATATTGTCACCCTGCTTATATAACTTCTATGCACAGTACATCATATGAAATGCTGGATGAAGCACAAGGTGAAATTAAGATTGCCGGGAGAAGTATCAATAACCTCAGATATGCAGATGACACAACCCTTATGGCAGAAAACAAAGAAATAAAGAGCCTGTTGATGAAAGTGAAAGAGGAGAGTGAAAAACCTGGCTTAAAACTCAATATTCAGAAAACTAAGATCATGGCATCCAGTCCCATCACTTCATGGCCAATAGATGGGGAAACAATGGAAACAGTGAGAGACTATTTTGGGGGTCTCCAAAATCGCTGCAGATGGTGACTGCAGCCATGAAATTAAAGAAACTTTCTCCTTGGAAGAAAAGCTCTGACCAACCTAGACAGCATATTTAAAAGCAGAGACATTACTTTGCCAACAAAGGTCCATCTAGTCAGGCTATAGTTTTTCCAATAGTTATGTATGGATGTGAGAGTTGTACTGTAAAGGAAGCTGAGTGCTGAAGAATTGATGCTTTTGAACTGTGGTGTTGGAGAAGACTCTTGAGAGTCCCTTGGACTGCAAGGAGATCTAACCAGTCCATCCTAAAGGAAATCAGTCCTGAATATTCATTGGAAGGACTGTGCTGAAGCTGAAACTCCAATACTTTGGCCACCTGATGTGAAGAACTGACTCATTTGAAAAGCCCCTGATGCTGGGAAAGATTGAAGGCAGGAAGAGAAGGGGACAACAGAGGAAGAGATGGTTGGATGGCATCACCGACTCGATGGACATGAGTTTGAACAAGCTCTAGGAGTTGGTGATGGACAGGGAGGCCTGGCGTGCTGCAGGCCATGGGGTCACAAATTTTGGACATGACTGAGTGACTGAGTGACTGAACTGAACCATGGTATTTGGCTTCTCCACCCCCGCACCCAATGAGTGTCTGCTTCCTCCTCTCTGTTTTTATAATGGTGATTTCCCATGACCAAAATGTGCCTATTTACATTAACATAGACAGCCCTTGTGCTCTGTCCTTAAGGAATCCAAAAATATATTTCAAGTATCGTGATACTGTTTGTCAGATGACATAACCAACACCTGACCATTTAAGTAGATATCACATTAGTGTAAAATAAACTCTGTTCCTAGAAACAGTTAAGAGATTACATATGAATAAACCAATATTGGATGAAGAGAATTCCCCAATTTAATATATGTGGATTAACTTCTTTTTAAAATATTAGAGTATGACTGAAATACAGGTTCCACTAAACTTGCACTGAATAGAATCTGCTTATTCTTGGCAAACCTAGGGAATATTTTGCCATCATGTACTATTTTCCCTTATATATGTTGGGCTTTGTACCCAAGAGTACAAACATGTATTAACTAATATCTATCTTTAGATGTTAAAGCTCTGATAACAGAAACTACAGGCTCTCCAGGTGGCTCAGTGGTATAGAATCAGCCTGACAAGCAGGACACATAGGTTCGATCCCTGGGTCAGGAGGATCCCCTGGAGAAGGAAATGGCAACCCACTCTAGTATTCTTGCCTGGGAAGTCCCATGGACAGAGGAGGTTGGTGGGCTACAGTCCATGGGTTCGCAAAAGAGTTAGACATAATGACTAAACAACAACAGAAAGTATACAAAGAAACTGATAAATTTGTGGATATGCCAATGTCCACCAATGACAGTCAGCCTATAAATGAATATCTGCAGCTCTAGATAGCTGGATAGACAGCAAAAATCCACACGATATTGCCTTCACATTCATAGCTAAGTCCATGGAGCATTTCCTGTAGGCTTTAGTACAGGGACTGACCTGAGAATTGCCAGGATACGTGGGCATTGGCTAGGGAGGAGCCATTGACTCTGCATAATGAATTCTCAGGCCAAGAAATATGTGGCAAAGACTATCCCCACACTGTACAATGTAATCCTTCATGGGCTTTGGAAGACTTTTGTGAAACTTCTTTTCAAAATAAAGGCCTGATACCACATTTAACATTGAACAGGGCCAAGCTTTGCATGGATGTTGTTTTCCCTTCCCAAATGAAGGCCCTGCCCAGTTGTTGTTATTTCTTCTTCCACATTTATTTTTATTACATTGTATTGTTTCAAATCATTTCAAAATGTTTTTAATGCAATATATCTTATTAAAAATAGTTCTGAAATTCATAAGCAATCCCTATGGCATGTCCTTGGCATCGGCTGTAAAATTCCAAAGTACCTAATTTATTTGATTGATTGATTTTTCAATGTTTTAAAGGGTACCAAGCCCAACAGCATATAATTTTTCTCTTACCAAATGGAATATGAATGAATAAAAGATAATTGCATTTTTTGTATTCAGTCTGCTGTCTTTGTGATTTTTTTTTTCTTTCCTACATCTCTGAAGTGCATGAGAAAGCATGTTTTTCTTTTTGTAGCAATAACAGTTCACCCTGTTTTTCCTCCACAAGGTTCATATGCGGGTCCAGCTCTGAACTTTGCTGATATGTTACCTCAACCAGGGTGCTGCAAATCACCTATGATACAGTGAACGTAGCAGAGACTAGGGAGGGACTTGGGCTTAAAAGGAACTTTCCTTCTTGGTCTGGGAGAAGAGCCTTCCTCTAAATCCTTCTTGTAAATCCTTTTCTGGTTTGGAGATGCATCTCCATTCTCTTAAATTTGCAGAACTAAGTACAATGCAAGCAGTTTAAATTTCATTTTCCCAAGCAAGCATGTGGATACAGCCTGTAACTTAGATAACAGCTTGTATGGCATGGCCTTGAAGAAGCAACTCTTCTTATCTCCTCTTCTCTCACTTCCATCATTCTCCAATGTGGCTAACAGTATGCGGCTGGCCAAAAGAATTGCACTCCCTTATCTTGGTGACCACAGCAGTCACTCTTTGTAATCCCAGCAGAAAAGTGTCAGGTGGTTATGAAAGGGCTAGAAGGCTGAAGGACAGAAGACAGTTGCTAAAAGCCCCCTTCACCAACCCGAATATCCCCCACCCAAGTGCTTACCATGCACAAAGCTGGCCTTTCCACAGCCCTGGAAATCTATTACCTAAGAAGAAAGTTGGACAAAGTTAAATTTTAAGAGCACTTTCTAGAGATGATACTAAACTCTTCATCTATCTTTAAAACCTAGAAAGAACTTCAATTATTTGCAATTTTTTTATTGCATTAGTCTGTTTTGGAGAAGAAGGTGATGGTAAGAACAAAAATAACTCTGTAAATCTATTTCAGGTTTCAAGTCTGACTCTAAACACCCACGTACATGTGGCTTGTCACCTATGCAAAATTAAACCAAAATGGGAAATTTTCATTCTAAAAATAATAAATCAGTTTGTTTTCATGTCCCTAGTCCTAATAGCAAAGCACACTAGGGTGAATGAAGGGAAATGATCCTGTTGTTTTTGCCGTAGTCCTTTGTAATGTTCCAGAAGGAAAATCAATCAGTTATGAAGTATAGACTGAGTGCCTACCACACGCACTGTTAGGCCAGCCGTCTCCAATGTAACCCTCAGGGCTCTCAAATTTTCTGCAGGATTAACCTTTAACGCCGAGCATCTCCCACAGGATCTTCATGCAGATCAACCAGTGACCTCTAGCTTTGTGACAGACCTCCTTTATGTGGTCTTCTCAAAGTTTATTGCATTACAACTATGGGAAAATACAGCTGCAAGAATGGGTTTGGCTGTGTTAGATTTGACCCAATGCTGGAAGCCAGAAACACTTTGTCAGTGGTCATGTCAAAACAGAAGTAGAATATATCTGAGTAAGCATGTGACTCGTGTGTTTATGTACTGAACTGGGCATAAGGTGAGGACAGCTTCCTAGAGTAAAGAACTACTCAGAGTGTGCTCCTTATCCCAAGATGCTTCTAAGTATCAGCACAACAAAGCATATTCCTCAGAGTGCCATTCTAAATTTCACCAGGACTCATTTTTTACCGATCCCCTCCTCACAACACAAACACTTCATATACTAGGGTAAATGAATAGATTTGTTAGGGAGAATTTCTAGTGTTGAGTTCAAAGACTTGTTGAGGAAAGATACTTTATGGCTAGAGTTCATGATTTCCACCTGCAATAACTGCACGGCTCATTCAATTTTGTCTTTGTATTTCAAAGAGTCAGGCACCCCCAGTTGGAAGAGCAGGATTCAAGGCAATGATGGTGCCCTGCATGTAGTAAGGCGGAAATCCTGTATATTGACCCATTACAAAAGGATGGTCCAATGTCATAAATGTCAAGGAATAAAAACCAAAGAAAGAAATCCAGAAAATTGACAAAGGCACAATGCAAATGGAGCATGGCTCCAATAATTACTACTTTCACTCATAAATGTTTCTCTGATGAGTCAGCTTAAACATCAGCATTCTCTCCAGCACTCCCAAGTGTGAGAGATCCAACTTGAGAAGATATCTTTATCTGTGACTTCCTTTCTCGACCTAGGAAGTAGTGGCAATGGCTGCGAGGGAGAAATGAATGAATTGAAAAGGGTCCAAAGAAACTGACTCAGAGGGAGGTCAACACCTTATGTCATTTGGGGGAGGTCTCTGTGGTATAATGTCTGGTGTTAATTTTGGAAAACCTTTGGCTATTATTAATTCAGATATTAATATTTCCTTTATTATATTCTCTCTTCTACTTCCTCTGTTATCCCAATTACATATATGCTATACAGTCTGTAATCATCTCATAGTCTTAGATATTCTAGTCCCCCCCCCCTTTTTTTTTTCATCTTTTTACTTTTGCATTTCAGTTTAGGAAGTTTCTACTGATACATCTTCAAGCTTATTGATTCTTTCATTGGCCATATCTAGTCTCTTGATGAGCCCAGAATTATACATATTTTAAGCTGTATTTGGGCTTAATCCTCCTGCAATGTGGGAGACCCCGGTTCCATTCCTGGGTCAGGAAGATTCTCTGGAGAAGGGATAGGCTACCCACTCCAGTATTCTTGGGCTTCCCTGGTGGCTTAGTTGGTAAAAAATCCACCTGCAGTGTGGGAGATCTGGGTGCGACCTCTGGGTTGGGAAGATTTCCCTTGGAGAAGGGAAAGGCTACCCACTCCAGTGTTCTGTCTTAGAGAATTCCATCAACTATATAGTCCATGGGATCACAAAGAGTCGGATACAACTGAACAGCTTTCACTTCACTTCACTTCACTTCACTTAAGCTGTATTTGGAACAGTATTTAAACTTGTAAATTTAATACATAAGAATTGATATATTTTTAACAGTCTTACAACAATATGACTCATTATTAATTAAAGTTTATCTTTTTCATAAATTTTATAATTTTTATATTTGTGTGGTTCTTATGGGGTATTGTGCTGAACTTATTAGACACCTAGGTTGAAAAAGTTTGAGTGTTAAGTTATCCCATTAAAGTTTTTAAATCTTCCAGTTTGGATTTCAAATGTTATTTTATTTTAAACTACTTTGTAAGTTTTTAATAAAACCAACTAGCTCTTTTTAAAGTTAATCCATGATTCACCTTAACATTTTTTATGACTATCTGTTCCTTTTTCATAGATACTTTTCCCCCTATTATATGGAAACATGAACAGATGAGAGAACATGTTACCTAATAATTATACATAATAATTCATTTTAAGAATTACAGTATTTTTTTTTGCAAATTTCCAGAATAATACTTCCTTTCTCTAATAATGAATTTTCTTTTTTAAATTATTCATATATTCATTATTGAACAAATATATGATGAGATTTTAAATTATGTTTCAGGCTCTGAAATATGTGCTCTAGTCATGAAGCAGAGAATATGATAATGAAGACAGAAAACTAAATGAGTAAGTGCAATATGATAAATACTCTGATTGAGGTACACCATAAGTTTTCTGTTAAAATCTTGATTCTAAACGTCCACATCCTTGTGTGTGAAAATGGGAATAAGAACAGCACCTGTTTCTTAGGATTATTGTTAAAAGCAAATGAGGTCAAACATTTGAGATGTCTACCAGGTTGCCTGGCAGTTTTGAAACATTGTTACCTGTTGTTTTTGTCGTGAACAGCTCATCATAAGCTTCTTATCTAAAATTCTACCATCAGTCATTTTCTGCCACAATGCCTGTATTATTTCTTCAAAGCACTTATTATATGACACTCTCTATTTATTTGTTTACTGATTTATTGATATTTTTTCTCATAAGGATGAAAGTTCAAGCAGGTAGAGACTCCTTTTTATCAAAAATGCTTACTTATGCCCAGGATCTGGAAAAGCAGTGTTTTAAAATGATGAATAAATAATAAAAATGTTTATTTCCATAATAACATTATTTTCTCAATTCATGTTAGTTAAGAAAAATATGGAAACTATAAAACTGTATGTTTAATATCTCATCTTTGAGTATTTGAGATAAAATGCTTTGAGCATTTTGGTAAATTTTCTTTCTGGGTTTTCCTATGCATACACCAATTAGGTCATATTATACTTAACAAAGCTGTATCTTGTTTCCTTCTCACTTTACAACTTATGCCTTTTCCTTATATTTCAGAACATTTTTCATGGATTCAAAATGTTAGCATATGCTCACCTACTGAAATCCTAATTATTGTGTGTGAAGTATTATACAATTTTCCAGCAACCTACAAGTATAAAAAATAGTATCATTATACTAATTTATTCAAAAATAATAATTAAATCTCTACTATATGCTGGGAATATGTAGAACAAGAAAACCTTGTCTTTGCCCACATGGAGCTAATATTCTATGGAGAAGACAGTCTATAACTAGTCTCTCAATTTCTTCTACCATAATAAGGATAAATTTTATGAGGGAGGTACATAAGGTTTTAAGAGTCTATAAAGTCTGTGTGTGGGGGGAGGGATTACAAATTGTGATACCAGAAAAGAAAATGTGAGGGAATAACATTTGAAGTGAGAGCTGGGACTTCCCTGGCAGTCCAGTGGTTAAAACTTCACCTTCCAATGCAGAGGGTGAGAGTTTGATCCCTGGTGAGGAGCTGGGACCCCACATGTCTAGCAGTAAAAAGTTAAAACATGAAACAGAAGCAGTATTATAACAAGTTTGGTAAAGTCTTTGAACATTAGGGCTGAAGTGCTAAATCAGTCAGTTGTATCTGACTCTTTGTGACCCCCATGGTCTATAACCCACCAGGCTCCTCTGTCCATGGAATTCTCCAGGCAAGAATACTGGAGTGGGCTGTCATTCCCTTCTCAGGGAATCTTCCCGACCCAGGGATAGAACCCGCATATCTTGCATCTCCTGCGTTGTCAGGGAGATTCTTTACCACTGCGTCACCTGGGAAGCCCTCTTTAAAAATGGTCCACATTAAAAAAAAGACAAACAAGTGAGAACTGATTGTTGATTAGAAATTGGTCCAGTGAAGAGAGGAAGAGGACTAGAGAGTGAAAGGAAGAGAATATCTGAACCTGAAGGAAAAACAGGAGTGAAGGCCTTGATGTGGAAATGAGTCCTGGATGAGGAAAAACAGAATATGAAGAGCAAAGGAGAGTGAGGGTGTTACCTGTCTTACCTGAGTCAAATGATATATTCCCCGTACCTACATAATGCTCAGAATAACACCACAGAGAGGGACCAAGAAACAAGTAATAAAGTATAGACCGTAGATCCACCAAACATGGAACTCACGTTCTGAGTTGTTTTTCTAGTAGTGATGATGTGAATGGACTCATCACTCAGTCCTTGGGTGACCAGATCATGTATATACAAGCCTGTCCCCATGATCAATAGAGCGGCTCATGGTTATAGAAACAACCCCTTGTGTATTAATCCATGGGCTTAGCCTTAGGGATCCCAAGCTCTCATCAACTAAACAAACTTATCTCAATGAGATAAATGATAGATAAATAGATGATAGATAGATAGATAGATAGATAGAATTGCTCTTTCTTGAGAGCAATTCTTACTCAAAATGGCATCATCTCTTTGGCTATTTCTTGTTTGTAAATTTCAAGGAAAAGTGATGAATAGCCTCAAAGTTTTCCTGAAAGCTCTGAGAAAGATAGAGTTTGAATTTTATTCTCCATAAAACTCCAGTTGTGCTAGTAAATAAAAATTGGATTTTATGATGCAACTCTAATGAATGTTATCACTTGGAAGTTAAGATCAATAAGTACTGGGAAGGAGTCATGTAACATTTGTATTTGATACTTGCTGCTGCTGCTGCTAAGTCACTTCAGTCGTGTCTGACTCTGTGCGACCCCATAGACGGCAGCCCACCAGGGATTCTCCCGTCCCTGGGATTCTCCAGGCAAGAACACTGGAGTGGGTTGCCATTTCCTTCTCCAATATTTGATACTTAAGCATTGACAAATTCCTCCTTAAAAAAATTGACCTAGGAAGACACATTAATTAAATTCATCTTTCCATCTATTCTTTGTGGGAATTAGGCACAGCAAAGTCACATGGAAGAATAGCAGTTTCCAATATTTTATGAATCACATGCTTTATTAATACAAATCTGTATGTATGGGTCAATACAAAGGAGTATATTGGTTCAATTATACGAGTTAACAAGAAGGACTTTTTAAAGAAACCATTAATATATCCATCAAGCATTTATTAGAAATCTTTACATAGGTGCTGAAAGAAATACAAAGATAAATGTCACAGTCTTTGCTTTCAAAGAATGTATAACATCTGCTATAAAATTGGTGGTTGTAGAAAAAATGATGGCTTTTTGTTTAAGAGAATCCAAATGGAACGTAATGCAAAATAAAATTAATCCACTTTGAATGTTTATGTGTGATACTCAACCAGTTCTACTCAATGTTATCATCTCATATGATTTAAATATGGTTCAAACCTATACGCCCAAGAACATATGTTTTTTTGTGTCTCCACGATAACCTTTCTGTCTGACGTGAAATCTAGCCCCGAACAGAGTTCCTGAAAAAAGAAACAATAGGGGCAGTTATAACTTACTTTTATAAAAAGCACTCAGTTGAAAGATGACATTTAAGCTACGTTTCACTCCAAGATTCCTGATGTCACTACAGTTAACAATGCTTAATTTATCCAATTAGTTAGTTCTCCAAGCCGATCTAAATCATCATTTTTGCCGCAAGACAAGAAGTAGAATTTTAAAGGTGCTGTGATGAATGCCTGCAAAAGAGTATACCCAGGCTCTGGAAACTTTAAAATTTTTTAATATTCTGATGGAGACACATGAAAGGAAATTTTATAACTGACTTTCTTACTCAATTTTTATACCTATACTTACAAAGACAGTATGTAATACCTCCACTAGGAGATGTTAGTATCCTTCTTACAGAACTGATGAAATCGAGACCAAGATATATATGTATTTTTGGTGCTTGGTGTGCATATATACATTTCTAATGATGCATGTCTCTGTACTATGCATCTGTATCCTTGGGATATAAATCTTTTACCATGTTATGAAATTCCATGTAAGTCCCCAGCATATATTTTTGATCAAACCAGTTTATATCATGACAGATGGTCTATCCATTGCAATACACTTAATAATCTGAGGCTTGCATTGGTGCCATAATGATAACATTTCATCACTGTGGTCTCCCCATGGACTTGGAACAGATTGAAACTGAAAATTAAGTAGCACCTCATGCCCTAGAAGTCCATATATTAGGTAGCCAGGACTCCAGAGATGTGGTTAGGGCAGCAGATCCTCCTTAATGGCCTCAGAGAAGTTGTCTGTACACTTATTTTGATGTACTGAACTTAAACAGCAGGGAGGTAGCTTAAGAATATCTGCCTTATGGCAAATTGTATAAAAGCCTTTCTACCAGAAGATTTGAAGACAGCAAGAGCAGCAGCAAGCAAGATGGTTATACTTCTGAACTTCATTTTAATTATTATTATTACTATAGTAAAATAAAGTTTACCAAATGAACATTTAATGGTATTGGGCAAGGGAAAGAAGCAAACATTTCTTCAGGAAAATCTGAGATAGCTGCAGCCCCTCACAAGATTCTCTCCTGTGAATTGCAGGGCTTTCATAATGTGTGACCTTGTACTATTTAGGAAAAAAAAAAAAGAGAGAGAGAGAGAGAGAATATTCCTCTAAGAGCCAACACCTAAAATATAAAACACAACTGATGTTCCATAGAGTCTGGATAGGGTGTGGTGAACCTCTGAAGTTAGAAACAATTCTGACGTCTACGCCCTGGAAAGGAATCGGGTGATGGATGAGATGGAAGTTTTCCAAAAAAAAACACAAAAATTAACTTCAGCCTTCCCTTCAATGAAAACATTATGCATTCATCCTGGGAATTTTTCTTTGGGTTGCAATTTTTTTCTCTCCTTATTTGCTATGTGCTAGATGTCTCTGAGGTGAGTCATGATGACGTATTAGCAAAAGAACACAATAGCCCTTTGATTGGCACCTGCTATGCATTTGCCTGGCATCATGCATGCAGCGTCTCATTATTGTCACAATGCCCCTATGAGCTTGACATTACACTGATTGGGGAGAGGAACCTGAGACTCAGAAGATATAAGGAATTTGTGAAGCTGGGACATGATCTCTACTTAGCTGACTCTAAGAGCTCATATGTAGTCACGGCACTGTACACATTCAGAGGCAATCTGTCACCTTCAGACTGACATTTAGTTGTCTTTTGAAAAATAAGAAAAATACCAGAAAACTTTAGTCTGGTGTCTGCTCCCCAAGTTAACTTAAAAAGCAACAGATCATACACAGTCCTTCCTTAGGGCACAATAAAGGGGAAATACACAGTGGGACTCGTGGGATAAGACATTATTGATCATTTCAAGAGTTGCACACAAAAAAGAACAATAACTAAAACTTATGAGCCTTTTCCAAGTGACGCACACTCTCCTAGACATGTTACATGTGTTGTACTCTTTCTAAGTGTTCAGGAGGTAGGTGTTGCTATGATCTCTCTTTTTCTGCTGAGGAGATCTTAACTGTATAGCCAAATAAGAAAGTTTCTAAAGGTGGAATCTAAACTCATGCCCAACAGACTCTCCCAGAGTCTGGGATTTCTACACTCGATTGCCTTGAATAGCGATCTGCCTCAACTTTTGTTTTAATTTTTATTTTATATTGGAGCAATAGTTGATTAACAATGTTGTGTTAGTTTCAGGTGTGCAGCAAAGTGATTCAGTTATATCTTAATATTTATATATTATTATAAATATATATATATATATATTTATATAAATATATTTATACACACATACACACATGTATCTGTTCTTTCTCAGATTCTTTTCCCATGTAGATTATTGCAGAATACTGAGCAGTTTGCCCCATGCTCTACACTCGGTCCTTGTTGGTTATCACTTTTAAATATATAGTGTGTACATTCCACTTTCTATCCAAAGGGATTGGGTCTAGCTCTCCTTAAAAGTAAAGAATACTACCAAAATGTAGCTGCTTTGAACCTGATGGAGGGGAAAGCAAATAGCTCCTAAAGGAGCCCACTCTTTCATGTCCTTAAACCATTAGAGCAGAGTGAACCATTACCGGCAGTGTGTCGGGGGGGAAATTGTTCAGGAAGATATTTACCACTTCCTGTCCATGATGTGCCCTGAGGGGTTCAATATATATTCCTCTGCCTCTGAAATCTGACATAACAGCTTTCCTCACTTACTCTACCAGATTGCCTAATTCCTACTTTTGGAGATAGATAAGGCAGCATTGTTTTCATGTTTAATAGCTTTGATATAGCAATACATTTATATTATTCAAAAATAAAAAACAATTACAAAATATAGAAATATGTACAGTGAAATGTTTTTCTCCTGCCTTTGATCCTCCCCATCTCTCTCCCCTTCATATTCCGTGACCTCACAAAAGCACTGTCTACTATGTATCCTTCCAGAGTTTTTTAAATACGTATGAAGCAAATATGAATATATATTATTTCTCTGTGTTTTTGGACAAAAGTTAGCATTCTGTGTACATTGTTCTGCACACTTCTTTTTTTCTGATTATTTATTCAGAGAAATTTTCTGTATCAGTATGTGATTTTTTTCTCTCTCTCTCTCCTTTTGTTAGTATCACTCCCAGTATCCCATTGGTTGGGTGATTATAATTTACCTAAATCCCAGTAACGGAGAAGGCAATGGCAACCCACTCCAGTACTCTTGCCTGGAATGTCCCATGGACAGAGGAGCCTGGTAGGCTGCAGTCCATGAGCCTTAGCGACCCATGAGGTCGCTAAGAGTCGGATACGACTGAGCAACATCACTTTCACTTTTCACTTTCACTTTTCACTTTCATGCATTGGAGAAGGAAATGGCAACCCACTCCAGTGTTCTTGCCTGGAGAATCCCAGGGATGGGGGAGCCTGGTGGGCTGCCGTCTATGGGGTGGCACAGAATCGGACACGACTGAAGCGACTTAGCAGCAGCAGCAGCAGCAAACCCGAGTAAACTCTGGATAGACATTTGGATTACTTCCAGTATTCTTGCCTGGAGAATCCCAGGGAGAGGGGGGCCTCGTGGGCTGCTGTCTATGGGGTTGCACAGAGTCAGACACGACTGAAGTGACTTAGCAGCAGCAGTATTACAAATACTGATATACTGAATAACCTAGAATATATTTCATTGAGCACACCTGCAGGTACATCTACAGGATTAATTCCTGAATTGAAGATGCATCAAAAGCTATACAAATTCATAATTTTGGATGGGTAGAACCAATCTATCTCTAACAACTATCTATCTCTAACAACTGTACTGTTTCAGGGGTTCCCAAACTTTTCCTCATCATAACACTCAAAGCAAATAAAGTGGTTTATACTTGGGATAAAAGATTTGAAGCCTTAGATTGATTGTGGCCAAAGGCAGCAAGCCTACTAGTTCTAACTGACCAGGATCCATTGGGCATCAGAGACCTGCGGGAAGAACGCCCAGCACCAGGTCCGGGAAGTCCTGAGGCTCTGTGTTTCAGTAAGCAGTGCATGACGCCAACTTCCCCTCAGTGTCACCAATGAAGAGTTGGAATTTGAGTTAACCTGATAGGTTCAAACAATGGTGTATCTATGCAGTTTTATTTTAAGTGAGATTGATTACTTTTCGTATGTTCCAGTGTTTTTATAAGCTTCTTGTCTATGAACTGCCCAATCTATTTTATTTTCTATTCAGCTGTTTGTCTTTCATTATTGACTTTAAGAAGCTATTTTTATTGAGAAAAAAAACTCATGCTGCCCATGATATGAATTGCAGTTCCTCCCCGCCCCCCCCCCCCATTTTGTATTTGTCTCTTGACTTTATTCATGGTTTTTTGCCTTATCGCTTTTGCGTGCAGAAGTTTCTTTTCTGTTTTCTCATGTTGTCTTTTGCAATTTGGATTCTGAGTTGTTGATTAAAGGAGACTTTCCCTGCTTCACATTTACAAATGAATTTTCCTACTTCTTCCTACTGTTTTTATGACTTTCATTCTTGAATGTTAAAAAAAAAAAAAAAAAAAAAACCCTCCATTTGGAATTGTTCCTGATGTTTGGTGTGAAATATGGATTCAGTTTTTCTTTTTTCCCCAGATGGGTTATTCTACAACACCATTTATTGAAAAATCCATCTTTGCCGTCACATTTGTTTTAATTTTTCTTTGTGTGGATTTCTACATTGTTTTAAAGTTTATTTCCAAAGATATTGTTTTGCTGGTTTTGGCTGTTTTAAATGTTTTTCCCATTAGGCGTTTTAACTGCTTGCTTTTGGTACATAATAAATTTATTGCTTTCTGTTTATTATTATCTATGTCCCATTACTTCCCTGAATTCTCTCACTCTTTGTAGTGTTTTGGTTGATTCCCTTGGATTTTCAAATGTTCCGTCATGTTATTGCCACATAATTACAGTTTATAAAGTTTTTGCTTCTTCTTTTCCTTCGGCTCGTCTGTTTTGACTAGTAATGCTAATACTTTGAGTTTCCCAGGTGGCGCTAGTGGTAAAGAAGCTACTTGCCAGTGCAGGAGACATAAGAGACACAGGTTCGATCCCCTGGGTTGGGAAGATCCCCTGGAGAAAGGCATGGCAACCCACTCCAGTATACTTGCCTGAAGAATCCCCATGGACAGAGGAGCCTGGTGGGCTAGAGTCTGTGGGGTTGCAGAGTAGACATGACTGACGCAACTTAGCACGCACGCAAGCTAATACTTTATGGTATTCTTCTCTTGATCTTGATTTTATTTTATTATTAGAGTATAATTGCTTTGGGCTTCCCTGGTGGCTCAGACAGTGAAGAATCTTCCTGCAAGGTGGGAGACCTGGGTTCGATCCTTGGGTTGGGAGGATCCCTTGGAAGAGGGCATGGCAACCCACTCCAGTATTCTTGCCTGAAGAATCCCCATGGTCAGAGGAGCCTGGAGGGCTACAGTCCATGGGGTCACAAAGAGTCAGACACGACTGAGCAAATAAGCACATAGCACATAATTGCTTTACAATGTTAATTTCTGCCGTATAATGAAGTGAATTAGCCATATGTATAAATATATCCCCTCTCTCTTGTATTCTCCCTCCCGTCTCACCCCCATCTCACCCCTCTAGGTCACCACAGAGCTGAGCTCCCTGTGTAGTACAGCATTTTCCCACTAGTTATCTATTTTATACGTGGGCAGTGTATATACATCAATGCCAATCTCCCCAAGTTGTCCCACCCTTCCCTTCCCTCACTGTATCCACATGTCCGTTCTCTACATCTGAGTCTCTCTTGCTGCCCTGGAAATAGGTTCCTCCATACCATCTTTCTAGATTCCACATGTATGCGTTAATATACAATATTTGTTTTTCTTTCTCTGACTTCACTGTATGACAGACCCTAGGTTTTGATGACTATGCTTCTAGTCAATCTCCAGTGAGCACAATGCTGACTTCTGGACTGAGATCAATCTATGTTTACTGTGTGTAAAAGGTGTCCGTCTATCCTCATTTAACTGAATGTGTTAGTGAGAAATGGCTATTGTATTTTGCCAAATGACCTTTCATCATATATGAAAATGATCATAATTTTTCTCTAATATTATAAACTACATACAAACATTTTTCCTAATAATGAACCATCATTGTACTTCTGGAGTAAATTCCTCTGTCAAAATAACTATTCTTTTTGTATTCTTTTGGGTACATGTTCTTTGAAATGGTGCCCTCATTTTTTTTTTTTTTGGTAATAGATTAATCTATTCATTTTATTTGTGTATAAAACATCTTTGTCAAGTTTTATTATCAATTTTGCACCATATTCCCAGAAACAATCTTAAGAAATTCTTTCGTCTGTTTTTCTCTAGAAACGTTGAAATATCCCTGGTTTTATTTGCTTTTAAATTCCCTTATGAAAGTGACTAACCCTGCAGCTTTGCTGGAAATAACCTTTTGATCATTTTATCCTCTATCATTTTTACTGAAGTAGTTCTAAATATTTAGATTCTTATTTCTTGATGTCATTTAGTGTAAATCATATTTTCCTTAAAAAAGTCTTACTTCATCCAACTTTTTCAATTTCATCGTCTTAAGATTCTTTAATCTCCCCAGTTCCTGTGTGGTTAATTCTTCCTTTACTGTTGAGTTTTGTTTCTTTGTTTTTAATCGCAGTTTTCTCTTTCCTGATTAACTAATGATTTTTCTCTCTTTTTGTTTTTTTAAGACAACCAGATTTTGTCTTCACAGATTACAGCTACCATTTTTCTAATTCATTGGAATTAAAAAACATAATAGTGACTCTGTCATCAACTCCATCATTTTAACACAATAGCAACCCTAGGCAACATGTAGATGAATAAGCCTGTTGGTGGTCCTATAAAACTTTTTTATGGATACTGAATTTTGAATTTCATACAATTTTCACATCATGAACTATTATCATTCATTTTTTTCCCCCAAACATCACATAAGCTGTAAGCAGCGTTCTTATTTTGCAGGCCATACAAAAATAGGTGTTGGACCAGATTTGGCCCATAAACTGTGATTAGCTGGTACCTACTCTACCCAATATACTTTGAATTATAATGGTATTTATTAGTTTCCTAATATGAACAATAGTAACAATTTTGCTATATCCGCCTTCCTTTATCTTAGTTTCTTTATCAATATTTTCTTCCTCATTATTTTACTTTGTATGTTAAATAATCTTGAAGATAAATTTACCTGATCATAAGATATGGGTCTCGTCCTTTCTTTATTATTGAATATCTTTTACATGTTGCTGTACTGACTTCTGACCTTGTTTGTGACTATGGAGAAACATACAGACAGCTTCGTTGTTTTATCTTATACTTAGCGTAATCTTTTTTCTCGATCACTCAAATGATCCTCTTGCTTAAATCCTGGAATTTTGATAACATTATTAGCATAGCTATGGTGTTGCTGTATCAGTTTCAGTATTCACTAGAACATTATCCTCCCAATGTAAAAAATATTCAAGGCATATTAATTGTGAATATTTTTCTTGATTTATTTCTTTAAGATAAGTTATTTTCCATTTTGTTGCTTCTGTTTGTTTTTTTTATCTTCAGAGATTTCAATTATACATATGTCATATTTTTAATTTTTGCTTCTTTTCTGTATCTCATTTTATCTGTAACCTTTCCAGTTGTTTTATTTTGCTGTTTCTAATTCATTTTGTTAATTCATCTCATTTCTGTAATTTATTTCCTTTACTATATTTTCCATACTGTATGTTCCTCAATAGTGTTCCTTGCATTTTCTTAATTTATGTGCTGATTTTGGTTTTTCTTCAATTTTTCCTGAGTTCTACCAGTTCAATTTTCATTTCTTTCCGGTGTAATTCCCTCTTATCTCTGAATTCTAGTATTACTTCCCTTGGGCTTCCCTTGTGGCTCAGCTGGTAAACCCGCCTGCAATACAGGAGACCTGGGTTTGATCCCTGGGTTGGGAAGATTCCCTGGAGAAGGGAAAGGCTGCCCACTGCTGTATTCTGGCCTGGAGAATTCCATGGACTGTATAGTCCACAGGGCCGCAAAGAGTTAGACACTACTGAGTGACTTTCACTTTCTGTCATACACTTAAAAAGGATACTGCTTCATATTCTTTTACTTGCTGGTAGAGACTAAGGTCAAATATTCAGTCTTTGTGTCACCATTTTTCTCATGAGTATTCATTTCGGAATGAGTTTTCATGCTGTTTTTCACATTTGTTTTCACGTAAGAATTTTGTACGGTTGTTCTGCTGGTTCTTTTCCTATTAGTTGTCATTGAATACATTGGATTTTCTTGGATTAGTATCCTCTACAGCGTTGATGGGAAAGGGAGGCAGTTGTTGCCAGAGTAACCATTGACTTTTTATTACAAAAAGGATCTTTATTTGCTGTCACAAAGATAGATAGTTCTCTATACAAGTATGGCTCAAGTACGTGAATGTGTTGCACCCCTAATCCCTCTGATTCTGAGTCAAATGCAGTGAAGGGTAGGGTTTTGTCAATAGCTTGTTGACTGTAGTTCCAGCAGAAATTTTTTTCCAAACAAGATTATAAATTTTAAATTGAGGGTGAACCCCTCATCTTTAAGAACTATTATAATTTTGCTATTATCCTCTGAGCTCTACTTCTGTTGGGTCCCTTATCACTCTTGACATTTCATAGCTTCACTGCCTCCCAAGAGAAATCTAACTTTTTTTGTTTTTTTACAATTCCCAAATCCCTTGCTTTTTTTGGATTATATTTATCTTCCAGGTCTGATAAAAATTAGAGTTTTAGAGGTTTTCGCTGTTGTTTTTCTGCTGTATGATGTCCAGGAGCAAAGAGGAACTATGATGACTTTCCCAGCCATATTTATACAGGGGTTCTATTAACATTATGCTTTGAAAGAGTTAATCGAAAGGGTGCCTATATCTAGCTTTCAACAAATGGAGTATAAACTTTAAAAAGCAAATACAAAATTGTGATGCGACCATGAAGATTTGAAACTTCCAGGAGTAATTCTAGAGTAAAAATCTAAAGAATCAGCAAAAATGATGGAATGTAAAAACCATAGGAATTCAGATAAAGAGAAAATTGAGCGTTGATAGGCTCAGTGATTGAAGGGGTTGTATGGGAACAGAGATTAGAAGGATTCAACGAAGGCTTGAGCAAATGTCACTGGTATTCCCGCCTATAATTTTGGTCTAAGAACCTTGGAAAATTCTTTCTCTCTTACCATTCTGTGTTCCTGGTTGCTTTCCATCTACCTCAAGATATCTCAAACTGTGAAGAAAATGAAAAGAGATAGAGCTGGTTAAGGGAGAGGAAGAAGGTTTCAGAATAAAAAACATATATATATTTTTTCTCTCTATGTCTCCAGAGTTTATGCCAGTTCCCCAGAACCAAGCCAGGCTCCCAGAGGCATTCTGGACCGAGAGTTCTTGGCACGGACAAGATTTCCAAAAGACAGAAGTGCCTTTGAGCCATATCCTGGCGCCTGAAACCAAGCCAAAACATCTTGGACAGTGAGAAAAGTGAAGCAGCTTCAGAACATTCTGTGTCGCATATTTGTTGCTGGCCTCTTTGCTATAATCTTTTTAAAAATTATGTTTTCCTCCTGGATATTTTAGTCTGCTTTTATTAGTCACTTCAAGGAGGATCATATAAAGGCTTAGGGAAGGCTGGTCGCTCATTCCTCTCCATGGCCTCCAGTGCAGCACCCTGCCTGCGCTCTCTCCACCACTGTTTACTTATAAGCTTGATTTTGGCAGCCAGTAAGTTTATTTTACATTTTACTGAAGTGTGAGGGGAAATACTGATAGAAAAACTAAACAAAACCCCTCATGAAATGGTATCACCAAATGAGCAAAGTACCTGAAAAAGTCAAACATCCGGGTGCCCAGAACTCAAAGGCTGATTTTTCTTCCCTATAAGGCACCCTCAGAACCTCTTCCTAAAACTGGCTGTTGATAAGATCATCTGAAAATTAATCACTAGCGGAGAGAGGGCTGTATTCACTGTCAACCTACCCTGCAAGTCTGGATCCTTGCCTCCCTGAGTTTCTCCTGTGTTTCTGTGTTCACCAGAAACTTCAGAACAGGGGGCACAAACTTCTTTGCCATTGCTTTAAAGAAATGGGAATGCTAGCTCTTCTGTCTAATGAAAGTATGATTTTTATTCGCCTACGATAGCTGCTGCTGCTGCTGCTAAGTCGCTTCAGTCATGTCCGACTCTGTGCGACCCCATAGACGGAGGCCCACCAGACTCCCCCTGGTGATTATTGAAAAACAATCTAAAATAATTTCTTCCTCATATGCAATGATGTAGCTCATCATAAAATATTTTATAAAAGAAAAATTTCAATGGACACATGTAAAGTGAAGGGTTTTAGAAATCTGGACAACATAATTTTACATAATTTTTCTATAAAGCAAGTCTCTAAGAGTAGACATTAAGTGTGTGTCTGTGGAGGGGTGGCATATGTATATATCTATACTCCAAACTTATGTCTCTCATTAATATGTTGATGGTTGAATGATAAACATCCCCATAATCATTTTGGAATAATATGGCAATTTAAAATGGGAGAAGGATATAACTTAGAAGAGCAAACACATTTGCCTAAAAGGGTTATTCTATATTAGTCCAGGCCTAACGGCACCCCACTCCAGTACTCTTGCCTGGAAAATCCCATGGATGGAGGAGCCTGGTAGGCTGCAGTCCATGGGGTCACGAAGAGTCGGATAAGACTGAGCGACTTAATTTCACTTTCTTTTTTTTTTAAATTTTATTTTATTTTTAAACTTTACAATATTGTATTAGTTTTGCCCAATATCGAAATGAATCTGCCACAGGTATACATGTGTTCCCCATCCTGAACCCTCCTCCCTCCTCCCTCCCCATACCATCTCTCTGGGTTGTCTCAGTGCACCAGCCCCAAGCATCCAGTATTGTGCATCGAACCTGGACTGGCTTTCAATACAGAAGCTTAGTCAGACAATAGAGAACTCCTACAAGTCTCCTACAAGTGAGGCTAATCAGCTCCAGGTAAGAAGTAACCTGCAAGAGATAGACCTTCTCTGAGGCACTGCACAATGGAAAGATTAAAAGCTGAGGGTTGAGAAGACACTCGAAAAACACAAAAGCTTTCTGACAAAACAGTTCCCACTCACTTAAAAAAAATATGTAGTGTACAGATCATAACCATAGCAACAACAAATCTCAAATCCAGCTCAATATCTAATGAGATTAACTCCCATAGTAAAGTCCCAGCAGGAAAAAAAAAAAAAAAACTGTACCCATTTCTAAGCGTAAACATTATATGTCTCAGTCTGTATTGTAGTACACAAGATGTCTTGTCTTTATAAAAATTACAAAGCATTAAGAAAGAAAAAGTTTCCCAAGAAACAAAGCAATTCTTAAAAGCTCAGATATGACACAAATGTTGGAACTCTCTGGCAAGGAATTTCAAATAACTATGAATAATAGGCAAAAGCACTAACTGGAAAGATAAGTAACATGTAATATCAATTGGGTGATTTCAGGAGAGAAAAGCAAACTGTAAGAAAGTATCAATAGAAGTTTAGAAATGAAGAACAAAGAAATGGAGATAAAAAGTACTTCTTACAGACTTATTAGTAGACTTAGCAGGGTCAAGCGTCATAGTTTTTCAGAACAGCCATACCAGAATATTATGGATGCGTGACTTACACAACAAAATTTTTCCGCATAAATGGGCAATCTAGAAGACTGAGATCAAGGAGTTGACAGGGCTGGTTTCTTCTGAGGCCTCTCTACTTGGCTTGTGGATGGTCATCTTCTCCCTGTGTCTTCATGTGAACTTCCCTCTGTGTGTATCTGTATGTCCTAATCTCCTCTTGTAAAAACATCAGCAGTATTAGAGTAGGACCCAGTTAACAAGTTCATTTTAACTTACTTATTTTTTGAAGAGGTCACCAAAACAGACCCTGTATCCAAAACAGTCATATTCTGAAATGCTGGGATTAGGACTTCAACATATAACTTTTTTGTTGTTTTTTGAGAAAGAGAACAACACAACTCAGCATATAGCACAAAGAAAGTTTCAGTGAACTAAAGATAAGTCTACAGATGGGACACAAATTGAAACTGAAATAAATGAGAAAAGGGAAAACCCAACAGAAGAGATCACCAAGAGATGTGAAACAACATCAAACGGTCTAACATACTGTAGCTCAGATGGTAAAGAATCTGCCTGCAATGCAGGATTCAACCCCTGGATCAACCCCTGGATCAGGAGGTTCAACCCCTGGATCAGGAGGATCCTCTGGAGAAGGGAATGGCAACCCACTCCAGTGTTCTTGCCTGGAGAATCGCACGGGCAGAGGAACCTGGTGGGCTGTAGTCCATGGGGTCACAAAGAGTCGGACATGACTGAGCAAAGTCTAGTTAACATATATGTAATTAGAATCCCAGTGTTTGACAGTATATGCTGAATCATTCATTACAACTTTCATTTAAAAAGTTTTTCTTCTCATTTTTTTTAGAACTCGCTTTGTTGTACAGGTTTAATTTCTATCATCCAATATTTTGTTTACATATTTTCACACTTTCTAGTATAATGTTGGCATTGAAGGGTCTAAATTGGTGTTTGAATATATCTTTAGCCATATATCATAATAATATTTTAAAATCAATTTATGATTATTTCCTAAATATTCTAAAATTGAGAATATTATCAGTATTTCATTGTTTTTTATTAATTATAAAATTTCCAGCAGTACAGATATAACTATAAATAATAAGCTTTCTCTAATTTACCTCAAACCAACTTTTCAAAGTACCAACCGCTAATAGTCTCTTTATTCTTTCAAATATTATTTGATTCATATAAACATACATTACATTACAAAGGCTGTAAATGTCTACCTTGTGGGCGTATCATAGGGAAATATAAATATTTCCCTATAGTAAATTCCAGAAGAGGGTTTCCTAGGTTAAGGGGTATGTACATGTTTAATTTTGATAAGTACTCTCACACTGCTCTCCACAAAAGACTATACCAGTTCATACAACAATAGTATATATTCAAGAACATTTTTCTACACTCTGGCCAATCTTAATGTATCAGTTCAGTTGCTCTGTCGTGTCCAACTCTTTGTGACCCCATAGACTGCAGCATGCCAGGCTTCCCTGTCCATTTCCACCTTCCAGAGCCTACTCAAACTCATGTCCATTGAGTCGGTGATGGCATCCAACCATCTCATCCTCTGTCGACCCCCTCTCCTCCTGCCTTCAACGTTTCCCAGCATCAGGGTCTTTTGAAATGAGTCAGTTCTTCACATCAGGTAGCCAAAGTATTGGAGTTTCAGCTTCAGCATCAGTGCTTCCAATGAATATTCAGGACTGATTTCCTTTAGGATGGACTGATCAGATCTTGCAGTCCAAGGGACTCTAAAGGGTCTTCTTCAACACCACAGTTCAAAGGCATCAATTCTTTAGTGCTCAACTTTCTTTATAGTCCAATTCTCACATCCATACATGAGCACTGGAAAAACCATAGCCTTGACTAGACAGACCTTAGTTGGTAAAATAATGTCTCTGCTTTTTAATATGATATCTAGTTTGGTCATAGCTTTCTTCCAAGGAGCAAGCGTCTTTTAATTTCATGGCTGCAATCACCATCTGCAGTGGTTTTGGGGCCCAAAAAATTAGTCTCTCATTGTTTCCACTGTTCCTCCATCTATTTACCATAAAGTGATGGGACTGGATGCCATGATCTTAGTTTTCTGAATGTTGAGTTTTAAGCCAGCTTTTTTACTCTCCTCTTTCACTTTCATCAAGAGGCTTTTTAGTTCTTCTTCACTTTCTGCCATAAGGGTGGTATCATCTGCATATCTGAGCTTATTGATATTTTCCCATCAATCTTGATTTCAGTTTGTGTTTCATCCAACTCAGCATTTCTCATGGTCTACTCTGCATATAAGCTAAATAAGCAGGGTGACAATATACAGCCTTGATTTACTCCTTTCCTGATTTGGAACCAGTCTGTTGTTCCATGTCCAGTTCTAACTGTTGCTTCTTGACCTGCATACAGACTTTTCAGGAGACACGTCAGGTAGTCTGGTATTCCCATCTCTTTAAGAATTTTCCATAGTTTGTTGTGATCCACACAGTCAACATTTTAATTTATAATTTGATGTCAGTGATATTTAGTAGATATATTTTAATCTCTAAGAAGCTGGGTTTTTCCCATTTTTAGTGGTGACTCCTTAATCTTTAAATATTGTTCCAAAATTTTTTTTAGCAGCAATTCAACAATGAGAATGTGATTAGTCAAAGTTTTACCTTTTAAAATGTATTGATGTTTTCCTCTAGAGCTTTTAATACCTTTAAAAATGAATTATCTTTTCTCTGTAGAATACAAATTAACATCTGCAGTTCAGTTCAGTTCAGTCGCTCAGTCATGTCCAACTCTTTGCAACCCCATGAACCGCAACACACCAGGCCTCCCTGTCCATCACCAACTCCCAGAGTCCACCCAAACCCATGTCCATCGAGTTGGTGATGCCATCCAACCATCTCATCCTCTGTCATCCCCTTCTCCTCCTGCCCTCAATCATTCCCAGCATCAGGGTCTTTTCAAATGAGTCAGCTCTTTGCATAATGTTATTATTTTATTTGAGGGGTTCTTGATACCTGTATTTTGTATCTAGTCTTTCAAAACTAAGTTGCTTAAAATTTGTACTACTATGTTCTTTTCTTATAATGTTTATAATAGTTTTTATTTAGTTAAAATTTCTGTGTATTTCTGACATTAGAGACTCCTACTCTGCTCAAGAAACAAGTCAACATACTTAGAGTTTACATGTCAGTGATATAGTGTGTATATATATGCATTTTTTTTTCTTGTGAACAGTCATAAGTTAGGGGAAGAGGTCATTTGTGCAATATTTCTTTTTGTTTATTCATACACATTTTTACATCTTCTTTTCTCTAGTAAAGTTCCATTGTTAATACAGTTTGACCGTAAGAGTTCACTAGAGAGAAATAAAATTCACTCTACCTGTGAATTAGCACATGCATAATTCTTTAAAAGCCTACCACAAGCATCTCTCTAAATAACTCAGGGGTTCACAGGAGATATTGGCCGCATCTTCTAACCTTTAAGCAGGTATTTCCAGCAGTGCTCCAATGTCTAGGGTACTTTCAATCCTTTATTCAACCAGAGAATCTCTGGATTTATTAGAGTTATATAAATGGGATATCAGATAATGTTTTATTAAAATAAAGATTTTGAAAATAAAAAAATAATTTATTGGTTCATATTACTCTTATTCAAAAAAATTCATGCTGTTCAATAATGATTATACTCCTAGCCTAATTTCCACATTAATTATCCCAACTTATTTCCTCTTTGACATCTATTTTGTCCTATGCTAAGTCACTTCAGTCGTGTCTGACTCTGGGCGACCCCATAGACGGCAGCCCACCAGGCTCCCCCATCCCTGGGATTCTCCAGGCAAGAACACTGGAGTGGGTTGCCATTTCCCTCTCCAATGCATGAAAGTGAAACGTGAAAGTGAAGTCGCTCAGTCATGTCTGACTCTTCGAGACTCCATGGACTGCAGCCTACCGGGCTCCTCCACCTATGGGATATTCCAGGCAAGAGTACTGGAGTGGGGTGACATTGCCTTCTCTGATTTTGTCCTATAGTCATATTGAAATACTCATCAACCAAATATAATCTGATGTAGCAGATATTTTTATCAACTCGATGGACATGAGTTTGAGTAAACTCCAGGAGATAGTGAAGGACAGGGAAGCCTGGTGTGCCGCAGTCCATGGGGTTACAAAGAGTCAGACACGACTGAGAGACTACACAACAACAGTAAGTAAAGAACTATTCCAGGTTCTGGCTTATTTCCCTTCAACTCAAATTTGGAGAGGCCTCTGTAACTAACAAAAAGTTTGACTAAATATCTTGAGGAGGAACAAAACGACTGAGTCCCAATGTAGGAAATGGCTCCCAGTGGGAGAGCTCCGGGGTGCACATATACAGTCTGGCCTCGGGAGAGCTTTCTAGGAGTTCCCCTTACTCTCATTGCTTGTACCTTTTGCTCCACTGGGCAGCCAGTAGTAATACATGTTGCCATGGTGCAGACCATTTTCTTCTTACTCCCGGAAACAGGCGATATTCTCCAAGGGTAGTTACTCTTGGATTAAAACATGGCTTGGTCAGAGGCACTGGCTGATTATCTCCATAGTCAAAAGATGCCTGGGGAGGTAGAGAGACATTGAGTAACAGTAAAATCTCTCTGTCTCTTTATTTCTGAAGTCATATTTATTACAAGAAAAAGCCCAAAGATGTGAACAAATAAAATCATCCATAAGTCTGATCATCCCTGTATATTTACACCATTTTATATTTCATTCCCTCTTTCTTTACTGATTTATAGAAGTGAAATTATATTTAGATCAATTTTGTGCCATGTCTCTATTATTTTATATTATAAAATTGGAATTGATATGTAAATCTTTATATGTTGTTACTTGGTTGTTCGGTCATGTCCAACTCTTTTGTGATCCCACAGCCTGTAGCCCACCAAGGTCTCTGTCCAAGAGATTTGCTAGACAAGAATACTGGAGTGGGCTGCCATTTCCTTCTCCGGGAGATCTTTCTGGCCCAGGGATTGAACCAGCATCTCCTGCATTTGCAGGCAGATTCTTTACCGCTGAGCTACCAGGGAAGCTCAAATCTTTACATACTTCATTTAATTTTCTAGGAGAAGGGGGCGACAGAGGATGAGATAGTAGAATGGCATCACTGACTCAGTAAACACAAGTATGAGTTTGAGCAAACTCCAGGAGACAGTGAAGGACAGGGAAGTCTGGCACATTGCAGCTCATAAGGTTGAAAAGAGTTGGATACGACTTAGTGACTGAACAACAACAATAGCCACACCACCATATGCTTGTTCTTTCTGTTCGCACTTCTCTTGTATTTGGTTATTATAATTGCTTCCATATTTATTCTATTATAAATGTTGAGGCATGTATCTCTCTGCATACATACATGTTTTAAGAAGTTTCTCTTAACACAATTTCTAGGTCAAATAATATAAATAATATTTACATATTGGTAACATTTATTGAAGGATCACCGTACGCTAGTGTTCTACATGTTTCATGCACATTAACTCATGTAACCTTCACATCCATCTCCTGAAACCAGTACTGTGATCATCCCTAGACTGGAGGCAGAATCAGAGAGACACAGGGACAAGGTTAAATAATTTCCTTATGGCTAGATGGGAAGTGGCAGAGTTGGAGTTCAAATACAGGCTCAAAGATGTAGAAACACATGTGAACAGGTATACTGGCTGAGTATCAGTATAATCATGATAATCATTCAGTATAATCATTCAGCATGACGCATGGGGCATACTATCACATCAATTCTCCATTGAAATGGTAGTGTGGCATCTTTATAGCAGAGAAAGATAGGTATCTACTTTAGGCAAAAGAGCATACATGCAGTGTTTTTGTTAAGAAGCAATTTAATCAATCTATGAAATATTTAAACTATTCAGGCAGCCTGCAATTCATATACCTACATTCCCTGTGTGGTGGAAGAATTTATAAGGATCACAAAGACACCCTAAGTCTCAATACAAACATTATTACTGGGAAAATATTTTTTTTTAATGTATAACTGTGTTTTTAATTTTCTTTGTTAATTTGCAATAACTTATAAGTCATTTAAGTAAGAAAACACTCTCAGAAGAAATTATACATTAACTGTCATAGAAAATAGTTTTTTCTCCCTCTTTAATTTCTTTTGTGTGAATGACATGTCAGAGGATAAGGCATGGCAAGCACTCAAATTCTTCATGGACCTAGTGGTACCAAATGCAGTAGCAGCTTTGCTTAAGCAAAACTCCATGGCATTGTTCTTAGGTTTAGTATTTAATGAGTTAAGTTTTCATCCACATTGCCTATTTTTCTACTGAACCCTGCCAAAAATATTCTGGCAGATGGTAAAATAATAAAATTGCTGGCTCTAAAATCCAAAATCTTAGAGATAATTAGAAGACTTGATACAGGTAACATTTATTAGTCATGAAGAGCTTGACAGCAAGGAGGATTTTTCAACCCACACAATTTTGAAAGGGAAAAAAATTTCTCTTTCTGAACACTGATCAAACTGTGACTCTGTGAACTCTGTGACATGAAGGGAGAAACACACTTCATAGGATTTAGTTGGACAACTTCTTCACTGAAGCACAACCTAAACAGAGAGAAGGAAATAACGCCTTTTAAAGGTGACTCCATTTACAGAACAGCGACAGCCAGTGTGAACCATCTTTGGAAATTTCCTTCTGTTCTAGTTAAACAAACTGCAAGTTCATTAGGTAGAAATGAGCGCCAAGAATAATCTCGCTAACCATTAGATAGGTTTAAATGAAATAAAATGTATGTTAATTATCAGTTTTCCTTCTTTCTTAACATAAGCATCATTCTTAGGCTGGGAAGGCACCCAGGAGCATTTGCTGGTTGGAGAAGGTTAAGGTTTTAAAATTTGACCACTCAGCTCTTCACACATAAATGACAGCGGTTACGCCATCCATATTTTACCAAAGTCAAGTACATCTTACAGGTATAAGAAATTCAAGCAATCCTGCTGTTAACCCTATAGAAGAAGGGGTACATGGCATTGGTAATCTGCTTTGGGGTTCAAAGAGTGTAGTTCAGGCTGCTGTGGCTTGATCATAGACAAATGCCATCTTCCTAGAATCTAAGTGTTTTTCCAAACTGAAAGGGGCTTTAAAGATCTCCAGTTGCATTTCTCATTTTTTAGAAGGAAAAAAAAATTTTAACACTTCATGAAATGAAGTGACTTGCACAGGCTATTCCCGGAAAGCCTGAGACTTGATCACAGATGCCCTGATTCCTAGTATCCTGCTATTTCTAGTGTTACGGCTACAAGTTTGCACGATAAAGTATCTACCAGACTCACCAAACCTGGTGACCCAAACTGTATCCTGTGAATACACGTAAGAATGAATAACAGGCCCAAATAAAATTGCAACGTGTAAATTTTTAAAAGTTAAATTCAAGAGTGGATAATATATTGAAAGCCTTGAAAAGGGAGGAAACAAGAAAGGAAGGAAGAGAAGCATTTTTTTGTTTGTTTTTCTAGTTGAAATATAACGACCTTTAAAATAATATTTCAGAAAAGAATGGTTGACTCTATATATGTTATCAAAACTTGGGATTCATTCTTCTGGCTTATGAAAATGGAATGATAAATTGCCAAAGAATGAAATACAGCTATGCAGATGAGAAAAGAGATTTTTCACACACAAAAAATTATAAATCTGATATCTCTGGAGAGAAAGGCAGTTAAGTTCCAAAACCAAGTATCATGACTGATAACAGATATATTTAAAAATAATAGATTTAAAGTAAACATAGTCTAGAGGCGTTAAGAAACAATCCATTAGAAGTAGAAATCGTGTTAGAGCATCATAATAATAGTAAATAACATTCATTTGGTACTTCATACGCACAAACACTATTCTAAGGGCTTTAAATACATGAACTCATTGGTCTCCTACAACATGTCTGTAAAGTATTTATGTTTATTCCTCTCATTTTATAGATATGAAATGAAAGTACTGCTGGATTACATTGCTTATCTAAGATTGTAACACTACTAATAATATAACTGAAAAATGAACCCAGGAAATCTGATTTCAGAATCCATGGTCTTAACTTCTATGCCATTATGGTCCTTATCCTCATACAAAGATAATAAAATAAATAGAAAATGTATCCTTAGAAAGTTGCTTCAGTCTCTCATACAGCACTGAGACGATTGCAGAGGGGCATCTGTACTATAATGGTGCAAGGGTCTTGTTCAAAGAAAATTGATCTCAGAGCAAGTTGTAAGAGGCTTGCTCTTACATATATAGAAGGTATGTTATGAGGTGACTTCTGAAAGAAGGAAGAAAAGAAGGAAGGGGAAAAAGGAGTGAGGAAAAGAGTATGAAATGTGTGCTGTGCTTAGTTGCTCAGTTATGTCCAACTCTTTGCAACCCCACGGACTGTAGCCCGCCAGGCTTCTGTCTCCATGGGATTTTCCAGGCAAGAATACTGGAGTGGGTTACCATGCCCTCCTCCAAGGGATCTTCCCAACCCAGGGATTGAACCCAAGTCTCCCATACTGCAGGCAGAACTGCAGGCAGATTCTTAACCGTCTGAGCCACCAGGGAAGCCCAAGAATACTGGAATGGGTAGCCTATCCCTCTCCAGGGGAACTTCCCAACCCAGGAATTGAACCAGCATCTATCCACCTGCACTGCAGTAGACCCTGGTTTGAGTCCTGGGTCAGGAAGATCCCCTGGAGAACAGATAGACTACCCACTCCAGTATTTTGGGGCTTCCTTGGTGGCTCAGATGATACATATATGTCAATGAAATAGCATAAGTAACAAAAATAAGGCACAGAACACTTTGATGGCAAAAAAACATATAAAACTAATGGTAAAAACCCATTGTGGACTTTCAGATTAAGCTACAATAATAGCCATTGCTAACATTTTAACACTCTTTGTGTGTGAGTGTGTGTATGTGTATAAATATGTATAACTGAAATGCTTGTGTTCCTCCCAAAATTCCCATGTTGAAGCCTTTGTCACCAATGTGATGGTATCTAGACATGGAACCTTTAAGAGCTAATTAGGGTTAGATGAGTTCATGAGAGTGGGGCTTTCGTGATGCAATTAGTGCCCTTATAAAAAAGACACCAGAGATTGAGTATCTCTCTCTATCCATACCCCTCAGTACTGGACTATAATAGGTTTACAATACTTTTTACACAAATAATACATTAAAAAAAAAATAAAACATTTTTAATCTTATAGTACAGTACCTTGAAGACTACAGTGGTATAGTACAATAGATGTCAGGGGCCCACAGAGAGGAAACAGGCAAGTCAGTCAGTTCAGTCACTCAGTCATGTCCGATTCTTTGCGACCCCATGAACCACAGCACACCAGGCCTCCCTGTCCATCACCAACTCCTGGAGTTTACCCAAACTCATGTCCATTGAGTCGGTGATGCCATCCAACCATCTCATCCTCTGATCATCCCCTTCTCCTCCTACCCTCAATCTTTCCCAGCATCAGAGTCTTTTCCAATGAGTTAGCTCTTCACATCAGGTGGCCAAAGTATTGGGAGTTTCAGCTTCAACACCAGTCCCTCCAATGAACACCCAGGATTGATCTCCTTTAAGATGGACTGGTTGGATCTCCTTGCAGTCCAAGGGACTCTCAAGAATCTTCTCCAACACCACAGTTCAAAAGCATCAATTCTTCTGCGTTCAGCTTTCTTTATAGTCCAACTCTCACATCCATACATGACCATTGGAAAAACCACAGCCTTGACTAGATGGACCTTTGTCGACAAAGTAATGTCTCTGCTTTTCAATATGCTATCTAGGTTAGTCATAACTTTCCTTCCAAGGAGTAAGTGTCTTTTAATTTCATGGCTGAAATCACCATCTGCAGTGATTTTGGAGCCCAGAAAAATAAAGTCAGCCACTGTTCCAACTGTTTCCCCATCCATTTGCCACGAAGTCATGGGACTGGATGCCATGATCTTCGTTTTCTGAATGTTGAGTTTTAAGCCAACTTTTTCACTCTCCTTTTTCACTTTCATCAAGAGGCTCTTTAGTTCTTCTTCACTTTCTGCCATAAGGGTGGTGTCATCTGCATATCTGAGGTTATTGATATTTCTCCCAGCAATCTCGATTCCAGCTTGTGCTTTCTCCAGCCCAGTGTTTCTCATGATGTACTCTGCATAGAAGTTAAATAAGCAGGGTGACAATACACAGCCTTAACGTACTCCTTTTCCTATTTGAAACCAGTCTGTTCCATGTCCAGTTCTAACTGTTGCTTCCTGACCTGCATACAGGTTTCTCAAGAGGCAGGTCATGTGGTCTGGTATTCCCATCTCTTTCAGAATTTTCCACAGTTTATTGTGATCCACACATTCAAAGGCTTTGGCATAGTCAATAAAGCAGAAATAGATGTTTTTCTGGAACTTTCTTGCTTTTTCCATGATCCAGCAGAAGTTGGCCATTTGATCTCTGGTTCCTCTGCCTTTTCTTTTTTTTTTTTAATTTGATTTTATTTTTAAACTTTACAATATTGTATTAGTTTTGCCAAATATCGAAATGAATCCGCCACAGGTATACCCATGTTCCCCATCCTGAACCCTCCTCCCTCCTCCCTCCCCTACCCTCCCTCTGGGTCGTCCCAGTGCACCAGCCCCAAGCATCCAGTACCGTGCATCGAACCTGGACTGGCAACTCGTTTCATACATGATATACATGTTTCGATGCTATTTTCCCAAATCTCCCCACCCTCTCCCTCTCCCACAGAGTCCATAAGACTGATCTATACATCGGTGTCTCTTTTGCTGTCTCGTACACAGGGTTATTGTTACCATCTTTCTAAATTCCATATATATGCGTTAGTATACTGTATTGGTGTTTTTCTTTCTGGCTTACTTCACTCTGTATAATAGGTTCCAGTTTCATCCATCTCATTAGAACTGATTCAAATGTATTCTTTTTAATGGCTGAGTAATACTCCATTGTGTATACGTACCACAGCTTTCTTATCCATTCATCTGCTGATGGGCATCTAGGTTGCTTCCATGTCCTGGCTATTATAAACAGTGCTGCGATGAACATTGGGGTACACGTGTCTCTTTCCCTTCTGGTTTCCTCAGTGTGTATGCCCAGCAGTGGGATTGCTGGATCATAAGGCAGTTCTATTTCCAGTTTTTTAAGGAATCTCCACACTGTTCTCCATAGTGGCTGTACTAGTTTGCATTCCCACCAACAGTGTAAGAGGGTTCCCTTTTCTCCACACCCTCTCCAGTATTTATTGCTTGTACTTACTTACTTATGGATTGCAGCCATTCTGACTGGCGTGAAATGGTACCTCATAGTGATTTTGATTTGCATTTCTCTGATAATGAGTGATGTTGAGCATCTTTTCATGTGTTTGTTAGCCATCTGTATGTATTCTTTGGAGAAATGTCTACTTAGTTCTTTGGCCCATTTTTTGATTGGGTCATTTATTAAGAGTCTCATGCTCTACCGACTGAGCTAGCCGGGCTCCTCTGCCTTTTCTTAAACCAGGTTGAACATCTGGAAGTTCACGGTTCATGTATTGCTGAAGCCTGGCTTGGAGAATTTTAAGCATTACTTTACTAGTGTGTGAGATGAATGCAATTGTGTGGTAGTTTGAGCATAGTTAAACAAGCAAAAAGAGTTACTAACTGGAGAAGGGAGAGGAGGTGAGAGATGGTGTAGCTGAAGAATGATTACCAGTAGGAGATGGAGGGCAAGCTGAAATTTCACTGATGCCTGACATTGATGGCACAGGTTCAGTTCAGTTCAGTCGCTCAGTCGTGTCCAACTCTTTGTGACCCCATGGGCTGCAGCACGCCAGGCCTCCCTGTCCATCACCAACTCCCGGAATTTACTCAAAGTCATGTCCATTGAGTCAGTGATGCCATTTAACCATCTCATCCTCTGTCATCCCCTTCTCCTCCCACCTTCAATCTTTCCCAGAATCAGGGTCTTTTCAAATGAGTCAGCTCTTTGCATCAGGTGGCCAAAGTATTGGAGTTTCAGCTTCCGCATCAGTTCTTCCAATGAATATTCAGGACTGATTTCCTTTAGGATGGACTAGTTGGATCTCCTTGCAGTCCAAGGGATTCTCAAGAGTCTTCTCCAACACCACAGTTCAAAAGCATCAATTCTTCAGCACTCAGCTTTCTTTATAGTCCAACTCTCACATCCATACTGGATCCTTGCTGGATTCAATTCTATTTACCCTCTTGAATAACAATCCAGTGATGTCTAGGTGGTAGCTCCTTTTCTCTCATCATAGATAACGTGATCCTATGTTCGAGTGGCCCTTGCCATTTCCTGCATTGTGAATGTCTGGTTCTTCTCTCTTCATTCTTTCTCTATGTCTTCAATTCCTGGCACATCTTTGCAGTACTAGCTACATCACCACAGCTTTTACACTTGCTTTCCGACACCCTGGGCTTGAAATAAAGATACTGTACTACTGTACTCTATACAGTACTCAGTACAGTAAGGTACACAAAAGCACAACCACTTGTAGCGGATGCACACACAGGACAATGTACGCCAGACACATGAGCTCACTTATGGTGTTTGGACCTGTGAACACGTGTCTGCATCTTTGGAAGTTGGCAACTTGAAGGTTTGAATGTAGAGGACTATTATTAATTACAGTCACCATGCTGTGTATCACATCCTCAAAACTTATTTATTTTGTACCAGAAAGTGTGTATCTCCTTTTGACTCCCTTCACACATTTCATCCACCTCTACCCCCATGTCTAGCAGCCAACAATCTGTTCTGTGTATCTGAGTTTGAGCTTGTTTGTTTTAGATTCCATGCATAAGTAAGATAATCTGGTTTTTATCTTTCTCTGTCTAACTAATTTCATTTAGCATAATGCCCTTAAGGTCCATCATAAATGGCAAGATTTCATTTTTTTCATAGCTGAATAATAACTCATTGTATATATACCATATTTTCTTTATCCATTTGTGTGTTGATGAATACTTAAGTTGCTTCCATTTCTTGGCTATTGTAAATAATACTGTAAAGAACATCAGATGCATGTATCTTTTTGAGTTTATGTTTTCATTTTCTTTGGATAAATGTTCAGAAATGGAATTTCTGGATCATATGGTAGTTCTGTTTTTATTTTTTTGAGGAACCTCCCTACTATTCTCCATAGTGCCTGCACCAATTTACATTACCATCAAGAGTATACCAGAAGGGTTCCCTTTTCTCCACATCCTTACCAATGCTTTTCATTTCTTATCTTTTTGAAAATAGTCATTGTAACAGGTGTGAGGTGATATTTCATTATGTTTTTGATTTGCATTTCCCTATGATTAGTGACATAGAGCATCTTTTCTTGTACCTATTTGCCATCAACATGTCTTCTTTGGGAAAGGTCTGTGCAGATCCTCTACCCATCTTAAAATCAAGTTCTTTGTGTTTTGCATATTGAGTTGTAGAAGTCCTTTATATATGTTGAATGTTGACTGCCTTTAAGATATATGACCTGCAAGTACTTACACCCACTGAATGGGGCTTCCTTTTCACTTTGTTGGTGGTTTCTTCTGCCATGCAGAAACTTTCAGTTTGATGTAGCCCCACTTATTTATTTTTGCTTTTGTTGCCTTCGCTTTTGTTGTCAAATCTAAAAAAATCATTGGCAAGACTAATGCCAAGACGCTTACTGCCTGTTTTTTCCTCAGAGTTTTATGGTTTCAAGTCTTACATTCAAACCTTTAATCCATTTTATGTTCACTTTTTTGTGTATAGTGTAAGAGAAGTGATTCAGTTTCATTCTTTTGCATGTGGCTGTCCAGTTTTCCCAATACAATTTATTGAAGAAACTCTCCTTTCCCTATGGTATATTCTTGGCTCCTTTGTCATGAATTAGTTGACCATATACATGTGAGTTTCTTCCTGGGCATTCTATTTTGTT